>NC_141013.1:40665487-41407653 GCF_052327205.1 Somniosus microcephalus
CCCCAGTCGCGCTCTCTCTTCCCCCCCCCCAGTCGCGCTCTCTCTTCCCCCCCCAGTCGCTCTCTCTCTTCCCCCCCCAGTCGCTCTCTCTCTTCCCCCCCCCAGTCGCTCTCTCTCTTCCCCCCCCCCAGTCGCGCTCTCTCTATCCCCCCCCAGTCGCGCTCTCTCTTCCCCCCCCCAGTCGCGCTCTCTCTTCCCCCCCCAGTCGCGCTCTCTCTTCCCCCCCCAGTCGCTCTCTCTCTTCCCCCCCAGTCGCTCTCTCTCTTCCCCCCCCCAGTCGCTCTCTCTCTTCCCCCCCCCCCCAGTCGCGCTCTCTCTATCCCCCCCCCAGGTCGCGCTCTCTCTTTTCCCCCCCCCAGTCGCTCTCTTTCCCCCCCCCAGGTCGCGCTCTCTCTTTCCCCCCCCCAGTCGCTCTCTCTCTTCCCCCCCCCAGTCGCTCTCTCTTCCCCCCCCAGTTGCTCTCTCTCTTCCCCCCCCCAGTCGCTCTCTCTCTTTCCCCCCCCCAGTCGCTCTCTCTCTTCCCCCCCCAGTCGCTCTCTCTCTTCCCCCCCCAGTCGCTCTCTCTCTTTCCCCCCCCAGTCGCTCTCTCTCTTTTCCCCCCCAGTCGCTCTCTCTCTTCCCCCCCAGTCGCTCTCTCTCTTCCCCCCTCCCCCCGTCGCTCTCTCTCTTCCCCCCCCAGTCGCTCTCTCTCTTCCCCCCCAGTCGCTCTCTCTCTTCCCCCCCAGTCGCTCTCTCTCTTCCCCCCGTCGCTCTCTCTCTTCCCCCCGTCGCTCTCTCTCTTCCCCCCCCAGTCGCTCTCTCTCTTCCCTCCCCAGTCGCTCTCTCTCTTCCCCCCCTCCCCCTGTCGCTCTCTCTCTTCCCCACCCAGTCGCTCTCTCTCTTCCCCCCGTCGCTCTCTCTCTTCCCCCCCCAGTCGCTCTCTCTCTTCCCCCCCAGTCGCTCTCTCTCTTCCCCCCCCAGTCGCTCTCTCTCTTCCCCCCCCAGTCGCTCTCTCTTCCCCCCCCAGTCGCTCTCTCTCTTCCCCCCCCCCAGTCGCTCTCTCTCTTCCACCCCCCCAGTCGCTCTCTCTCTTCCTCACCCAGTCGCTCTCTCTCTTCCCCCCCCCCCCCCAGTCACTCTCTCTCTCTTTCTTCCAACAACAACAACATGCCCTCAAAAGCCTCGGCACCGCCGGGCACTCCAGCTAGTACGATATAAAATGATTACTGGCCGAGGAACAAAGATAGATTGTCTGATCCCACGCCCCCAACACGTACTCTCACCTGCGAGGAACGTACATCGGGATATTCGCCCACTCACGGCCCTCGATTTCCATCCACGTGTTGTGCGCGCACCATTTGCCAATGGGAGATTCTGTGCGCCACATGTGAGCAGCGGGAAATTGAGCCTGTAATTTTCATACCTTGCACTTGTGGACGAACCTCACGCATACAGTCATGGGAAGATGGGATTTGCTCGAGGATAAGACCACAGCCCATCTCATTAGCCTCCTACCATCCTGGTAGTCACATGATACAACGATAATAGAGTTCTTGACTAATTGTAGCAATCAATCTC
This sequence comes from Somniosus microcephalus, assembly GCF_052327205.1. Taxonomy (NCBI): domain Eukaryota; kingdom Metazoa; phylum Chordata; class Chondrichthyes; order Squaliformes; family Somniosidae; genus Somniosus; species Somniosus microcephalus. Next base: position 40,667,045 of record NC_141013.1, read on the forward strand.
TATCAATTAGTCTACAACAGACCCGGACATGATGCAAGGAAACCCTCAGTCGTGGAGTTTTGGAAATTGTGAGGAGAACTTGGTCTTCATTGAACTGGTTAAACAGGCGCAGAAGATTACAATTTCTGGGGTCAATGCCCCAAAACCGCCTAAAAGACGTCTGACCCTATATTAGTGCCAGGCCAGGAATCTTTTGCCAACAAAAAAGCACACGCTCCTCCTGGATCCACAACACCCCCGAGGGACACTGCCACCCCGTCATCGGCCTCCCACACCCCCCCACACCCCCTGGGACTTGCCTAAGGGCCGCTGCTGGCGAGGCAAGTGACCCGAAATTCATCTCAGAAGGCGTGACAGGCGCCGGCGGTTCACCCCAATTGTAGAAATGAGGCCCGAGGCCCAATTTTGGGTGAGCTTCAGGCCTCCCGCTGTCTGCACGCCTTTGGTTATGTATCCAAAAATGGGCCATAACACAATTTCTACCCCGTAGGTCCAAAGTCACCTGTTCTTCCCAAGCATGCTCCACTCACCGTGCGTCACTTCTCAAATTACTCATGCACTGTATCCTACATTTGCAAAAACCACACCTTAGCCGGTCGGCCTGCTATTTTGCTTACCTTTAAAAATCCGGTTGATAATCAGCGGTTTGTCTCCGTGAATGGAGCCCATTCCCCCTTCCAAACTGAAGCCCACTCCTGATGCATTTTTTTCAAGCTCCACCATGAAAATGTTCAATTTATCTTCCGCCGCTGTGGGTGATAACAGCAATGGCCTAGTCAGTAGGTCCACTAAACAGCTTCGTGTTCAAACCTATCAGAGTTATCCTTGATCAGATACAAGACAGCGATGGAGTAGAGTAGCCTCACGGCACCCCAACATACAAAAACGATGGGCAAGAAAAGACTAGCTGGCCCAAGCTTGCCCCACGACTCTAGGGTAGTGCATCGATCAATAAGCATGTTAATGAGACAACGACAACCACTGCTAGTTGATGTGCCATCAATAACTCAAAGACAAGAAGTTAAAGGATTCAACTGAAGGCTTTTAATCGCTAAGAACATTGCACGTCATTCCACATCGGATTCGTCTGGCAGAATGACTCATACAGCTCTTGAGACCTTTATATGACAAAAGACAGGGGCGGTGCCAATACACACAATAGGGGAAAAGGGGGCGGTGCACACAATACAATGCAGGTAAAACACAGGGGCTGATGAAGACATATATTTCATCACATTCACCCCTTCTACAGATTTAGTCTGTCCGGGGGTGTGATAGTCCTTCCTGAACGTCGCAACAGTCCCTCGGGTTCCGACCGGGAGTCCGTGGTGCCCTCCTGGGCATACCCATGTGCTGGGGGTGTTGCAGGTACTGCTGGGGGTGGTGAGGATACCTCTGGGGATGGTGGAGGTTCTTCTGGGGGTGGTGAGGATGGGTCGTCGTCGCTTCCTGCCGAGGCGAGGTCCTTTATGGACACGGTGTCCTCATGCCCGTCGGCGTGCCTGACGTACGCGTACTGTGGGTTTGCGTGGAGTAGGTGTACTGCCTCCACAAGGGGATCCGTTTTGTGGCCCCTCACATGCTTCCGTAATAGGACTGTCCCTGGGGTGGAGAGCCACGAAGGTAGGGGCACTCCCGAGGTTGATTTGCGGGGAAAAACAAACATCTTCTCGTGAGGAGTGGCGTTAGTAGCAGTACACAGTAGCGACCTTATCGAGTGGAGTACGTCTGGGAGGACCTCTTGCCAGCGGGAGGTAGGGAGGCCTTTAGACCTTAGTGCTAAGGTGACCGCCTTCCACACCGTCGCGTTCTCCCTCTCCACTTGCCCATTACCCTGGGGGTTATAACTAGTGGTCCGAATCGTGGCTATCCCCTTCGACAGCAGGTATTGGTGCAGTTCGTCGCTCATGAACAACGCCCCCGTCAGTGTGGATGTAGTTCGGCATGCCGAACGTGCAAAACAGACTGCCGAGGCACTTGATGACCGTGGCACTGGTCATGTCTGGGCAGGGGTAGGCGAATGGGAAGCGGGAGTACTCGTCCACAATGTTGAGAAAGTACACATTGCGGTCGGTGGGGGGGAGTGGTCCCTTGAAATCTAAGCTCAGGCGCTCGAATGGCCGTGTAGCTTTGAGCAGGTGGGCTCGGTCGGGCCTGTAAAAACGGGGCTTGCATTCCGCACAGGTGCGGCAGTCCCTGGTCATAGACCGGACCTCCTCGATGGAATAGGGCAGGTTACGGGATTTTATAAAGTGAAATAGCCGGGTGACCCCCGGGTGTCAGAGGCCATTGTGGAGGCCCTGTAGCCTGTCCCCCTGGATGCTGGCACACATCCCTCGTGATAGGGCGTCGGGGGATTCGTTGAGGGCCCCCGGCCTATATATTATGTCGTACTCAAATGTGGAGAGTTCGATCCGCCGCCTGAGAATTTTGTCGTTCTTGATCTTCCCCCTCTGTTTGTTGTTAAACATGAAGGCTACCGACCGCTGGTCGGTAAGCAGGGTGAAGCGTTTGCCGGCTAGGTAGTGCCTCCAGTGCCGCACTGCCTCCACTATGGCCTGGGCCTCCTTCTCTACCGAGGAGTGCCTGGTCTCGGGCCCTTGGAGGGTTCTTGAGAAAAAGGCTACGGGCCGCCCATCCTGGTTGAGGGTGGCTGCTAAAGCGAAGTCAGACGCATCGCTTTCGACCTGGAAAGGGATGTTTTCGTCCACTGCCCGCAGCACGGCCTTCTCAATGTCGTGTTTAATGCTGTTGAAGGCGGTGTGGGCCTCGGCCGTGAGCGGGAAGGATGTTGATTTCAGGAGGGGACGGGCCTTGTCGGAATAATTGGGGACCCATTGGGCGTAATAGGAGAAAAACCCCAGGCACCTTTTCAGGGCCTTGGGAGTGTTTGGTAGGGGTAGCTCCCGTAGGGGGTGCAATCGGTCAGGGTCTGGACCGACTTCCCCGTTTTCCACCACGCAGCCCAGGATACAGAGGCGCGTGGTGCTAAAGACACACTTATCCTCGTTGTAGGTGAGATTGAGTCTGAGGGCGGTTTTCAGAAATCTCGCGAGGTTCGAGTCGTGGTCTTGCTGGTCGTGGCCGCAGATGGTGACGTTGTCTAGGTATGGATAGGTGGCTGTTAACTGGTTCTCATCGACCATGTGGTCCATCTCCCGCTGGAAGACCGAGACCCCATTCGTTACCCCAAAGGGGACTCTGAGGAAGTGGTAGAGGCGTCCGTTCACCTCAAAGGCGGTGTATGGACGGTCCTCCGGCCTAATGGGGAGCTGGTGGTATGCCGATTTTAGGTCGATGGTGGAAAACACCCGGTATTGTGCAATTTGGTTAACGATATCCGCTATGCAGGGCAGAGGGTAGGCATCTAGCTGGGTGTATAGATTAACCGTCTGGCTATAATCTATCACCATCCGCTTCTTTTCGCTACCCTTAACCACTACTACCTGGGCGCGCCACGGGCTGGTACTGCATTCGATGATACCCTCCCGCTTGAGTCTACTTCAGACGCAATGAACCGTCTGTCCTCCCAGCTGTACCGCCTACTCTTGGTCGCTATGGGTCGACAGTTGGGTGCGAGGTTGGCGAACAGAGAGGGCGGCTTGACCTTCAGGGTAGCCAGACCGCACACTGTGAGGGGCGACTGGGACCCACCGTAGGTAAGCGTGATACTTTGGTGGTGGCACTGGAAGTCCAGACCCAAGATCACGCTCACACAGAGATCTGGCATTATCAACAGTTTAAAATCTGTGTAATCAGTGCCTTTTACCGACAACATAACCGCGCAGAAACCTGTAATTTTTGAGGTATGAGTCTTATCAGCCATGGCGATTTTGCCCTGTGTAGGGACTATCGTTAGTGAAAGTCGTTTTACCAGGCTAGGATGAATAAAGCTTTCGGTGCTCCCGCAGTCAATCAAGCACTTAACCTTGTTCCCGTTTACCTCTATGTCCATCATCGATCTAGACAATGGATGCGGCCTGGATTGATCCACTGTGATTGAGGACACCAGTGGGTCCTGGGGGTCCGTGTAGTCGAGACAAGATGGTGGACTCCATGAGGGTGGACAAGATGGCGTCCAAGATGGCCGCCCCCACGGCGCGCACGCGGCGGTGGCGGAGTTGGAGGCGGGGTTCCCTCTGCAGACTTTACTGAAATGTCCTTTCTTCCCGCATTTAAAACAGGTGGTGCCCTTCGCTGGGCACAGATGCCTGGAGTGTTTGTCCTGGCCGCAGAAGTAGCATTTCGGGCCCCGATGCATCGCGGCAGTAGTGGGGCTCTTGGGTGGAGGCTGGGGCTCCGACGGTGCTGGGCTGGCCTGAGACCTGGGAGGTGAAGATGGCTTCCAAGATGGCGGCCCCCACGGTGCGCACGAGGCGGAGTGGGCCGCGTGGCCTGAGGAACAGGATTCAGAGTTCCTCTGGGCCATATCCAGCGATCGCGCTATGCCCATAGCCTGTTTTAAGTCCAGTCCCTCCTTTTCAAACAGTTTCTGCCGAATGTAATTTGAACTGAGGCCCGCAATAAAGGAGTCTCGGATCAGCTCCTCTGTGTACACGGTGGCAGACACGGCCTTACAGTTACAGTCTCTGCCCAGTACTTTTAGGCTTAGCATGAAGTCCTCTAGTGACTCACCATGCCGCTGTGTGCGAGTAGTCAGAAGATGCCTGGCGTACACCTTGTTTATTGGCCGCACGTAGTGGGCCTTCAGAATGGTGCAGGCATCCTCGTAGCTGGTGGCATCTCGGATGAGAGGGGAGACCCGATGACTCACCCAGTTTCGCAGGATTCCCAGTTTCACGTCTCCGGTGGCGGTCGCGGCTGCTATGGCGGTGGCTGAGGTTTCGATGAAAAATTCGAAGCATTGGAACCAGTGTCCGAACTGTGTGGCTGCGTCTGTGGCATGGGGGTCCAGATCCAAGCGCTCTGGTTTCAGGAGTCGATCCATCTTGGTGTTTTAGTGATTAAAATTGATGTGCCATCAATAACTCAAAGACAAGAAGTTAAAGGATTCAACTGAAGGCTTTTAATCACTAAGAACATTGCACGTCATTCCACATCGGATTCGTCTGGCAGAATGACTCATACAGCTCTTGAGACCTTTATATGACAAAAGACAGGGGTGGAGCCAATACACACAATAGGGGAAAAGGGGGCGGTACACAATACAATGCAGGTAAAACACAGGGGCTGATGAAGACATATATTTCATCACACTAGTTATTCTAGATTTTAGCATAACTTCCATTTGCTTGAAGGACTTGTATCTGAATCATTGGGTTGCAGCTAGGTATCCTGGTCCATTTTGGACACGTCCATTCCTGGCAGGGTTGGTCCTGCCCTACAGGGACATCTCCTGCCAACCTTACAGTGCCACTCACAGCGTCTCGTTGTCCAATCAACGTGGCAAACAAAACCTGTGACTTTTATTGGTCCAGGAAGGTTTGTAGAGATGCATTCAAGCCTTTTTGCAAAAAAAATTGAACTTAAATTACCTCTGAAAATACTGACCTGAGCTTGTGGGGTTCTCGGTTGATGAGCATTCGATTGAAGTGCTGAGCTTGCTTTCACCTTCTTTGGCCTTGTGTATCACAATCACCGCTTGCTTTGGCAGTCGAGCCTGGCGCAAGATAGCCAGAGCCTCAGTGTGAGTCACACCTTTCAGCGATTGTCCATTGATCGACAAAATCTCATCTCCTTTTTGAATTGTTCCTTCCTGAGCTGCCAGTCCGTTCGCAAACACTCTGTGCACCTGTTGGTGCAAGAGGTAGGTAGAAAACAGTTCACAACAAATTTATTAGCAAAATGAGCACTTCGCCCTCCATTCAGTATCTAGGCACTGCCTCTGCACATCGTCTGCTCCAGTCTGAGAGCTTTCCACAAACAAATGTATGTCACGGCATTACAATCCAAACATACGTTATACAAAGCTTTGGTTAGACTGCATCTGGAGTAACTGCGTTCAGTTCTGGGCCCCGCACCTCAGGAAGGACATGTTGGCCTTGGAAAGGGTGCAGCGCAGATTCACCAGAATGATACCAGGGCTTAAAGGGTTAAATTACGAGGCCAGGTTGCATAGTCTAGGCTTGTATTCCCTTGAGTATAGAGGATTAAGGAGTGATCTAATTGAGATGTTTAAAATGATTAAAGGAGTTAATAAGGTAGATAGAGAGAAACTAGTTTTCCTCTGGTGGGGGGGGGGAGTCCAGAATAAGGGGGCATAACCTTAAAATTGGAGCTAGGCCGTTCAGGGGTGATGTCATGAAGCACTTCTTCACAGAAAAGGTAGCGGAGATCTGGAACTCTCTCCCCCAAAAGGCTGATGAGGCTGGGGCTCAATTGAAAAAATCAAAACTGAGATTGATAGATTTTTGTTAGGCAAGGGTATTAAGGGATACAGAGCCAAGGCGGGTAGATGGAGTTAAGATACAGATCAGCCGTGATCTAATTGAATGGCAGAACAGACTCGAGGGGCTGAATGGCCTCCTCCTGTTACTATGCTCCCAGAAATAGAGATCGCCTTTCCTGGTGCAGTAGTAGGTGTTGTTGAGTTCTGTATTTAGAAAGAGTCAGGACAAGTGAACCTGGATTACATTGGGTCCCATCAGGGATCTACCTTGATAGCACAGAACTACCTGCTGTCACCAGGTCTGAGGAGAAAATACTCCATTTTACTCTGCATGAATCTGCGCCATCATCCTTTACTTCAAAACAAAATTATCTTCAAGTTACTGTAATAAGGTAAATTTGAAGTTTTTTGTCAAAAACAGGAAATGGCAGGCGTGTTACCCGTGATACGTGTTGGTGGTGGAGCGAGGTGTCTCACCGGCAGTGCATATGGGTCGCAAAGCAACTAGCACCCGGGCGCGGCAATGTTTGCGCCGCTCGCGAAATTAAGGGGAGCGTTTTGCAATTGGGAAGGGACTGAGGGAGTGCTATTTGAAGGCGACCGCTTCCTGCCTTTTTTTGTCAGCGACATTTTTGCACCACGCATTCTGAGAGAGAGAGACTTCTGGAGAGATTCAACGCTGTGTGAAGGAGTTTTGGGTACTGAGCAGCACTTTGCAGGTTCATTTTGATTTGACCTTCCTTGCATCGGTTTAGAAGAGGCTATGGGGGCTGCACTCTGAGCTCTTTCCCTGGGCCTCTCCATTGTTCTTTCCAGCAGATTTGATGTACAGGTCTCTCCAGGCCGAGATTCAAGGCTGCAATGAGCAGGGTGTGGATGGAGAGCAAGATCAACCCTCCCCTTTAAGAACTGGCCGGCGCTATTGTGTCTGTGTTCCATTGCTGACTGACATCACATGAGCTTCGCCAGCCCTCTGAGATAGCGCCTCGCCCCTCGGCGTTAGCGCCTTAAGAGAGGTGTGTAGCACCTGATTTAGCGCTCCAATCACCTCCAGGGGCAATAGAAGTCAAGTTTGCAACCAGGCGTTAAACTTTGCGCCCGGCCGATCATTGCGCCCCAAACGGGGCGATACCGAATTTCTCCCCCATTAACTCCATGCTTATTTTGGGGAGTGGGATCTAGGAATCCGTTCACAGAATGCCGAGCTCTAATCCCTTGTCTGGTTGAAACGACTGAAGGGGCTTGGAAGAACCAGTCCCTCTCTCCCCACAGTCCTCCCAAAGCAGCAAGGAAAAGTCACACGGTCTTTGCATCCCAGTGACATTAACCACATAGTGGGAGGAGTCCAACCTTCATCCAGCGAATGGCCAATGCACCCAAAAGGGAGCAATCCACCACTTTGGATTAATTGAACACAGTCAAACACTTTTATAGGATCTCTCTGCCTGGGAGTAGGCGACTGGACATATTTTTCTAAGGATGAACCAGATGAACCTGTGATAGTCACATCACAGGAAATGCTTTCACTTCTGCTAGATTTTCTTTACTGATGGTACTTACGGTTGTGAGTTTAGTTTCCAGATCTACACCTCCACCGATGCTGAATCCCAGTCCAGAGCCTTCTTCTTTGTGCAGGACCACAACATGAATGTCTTCGAATTGCTGCAAAGTGATAATGATTATAATGAAGTTTTTACTCTGTGTAGATCTACCAACAGCTAGTTCTCAGTATCATTCTACAAGCTATAGCTCAGTGGGTAGCACTCTCGCCTCGCTGTCAGAAGGCTGTGGGTTCAATTCCTACTCCACAGACATGAATCTAGGCTGACAGTCCTAGTGCAGTACTGAGGGAGTGCTGCACTGTCAGAGGTGCCATCTTTCGGATGAGTTGTTAAACTGACGTCCTATCTGCCCCTCTCAAGTGGACGTAAAAGATCCCACGGCACTATTTCGAAGAAGAGCAGGGGAGTTATCCCCGGTGTCCTGGTCAACATTTATCCCTCAACCAACACCTAAAAACAGATTACAGGAAACTTTCGATTAACCGGCCACTAAATAACCGGAACGCTCTATCCACCGGCAAAATTCAGGAGTCGGTTCAGGTAACTTTTTTTACTTTTAGTTACTTTTTTTACTCCATTTGTGGCTGTGCAAGGGTGTAGCTGTTGCTAAGCTACAGAGACGCTTGCAACTTCTGCCGATTGTTTTGAAGCTGAACAGGGTTTGTTGCTTTATACGGAGCTCTGAGCTCCGTATCTTTTAACTATAGCGTTCGGTTATCCGGCATTGTTGATGGACCGGCACCAGGTCGGTCTCGTCCGTGCCGGATACCAGAAAGTTTCCTGTATCCGGTCATTATCACATTGCTGTTTGTGGGAGCTTGCTGTGTGCAAAATGGCTGCTGCACTTCCTACATTACACCAGTGACTACACTTCAAAAGTATTTAATTGGCTACAAAGCACTTTGGGGCGTTCTGAGGTTGTGAAAGATGATCTGAAGGGAGAGGAAAAAGGTTGTTAAGCAGTGAGTTATTATGATCTGGAATGCATTGCCTGAAAGGGTGGTGAAAGCAGATTCAATAGTAACTTTCAACAGGGAATTGTACAAATACTTGAAAGGGAAAAATTTGCAGGGCTCTGGGGAAGGAGCAGGGGAGTGGGATTAATTGGAGAGCTCTACCAAAGAGCCGGCACAGGCACGATGGGCCGAATGGTCTCCTTCTGTGCTGTATCATTTTACGATTCTATATAAATGTAAGTCTTTAATTAGAGCTTCATTCACCAGGAATCTAGAGCACCCAAGGCCAACCATTCTCTTCATGGGCCAGGCGGAACTTGGAAGAATGGATATTGACTTTGAGCAATAGTGTAAAATGGGCGATAGCGAATCGGCAGCCTGTTGCAGTCAATGGGAATAAAAATGGGGAGAGATGTCAAACGAGCTCTCGACTCGCTATCATCTGTTTTACACTACCGCACAAAGTCAAGATCTACCCCGGGGTACGTGTTACAATTAGTTACTCAAGGAAGTTTGAAAACAATCGTGCCCAAACTGATGGCTGTTTGCATACAGGAATTTCTGACTAGCAAGCCAGATAATCCCGATTTAATTGTGGCCCCCAAAATTCCTGGGGACCCTGCCCTGCCCGTGGGAAGTGGGATTTCTCCCCGCCAGCCTGATACATGCTCACGTCACATTGAGGCTCCGCACTGGAAGCTGAATCCTGCAATCTCCCAAGACTCGCGAGCTTGTTTGTTGGAATCCATTGAAACTAAGGACGTGAGCGTGAGCTGTCACTCAGTCACAGCCAAAAGACAAGCGGGCCTGCATTTATACAGCACCATATCGTGCCTTTCAGAAGCATCTCAAAGCACCACACCTCATGAATTACTTTGGGAGGCAGTGACTTATTATGTAGGAAAACACGGCAGCCATTATGCACACAGCAAGATCCCACTCAAACGATAATGAGATGAACGATTAGTGTTTTTTTTATATATTTATTCTCACGACATGAGCGTTACTGGTAGGGCCGGCAGCCCTGAGAAGGTGGTGGTCGACCTTCTTGAACTACAACGGTTTGATACAACAGAGTGTCTTGCTAGGCCACTTCACAGGGCAGTCAAGAGTGAACCAGGTTGGTGTGGGACTAAGGTCACATATAGGCCCAGGCCCTAAAGGACATGAGTCAACCAGTTGGGTTTTTACTACGATCTGACGGCTTCATGGTCACTTTTACAGACACCAGCTTTTTATTTCCAGATTTCCAGAAAACATTTTTAAACTTGGTATTGAGAACAATTACGTCATTGGAACTTTAACATGCACTTGAACCATCAGAACAGACAATCAGGGCCGTAGCTAAAAGTTGCATTTCAAAGACTGCAGCTCCAATATTGCAACACCTCTTCAACTCGACACTGGAGTGGCAATCTGGACGATGAAACGCCCACTTTGAGGTTTCAACCCGGAACCCTCTAACCCAGAGGGTCCGCTAGATGTAGGAAAGTGTTTACCTAGCTTAGTGAACTAGCCTGGCATTACATAGAATTACATGGAATGTACAGCGCAGAAACAGGCCATTCGTCCAACTGGTCCATGCCAGTGTTTATGCTCCACACGAGCCTCCTCCTACCCATTTCATCCACCCTATCAGCATACCCTTCTATTCCTTTCTCCCTCATGTTCTCCCTCCCTCCCTAGATTCCCTTTAAATGCATCTATGCTATTAGTCTCAACTTCTTCCTGTGGTAGCGAGTTCCACATTCTAACCAAAGCGGTTTCTCCTGAATTCCCTATTGGATTTATTATAGTGACTATCTTATATTTATGATCCCTAGTTTGGAATTACCCACAAGTGGAAACATCTTCTCTACGTCTAACTTATCAAAATCCTTCAGAATTTAAAAGACCTCTATCCGGTCATCCCGCAGACTTCTCTTTTCCAGCCTGTTTAGCTTTTCCGAATAGTTATAACTTCTCAGTTCTGGTATCATCCTTGTAAATCGGTTTTGCATCTTCGCCAGTGCCTCTATACCCTTTTGATAATATGGAGACCAGAACTGTCCAAAGTACTTTCAGAGAACTGCGAGAGTATCTGACATGTCTGAAGAGTGTTTTGCATGTTGATTGGGTTAACTGTCCTACAGACACTAACCCCATCCTACAGACACTAACCCCCATCCTACAGACACAAACCCCCATCCTACAGACACAAACCCCCATCCTACAGACACTAACCCCATCCTACTGACACTAACCCCATCCTACAGACACTAACACCATCCTACAGACGCTAATCCCCATCCTACAGACACTAACCCCCATCCTACAGACACTAACTCCATCCTACAGACACTAACCCCCATCCTACAGACACTAACCCCATCCTACAGACACTAACCCCCATCCTACAGACACTAGCTCCATCCTACAGACACTAAACCCCATCTTCCAGACACTAACCCCATCCTACAGACACTAACCCCATCCAACAGACACTAACCCCATCCTACAGAGGCTAACTCCCATCCTACAGACACTAACCCCATCCTACAGACACTAACTCCACCCTACAGACACTAACTCCCATCCTACAGACCTACAGAGACTAACCCCATCCTACAGACACTAACCCCCATCCTACAGACACTAACCCCATCCTACAGACACTAATCCCATCCTACAGACACTAACCCCATCCTACAGACACTAACCCCCATCCTACAGACACTAACCCCCATCTTACAGACACTAACTCCATCCTACATACATTAACTCCCATCCTACAGACACTAACCCCCATCCTACAGACCTACAGACACTAACCCCATCCTACAGACACTAACCCCCATCCTACAGACACTAACCCCATCCTACAGACACTAACCCCATCCTACTGACACTAACCCCATCCTACAGACACTAACCCCATCCTACAGACACAAAGCCACATCCTACAGACACTAACCCCCATCCTACAGACACTAACTCCATCCTACAGACACTAACCCCCATCCTACAGACACTAACCCCATCCTACAGACACTAACCCCCATCCTACAGACACCAGCTCCATCCTACAGACACTAAACCCCATCTTCCAGACACTAACCCCATCCTACAGACACTAACCCCATCCAACAGACACTAACCCCATCCTACAGACACTAACTCCCATCCTACAGACACTAACCCCATCCTACAGACACTAACTCCATCCTACAGACACTAACTCCCATCCTACAGACCTACAGAGACTAACCCCATCCTACAGACACTAACCCCCATCCTACAGACACTAACCCCATCCAACAGACACTAACCCCATCCTACAGACACTAACCCCATCCTACAGACACTAACCCCCATCCTACAGACACTAACCCCCATCCTACAGACACTAACCCCATCCTACAGACACTAACCCCATCCTACAGACACTAACCCCATCCTACATACATTAACTCCCATCCTACAGACACTAACTCCATCCTACAGACACTAACTCCCATCCTACAGACCTACAGAGACTAACCCCATCCTACAGACACTAACCCCCATCCTACAGACACTAACCCCATCCTACAGACACTAACCCCATCCTACAGACACTAACCCCATCCTACATACATTAACTCCCATCCTACAGACACTAACCCCCATCCTACAGACCTACAGACACTAACCCCATCCTACAGACACTAACCCCCATCCTACAGACACTAACCCCATCCTACAGACACTAACCCCCATCCTACAGACACTAACCCCATCCTACAGACACTAACCCCATCCTACAGACACTAACCCACATCCTACAGACACTAACCCCAATCCTACAGACACTAACCCCAACCTACAGACACTAACCCCCATCCTGCAGACACTAACCCCATCCTACAGACACTGACCCCATCCTACAGGCATTAACCCATCCTACAAACACTAACCCCATCCTACAGACACTAACCCCATCCTACAGACACTAACCCCAACCTACAGACACTAACTCCCATCCTACAGACACTAACCCCATCCTACAGACACTAACTCCATCCTACAGACACTAACTCCCATCCTACAGACCTACAGAGACTAACCCCATCCTACAGACACTAACCCCCATCCTACAGACACTAACCCCATCCTACAGACACTAACCCCATCCTACAGACACTAACCCCCATCCTACAGACACTAACCTCCATCCTACATACATTAACTCCCATCCTACAGAGACTAACCCCCATCCTACAGACCTACAGACACTAACCCCATCCTACAGACACTAACCCCCATCCTACAGACACTACAATACAATAATACAAATCGCTTTATTGGCATGATAAGGTACATCTTATGTTGCCAAAGCATCAAAATACATTTATGGTTGAACACATAAACGCGGTTCCATTCATACAGTGTATAAACAGGTATATCCCTGAGTTTATAAATATATTTTCGCCTTGTTTATATATACTCTTGTCTTAGTTTACTGGTTGTCCCTCTGTTCATGGCAAGCTGTAACATAGTGTGCCGCCAGTGTTACACAGCTTCTCTCCTCCCCCAGTAGGAATGGGAGTTTTTGGTTGTCAGTCAGATTTCTGAATTCAGGGCATATTTGTGAGAATTTTTGATAGAAATTCTCTCTGATGCCCTGATATTTTCCACAGGCTGTGAGGAAGTGCATCTCTGTCTCAACTACTCCCTGACTGCAGTGAGAGCATATCCTGTCTTCTCTTGGCAGCCTGGTCTGCCTGTGTCTGCCTTTTTCGATCGCTAGGCTATGTTCGCTAAGTCTGTACCTTGTCAAGGTTCTTCTCAGTTTGTTATCCTTTACCATGGTCAGGTAATCAGCTATGTTGTATTGTCTGTTTAGGGCCAAGTAGCAATTGAGTTTGCTTTGGGTTTTTGTTGTTTCTGCCCAATATGACAGATATTTTTCCTTTTGCTCAGCGACGATTGTGTTGGGTCGAATTCTTTGTGTTACCCTGTCACTGTCCTGGGACTGGTTATTGTTAGTATTGTTATTAGTTACTTTATTGAGTCCCAGGACTAGTTGACTGAGGGTATTCTTCTTTATGGTCAGCTCTTGGCATTTCAGGGCGTCGTAGTGATAGCATTGGGGGTTGCTCATTTGTAGGTGATTCCAAAATTTGGTGGCTCTTTTTTGGATAGTGATTATTAATGGGTATTGGCCGAGTTCCGCCCTGCATGCGTTGTTTACTGTTTTCCTTTGAGTCCGGAGAATACTTTTACAGAATTCCGCATGTAGGATCTCAATTGGGTGTTTGTCCCATTTTGCAAAATCTTGTTGTGTTAGTGGTCCCCAGACCTCACTGCCATAGAGTGCAATTGGTTCAATTACTGATTTGAAAATTTTGAGCCAAATGCGAATTGGGATTTCTATTTGGATTGATTTTTTGATGGCATAGAAAGCCCTTCTTGCTTTCTCTTTCAGTTCATTCACAGCCAGTTTGAAGTTTCCCGTAGAACTGATTTTTAAGCCCAAGTATGTGTAGTGAGTGGTTTGTTCAATTTTGGTTGTTCCTACTGTGAAATTTATTGTGGGTCCATGTTGTTTGGATCTTTGCTGGAACACAAGGACTTTGGTTTTTTGGGGATTTATTGTCAGAGACTAACCCCATCCTACAGACACAACCCCCATCCTACAGACACTAACCCCATCCTACAGACACAACCCCCATCCTACAGACACTAACCCCATCCTACAGACACAACCCCCATCCTACAGACACTAACCCCATCCTACAGACACTAACCCCATCCTACAGACACTAACCCCATCCTACAGACACTAACCCCATCCTACAGACACTAACCCCATCCTACATACATTAACTCTCATCCTACAGACACTAACCCCATCCTACAGACACTAACCCCATCCTACTGACACTAACCCCATCCTACAGACACTAACCCCATCCTACAGACACAAAGCCACATCCTACAGACACTAACCCCCATCCTACAGACACTAACTCCATCCTACAGACACTAACCCCCATCCTACAGACACTAACCCCATCCTACAGACACTAACCCCCATCCTACAGACACTAACCCCATCCTACAGACACTAACCCCATCCTACGGACACTAACCCCATCCTACAGACACTAACCCCATCCTACAGACACAAAGCCACATCCTACAGACACTAACCCCCATCCTACAGACACTAACTCCATCCTACAGACACCAACCCCCATCCTACAGACACTAACCCCATCCTACAGACACTAACCCCATCCAACAGACACTAACCCCATCCTACAGACACTAACCCCCATCCTACAGACACTAACTCCATCCTACATACATTAACTCCCATCCTACAGACACTAACCCCATCCTACAGAACTACAGACACTAACCCCATCCTACAGACACTAACCCCCATCCTACAGACACTAACCCCATCCTACAGACACTAACCCCCATCCTACAGACACTATCCCCATCCTACAGACACTAACCCCATCCTACAGACACTAACCCACATCCTACAGACACTAACCCCAATCCTACAGACACTAACCCCATCCTACAGACACTAACCCCCATCCTGCAGACACTAATCCCATCCTACAGACACTGACCCCATCCTACAAACATTAACCCATCCTACAAACACTAACCCCATCCTACAGACACTAACCCCATCCTACAGACACTAACCCCATCCTACAGACACTGACCCCCCATCCTACAGACAATAACCCCATCCTATAGACACTAACCCCATCCTACAGACACTAACCCCCATCCTACAGACACTAACCCCATCCTACAGACACTAACCCCATCCTACAGACACTAACCCCATCTTCCAGACACTAACCCCATCCTACAGACACGAAACCCCATCTTCCAGACACAACCCCATCCTGCAGACACTAACCCCATCCTACAGACACAAATTCCATTCTACAGACAATAACCCCCATCCTACAGACACTAACCCCCATCCTACAGACAGTAACCCCATCCTACAGACACTACCTCCATCCTACAGACACTAACCGCATCCTACAGATACTAACCCGCATCCTACAGACTCTAACCCCATCCTGCAGACACTAACACCATCCTACAGACACTAACCCCCATCCTACAGACACTAACCCCATCCTACAGACACTAACCCCATCCTACAGATACTAACCCACATCCTACAGACACTAAGCCCAATCCTACAGACACTAACCCCACCTTAGAGACACTAACCCCCCATCCTACAGACACTAACCCCATCCTACAGACAGTAACCCCATCCTACAGACACTAACCCCATCCTACAGACACTAACCCCATCCTACAGACATTAACCCCATCCTACAGACACTAACCCCACCCTACAGACACTCACCCCCATCCTACAGTCACTCACCCCCATCCTACAGACACTAACCCCATCCTACAGACACTAACCCCATCTTACAGACACTAACCCCCATCCTACAGACATTAACCCCATCCTACAGACACTAACCCCATCCGACAGACACTAACCCCATCCTACAGACACTAATCCCATCCTACAGACACTAATCCCATCCTACAGACACTAACCCCCATCCTACATACACTAACCCCATCTTACAGACACTAACCCCCATCCTACAGACACTAACCCCATCCTACAGACACTAACCCCATCCGACAGACACTAACCCCATTCTACAGACACTAACCCCATCCTACAGACACTAACCCCATTCTACAGACACTAACCCCCATCCTACAGACACTAACCCCATCCTACAGACACTAACCCCATCCTACAGACACTAACCCCCATCCTACAGACACTAACCCCATCCTACAGACATTAACCCCATCCTATAGACACTAAATCCCATCCTACAGACACTAACCCCCATCCTACAGACACTAACTCCATCCTACAGACACTAAACCCCATCTTCCAGACACTAACCCCATCCTACAGACACTAACTCCATCCTACAGACACAAACCCCCATCCTACAGACACAAACCCCCATCCTACAGACACTAACCCCATCCTACTGACACTAACCCCATCCTACAGACACTAACACCATCCTACAGACGCTAATCCCCATCCTACAGACACTAACCCCCATCCTACAGACACTAACTCCATCCTACAGACACTAACGCCCATCCTACAGACACTAACCCCATCCAACAGACACTAACCCCATCCTACAGAGGCTAACTCCCATCCTACAGACACGAACCCCATCCTACAGACACTAACTCCATCCTACAGACACTAACTCCCATCCTACAGACCTACAGAGACTAACCCCATCATACAGACACTAACCCCCATCCTACAGACACTAACCCCATCCTACAGACACTAACCCCATCCTACAGACACAAAGCCACATCCTACAGACACTAACCCCCATCCTACAGACACTAACTCCATCCTACAGACACTAACCCCCATCCTACAGACACTAACCCCATCCTACAGACACTAACCCCCATCCTACAGACACTAAACCCCATCTTCCAGACACTAACCCCATCCTACAGACACTAACCCCATCCAACAGACACTAACCCCATCCTACAGACACTAACTCCCATCCTACAGACACTAACCCCATCCTACAGACACTAACTCCATCCTACAGACACTAACTCCCATCCTACAGACTTAGAGACTAACCCCATCCTACAGACACTAACCCCCATCCTACAGACACTAACCCCATCCTACAGACACTAACCCCATCCTACAGACACTAACCCCCATCCTACAGACACTAACCCCCATCCTACAGACACTAACTCCATCCTACATACATTAACTCCCATCCTACAGACACTAACCCCCATCCTACAGACCTACAGACACTAACCCCATCCTACAGACACTACCCCCATCCTACAGACACTAACCCCATCCTACAGACACTAAACCCCATCCTACAGACACTAACCCCATCCTACAGACACTAACCCCATCCTACAGACACTAACCCACATCCTACAGACACTAACCCCAATCCTACAGACACTAACCCCATCCTACAGACACTAACCCCCATCCTGCAGACACTAACCCCATCCTACAGACACTGACCCCATCCTATAGACATTAACCCATCCTACAAACACTAACCCCATCCTACAGACACTAACCCCATCCTACAGACACTAACCCCATCCTACAGACACTAACTCCCATCCTACAGACACTAACCCCATCCTACAGACACTAACTCCATCCTACAGACACTAACTCCCATCCCACAGACCTACAGAGACTAACCCCATCCTACAGACACTAACCCCCATCCTACAGACACTAACCCCATCCTACAGACACTAACCCCATCCTACAGACACTAACCCCCATCCAACAGACACTAACCCCCATCCTACAGACACTAACTCCATCCTACATACATTAACTCCCATCCTACAGAGACTAACCCCCATCCTACAGACCTACAGACACTAACCCCATCCTACAGACACTAACCCCCATCCTACAGACACTAACCCCATCCTACAGACACTAACCCCATCCTACTGACACTAACCCCATCCTACAGACACTAACCCCATCCGACAGACACAAAGCCACATCCTACAGACACTAACCCCCATCCTACAGACACTAACTCCATCCTACAGACACTAACCCCCATCCTACAGACACTAACCCCATCCTACAGACACTAACCCCCATCCTACAGACACTAGCTCCATCCTACAGACACTAAACCCCATCTTCCAGACACTAACCCCATCCTACAGACACTAACCCCATCCAACAGACACGAACCCCATCCTACAGACACTAACTCCCATCCTACAGACACTAACCCCATCCTACAGGCACTAACTCCATCCTACAGACACTAACTCCCATCCTACAGACCTACAGAGACTAACCCCATCCTACAGACACTAACCCCCATCCTACAGACACTAACCCCATCCTACAGACACTAACCCCCATCCTACAGACACTAACCCCCATCCTACAGACACTAACTCCATCCTACATACATTAACTCCCATCCGACAGACACTAACCCCCATCCTACAGACCTACAGACACTAACCCCATCCTACAGACACTAACCCCATCCTACAGACACGAACCCCATCCTACAGACACTAACTCCATCCTACAGACACTAACCCCATCCTACAGACACTAACCCCATCCTACAGACACTAACCCCCATCCTACAGACACTAACCCCCATCCTACAGACACTAACTCCATCCTACATACATTAACTCCCATCCGACAGACACTAACCCCCATCCTACAGACCTACAGACACTAATCCCATCCTACAGACACTAACCCCCATCCTACAGACACTAACCCCATCCTACAGACACTAACCCCATCCTACAGACACTAACCCCATCCTACAGACACTAACCCCCATCCTACAGACACTAACCCCCATCCTACAGATACTAACTCCATCCTACATACATTAACTCCCATCCGACAGACACTAACCCCCATCCTACAGACCTACAGACACTAACCCCATCCTACAGACACTAACCCCCATCCTACAGACACGAACCCCATCCTACAGACACTAACTCCATCCTACAGACACTAACCCCCATCCTACAGACACTAACCCCATCCTACAGACACTAACCCCATCCTACAGACACTAACCCCATCCTACAGACACTAACCCCCATCCTACAGACACTAACCCCCATCCTACAGACACTAACTCCATCCTACATACATTAACTCCCATCCGACAGACACTAACCCCCATCCTACAGACCTACAGACACTAACCCCATCCTACAGACACTAACCCCCATCCTACAGACACGAACCCCATCCTACAGACACTAACTCCATCCTACAGACACTAACCCCCATCCTACAGACACTAACCCCATCCTACAGACACTAACCCCCATCCTACAGACACTAGCTCCATCCTACAGACACTAAACCCCATCTTCCAGACACTAACCCCATCCTACAGACACTAACCCCATCCAACAGACACTAACCCCATCCTACAGACACTAACTCCCATCCTACAGACACTAACCCCATCCTACATACATTAACTCCCATCCTACAGACACTAACTCCCATCCTACAGACTTACAGAGACTAACCCCATCCTACAGACACTAACCCCCATTCTACAGACACTAACCCCATCCTACAGACACTAACCCCATCCTACAGACACTAACCCCATCCTACAGACACTAACCCCATCCTACAGACACTAACCCACATCCTACAGACACTAACCCCAATCCTACAGACACTAACCCCATCCTACAGACACTAACCCCCATCCTGCAGACACTAACCCCATCCTACAGACACTGACCCCATCCTACAGACATTAACCCATCCTACAAACACTAACCCATCCTACAGACACTAACCCCATCCTACAGACACTAACCCCATCCTACAGACACTAACTCCATCCTACAGACACTAACTCCCATCCTACAGACACTAACCCCATCTTACAGACACTAACTCCATCCTACAGACACTAACTCCCATCCTACAGACCTACAGAGACTAACCCCATCCTACAGACACTAACCCCCATCCTACAGACACTAACCCCATCCTACAGACACTAACCCCATCCTACAGACACTAACCCCCATCCTACAGACACTAACCCCCATCCTACAGACACTAACTCCATCCTACATACATTAACTCCCATCCTACAGAGACTAACCCCCATCCTGCAGACCTACAGACACTAACTCCATCCTACAGACACTAACCCCCATCCTACAGACACTAACCCCATCCTACAGACACTAACCCCATCCTACTGACACTAACCCCATCCTACAGACACTAACCCCATCCGACAGACACAAAGCCACATCCTACAGACACTAACCCCCATCCTACAGACACTAACTCCATCCTACAGACACTAACCCCCATCCTACAGACACTAACCCCATCCTACAGACACTAACCCCCATCCTACAGACACTAGCTCCATCCTACAGACACTAAACCCCATCTTCCAGACACTAACCCCATCCTACAGACACTAACCCCATCCAACAGACACTAACCCCATCCTACAGACACTAACTCCCATCCTACAGACACTAACCCCATCCTACAGACACTAACTCCATCCTACAGACACTAACTCCCATCCTACAGACCTACAGAGACTAACCCCATCCTACAGACACTAACCCCCATCCTACAGACACTAACCCCATCCTACAGACACTAACCCCATCCTACAGACACTAACCCCATCCTACAGACACTAACCCCCATCCTACAGACACTAACCCCCATCCTACAGACACTAACTCCATCCTACATACATTAACTCCCATCCTACAGACACTAACCCCCATCCTACAGACCTACAGACACTAACCCCATCCTACAGACACTAACCCCCATCCTACAGACACTAACCCCATCCTACAGACACTAACCCCCATCCTACAGACACTAACCCCATCCTACAGACACTAACCCCATCCTACAGACACTAACCCACATCCTACAGACACTAACCCCAATCCTACAGACACTAACCCCATCCTACAGACACTAACCCCCATCCTGCAGACACTAACCCCATCCTACAGACACTGACCCCATCCTACAGACATTAACCCATCCTACAAACACTAACCCCATCCTACAGACACTAACCCCATCCTACAGACACTAACCCCATCCTACAGACACTGACCCCCCTTCCTACAGACAATAACCCCATCCTATAGACACTAACCCCATCCTACAGACACTAACCCCCATCCTACAGACACTGACCCCATCCTACAGACACTAACCCCATCCTACATACACTAACCCCATCTTCCAGACACTAACCCCATCCTACAGACACGAAACCCCATCTTCCAGACACAACCCCATCCTACAGACACTAACCCCATCCTACAGACACTAACCCCATCCTTCAGACACTAACCCCATCCTACAGACACTAACCCCCCATCCTACAGACACTAACACCCACCCTACAGACACTAACCCCATCCTACAAACACTAACTCCACCCTACAGACACTAACCCCATCCTACAGACACAAATTCCATTCTACAGACAATAACCCCCATCCTACAGACACTAACCCCCATCCTACAGACAGTAACCCCATCCTACAGACACTACCTCCATCCTACAGACACTAATAATAATACAATACAATACAAATCGCTTTATTGGCATGATAAGGTACATCTTATGTTGCCAAAGCATCAAAATACATTTATGGTTGAACACATAAACGCGGTTCCATTCATACAGTGTATAAACAGGTATATCCCTGAGTTTATAAATATATTTTCGCCTTGTTTATATATATTCTTGTCTTAGTTTACTGGTTGTCCCTCTGTTCATGGCAAGCTGTAACATAGTGTGCCGCCAGTGTTACACAGCTTCTCTCCTCCCCCAGTAGGAATGGGAGTTTTTGGTTGTCAGTCAGATTTCTGAATTCAGGGCATATTTGTGAGAATTTTTGATAGAAATTCTCTCTGATGCCCTGATATTTTCCACAGGCTGTGAGGAAGTGCATCTCTGTCTCAACTACTCCCTGACTGCAGTGAGAGCATATCCTGTCTTCTCTTGGCAGCCTGGTCTGCCTGTGTCTGCCTTTTTCGATCGCTAGGCTATGTTCGCTAAGTCTGTACCTTGTCAAGGTTCTTTTCAGTTTGTTATCCTTTACCATGGTCAGGTAATCAGCTATGTTGTATTGTCTGTTTAGGGCCAAGTAGCAATTGAGTTTGCTTTGGGTTTTTGTTGTTTCTGCCCAATATGACAGATATTTTTCCTTTTGCTTAGCGACGATTGTGTTGGGTCGAATTCTTTGTGTTACCCTGTCACTGTCCTGGGGCTGGTTATTGTTAGTATTGTTATTAGTTACTTTATTGAGTCCCAGGACTAGTTGACTGAGGGTATTCTTCTTTATGGTCAGCTCTTGGCATTTCAGGGCGTCGTAGTGATAGCATTGGGGGTTGCTCATTTGTAGGTGATTCCAAAATTTGGTGGCTCTTTTTTGGATAGTGATTATTAATGGGTATTGGCCTAGTTCCGCCCTGCATGCGTTGTTTACTGTTTTCCTTTGAGTCCGGAGGATACTTTTACAGAATTCCGCATGTAGGATCTCAATTGGGTGTTTGTCCCATTTTGCAAAATCTTGTTGTGTTAGTGGTCCCCAGACCTCACTGCCATAGAGTGCAATTGGTTCAATTACTGATTTGAAAATTTTGAGCCAAATGCTAATTGGGATTTCTATTTGGATTGATTTTTTGATGGCATAGAAAGCCCTTCTTGCTTTCTCTTTCAGTTCATTCACAGCCAGTTTGAAGTTTCCCGTAGAACTGATTTTTAAGCCCAAGTATGTGTAGTGAGTGGTTTGTTCAATTTTGGTTGTTCCTACTGTGAAATTTATTGTGGGTCCATGTTGTTTGGATCTTTGCTGGAACACAAGGACTTTGGTTTTTTGGGGATTTATTGTCAGGGCCCAAGTCTGGCAGTACGACTCCAGCAGGTCCAGGTTCTGCTGTAGACCCTCCTTAGTTGGTGACAGCAGAACCAGGTCGTCGGCATAGAGGAGGAATTTAACCTTGGATTCATATAGGGTGAGGCCGGGTGCTGTAGATTGTTCAAGTAGTTTTGCTAATCCATTAATGTAAATATTAAAGAGTGTCGGTGAGATTGGCGAGCCCTGCGTCACCCCCCGCCCCTGTGGGAAGTATTTTGTTTGTTTGTCTCCAATTTTAACTGCACATTTATTGTTTGTATACATTGATTTAATTACATCATATGTTTTACCTCCTACCCCGCTTTCGATAAGTTTCAGGAATAAACCGTCGTGCCAGATGGAGTCGAAAGCCTTCTGGAAATCTACAAAGCATGCGTAGATTTTGCTTTTGTTATGGTGAACGTGTTTGTCAATTAGGGTCTGTAGGGTGAAGATATGATCGGATGTTCTATAGTTTGGCAGGAATCCAATTTGGCTTTTACTCAAGACATTGTGCTCTTCAAGGAAGTTTATAAGTCTTTTGTTTATGATGCTACAGAATACCTTCCCCAGGTTACTGTTTACACAGATGCCTCGATAGTTGTTTGGGTCGATTTTGTCCCCACTTTTGTATATGGGTGTTATGAGTCCTTTGTTCCAGATGTCAGGGAAATAACCGACACTCAGAACCAAGTTGAAGAGTTTTAGGATAGCCAGTTTCATTTTGTTGTCTGCGTGTTTAATCATCTCGTTTAGTATGCCGTCTGTCCCGCAAGCTTTTCCTGGTCGCAGGTCCTTGAGTTTTTCAAGAAGTTCTTTTTCTGTTATTATGGCGTCTAGCGGGTTTTGGTTATCTTTTATGGCCATTTCAAGCTTTTCAAGTTTTTTGCGTATTTGGTGTTGCTCTGGTCCTAGTGTGTTTTTCTGGTATAATTTTTCAAAGTGGTTTACCCATGTGTCCCCATTTTGAATGGACAAATCGTCGTGTTGTTTTTTGTGTAGTGTTTTCAAGTTGTCCCAGAAACAATTCGACTCAATGGATTCCTCCATGGAGCTGAGTGTATTCTTAATAAATTGCTCTTTTTTGGTCCTGAGTGTGTTTCTGTATTGTGTTAGCGTCTGACAATAAGTAAGGCGTAATTCCTCGTTTTCTGGATGTCTGTGTTTTTGGTTTGATAGTTTTCTAAGTTTTTCCCTCATGTTATGGCAATCATGGTCAAACCATTTTTCATAGTTTTTTGTTTTGGGTTTGTTCTTGCGAGCTTTCAAGTTCCGCATCCTACAGATACTAACCCCCATCCTAGAGACTCTAACCCCATCCTGCAGACACTAACACCATCCTACAGACACTAACCCCCATCCTACAGACACTAACCCCATCCTACAGACACTAACCCCATCCTACAGATACTAACCCACATCCTACAGACACTAAGCCCAATCCTACAGACATTAACCCCATCCTACAGACACTAACCCCACCCTACAGACACTCACCCCCATCCTACAGACATTAACCCCATCCTACAGACACTAACCCCACCCTACAGACACTCACCCCCATCCTACAGTCACTCACCCCCATCCTACAGACACTAACCCCATCCTACAGACACTAACCCCATCTTACAGACACTAACCCCCATCCGACAGACACTAACCCCATCCTACAGACACTAATCCCATCCTACAGACACTAATCCCATCCTACAGACACTAACCCCCATCCTACATACACTAACCCCATCTTACAGACACTAACCCCCATCCTACAGACACTAACCCCCTATCCTACAGACAGTACAATAATAATACAATAATACAAATCGCTTTATTGGCATGATAAGGTACATCTTATGTTGCCAAAGCATCAAAATACATTTATGGTTGAACACATAAACGCGGTTCCATTCATACAGTGTATAAACAGGTATATCCCTGAGTTTATAAATATATTTTCGCCTTGTTTATATATACTCTTGTCTTAGTTTACTGGTTGTCCCTCTGTTCATGGCAAGCTGTAACATAGTGTGCCGCCAGTGTTACACAGCTTCTCTCCTCCCCCAGTAGGAATGGGAGTAACCCCCCATCCAACAGACATTAACCCCATCCTACAGGCACTCACCCCATCCTACAGACATTTCCCCATTCTACAGACACTAACCCCATCCTACAGACACTAACCCCATCCTACAGACATTAACCCCATCCTACAGACACTAACCCCACCCTACAGACACTCACCCCCATCCTACAGTCACTCACCCCCATCCTACAGACACTAACCCCATCCTACAGACACTAACCCCATCTTACAGACACTAACCCCCATCCTACAGACATTAACCCCATCCTACAGACACTAACCCCATCCGACAGACACTAACCCCATCCAACAGACACTAATCCCATCCTACAGACACTAATCCCATCCTACAGACACTAACCCCCATCCTACAGACACTAACCGCCATCCTACA
This sequence comes from Somniosus microcephalus, assembly GCF_052327205.1. Classification (NCBI taxonomy): domain Eukaryota; kingdom Metazoa; phylum Chordata; class Chondrichthyes; order Squaliformes; family Somniosidae; genus Somniosus; species Somniosus microcephalus. The sequence goes on from NC_141013.1 coordinate 40,692,930, forward strand.
GACACTAACCCCATCTTACAGACACTAACCCCCATCCTACATACACTAACCCCATCTTACAGACACTAACCCCCATCCTACAGACACTAACCCCCTATCCTACAGACAGTAACCCCCCATCCTACAGACATTAACCCCATCCTACAGACACTCACCCCATCCTACAGACATTTCCCCATTCTACAGACACAAACCCCATCCTACAGACACTAACCCCATCCTACAGACACTAACCCCATCCTACAGACATTAACCCCATCCTACAGACACTAACCCCACCCTACAGACACTAACCCCCATCCTACAGACACTAACCCCCCATCCTACAGACATTAACCCCATTCTACAGACACTAACCCCATCCTACAGACAGTAACCCCAATCCTACAGACACTAACCCCCATCCTACAGACACTAACCCCATCTTGCAGACACTAACCCCATCCTACAGACACGAACCCCCATCCTACAGACACCAACCCCATCCTACAGACACTAACCCCATCCTATAGACACTAACCCCATCTTACAGACACTAACCCCATCCTACAGACACTAACCCCATCCTACAGACATTAACCCCCATCCTACAGACACTAACCGCATCCTACAGACATTAACCCCATCCTACAGACATTAACCCCATCCTATGAACACCAACCCCATCCTACAAACATTAACCCCCATCCTACAGACACTAAGCCCCATCCTACAGACACTGACCCCCATCCTACGGACACTAACCCCCATCCTACAGACACTAACCCCATCCTACAGACACCAGCCCCATCCTACAGACACTAACGCCCATCCTACAGAAACTAACCCCCATCCTACAGACACTAACCCCCATCCTACAGACACTAGCCCCACCCTGCAGACACTCACCCCCATCCGACAGTCACTCACCCCCATCCTACAGCCACTAACCGCATCCTACAGACACTAACCCCATCTTACAGACACTAACCCCCATCCTACAGACACTAACCCCCAATCCTACAGACATTAACCCCATCCTACAGACACTAACCCCATCCTACAGACACTAACCCCATCCTACAGACACTAACCCCATCCTACAGACACTAACCCCCATCCTACAGACACTAACCCCATCTTACAGACACTAACCCCCATCCTACATACACTAACCCCATCTTACAGACACTAACCCCCATCCTACAGACACTAACCCCCCATCCTCCAGACACTATCCCCATCCTACAGACACTAACCCCATCCTACAGACATTTACCCCATCCTACAGACACTAACCCCATTCTACAGACACTAACCCCCATCCTACAGACACTAACCCCCCATCCTACAGACATTAACCCCATCCTACAGACACTAACCCCATCGTACAGACACTAAACCCATCCTACAGACACTAAACCCATCCTACAGACACTAACCCCATCCTACAGACACTAACCCCCATCCTACAGACACTAACCCCATCTTACAGACACTAACCCCCATCCTGCATACACTAACCCCATCTTACAGACACTAACCCCCATCCTACAGACACTAACCCCCCATCCTACAGACATTATCCCCATCCTACAGACACTAACCCAATCCTCCAGACACTATCCCAATCCTACAGACACTAACCCCATCCTACAGACATTTACCCCATCCTACAGACACAAACCCCATCTTACAGACACTAACCCCCATCCTACAGACACTAACACCCCATCTTACAGACATTAACCCCATCCGACAGACACTAACCCCCCATCCTACAGACATTTACCCCATCCTACAGACACTAACCCCATCCTACAGACACTAACCCCATCCTACAGACACTAACCCCATCCTACAGACACTAACCCCATCCTACAGACACTAACCCCATCCTACAGACATTAACCCCATCTTCCAGACACTAACGCCATCCTATAGACACTAACCCCCCATCCTACAGACACTAACACCCATCCTACAGACACTAACACCATCCTACAGACACGAACGCCCATCGTACAGACACTAACCCCATCCTACAGACACTAACCCCATCCTACAGACACTAACCCCATCCTACAGACACTAACCCCATCCTACAGACACGAACGCCCATCGTACAGACACTAACCCCATCCTACAGACACTAACCCCATCCGACAGACACTAACCCCATCCTACAGACATTAACACCATCCTATGAACACTAACCCCATCCTACAGACACTAACCCCCATCCTACAGACACTGACCCCCATCCTACAGACACTAACCCCCATCCTACAGACACTAACCCCATCCTACAGACACTAACCCCCATCCTACAGACACTAACCCCCATCCTACAGACACTAACGCCCATCCTACAGACACTAACCCCATCCTACAGACACTACCCCCATCCTACAGACATTAACCCCATCCTACAGACACTAACCCCATCCTACAGACACTAACCCCCATTCTACAGACACTAACCCCATCCTACAGACACTAACCCCCATCCTACAGACACTAACCCCATCCTACAGACACTAACTCCATCCTACAGACACTAACCCCATCCTACAGACACTAACTCCATCCTACGCACACTAACTCCCATCCTACAGACCTACAGACACTAACCCCCACCCTACAGACACTAACCCCATCCTACAGACACTAACCCCATCCTACAGACACTAACCCCCATCCTACAGACACTAACTCCATCCTACAGACACTAACCCCATCCTACAGACACTAACCCCCATCCTACAGACACTAACCCCCATCCTGCAGTCACTAACCCCATCCTACAGACAGTGACCCCATCCTACAGACATTAACCCATCCTACAAACACTAACCCCATCCTACAGACACTAACCCCATCCTACAGACACTAACCCCATCCTACAGACACTGACCCCCCATCCTACAGACAATAACCCCATCCTACAGACACTAACCCCATCCTACAGACACTAACCCCCATCCTACAGACACTAACCCCATCCTACAGACATTAACCCCATCCTACAGACACTAACCCCATCTTCCAGACACTAACCCCATCCTACAGACACGAAACCCCATCTTCCAGACACAACCCCATCCTACAGACACTAACCCCATCCTGCAGACACTAACCCCATCCTACAGGCACTAACCCCATCCTACAGACACTAACACCCCATCCTACAGACACTAACACCCACCCTACAGACACTAACCCCATCCTACAAACACTAACCCCACCCTACAGACACTAACCCCATCCTACAGACACTAACCCCATCCTACAGACAATAACCCCCATCCTACAGACACTAACCCCCATCCTACAGACACTAACCCCATCCTACAGACACTAACTCCATCCTACAGACACTAACCCCATCCGACAGACACTAACCCCATCCTACAGACATTAACCCCATCCTACAGACACTAACCCCATCCTACAGACACTAATCCCACCCTACAGACACTAATCCCATCCTACAGACACTAACCCCCATCCTACGGACACTAACCCCCATCCTACAGACACTAACCCCATCTTACAGACACTAACCCCCATCCTTCATACACTAACCCCATCTTACAGATACTAACCCCTATCCTACAGACACTAACCCCCCATCCTACAGACAGCAACCCCCCATCCTACAGACATTAATCCCATCCTACAGACACTAACCCCATCCTACAGACATTTACCCCATTGTACAGACACTAACCCCATCCTACAGACACTAACCCCATCCTACAGACACTAACCCCATCCTACAGACATTAACCCCATCCTACAGACACTAACCCCACCCTACAGACACTAACCCCCATCCTACAGACACTAACCCCCCATCCTACAGACATTAACCCCATCCTACAGACACTAACCCCATCCTACAGACACTAACCCCATCCGAAAGACACTAACCCCATCCTACAGACACTAACCCCCATCCTACAGGCACTAACCCCCATCCTACAGACACCAACCCCATCCTACAGACACTAACCCCATCCTACAGACACTAACCCCATCTTACAGACACTAACCCCATCCTACAGACACTAACCCCATCCTACAGACACTAACCCCCATCCTACAGACACTAACCCCATCCTACAGACATTAACCCCATCCTACAGACATTAATCCCATCCTATGAACACTAACCCCATCCTACAAACATTAACCCCCATCCTACAGACACTGACCGCCATCCTACAGACACTAACCCCCATCCTACAGACACTAACCCCATCCTACAGAAACTAGCCCCACCCTACAGACACTCACCCCCATCCTACAGTCACTCACCCCCATCCTACAGACACTAACCCCATCCTACAGACACTAACCCCATCTTACAGACACTAACCCCCATCCTACAGACACTAACCCCCCATCCGACAGACATTAACACCATCCTACAGACATTAACCCCATCCTACAGACACTAACCCCATCCTACAGACACTAACCACATCCTACAGACACTAACCCCCATCCTACAGACACTAACCCCATCTTACAGACACTAACCCCATCTTACAGACACTAACCCCCATCCTACAGACACTAACCCCCCATCCTACAGACATTACCCCCATCCTACAGACACTAACCCCATCCTCCAGACACTATCCCCATCCTACAGACACTAACCCCATCCTACAGACATTTACCCCATCCTACAGACACTAACCCCATCCTACAGACACTAACCCCCATCCTACAGACACTAACCCCCCATCCTATAGACATTAACCCCATCCTACAGACACGAACCCCATCCTACAGACACTAACCCCATCCGAAAGACACTAACCCCATCCTACAGACACTAACCCCCATCCTACAGGCACTAACCCCCATCCTACAGACACTAACCCCATCTTACAGACACTAACCCCATCCTACAGACACTAACCCCCATCCTACAGACACCAACCCCATCCTACAGACACTAACCCCATCCTACAGACACTAACCCCATCTTACAGACACTAACCCCATCCTACAGACACTAACCCCATCCTACAGACACTAACCCCCATCCTACAGACACTAACCCCATCCTACAGACATTAACCCCATCCTACAGACATTAACCCCACCCTACAGACACTAACCCCCATCCTACAGACACTAACCCCCCATCCTACAGACATTAACCCCATCCTACAGACACTAACCCCATCCTACAGACACTAACCCCATCCGAAAGACACTAACCCCATCCTACAGACACTAACCCCCATCCTACAGGCACTAACCCCCATCCTACAGACACCAACCCCATCCTACAGACACTAACCCCATCCTACAGACACTAACCCCATCTTACAGACACTAACCCCATCCTACAGACACTAACCCCATCCTACAGACACTAACCCCCATCCTACAGACACTAACCCCATCCTACAGACATTAACCCCATCCTACAGACATTAATCCCATCCTATGAACACTAACCCCATCCTACAAACATTAACCCCCATCCTACAGACACTAAGCCCCATCCTACAGACACTGACCCCCATCCTGCAGACACTAACCCCCATCCTACAGACACTAACCCCATCCTACAGACACTAGCCCCACCCTACAGACACTCACCCCCATCCTACAGTCACTCACCCCCATCCTACAGACACTAACCCCATCCTACAGACACTAACCCCATCTTACAGACACTCACCCCCATCCTACAGACACTAACCCCCATCCTACAGATATTAACCCCATCCTACAGACACTAACCCCATCCTACAGACACTAACCCCATCCTACAGACACTAACCCCATCCTACAGACACTGACCCCCATCCTACAGACACTAACCCCATCTTACAGACACTAACCCCATCTTACAGACACTAACCCCCATCCTACAGACACTAACCCCCCATCCTACAGACATTACCCCCATCCTACAGACACTAACCCCATCCTCCAGACACTATCCCCATCCTACAGACACTAACCCCATCCTACAGACATTTACCCCATCCGACAGACACTAACCCCATCTTACAGACACTAACCCCCATCCTACAGACACTAACCCCCCATCCTATAGACATTAACCCCATCCTACAGACACTAACCCCATCCTACAGACACTAACCCCATCCGAAAGACACTAACCCCATCCTACAGACACTAACCCCCATCCTACAGGCACTAACCCCCATCCTACAGACACTAACCCCATCTTACAGACACTAACCCCATCCTACAGACACTAACCCCCATCCTACAGACACCAACCCCATCCTACAGACACTAACCCCATCTTACAGACACTAACCCCATCCTACAGACACTAACCCCATCCTACAGACACTAACCCCCATCCTACAGACACTAACCCCATCCTACAGACATTAACCCCATCCGACAGACATTAATCCCATCCTATGAACACTAACCCATCCTACAAACATTAACCCCCATCCTACAGACACTAAACCCCATCCTACAGACACTGACCCCCATCCTACAGCCACTAACCCCCATCCTACAGACAATAACCCCATCCTACAGACACTAGCCCCACCCTACAGACACTCACCCCCATCCTACAGTCACTCACCCCCATCCGACAGACACTAACCCCATCCTACAGACACTAACCCCATCTTACAGACACTAACCCCCATCCTACAGACACTAACCCCCCATCCTACAGACATTAACCCCATCCTACAGACACTAACCCCATCCTACAGACACTAACCCCATCCTACAGACACTAACCCCATCCTACAGACACTAACCCCCATCCTACAGACACTAACCCCATCTTACAGACACTAACCCCCATCCTACATACACTAACCCCATCTTACAGACACTAACCCCCATCCTACAGACACTAACCCCCCATCCTACAGACATTACCCCCATCCTACAGACACTAACCCCATCCTCCAGACACTATCCCCATCCTACAGACACTAACCCCATCCTACAGACATTTACCCCATCCTACAGACACTAACCCCATCCTACAGACACTAACCCCCATCCTACAGACACTAACCCCATCTTACAGACACTAACCCCCATCCTGCATACACTAACCCCATCCTACAGACACTAACCCCATCCTACAGACACTAACCCCATCCTACAGACATTTACCCCATCCTGCAGACACTAACCCCATCTTACAGACACTAACCCCCATCCTACAGACACTAACACCCCATCCTACAGACATTAACCCCATCCTACAGACACTAACCCCATCCTACAGACACTAACCCCATCTTCCAGACTCTAACCCCATCCTACAGACACTAACCCCATCCTACAGACACTTACCCCCATCCTACAGACACTAACCCCCCATCCTACAGACATTTACCCCATCCTACAGACACTAACCCCATCCTACAGACACTAACCCCATCCTACAGACACTAACTCCATCCTACAGACACTAACCCCATCCTACAGACATTTACCTCATCCTACAGACACTAACCCCATCTTACAGACACTAACCCCATCCTACAGACACTAACCCCATCCTACAGACACTAACCCCATCTTACAGACACTAACCCCATCCTACAGACACTACCCCATCCTGCAGACACTGACCCCATCCTACAGACACTAACCCCATCCTACAGACATTTACCTCATCCTACAGACACTAACCCCATCTTACAGACACTAACCCCATCTTATAGACACTAACCCCATCTTACAGACACTAACCCCACCCTACACACACTACCCCATCCTGCAGACACTGACCCCATCCTACAGACACTAACCCCATCCTACAGACACTAACCCCATCCTACAGACACTAACCCCCATCCTACAGACATTTACCTCATCCTACAGACACTAACCCCATCTTACAGACACTAACCCCATCCTACAGACACTACCCCATCCTGCAGACACTGACCCCATCCTACAGACACTAACCCCATCCTACAGACACTAACCCCATCTTACAGACACTAACCCCACCCTACAGACACTAACCCCATCTTACAGACACTAACCCCACCCTACAGACACTACCCCATCCTGCAGACACTGACCCCCATCCTACAGACACTAACCCCATCCTACAGACACTAACCCCATCTTACAGACAGTAACCCCATCCTACAGACACTAACCCCATCCTACAGACAACAACCCCATCTTACAGACACTAACCCCACCCTACAGACACAACCCCATCTTACAGACACTAACCCCACCCTTCAGACACTAACCCCATCTTACAGACACTAACCCCATCCTACAGACACTACCCCATCCTGCAGACACTGACCCCCATCCTACAAACAAGTTCCCATATCCTGCAATTTGCTTTTGCCAAATGTATCCAAGAAAAGTTTTTTTTTTTGCTGTAATGAAATTTGACGCCACCAATGAAAAGCCTACAGTGTAAATGTTACAAGGCTTCACACCAAGCCCCGAGCCTCACCAATGGGAGCACGGTTCAGAGAATCATGCGCGAAGGCCCACGTGAATAATTCACAGCACTCCTGACTTTTCAGTGATTTTAAGTGTGTTGATTTCATAAGCTCTTCTTTGACAGAGGAAATGACACAGCGGTAATTGTTTCCTGTAATTTCACAGCTAGCTGCATAGTGGGAAATGGTGAATTAGTGCTGTATCTGGGTCAATCAGCAAGTGCTTTGGAATTAGCACGAGAGAATAAATGATGTCAGAGGTACAAAAAACCCATTCCGTGCAGAAAATGAGGTTAGTCCTCCCCGCACATCTTACCATTTTGTTTGTTCATCAATACATATAATTAGATAAAAACTATTAGCCTATAAAATGAATATGGAGGTTTCACATTGTAGATAAGAAGCTGCATGAGAGGGGCTCTGGGTTTTCACTATAGGAGTAATTATGTGACACTGCTCCCAAAGTGGAGCCTTAGACGTAAGTTGGAGATAGATCTACAACATTATAGTGCAACTTCCGTGACCCGTCCTCCTATTTAGCAAGACTCCGCCACAAGTGAGGAGCTTCACAATAATACCCCTTATGTGTAATATAAATCAACATATACACTTAAACCAAGGTATGAAAATGTTTGTGAAGTACTGCTACTCTATTGCTGAGGGTAGGAATAGGGATATGGCAACAGATACGCGGCCTCGATTTTCAGTGTGCCGTGAGGCGGGCTTTTAGGCGTGCGGGGGGCTAAAATCCCAAATTCGGGGGTCCCGACACCATCCCGACCAAAACTCGCCTCCACGTAAGTTTCAAAGGAGGCGGGTACGCGCCCCGCACTGGGACCCGCCGACCCAAGGCGGGAAGGGATTAGTGCCAATTAGCTGCCTGTTAACAGGTAGTTAACAGACAGTTTTTAGCCTAATCCCTATTTTGAGGGGTGTCGTGTGGGATTCCCGACGGCTCCAAACCACGCCAGGTTAGAACAGGCGGGCCGTCGGGTTGAAGGACTTGGAGGGGTCGCGATGTCGGTATTCAGGTGAGTGATGGGTGCATGAGTGCAAAGGTAAGTGTGTTTGGTGTGTCTAAAGTGTGTAAAGAAGTTTAAATTACCTGTACTTACCTTTACAGCCTTTCTTCCTCTAGGTTTCGGGAGTCCATCACTCAGCCGGCACTGAAAGCAGAATGGCTGCGAACTGTCAAAAGTGACAGCCTGCAGCTTTCTGTGCAGGAGAGAGTTCTAACTGAGTCTGTGGAGAAGGACTCAGGTTAGAAGTAAGACTGTCAGTGTTTGACAGCTTCAAACAGCTGTGAAACGCTGATATTTCATTTGTCAAAAGCTCTTGACAGATGAAATTTCAGTCTGTGACGTCACCTGTTGCTGGGTGGCCCTTAATTGGCCTGCTGACCCCGCTGGGCGGGCTCAACAAGGTCAATCAAGGGAAAATCGCGTGGATTGGCCGGACGTCGATGTAGGCGGGACTAAAACCCGAAAGTTGTAGTCCCGCCTCCTTCCCGACTGCTGAATGAAAATCCAGCCCAGTCTCTAGATGGAGATCGCATCAATAAAACTCATCAAAGCAACAGCATTATTGCAAAGACTGTCACTGATTTGCATTACATTGCAATTATGGAGTCTCCGAATCAGACCATTAGTTTATAAATCCCACATTTCTGTTGCCAAGGGCCCTTTAATATTTATTCTTAAAGTGACAGAGCGTGGCCTCTGGTCAGTGTAATTTATGTGCTATGGCAATGCATTCATTCCTTCATGTTCTAACCTTTAAGGTTTCCTCATCCAGACTCTTCACTTCCTCTATCAGTTTCTCCAGTTCTTCTACAGGAATCAAGGACATAACCGACTGGGCAGAGACACAGGAGGATAACGATGAGGAGCATTCCTTTTTACCATCTTCCTTCCGGTTTTCATCTGCCAGATTGATAGTGCAGACCCTTAACTCTGCAAGACTAGAACAGGATTACACCTTCATTGTAGCGAAAGTTCATCAATGCACGAAATCGACACAAGCTTTTATGTGAATCTCAGTGAGTAAACAAAAGCTTATAAAACCAAATTAGATTTATTTGATTTTCTCTTCAGCCAGGAGTGAGGACAGTGCACACTCATCATTGGTGTGCAAATGTTACCATCGAGGAATCAGGCCCATTTGGAGTGAGGAAAGAGGTATGACGGTCCTAGCCATAAGTGATCTACCTCAGGGTATATTTGTCCACTTCCTAGGACAATCTCAACAACAACAACTTGTATTTATATAGCACCTTTAACGTAGTAAAACGTCCCAAGACACTGCGCAGGAGTATTTTAAGACAAAAAAATTTGACACAATCCACATAAGATTAACTTAGGGCAGGTGATCAAAAGCTTGGTCAAAGAGGTAGGTTTTAAGGAGCGTCTTAAAGGAGGAAAGCGAGGTAGTGAGGCGGACAGGTTTAGGCAGGGAATTCCAGAGCTTAGGGCCCAGGCAACAGAAGGCACGGCCACCAAAGGTTGAGCGATTATAATCGGGGACCCTCAAGAGGGCAGAATTAGAGGAGCGCAGATATCTCGGGGGTTGGGGGGGGACGTTGTGGGGCTGAAGGAGATTACAGAGGCCATGGAGGGATTTGAAAACAAGGATGAGAGTTTTGAAATTGAGGCGCTGCTTAACCGGGAGCCAATGTAGGTCAGTGAGCACAGGGGTGATGGGCGAACGGGACTTGGTGCGAGTTAAGACACCGGTAGCCGAGTTTTGGATGACCTCAAGTTTACGTAGGGTGGAATGTGGGAGGCCAGCCAGGAGTGTGTTGGAATAGTCAAGTCTAGAGGTAACAAAGGCATAGATGAGGGTTTCAGCAACGGATGAGCTGAGGCAAGGGCGGAGATGAGCGATGTAAGTAGGCGGTCTTTGTTATGCTACGGATATGTGGTTGGACGCTCATTTCAGGGTCAAATCTCTTCTAGAAATGCAAAATAAAGGTTTTCCATTTAGGCTGTGGAGCAAAATTCATATTTATGCCCATTAGTGCAACCCACTGCTCTTAAATGATTCACATTACAGGGCCCCGTACAGAACTAACTCATTCACATTACAGGGCCCCGTACAGAACTAACTCATCCACATTACAGGGCCCCGTACAGAACTATCTCATTAACATTACAGGGCCCCGTACAGAACTAACTCATCCACATTACAGGGCCCTGTACAGAACTATCTCATTAACATTACAGGGCCCCGTACAGAACTAACTCATCCACATTACAGGGCCCCGTACAGAACTATCTCATCCACATTACAGGGCCCCGTACAGAACTATCTCATCCACATTACAGGGCCCCGTACAGAACTATCTCATCCACATTACAGGGCCCCGTACAGAACTAACTCATCCACATTACAGGGCCTCGTACAGAACTAACTCATCCACATTACAGGGCCCACTGAGCTCTAACTCATCCACATTACAGGGCCCCGTACAGAACTATCTCATCCACATTACAGGGCCCCGTACAGAACTATCTCATCCACATTACAGGGCCCCGTACAGAACTATCTCATCCACATTACAGGGCCCCGTACAGAACTAACTCATCCACATTACAGGGCCTCGTACAGAACTAACTCATCCACATTACAGGGCCCCGTACAGAACTAACTCATCCACATTACAGGGCCTCGTACAGAACTAACTCATTAACATTACAGGGCCCCGTACAGAACTAACTCATCCACATTACAGGGCCCCGTACAGAACTATCTCATCCACATTACAGGGCCTCGTACAGAACTAACTCATTAACATTACAGGGCCCCGTACAGAACTAACTCATCCACATTACAGGGCCCCGTACAGAACTAACTCATCCACATTACAGGGCCCTGTACAGAACTATCTCATTAACATTACAGGGCCCCGTACAGAACTAACTCATCCACATTACAGGGCCCCGTACAGAACTATCTCATCCACATTACAGGGCCCCGTACAGAACTATCTCATCCACATTACAGGGCCCCGTACAGAACTATCTCATCCACATTACAGGGCCCCGTACAGAACTAACTCATCCACATTACAGGGCCTCGTACAGAACTAACTCATCCACATTACAGGGCCCACTGAGCTCTAACTCATCCACATTACAGGGCCCCGTACAGAACTATCTCATCCACATTACAGGGCCCCGTACAGAACTATCTCATCCACATTACAGGGCCCCGTACAGAACTATCTCATCCACATTACAGGGCCCCGTACAGAACTATCTCATCCACATTACAGGGCCCTGTACAGAACTATCTCATTAACATTACAGGGCCCCGTACAGAACTAACTCATCCACATTACAGGGCCTCGTACAGAACTAACTCATCCACATTACAGGGCCCCGTACAGAACTAACTCATCCACATTACAGGGCCTCGTACAGAACTAACTCATTAACATTACAGGGCCCCGTACAGAACTAACTCATCCACATTACAGGGCCCCGTACAGAACTATCTCATCCACATTACAGGGCCCCGTACAGAACTAACTCATCCACATTACAGGGCCCCGTACAGAACTAACTCATCCACATTACAGGGCCTCGTACAGAACTAACTCATTAACATTACAGGGCCCCGTACAGAACTAACTCATCCACATTACAGGGCCCCGTACAGAACTAACTCATCCACATTACAGGGCCCACTGAGCTCTAACTCATTCACATTACAGGTTCCCAAGTATGCGTGAGTTTCCTGCCCTGTGATTTAAGGGAGGGCGTGAGCAATGCAGTAATCAGATAATGGGGCTGATAATACAATGGCATTCGTGGCTTGTGTGTTGGTAGCCTGTGCACCATCTGTGTGCAAGACTCATTAAACCCACAAGTTTCATTTAAATTAGGGGCCCTCCCCATCATGTGACCACAGGACCTGAGCAGCGTTTCAGACGTAAATACTTAAATAAATACAGTCATTTGTTTTAGTGCCAGCCTTGGCAACAGTGGTAGCTCTCACAACTCTGAGTCAGAGGGATGTGGGTTCAAGCCACACTCCAAAGACTTTAGTCCATAATCTCAGCTGACACCCCAGTGCAGTACTGAGGGAGTGCTGCACTGTTCGAGGTGCCGTCTTTCAGATGAGGCGTTAAACCGAGGCCTCATCTATCCTTTCTGGTGGATGTAAAAGATCCCATGGCACTATTTGAAGAAGAGCATTGGAGTTCTAATGGTGTCCTGGTTAATATTTATCACTCAACCAACACTTAAAAACAGATTACCTAATCATTTACCTCATTGCTGTTTGTCAGACTTTGCAGTGTGAAAACTGGCTGCTGCATTGCCCTACATTACAACAGTCACTACACTTCAAAAGTACTTCTTTGGCTGTAAAGGACTTTAGGACATCCTGCGGTCTTGAAACGTGTTATATAAATTCATTCATTTCTTTTCTTTCTTGGAGACAAATGTGACAATTTTGTCTCCATCAAGATCTACAACTAGCAATGAGGTGATCGATCAGCAAACTGAATGCTTGTTGGTGTTGGTTGAGGGATCAATGTTGGCCAAAGACACTGGGAAAAGTCCCGGCCTTTATTCGTGGAATATTTAAGGGAAACTTCAGTGAGTCTGCACTTCCAGAGCAGAGCCTCACCAGACAGGAGCATGAGTCGTTGATAGTACTGTAACACTATAGCCCCTATTCTCCACCCCACTCTCCTGTCCAAGAAGACTCCGCATTAGCAACACAACCTCCCTGAATTTGAGCTTTAATATATGTTTGAGAAACCAGAGCAGAGTCTCAATTTGACATCACATCCAAAGGGTGACACTTTTGACAATACAGAACTCCCTCGATACTGCACTGGAACGCCAGCCTAGATTACGTGCTCCCAGGATGAGGCTTGACGTTACAAGCATCTGCCTCCGAAAACTAAAGTGCCATTTATACCGTTCGCATCAATGATTTTGTAAATAAACATTTTTTTTTAATGGTGCGAATGGATATTTATGTATTTTTTTAATTCATTCACGGGATGTAGATGTCACCGACAAGGCCAGCATTTATTGCCCATCCCTAATTGTCCTCGAGAAGGTGGAGGTGAGCCACCTTCTTGAATACAACTGAGTGACTCGCTCGGCCATTTCAGAGGGCGGTTAAGAGTCAACCACATTGCTGTGGGTCTGGAGTCACATATCGGCCAGACCGGGTAAGGGCGGCAGATTTCCTTCCCTAAAAGAACCAGGTGGGTTTTTACGACAATCCGATAGTTTCATGATCACCATTTATGATACTAGCTTTTTTATTCCAGATTATTTAATTAATTATTTGAATTTAAATTCCCCAGTTGCTGTGGTGGGATTTCAACTCATGTCTCCGGATCATTAGTCCAGGCCTCTGGATTACTAGCCCAGTAACATAACCACTAGGCTACTGTGCCCATGTAAACAGTGGTGATATGCTATCTATAAAATGAATTACATTCGATACATATCAGCAATAAAAGGTTTTATTGTGCTGCACAGTGGGCAGGGAGGGAAGCAGATTATGGCCCATGATTTGCCACTCAATCTCAATTAGCCTTCCTCAGAGGGAAGGAGAGAACACCAGGAGCATGAATTGGCTCCCTGCTGCTCTTGGGCACCTACTAGTGGACGTCACAGGGCTGTGGTGGCAGAGGCCAGCTTTCAATTTAGGCCAAAGAACAAAATAATGCGCCTGTGTCCTCCAACATTGTTAAGTTATTCACATGTCCTACCTGAGAGAGAAGCCTTTTTCCAGTTGACAGTTGTTAACTGTCGGTGACGACAATGGGGACCTATCATCCCAGAACATGTCCTCATCGGACGGAGTGTAAGGAGACGCAGGGCGTGTGTTCCACGGGCTTCCACACCAAGATCCCGGTGACTGGGGAAATGCAAGTACACCTTTCATCAGAGCGTATGACACTTGGCTGCTGATGGTATGGATCTTGTCACTGCTGGCTGAGAGTAGTCCTTCTCTCAATGCTTTTACTTCACGAACTTCATATGAGGAACTGGTGGCCAGTGGGAAGCTTCTGGTTCGCAGCCCAGGTGATTTTACCACCTGTGATGGTGTCTGTGAAGAACTCGACAGTGAGGTGGATAGTTCACTACTTGCACTATTACTTCTCCTGGGACTAGATATTGAGGCAGGCTTGGCAGCTTGGCCGGCTGGCGGCACCTCATTAACCAGCTTCTGGGCTATGGGCACAACTTTCCCATTGTCAGGAGGCTGCTTGAAAGCGACTGGAGATAAAGGCCTTACTTTTGAATCTCGGTCCCCGCTCGGCGCCGAGACCGTTCTTTCCACGGTTTTACCAGAGACCGGAGGCTGTGAGCAAGTGTCCTTTCTGTTCCCTTTGTCCAGAGTATCCGGACTAGAGAACGTTTCAAAAGAATGGATCTTCTGTCTTATGGATTGGACTCGTGGAGCTAAACCTCTAGGCGCAGCGAGGCCCCTTTCCTTGGTGCTCTTCGTCGTAGTGTCATCGGCCTGCATCCCGCTCTTTGAGGCTTTCAGACTTTGGCGGGACCACACTGGCTTGGGAGCTACAGGTGGCCCTTTCTTCACATTTGTCTTTTCATCGGACGTCCTGTTCGTGACATCGCCCTCTGCTTTCAGCTGTAAATCATCTGTGGGACAAAGCCTCAGAGAAGCCCGATTCTTACCGGTTTCAGATGCAAAGAGCTTTGCTCTTGCCTGTACTGCAGGGTTTTCGATGGGCTGTGTCACCATTTGGCCATGACTGGGTCCTTTCGGCTGAGAAGGTGAGGCGAGAACACAACAGCTTCCTTCTACTGATATGTCAGTTCGTTTTAGGTCTTCCGGGCATGCTACCCCTTCCAAATCCTTCGGAGAAGATAACGTCTCTCTTGTCTTATTTTCATGTGAAGCGATAGATTTAGAAACAGTGGAGGTTGAGTTGCAGTTGTCAACAGGAGCACCTCCGTCGGAGTGTCCATTGACACACAGACTGTGTTGGCTCACTGCCACGTCCTGATTTTCTGTCAGTTCAGGGAGTGAGGACTGGGTAGAAAGTCCCTGTGATTCTGCAGCAGACTGGTGCTCCGCCATCACGTTAGGGGCTGCTTCACCCCCCGAGACTGCGATCATTCGAAAAATAGCTCTTGTTCGGAGGTTTTCTGTGTCCTCAGCAGTTCTAGCACAGACTTCCTGTTTCTCACCCTCACAGAATGGATCCACACACGCCTGTCTTCTCAGCAGAGGCCTTGCAGTCACTGGGCAGTTTGCTGCATTGCAAAAAGCAATCAATTAACAACCTCGCTCAAAAACTGATCATTTCACATTGCGCAACGCTGCAAGCTTAGAACCGAGCCCAGCAAAACTGATGCAAATGTTCGTGTAGCGCCCCTTTAAATTTGGCCAGTGTGCAAAATCCACGCGCGGGGCGGGGGCGCTCATTTACATTCAGAATCTCAGAGGCAACCACAAGAGAAAGAGTAACAACTGCCTTTCCATCCAAAGTCAAACCATAGCAGTTTAAAATTCTGATGCGTTTAATTTAGTTAAAATATGTAGCTTGCAATGTCAGGGTCTAATCGGAACACAGAAAGGTGAAATGCAACACCACACTGGCCACAAATCGTTCATCTCATTTAACACTAACATTTTTAACACGAATATTTAAGTGTTGCCACTTATTAAGAAGTTTCCGACCAGTTAAGTTCTTTTCTGTTTCCTGTGACCTGCTACAGTTCCTTGATAAGATTCGTGTGAAATCATTTTTTTTTCTGCTCTCTGAAGTTTAATAACTTTACCCGTTTAAAATTTAGACATTCAAAAACAAGCATTGTGCCTCCCCAGCCCCCTCCCACCTAATGGCCCCGTTGTTTCAAGTGAAAACATACCTTCATTTGCTCCTCTTAATTCAAGCTGGTAGGAATCAGGGACATGTAAACGCTGATCGAGGTCTGCAGGAGGTATTGGGGTGAAGAAGTCGCTGTGAATGGAAACTGCTTCATCCTCTTGTGGCTGCAGGTTCCTTACTTCCTGTGAAACAAACAGGAAACCCTAATTTCAAAGGTACAGTAGGCTATAAACCTGCCCCTTCGCCTTAGCGATTAAGGTGTTAGATTATCATCCACAGAGTAGGTAGTTGATAGAAATCATTCGGCTAGTGATTTCATTAGGACTGAGCTATGCATGCACCGGTTCCCCTTTATGTACCCTACTAGCTACATCCTCAAAGAACTAATAAATTTGTCAAACACGATTTCCCTTTCATGAAACCATGTTGACCCTGCCAAATCATAAGAACATAAGAAATAGGAGCAGGAGTAGGCCAATCGGCCCCTCGAGCCTGCTCCGCCATTCAATAAGATCATGGCTGATCTGATCCTAACCGCCAATCCACTATCACAGAACCATCTCCTGAATCTAACAGAATTAGACACACGAAATAGGAGCAGGATCAGGCTACACGGCCCCTGGGCCCGCTCCGCTACCCACAGGGCCATGACCGATCTGAACCTAGACTCATGTCCAAATTCCTGCCCGCTCCCCGTAACCCTTAATTCCCTTTACTTCTAGGAAACTGTCTATTTCTGTTTTAAATTTATGTAATGATGTAGCTTCTACAGCTTTTTGGGGCAGCATATTCCATGGACCTACCACCCTCTGAGTGAAGTAGTTCCTCCTCATCTCAGTTTTGAAAGAGCAGCCCCTTATTCTAAGACTATGCCCCCTAGTTCTAGTTTCACCCATCATCGGGAACATCTTCCCCGCATCCACCCGATCAAGCCCCTTCACAATCTTATATGTTTCAATAAGATCGCCTCTCATTCTTCTGAACTCCAATGAGTAGAGTCCCAATCTACTCAACCTCTCCTCATATGTCCATCCCCTCATCCCCGGGATTAACCGAGTGAACCTTCTTTGTACTGACTCAAGAGCAAGTATGTCCTTTCTTAAGTATGGACACCAAAACTGTACGCAGTATTCCAGGTGCGGTCTCACCAATACCTTGTACAACTGAAGCAATACCTCCCTATTTTTATATTCTATCCCCCTAGCAGTGAAAGCCAACATTCCATTGGCCTTCTTAATCACTTGCTGCACCTGCATACTAACCTTTTGAGTTTCGTGCACCAGGACCCCCAGATCCCTTTGTACTTCAGTACTTTCCAGTTTCTTGCCATTAAGATAATAACTTGCTCTACGATTTTTCCTGCCAAAGTGCATAACCTCACACTTTCCAGTATTGTATTTCATCTGCCAATTCTCTGCCCACTTACTTAGCCTGTCTATGTCCCCTTGAAGGTTTTTTATGTCCTCCTCACTCACTACTTTCCCCCCCATCTTAGTATCATCTGCAAACTTTGATATGTTACACTTGGTCCCCTCCTTCAAATCGTTAATATAGATTGAAAAGAGTTAGGGGCCCAGCACTGACCCCTGCGGAACACCACTAGTTACTGTTGCCAGCCTGAGAATGAACCATTTATCCCAACTCTCTGCCTTCTGTTAGATAGCCAATCCTCTATCCATGCCAGAATATTACCCCCAATCCCGTGATTTTTTATCTTAAGCAATAATCTTTTGTATGGCACCTTGTCAAATGCCTTTTGGAAGTCTAAATACACTACGTCCACTGGTTCCCCTTTATCCACCCTATATGTTACTTCCTCAAAGAACTCCAGCAAATTTGACTGTAAAAGCTTTTATAGATATGTGAAGAGAAAAAGATTGGTGAAGTCAAGCGTAGGTCCCTTACAGTCAGAATCAGGGGAATTTATAATGGGAAACAAAGAAATGGCAGACCAACTAAATTCATACTTTGGTTCTGTCTTCACAAAGGAGGACACAAATAACCTCCCAGAGATGCCGGGGAACATAGAGCCTGATGAAAGGGTGGAACTGAAAGAAATCAGTATTTGTAGGGAAATGGTGTTAGGAAAATTGATGGGACTAAAGGCCGATAAATCCCCAGGGCCTGATAATCTACATCCCAGGGTACTTAAGGAAGTGGCCCAAGAAATAGTAGATGCATTACTGGTCATCTTCCAGAACTCGATAGACTCTGGAACAGGACCCATGGATTGGAGGGTAGCTAATGTTACCCCACTATTCAAAAAAGGTGGTCGAGAAAAAGCGGGGAATTATAGACTGGTAAGCCTGACATCAGTAGTGGGGAAAATGCTAGAATCTATTATAAAAGATGTAATAGCAGAGCACTTGGTAAGCAGTGACAGGATCGGACAAAGTCAACATGGATTTACAAAAGGTAAATCATGCTTGACTAATCTACTGGAATTTTTTGAGGATGTAACTGGTAAAATAGATAAGGGAGAACCAGTGGATGTGGTGTATTTGGACTTTCAGAAGGCTTTCGATAATGTCCTACATAAGAGATTAGCGTGCAAAATTAAGGCACATGGGATTGGGGGCAAGGTATTGACTTGGATAGAGAACTGGTTGGCGGACAGAAAGCAAAGAGTTGGAATAAACGGGTCATTTTACGAGTGGCAGGCAGTGACTAGTGGGGTACCGCAAGGATCGGTCCTAGGACCCCAGCTGTTCACAATATATATTAATGATCTGGACGAGGGAATTGGATGTAATATCTCCAAATTTGCAGACGACACAAAGCTGGGTGGGAGGGTAAGCTGTGAGGAGGATGTCGTGAAACTCCAGTACGATCTGGACAGATTGGGTGATTGGGCAGAAACATGGCAAATGCACTATAATGTGGATAAATGTGAGGTTATCCACTTTGGTGGCAAAAACAGGAAGGCAGATTATTATTTGAATGGCAATAGATTGGGAGAAGGGGAAGTGCAAAGAGACCTGGGTGTTCTTGTGCACCAGTCGCTGAAGGTAAGCATGCAGGTGCAGCAGGCGGTTAAGAAGGCAAATGGTATGTTGGCCTTCGTAGCAAGAGGGTTCGAGTACAGGAACAAGGATGTCTTGCTACAGTTGTACAGGGCCTTGGTGAGACCGCACCTTGAGTACTGTGTGCAGTTTTGGTCGCCTTACCTGAGGAAGGACGTTCTTGCCATGGAAGGAGTGCAGCGAAGATTCACCAGGCTGATACCTGGGATGGCAGGAATGACGTATGAGGAGAGATTGTGTCGATTGGGCTTATACTCACTGGAGTTTAGAAGATTGAGAGGGGATCTCATCGAAACCTATAAAATTCTGTCAGGCCTGGACAGACTAGATGCAGAAAGGATGTTTCTGATGGCCGGGGAGTCCAGAACCAGGGGTCATAGTCTAAGGATAAGGGGTAAGCCATTTAGGACTGAAATGAGGAGGAATTTCTTCACCCAGAGAGTGGTGAACCTGTGGAATTCTCTGCCACAGAGGGCGGTGGAGGCCAGTTCATTAAATATATTCAAAAAAGAGTTGGATATATTTCTTAAGGCTAAAGGGATCAAGGGATATGGGGAGAAGGCAGGGACAGGGTACTGAATTTGGATGATCAGCCATGATCTCATTGAATGGCGGAGCAGGCTCGAAGGGCCGAATGGCCTACTCCTGCTCCTATCTTCTATGTTTCTATGTTTCTATGCTACTTCCTCAAACTGCATATATCACAGTTAGCTAACTTGGACTGTCAACTAAACATTTCTGGATTCCATGAAGCAGGTATCCTGTCTTAGTAAGGTGTCAGTGGGCAGCACCCTCGCCTCTGAGTCAGAAGGTTGTGGGTTCAAGTCTCCACTCCAAAGACTTGAGCACATAAAGCTAGGCTGACGCTCCAGTGCAGTGCTGAGGGAGAGCTGCACTGTCGGAGGTGCCGTCTTTCAGATGAGATGTTAAACCGAGGCCCCGTCTGCTCTCTCAGGTGGACGCAAAAGATCCCACGGCACTATTTTGAAGAAGAGCTGGGGAGTTCTCCCCGGTGTCCTGGGTAATATTTAGCTGTTAACCAACAGCACTAAAATAACAGATTACAGGAAACTTTCGATTAACCGGCCCCTAAATAACTGGAACGATCTATCCACCGGCAAAATTCAGGAGTCGGTTCAGGTAACTTTTATTACTTTTTTTTACTCCATTTGTTGCTGTGCAAGGGTGTAGCTGAAGCTGTTGCTAAGCTACAGAGACGCTTGCAACTTGTGCCGATTGTTTTGAAGCTGTCAGGGTTTGTTGCTTTATACGGAGCTCTGAGCTCCGTATCTTTTACTATAGTGTTCGGTTATCCGGAATTGTTGATGAACCAGCAACACGTCGGTCCCGTCCGTGCCGGATACCAGAAAGTTTCCTATATCTGGTCATTATCACATTGCTGTTTGTGGGAGCTTGCTGTGCACAAATTGGCTGCCGTGTTTCCCACATTACAACAGTGACTGCACTTCAAAAGTACTTCATTGGCTGTAAAGCGCTTTGGGGCATCCTGAGGTCGTGAAAGGCGCTATTTAAATGCAAGTCTTCCTCTCTTGTTACAAGGATTCAGGATATTACACACCTTGGACCCAGAATTTTCTGGGTTGGCGTAAATTGAAAGACATGCCGAAACTTGCGGACCGGTACTTACGTCAAAATTTCCTGCCAGCCTCATTACCACACGCTGGATCAGATAAACCATCGAAAACAAATGGAAATCAGCGTAACCAATCGGAGCCCGAGTTGTTGTGATCTGGAATGCGCTGCCTGATAGGGCGGTTGAAGCAGATTCAATAGTAACATTCAAAAGAGAATTGGATAAATACTTGAAAAGGAGAAATTTGCAGGGTTCTGGGGAAAGAGCAGGGGAGTGGGACTCTTTCAAAGAGCCGGCACAGACACAATGGGTCGAATGGCCTCCTTCTGTGTTGCACGATTCTATGTTCATTTATGATTATATACAGGAAACTTTTTTTTATCCGGCACGGACAGGACCGACGTGGTGCCGGTTCATCAAAAATTCCAGATAACCGAACGCTATAGTAAAAGATACGGAGAGCTGACAGCTCCGTATAAAGCAACAAACCCTGTTGCTTAGCAACAGCTTCAGAACAATGGGCACAAGTTGCAAGCGTCTCTGTAGCTTAGCAACAGCTGCAGCCACACCCTTGCACAGCAACAAATGGAGTAAAAAAAAGTAATAAAAGTTACCTGAACCTACTCCTGAATTTTGCCGGTTAACCGACATTTCCGGTTATTTAGGGGCCGGTTAATCGAAAGTTTCCTGTAATACATTTCTCAAACCGAAGACGAGTCTCATGCACTAAAACAGAGAGATGAGAATTTATTTTGTGCCGGAAGGCAGTGTCACATCGCAAGGAATACACTGCACGCAGCTTGCAACACTTCATCGCTGCCATTATAAATTATCTGATTTCAGTCATTGTTCAGTTTACTTAAACCACATCAATCAGTACAACAGCCTCCCACACGAAGGCCCCATGCTGCCACTCTGCTTCTCAGTTTTCATAAATATATCGGAACTAGTGCAGCAAAATTATTTGGTGCAAAGGCCCTATTACTCTGAGCACAGCTTCATAACCACACAGAGGGCTGCTGAAACATAGCTGAAGGTTACCCGGGTACTGCATCTGACAAATTTGAGTGAGACTTCATAAATAGAGAAATTTATTGTGTTGTGCTAGTAAACTGGAACTGATAGAATATATCAGTGTTACTTATTTAGTTATCATTTATCATTTAGTTTTGTGCGGAGGAGGCTGAGGGAATTCAGCACTAGCGGTAGGACATTTTGTCACTGTTGGGAGCCAGCGCCAGTATTAAACTCTCCCACGATCAGCAATGTCTCTAAGCCTTTCAGTCACATCCGACATAAGGCTCTCGTGACTGGTTTCGATATGATTGGGCAGCGGACTGAGAGAGCATTGACGCCGGAATTCACAGACCTCATTCCCGCCCGGAGGCCTACTCTCACAGCTCAGTCGGGATGCTGAGAGATGGGCAACCCTCCGGTATTGCCCTGGAGCCTCCAGGCATAGGGTCTGATGATGTAATCAGACCCCGACCACTGTATTAACTCCGTCTTGATGGAGAAACCGCTGTGGTCTTTCCGCCAGGTGAAGAGGAGAGGATTGAAAACAGAAGAGGTTGCTCAAGGTAAGTTTTTTTTTTACTTTCCTTCATGGGGCCAGGAGTGAGCATCTGGCTACCACAAAGAAGGTTTAGGCATTAAATAAAGAATTAGAGCAGAACTGTGGAACAGAAAGAAAAGAATGAGAGTTTCGACCACAGCTGCTAAGACACGAAGAGAGAATGGCACAAAAAAGGGAACAAAACGTTGGTGATGGGAAGAGAAAATGAGGTGAAAAGGAGAGTGACGGGATGGTGGTTGGTTTTCTTGTTTTTCCCAAAAGAATTTATTTCCTTTTTGCGCTCTGTCCCTGTTGCGTTCCAATCTTGGTATTGTCCTCCCCCAACTGGACCAGTGGGAAAGAGGGAGCTCCGATATTCTCCACAGTTTTTCCACATTGGCCAACAGGAGGTCCATGTGTACAATCACATTCGTTCCCGAGTCCGCTCAGGGCTGGCAACTCAAACCACATTCTCATGGGGGGTCTGTCGGTCTGTTTGCTATTAAAGCTACTATTTGCCTCATTTTTCTTTTATTTTCTTCTATCTTCTTTAAGACTCCCTCAGCATCATACACCGTACCTGAGCTGAGAGTGACAGCAAGTTACCTTGTTCCAACCCTCTGATTATACCAACTGACAGGAACGACCCTGTAAGAATTAAGGATTTACTTTGCACTTTCCCTCTCTTGCTGCAGAGAAGGATCGAACCTCTTGTTTAGCATGATCTCTTGGCCGAAGTTCACCACTGATCATTTGGTGAAACCATATGAAGTCTCATCATTAGGCCCATTCCATGAATCCCTGCACGTGTTGCAGTTGTAAACCTGTTTGGATCTTGTCTCACCTGAGAGTGACCAGCCTGGGATTGTTCATCCTTTCTCTGCATCTGTACATCTCTATTCACTTCTGTGGTAAACCGATCTTTTTGCTGGCCGTTCTGGCTGCTCAAAGTCCTCGGTGGTGGAGTTGGTGGACGAATCCTCTTTGAATCAGTAACGTTTCTGCCAGTCATTTCTGTTGCGTGCTTATCGAGCTCCTGACCGTTAATTTTAACTAAATAACAATCCCCATTGAGGTGGGCCGGTTGTTCTGGCCCATTTTCCGATGGCAAACCAACCGTGTCAGTCTGTGTGTCCATGTGACCATCGGAGCCAGGTATTTCTGCCTGAAGGCCTTTGCTATGGTTTATGTAGAAGATGGTGCCAGTGTTCGTGGCTGCACTGCTAAAGTAACTGCTGTCACTACTGGAACGAGTCATTGGCTTCTGAGCTTTTTTCATGAAACTTCTGTCTGTGCATTTTTCCCACGTTTGCTTTCGGTGCCAGCAGGCTTCGTTTTTCCTTAGGCCTTAAAAAAAAGTTACAAATCTTAGTGAAGCCCCATTATCATGGAAGCATCTAAAATAAACTCACAATACTCGCTAAAATTGTCAGCCTCTCTTCTAGATGTGTGCACAGGAATTAATGCCAGGAACGTGGGGATACTGAGCACTGAACACTTTATGATATCCAACCTGTCTAATTTACTTCATTATTTCAGTTGCGGTGGCTGATTTCCGGAATCTCAGAAGCATCGTTAACTGATAATAATGGCGATGAGCACAGCACACATGGGTTTAGAGTGTCCCAGAGGACAGACTAGACAGGAAAGGAGGAGTTACCCAATATGTTAAGGAGGTAAAGGGGGCAGATCATTTGGCTTTCCAATGAGATGCTCTTGCTGGAAGTATGTAGTATGGAGGATAATTATAGGGTTTACCATAGACCATCAAAGCAAAAAGGAGGAAAGGTTACTCTATAAAGAGAGAAGGAAGGGTGTGACGGTGGCACGGTGGCATAGTGGTTAGCACTGTTGCCTCACAGCGCCAGGGACCCGGGTTCAAATCCGGCCTCGGGTGACTGTCTGTGTGGAGTTTGCACATTCTCCCCGTGTTTGCGTGGGTTTCCTCCGGGTGCTCTGGTTTCCTCCCACAGTCCAAAGATGTGCGGGTTAGGTTGATTGGCCATGATAAAAATTGGCCCTTAGTGTTAGGGAGGTTAAATACGTGGGGTTACGGGGTTACGGGGATAGGGCTTGTGTGGGATGGCTGTCGGTGTAGGGACCGGGTGCTAGGGTTTGGATGATCAGCCATGATCTCGTTGAATGGCGGAGCAGGCTCGAAGGGCCGAATGGCCTACTCCTGCTCCTATCTTCTATGTTTCTATGTTTCTATGTGAGATCAGAAAGTTCATACTAATGGCTAACCTCATAAACAGGGAATGCTCAAGCACCCTAGAATCTGAGCTGGTGAATGAAATGTACGGCAGCATTCCGATCCAGTGTGTTAGGGATCCAGCGTGAGGAACCTCACATCTCAACTTGGCAATGCTAAGTGACCCGGTTAGCATATTGGGAATGGGAATAGTGGCACCCCAGGGAGACAAGAGAATACATAGAAACCTAGAAGATAGGAGCAGGAGTAGGCTATTCGGCACCTCAAGCCTGCTCCGCCATTCAATGCGATCATGGCTGATCATCCAAATTCAGTACCCTGTCCCTGCTTTCTCCCCATATCCCTTGATCCCCTTAGCCTTAAGAAATATATCTAACTCCTTCTTGAATATATTTAATGAATTGGCCTCAACTGTCTTCTGTGGTAGAGAATTCCACAGGTTCACCACGCTCTGGGTGAAGAAATTCCTCTTCATCTCAGTCCTAAATGGCTTACCCCTTATCCTTAGACTGTGATCCCTGGTTCTGGACTCCCCCGCCATCGGGAACAGCCTTCCTGCATCTAGTCTGTCTAGTCCTGTTAGAATTTTATAAGTTTCAATGAGATCCCCTCTCATTCTTCTAAACTCTAGCGAATATAAGCCTAATCGACCCAATCTCTCTTCATACGTCATTCCTACCATTCCAGGTATCAGTCTGGTGAATCTTCGCTGCACTCCCTCCATGGCAAGAACATCCTTCCTCAGATAAGGCAACCAAAACTGCACACAATACTCAAGGTGTGGTCTCACCAAGGCCCTGTACAACTGCAGCAAGACATCCTTGCTCCTGTACTCGAATCCTCTCGCTATGAAGGCCAGCAAACCATTTGCCTTCTTAACCGCCTGCTGCACCTGCATGCTTACCTTCAGCGACTGGTGCACAAGGACA
The DNA here is from genome assembly GCF_052327205.1 of Somniosus microcephalus. NCBI lineage: Eukaryota > Metazoa > Chordata > Chondrichthyes > Squaliformes > Somniosidae > Somniosus > Somniosus microcephalus. Next base: position 40,719,520 of record NC_141013.1, read on the forward strand.
CCCAGGTCTCGTTGCACTTCCCCTTTTCCCAATCTATTGCCGTTCAGATAATAATCTGCCTTCCTGTTTTTGCCACCAAAGTGGATAACCTCGCATTTATCCACATTATACTGCATCTGCCATGCATCTGCCCAATCGCCCAACCTGTCCAAATAGTACTGGAGTTTCTCTGCATCCTCCTCACAGCACACACACCCACCCAGCTTTGTGCCGTCTGCAAACTTGGAGAATCCATAATATGATTCCACTTGAAGCGATCTGGGATAGACCAGTACTCAGGTGTACTACTTTAAAATGGCCAACCTCAAGGGAATGAGGGAAAAATTGAAACAATTTAACTGGATCATGCAGGATACGGACACACTCAAGACTAGCAAACATGGAATAAACAAGTGCGATCTTCAATAGATTAAGAAGATAGTGCAAAGTAAAATAAGCAAGAAAAACAATTTTTGCAAAGCCTGTGAGGAGAAAGGTGAGGGAAACCCTTATGGTGAATACAGGAACCTCCAAAAATGTAATATCCCTCGCTGTCTTTCTCACTGTCTACATTATCTCATTTTCAGCAAATTACAGCTAATGCTAAACAAAGTCTTTCTGTTTGCCTAAGAAGCTTTCAGATTCAATTCATTTGTGGAAGATCCCATGGCATTATCTGAGGAAGAGCTGGCAGTTCTTCTATTGTCTTGGCCAACATTCTTCCCTCAACCAACACCCGTAATACAAAAGGCTACTTGGTCATTCATTCTTTTGTTGTTTGTGGGATCTTACTGTGTGCAAATTGCCACTGTTTGTAAAGCACTTTGGGATATCCTGAGGATGTGATAAGGCGCTAAATAAATGCAAGTTCTTTCTTTGATTGTAAATAATATAGTGCCTCATCACACACCGATGATCTTGAAAGGCTACCACACCCCCTGGACAAGTCGGGGCAACCAGCAAGATGGCAGAAAATGTATTTTTTTTCTCCTAATAATTTTGAAGCGTTCTGATGATAATGACTCTAACTGAACTCGCTCAAGTTTCTCTGTAGACTCAGGTGCTCAAAATTATGAAGGTTTTTTTTAAAGTAAGTTGGGAAAAACAATGTCCACCAGTCGGTTAGTCTGTAACTTGGATGAGATACATTTGAAATCATCATCCTGCCCTTGCTGTCCTACATTAGCTCCCCGTCCCGCCGTGCCTCAAACTTCAAATTCTCATTCCTTGTCTTTAAATCACTCCAAGGCCTTGCCCCTCCCTATCTTTAACGTTCTCCATCACTATAACCAACCCCCATCCCTCTCCCCATCTCTCCGTTCCTCTCACTCTGGTCTCTGGTGCATCTCCCCCGTCTCAACCCCTCCCTTTGCCCTACCATTGGCGACCTTACCTTCAGCTGTCTAGGCCCCACTTCATAAATCCCTTCCCGACATCTCTCCACCTCTCCGCCGTTTTTGCCTCATTACAGACCACTTCTTCGACCAAGCTTCTGCTCACACTTTCTAATATCTCTGTCTTTGACGGGGTGTCCATTTTGTTTTCTCTGTGAAGCAACTTGCTATGTTAAAGGTGCTATATAAATGCAAGTTGTTGTAGCTGTTATTGTTGGTTGTTAGGACATGGATTTCCCCACCAGAAACAATAGTAAAACAGAATCCACAATAGCTTTCAAAAGGGAAGTGGATAAATATTTGAAGAAGGAAAACGTAAAAGGGTAGGAGGAAAGGGCAGGGACTAAGTGGATAGTCTTTCAGAGAGTCAGTATAGGAATGTTGGGCTGACTGGCTTCTGTGCTGCAGAATTCTATTGTTTACAGATTTTAAGAGTTTTTATTTATCTCAGGTAACTTAAGAAGCCCTTACCTTGTACATTCCCTGGATAACTGTCCTTATTATATCTAGCATTTTCAACCCTTTGTAAAATTGCTTCATTGAATTGCTGTTCAGAGACCTGTGGATACAAAGCCAACCATCCATTATTGTTCAAGACCTAATACTGAACATCAGAGAATGCGCAAATAAATCCAGAGATTGTTCCGATGTAAGAACCAGAAATATCTCTGATTCCCACCGATCAGTAATGACTGTTAAATGCTATCTCCATATTTCGGAAGGAAACGCTTGTATTGATTAAGGTGGAACAACGAACAGCAAGAAGTGAAGATTGAAAAGCAGGTGAACGTTCGTCATCAATCGTGCTTTCCTGTAACATCAAACAGACTGTTTCCTGACCCGTTTTGCTCGCGGTACCGGGGTCAATTTTCATCTTTACCACCTGGGTGTTAATCATTGCCTGGCTGGAGGGCAGCGAGGATAATCTTGCAGAGAGGATGTCTCGCCCTTTATCACTGAGGCGGGTTCTGTTGGCCGCATGCGATCCTTGCTGTCGGATTTTCCTCTCCGCAATCCGCTGATGCTTAATGCCAAGGCATAAAGGCGAAAATCGTAAATCGACAACTGATTTTTGTTTCACTTTGAAATGTCCAGTTTCCGTTATCTTTAGAAACAAGTTGGGCGAATCGTACACGTTAAGAGTTACCAGCGCAAAGCGTCACATGGCGGGATTCAGGTTCGGAGGTCAGAGTGTCTGATTGCGGCCTACGTCATTTTCCATCTGTAACAGACAGAAATTGGTGTGGCTGTGGACCAGAAATCCTGACATGAATGCCTGACACACATAACTCTGCGCTGACACCATCAGCTCGTAAAATTTACCCCGTAACAGCCATGGCAACACTGACAAAGAAAAGAGGACAGGTTACAATTCTGGGCAGGAGTTAAGCTGGCCTCAGCACAAATAATGGTCTTAGAAACATAGAAAAATAGGAGCAGGAGTAGGCCATTCGGCCCTTCGAGCCTGCTCCACCATTCAATATGATCATGGCTGATCTTCTATCTCAATACCATATTCCCGCTCTCTCCCCATACCCCTTGATGCCTTTTGTGTCTAGAAATCTATCTATCACCTTCTTAAATATATTCAGTGACTTGGCCTCCACAGCCTTCTGTGGTAGAGAATTCCACAGGCTCACCACTCTCTGAGTGAAGAAATGTCTCCTCATTTCAGTCCTAAATGTCCTACCCCATATCCTGAGACTGAGACCCCTCATTCTAGACCCCCAGCCAGGGGAAGTATTCTCCCTGCATCCAGTCTGTCTAGGCCTGTCAGAATTTTATACGTTTCAATGAGATCCCCTCTCATTCTTCTAAACTCTAGTGAATACAGCCCTAGTCGACCCAATCTCTCCTCATACGACAGTCCTGCCATCCCAGGAATCAGTCTGGTGAACCTTCGCTGCACTCCCTCTATAGCAAGTATATCCTTTCTTAGGTAAGGAGACCAAAACTGCACACAGTACTCCCGGTGTGATCTCACCAAGGCCCTGTACAACTGTAGTAAGACATCCTTGCTCCTGTACTCAAATCCTCTTGCAATGAAGGCCAACGTACCATTTGCCTTCCTAACTGCTTGCTGCACCTGCATGTTTGCTTTCAGTGACTGGTGTACAAGGACACCCAGGTCCCTTTGTACATCAGCATTTCCTAATCTATCGCCATTTAAATAATACCCTGCCTTTCTGTTTTTCCTACTGAAGTGGATAATTTCACATTTATCCATGTTATACTGCATCTGCCATGTATTTGCCCACTCACTCAACTTGTCTAAATCGCCTTGAAGCCTCTTTGCATCCTCCTCACAACTCACAATCCCACCTAGTTCTGTGTCATCAGCAAACTTGGAAATATTACATTTGGTTCCCTCATCCAAATCATTGATATATATTGTGAATAGCTGGGGCCCAAGCACTGATCCCTGCGGTACCCCACTAGTCACCGCCTGCCACCCCGAAAAAGACCCATTTATTCCTACTCTCTGTTTCCTGCCTGTTAACCAATTTTCAATCCATGCCAGTATATTAACCCCAATCCCATGTGCTTTAATTTTGCACACTAACCTTTTATGTGGCAATTTATCAAAGGCCTTCTGAAAATCCAAATACACCACATCCACTGGTTCTACCAGTTACTTCCTCAAAAAACTCCAGTAGGTTTGTCAAACATGATTTCCCTTTCATAAATCCATGTTGATTTTGTCTAATCCCGTTGATATTTTCTAAGTGTCCTGTTATCACATCCTTTATAATAGACTCGAGCATTTTCCCTACTACTGATGTTAGACTAACCGGTCTGTAGTTCCCTGTTTTCTCTCTCCCTCCTTTTTTAAATAGTGGATTTACAGTCTTCCCTGGCTGCGTTCAAAATATTCTGATTAAGTGCTATCTAGTGGCGCTGTTGTACCAGACAGGTTTGGGCATTAAACTACCCCGTATTTAAACTGTAGTACGATAGCAAAATACTGCAGATGTTGGAAATCCGAAATAACAACAGAAAATGCTTTTATTCTTTTGTCCGATCGCAGCCCTGCCTTCGATCCAGTTCCTTTTCTCTCCAGTTTTGAAGAAGGGTCAAACCCGAAACGTCAACTCAAATTTCTCTCCACGGATGTTGCCTGACCTGCTGAGTTTTTCCAGCATTTTCTGTTGTTATTCCGTATTTAAACTGCTCTGGCCCAATCCTGGCAGTGACGGTTTAGCTTGCAAACCTTCCTTGAATACGATTATTTGATGGGCTATTTAGCACAGTCCAGCTGCAATGCTGGATTTTCTCACACAGATTAAGGAGCCATGTGATATTGGTGTTTCACTCAGGAAGGTTGATTATAACCACCGCCCCCACCCCCACATCCCATCCAGCGGGAACAGGGCAGGCAGGGTGGATTAAGATGGTGAGTGTGATGAAATATTTCCATTCATCACTGCCTGTGACTGAGATCGGTTTCAGTGTCATTTCCCTTCCCCCAGACCTCATTGTATTGTGTACTGGAATGTGCTGTATTGTATACTGGAATGTGCTGTGTGTAGGGCTCCGCCCATACCTGGCCCCGTTTGTAAGCTAGCTTCAGTCTAGCCCCATTCTCCAGAAGGACGACATCTCTCTCGCTTACGTGTTTCGTTCTAAGTTAATAAAAGCCTTGTTTTGTTCTGCTACCTTCGAGTCTCGGAATTATTGAGGCACATCAATTTTATTAACTTATTTTCAACACTACGGATCAACTCCTGAAACCCGAACGTTTGGATTTGGATCAACATGCTCCGGACGCATCAGCACGCTTCGGACACTGGTTTGAGTGTATGGAATTCTTCCTGGACAATTCCGCAGCCGTCAAAGACGCTACGGACGCTGCAAGGATGAGACTCGGAATTCTGCGGAATTGGGTAAGCCACCGGGTTTACCCCCTCATCCAAGACGCCGAGACGTACCTGGCCGCCTGCGACATCTTAAAGGCGCATTACCAGCAGCCTACGAATGAGGTGTATGCTAGGCACCTGCTCGCCACCCGCGCACAGCGACCTGGGGAATCGGTGGAGGAGTTCCTAAGCACCCTGAAAATGCTTGGCAAAGACTGCAAGTGCCGAGATGTAAAAGCCGCAGTGTACACTGACGAGCTTGTTCGCGATGCCTTCATCACAGGCCTCAGCTCCACTTACATCCGGCAAAGACTGCTGGAAAAAACGGGGTTGGACCTGAAACAGGCTGCGGACACCGCGCGATCCCTGGATGTGGCCCAGAGAAACTCGGACGCCTACTCTTCAGCCCGCGCCGTCCACGCCACCACGTGTGCACCGAGGGCGCCGCCATCTTGGAAGGCATCTTCCCCGCCCGACAGCCCGACACCGGCTGGGCCCCGCTCTCCCCCCAGAAGCCCTACGACAGCCGCGACGCGTCAGGGACCCAACTGCTACTTCTGCGGGCAGCCAAAGCACACCAGAAACCTGTGCCCGGCGAAAGGCACCACCTGCTTTAAGTGCGGTAAGAAGGGGCACTTCGGGAAGGTGTGCAGAGGGAACCCCGCCGGAAAACCAACCGCCGGAAAACCCGCCACCGCCGCGTGTGCGCCGTGGGAGCGGCCATCTTGGACGCCATCTTGCCCGACCTCGTGGGGTCCGCCATCTTGTGAGCAGACAGCGTGGACGCCATCTTGTATCGATCAGGGCCCTACAGTGGCATCGGTCACAGTGGACCAGACCAGGCCGCACCCGCTATCCAGATCAATGGTGGACATCGAGGTAAACGGGTGCCGGGTTAAATGCTTAATTGACAGTGGAAGCACGGAGAGCTTTATCCACCCAGAACTGGCACAACAACTCTCCCTAAAGGTGGTCCCTACTCAGGGTACCATCTCTATGGCTGACAAAACCCAGACATCGACCATTCTTGGTTACTGCACGGTACAATTGTGCGTTAACGGAACTGTATATGATAATTTTAAAGTATTAATCATGAAGAACCTATGTGCGAGCGTGATCTTGGGCCTGGATTTCCAGTGCAACCACCAAAGCATCACGCTCAAGTACGGTGGGTCCCAGCCGCCCCTCACAGTGTGCGGTCTGGCTACCCTGAAGGTAAAGCCGCCTTCGCTATTCGCGAACCTTACCCCTAACTGCCGGCCAATAGCGACCAAAAGCAGGAGGTACAGCTGGGAGGACAGGCGGTTTATCGCGACCGAGGTAGACAGGCTCCTTAAAGAGCGCATTATTGAACGCAGCAACAGCCCGTGGCGCGCCCAAGTGGTAGTGGTAAGGGGTAGCGAGAGGAAACGGATGGTGATCGACTATAGTCAAACGATCAACAGGTACACCCTACTAGACGCCTACCCGCTACCCCGCATATCAGAAATGGTGAACCAAATCGCCCAATACCGGGTGTTCTCCACCATCGACCTCAAGTCAGCGTACCACCAGCTCCCTATCAGACCAGAGGACCGCCCGTACACCGCCTTCGAGGCGAACGGACGCCTCTACCAATTCCTCAGAGTCCCCCTTGGGGTGACGAATGGGGTCTCGGTCTTTCAGAGGGAGATGGACCGCATGGTCGATGACCACCACTTGCAGGCAACCTTCCCCTACCTCGACAACGTCACCATCTGCGGCCACAATCAGCAGGATCACGACTCGAACCTCGAGAGGTTCCTGGAAACCGCACAAAAACTAAACCTCACCTACAACGAGGACAAGTGCGTTTTCAACACCACGCGCCTCTGCATACTAGGCAGCGTGGTGGAGAATGGGGAAATCGGACCAGACCCCGACCGATTGCGCCCCCTACGGGAGCTGCCCCTGCCCAACACTCCCAAAGCCCTGAAAAGGTGCCTGGGGTTATTTTCTTATTATTCCCAATGGGTCCCCAACTACTCCGACAAAGCCCGCCCCCTCTTGAAAGCATCCTCTTTCCCGCTCTCTGCTGAGGCCCACGCCGCCTTCAAAAGCATTAAGCAGGATATTGAGCGGGCCACGCTACAGGCAGTGGACGAGAACACTCCATTTCAAGTGGAAAGTGATGCGTCTGACTTCGCCTTGGCGGCCACCCTCAACCAGGCGGGGCGGCCCGTAGCTTTCTTCTCGAGGACCCTCCAAGGGCCCGAGATCAGACACTCCTCCGTGGAAAAGGAGGCCCAAGCCATCGTGGAGGCAGTGCGCCACTGGCGCCACTACCTAGCCGGCAAACGCTTCACCCTACTTACCGACCAGCGGTCGGTAGCGTTTATGTTCAATAATAAACAGAGGGGGAAGATTAAAAATGATAAGATTCTTAGGTGGCGGATCGAGCTCTCCACCTTCGAGTACGACATCATTTACCGGCCAGGGGCCCTTAACGAATCCCCTGACGCCCTCTCACGAGGGATGTGTGCCAGCGCCACCGGGGATCGGCTACAGACCCTCCACAACGACCTCTGCCACCCAGGGGTCACGCGGCTGTTCCACTTCATAAAGTCCCGTAACTTACCCTACTCGATTGAGGAAGTTCGGTCCCTGACCAGGAACTGCCGCACTTGCGCTGAGTGCAAGCCTCGGTTCTACCGCCCAGATAGAGCCCACTTAATCAAAGCTACACGGCCCTTTGAGCGGCTCAGCTTAGATTTCAAGGGCCCCCTCCCGTCCGTCGACCGCAATGTTTACTTCCTGAACATTGTGGACGAATACTCCCGGTTCCCATTCGCCTTCCCCTGCCCAGACATGACCAGCGCCACGGTCATTAAATGCCTCAACAGCCTGTTCTGCCTGTTCGGTATGCCGAGCTACATCCATACGGATAGGGGGGCGTCCTTCATGAGTGAAGAGCTACGCCAGTACATGCTGTCCAGGGGGATCGCCACGAGCCGTACCACCAGCTACAACCCCCGGGGTAACGGCCAAGTGGAGCGAGAGAACGGGACAGTATGGAAAGCAGTCACTCTAGCTCTAAAGACCAAGGGCCTCCCTATCTCCCGCTGGCAGGAAGTCCTCTCGGATGTGCTCCATTCGATACGGTCGCTATTGTGTACGGCCACTAATACCACGCCTCATGAACGAATGTTTGTCTTTCCCCGGAAATCCACCTCAGGCGTATCCATGCCGTCATGGCTCTCCACCCCAGGTCCGGTACTCGTGCAAAGGCATGTGAGGGGCCACAAGACGAACCCTCTCGTGGAGCCAGTACACCTACTCCACGCCAACCCCCAATACGCATATGTCCGGCACGCCGACGGAAGGGAGGACACCGTGTCCATAAAAGACGTCGCCCCAGCCGGCATCGACAACAACCACGGCAATAGCGGCAACGACGATCACAGCAACTCTTACCCACCCACTACTCTTTCATCACCCCCGGAAGAACACCGACCAACGGCACCCCCACCAACTACCCCTTCAACAACCCTGGCGGCACCCCCGGCAGAGACCCAGGAGGCTACCGGGGACACCCAGTCGACACCCGCGGCACCGCAACAGCCACGTCGGTCGCAGAGGACTATCAAACCCCCGAACAGACTAAATCTATAGAAGGGGTGAATGTGATGAAATATTTCCATTCATCACTGCCTGTGACTGAGATCGGTTTCAGTGTCATTTCCCTTCCCCCAGACCTCATTGTATTGTGTACTGGAATGTGCTGTATTGTATACTGGAATGTGCTGTGTGTAGGGCTCCGCCCATACCTGGCCCCGTTTGTAAGCTAGCTTCAGTCTAGCCCCATTCTCCAGAAGGACGACATCTCTCTCGCTTACGTGTTTCGTTCTAAGTTAATAAAAGCCTTGTTTTGTTCTGCTACCTTCGAGTCTCGGAATTATTGAGGCACATCAGTGAGGAGGTTGGTGTCGCATTCTCGACATGTTCCCGCCCCACCATTCTTACTTGCCTCAATTCAGGCATGGGAAGGCCACCTGCCCCAGAGGAGCGGGGGCCTAATTTCAATGGCAAAGTCACGTCCTGATGACATCATTGGGGCGCGCACACCATTTTAACCGTGGGCCAAACTAAAGCCCGTTCAGTCTCGAACCCACCAGCAAAAGCTAACGGCAGCAAGGACTCTGGCCTCAGAAGATCCAGGTAAGTCAGATTCTTTTACATTTTTAAAGATTCTTTGTGGGCCAGGAACAGCAGGAGTTCTCCTCCGAACTCTACCGGGATATCTTGGGCCTTCCCTGCCCTGGGATTCTGCCCCCCCACTCCCCTCAATCTTTACTTGGCTGGGGTCTACAGTGGTGACCTCACCCTCCCACTGACAGTGACATCATTCCTGCCGGCTTCAGACGGGAGTCAGTGTCAGGGCCTGTAACTGAGGCCTGGGAGTTAATATCTCACAGGGCCTCACACTGTGGTGGGGCCGGACGATTCGTCGCCCTCTCTCAGCCCCCCACGCCCCTGATTCCTGCCCCAGGTTAAAATCAGGGCTGAAACGAGATACATTTTGGGTTGGTAATATAAATGTTAAATTCTTCCTGTTTATTAAAGGCGAGGGTAAGTCCTGTGACACTCCAAACTGAAGGCAGCTCCTCACTTTCACCCAGTGCCTGGGAGGGTGGGGTGTTTCCTGTGATTTTCTGTCCACTGATTTCAAAGCTGACCCTGTGCTATTTGATCAAGACTTATATATCAGATAAAGTGACAACACCACAAGGGCACCCACCCTGGTGCCGTACCTGTGGAACATGCCACTCCCTCTGCTCAAGCAGTTGGCCTTTGGGAAAGTATTCCTATTAAGTCAGGATCCCATATCCTGAGTGGGTCTTTGGCTACACCTCCTCCCACATTCCCACTCCAAATAAGATGGTGATGCAGGGGTGAGTATGGTTGCCTTCCAAGCAGTTGGCCTGGGTTCATTTCCCAGCCATCACATTTCTCACTTTCTAGCTTTTTCAAAGAGCCACCACGGACACGATGGGCCAAATGGCCTCCTGTGCTGTACGATTCTATGAAATGAACAAGCCTCAACTGAGGCTAGAGTTTGGAATGATTCTTTGTTTACAGACACAGGCTCTGTGGAATATACTCCCAAGACAAGCAGTTAATGTTGCACCCATTAAATCCTTCAAAATAAATAAGGAACTGGTTGTGAGCAAGATCAAAGGTTATAGAGATAAGAAGATACTGAGATGACTAAACTCCGTAGGCCCAGGGGTCGTAACTGATTGCTGACTATAATTTAGCCATTAAATTATTTAGTCATTGCCACATAAATTACAGCTGGTGACACCGAGGTATAAATTTGTTTTGGGCACTACCGCAAAACGGGCAATAGCGAATCGGCCGAGTGTCAGCCGAGCGGCCGATTCACTAGCGTCCGAGACGCATTTATATCCCAGAGGGCCTGTTACTGCAGGACATTAAGTGATAATGGTGTCCAGGGTCAGAAGGCTTCTGAGAAGATGAATAATGAGAGACTGTATCCACTGGTCAGAAATAACACCAACAAAAAGTCACAACTTTAAAGATAATCAGAAAAGAATTCAATGGGGAGAGAGAGACTGGTCAGAATGTGGAATTCTCTGCCACAAACCATTGTTGAAGCCGAGTCTGTCCATTCTTTTAAAAGGGAGTTAAACAGTTGTTGAAAAGGGCTGTGGAGAGAGAGAGGAGAGTGGGATTAGGCTGGGTCATCCATGTGGAGAGAAATACCAGCGCAGACTTGAGGGGTCATTTTCACCTTCGCTGCTTTGGGCAGTAAATGGGCAGCGAGAATTGCCCACCCGTTCTAGAACCCGCCCGATCCATTCCGCCAGTTTAACACACAAACGATAAACCTGACAATCACCACCATGATTCTGGTCCTCTGTGCACCCTTCTAGTCTCCATATTACAAAAAGGATAGGGAGGCATTGGAGAAGGTGCAAGAAAAGATTTACAAGGATGATACCGGAACTGAGAGGTTATAAATATCAGGAAAGGCTGAACAGGCTGGGGCTCTTTTCTCTAGAAAAGAGAAGGCTGAGGGGTGAACTTTAGAGATCTTTAAGATTATGAAGGGGTTCGATAGGTTAGACGTAGAGAAGATGTTTGTGGGGAATCCAAAACTAGGGGCCATAAATATAAGATGGTCACTAATAAATCCAATAAGGAGTTCAAGAGAAACTTCTTTACCCAGAGAGTGGTGAGAATGTGGAACTCGCTACCACAGGGAGTGGTTGAGGCGAAGAGCAGAGATGTATTTAAGGGGAAGCTCGATAAACACGAGGGAGAAAAGAAGTATATGTTGATAGGGTGAGATGAAGAGGGGTGGGAGGAGGCTGGTGTGGAGCATAAACACCGGCATAGACCAGTTGGGCCGAATGGCCTGTTTCTGTGCTGGAACATTCTATGATTTTAATAGAGAGGTTAAATAATGTAAGCTCCTTGAGACATTTTCCTACGTTAAAGCGGTTTTTAAATGCCAGTTGTTGCTGCAAGAAACTCAACACCATCCAGGTCAAAGCAGCCCGCTTGATTGACACCCCATCCACCACCTTCAACATTCACTCCCTCCACCACCGGCGCACCGTGGCTGCAGTGTGTACCATCTACAAGATGCACTGCAGTACCTCCCAAACCCACGAACACTTCCACCTAGAAGAACAAGGGCAGCAGGCGCATGGGAACACCACCACCTCCAAGTTTCCCTCCGAGTCACACACCATCCTGACTTAGAAGTGTATCGTCGATCCTTCATTGTCGCTGGGTCAAAATCCTGGAACTCTCTCCCTAACAGCACTGTGGGAGCATCTTCACCACACGGACTGCAGCGGTTCAAGAAGGCGGCTCACCACCACCTTCTCAAGGGCATTTAGGGATGGGCAATAAATGCTGGCCTTGCCAGCGACACCCACATCCCGTGAATGATTAAAAAAAGAAGTGAGGAATTAACGATGGTGATATGAAGAACTTGTGAGTGAATACAGGCAGCATTCTCTCATTTCCACTTGAGAATGCCGTATTCTGAAAGAATATATGAGGTCAGATATGATTGCAAAATATGATAATGCGTGAAGCAGTGCTGGCCTCGATTCTCTGACTCCCACTCCCACCTAGTCAGGCTCCCACATTAGGGGTGCAGCCTCACCAAATTTACTCTGTACAGTTAAACTGCTACAGAACATATTAAATCAGTATTAAGTAACAAAATCTAAAAACCACACCCTTGTCTAAGCCCCTCCATGGCTTCCCCCCCCCGCCAACCAGCCTCTGCACTCTCCCCAGCCCTATCTCTTTATATTCCCAACCAAAACACTCCGTTCCTCTGAGCCCGACCTTCTGTGCGTCCCATGCCTTCGTCCACCTTGGATGAGGGAGCCTTCAGCTGCCTTGATGCTACTCTCTGAAACTCGCTCACTCATCCCCTCTCTGCACCTTCTACAAAGCCCATCTCCTCGACCAAGATTCCAATCACCCGCCTAATCTCTCCCTCCTCAGGTCACCATCCATTTTCTTCCACGCCTGTTTGCGAAAAGCCTTGTGACGTTCCGTTACATTAAAGCCACAAGAAAATGCAAGTTGTGATAAGAGACCAGAAACTATGGGAGTGGGCCTTTGGCGTAGCGGTAGCATCCCCGCCGCTGGGCCAGAAGGTGTAGGGTTTCGAACCCCGCTCCAGACAGTCCCGGCAAGTGGAGTCGGAGCTCTGGCTCTAAATTCTGGGTTGACATCCAGCGGGATACTTGCGTCCGTGGGTGTGGGTGTCCCCCCCCCCCTCGTATGGGTTGTGGGAGCCCGTAAAACCCTCCCGCCGTAGGACTAACCACCCTAATGGCTGGTACGAAGATGGTTACGGTCACGGAAGGAGCGTTAACACGGCCAGAAATCCTTCCACCACTTCATACAGTTCCCCAAAGGGAACAGTGTGAAGACACGTATGACGACGACGACCAGAAGCTATTAGGGGTTCATCTTAACCTAACTCGCGTGGCGGGAAACCCACGGGATCAGGTGGACCGTCGGTTTTACATCCCGCTCAATATTCCTCTCTATTGACTACAATGGAGAGTGAAATCGGGCGGGATAAAAAGGTCATTGCTCCCAATCCCGCCCAGCGAGTTAGGTTCAAATACCTCCCTTTGTCTTCGTCTGCACCATCTGACTTCAGTCTATCTTCCTTGGTTTCTTACCAGGGGATCGGGATGCCGGCTGATCATTAGGTCATTAGGTCCAGACTTGCAATGCTGCAGAAGGGCGTAAGCTTCATTCAGAGTCAGATTGTGGGTGTTTGTCGTATTAATTTTTAAAATGTGATCACCGGATCTAGAGTAAAAGATAAAATATAAATGAAAAGTTTCACATATTTAACTAAAGGCTGATATATTTGTATCCAGAACTGCATAAATGTAAGGCAGCTAATGGGCCGTTGAGCACAGAGAAACATAAAGTGAGGCTAATACAGCGGCCCATTGCATTGAGAATCCCAGTGGGTTGTCCCCTCCAATGGTAGGATGTTGGCCTAAAGCTGCTGAGCCCGTCAGGGGAGATAGCGAACAAAGGTGGGAGACGGACGCTAAGTAGTAACGTGCTTTGTCCCAGGCAGCTCACGTGCGACTCTTACATAGGATTACACAGGATATATGACACAGAAACAGGCCATTCGGCCAACCAGTCCATGCCGGCGTTTATGCTCCACACGAACCTCCTCCCATCTTTCCTCATCTAAATCTATCAGCATAACCCTCTATTCCCTTGTCCCTCATATGCTTGTCTAGCTTCCCCTTAAATGCATCTATACTATTCGCTTCAGCCACTCCCTGTGGTAGCGAGTTCCACATTCTCACCACTCATTGAGTAAAGAAGTTTCTCCTGACTCTGACCCATTCCAACACGACATTCGCAAAGGCCTGGGAATCACTTACATTTCTTCTCTTTTTGGTCACAGGCTGGAGGCAAGGCAGAGGGAGATCCCACAACAAAAGGGAAGAGGAAATAATAAGCGACGAAAGGGCAGAACCTCCAAGTTTGCACCGCCTCACTCGCCATATCGGGAAATCACGGACTGTGCCATCTCTCAATCTCCCGTTCATTGTAATGGCCAGAATGTTCAGGGCAGCCATTTCCTGATATGGCAACGCAAACTCGGAAAAACGTCCCTAAAGCACCACAATAATATATCAAATCTGTATTATGGACTCGTGACGTCATGATGTGGTCGGCAGCCTCATCAGCACAATCTGGGGTCTATCTGACCTTTTGGGGTTGGATTGGTGGAGCGTGCTTGTGGGCCCCAGTGGAGCAGGACTGCTCCACAAAAATAATTCAATACTTTCCTTTAACTGAGCCTCTTCAGTGCAATCACCCGTGGAACTGGTCAAAGAGTGCATGGTGCAGGCCCTGTTCACTTCCCACCCAGTTACGTCATCGGACCCCGATTTCCGTATTGGAAGTGGTCCATCGCCTGAATCAGGCAGGCACTTTGGACACCTGGCGGTAGGCCCCTTTCAAAATGGCGCCGGCCGGTCATAGGTTGGGGGTAAGGCCGCCGATCTCATTCTGAGGCCATTACCACCCCGTTAATGCCAGGCAACGGGAGAGAAAATCGACCCCATTGGAACTGAAGTGCTGTGAGAAAGCTAGCTGGCACAGTGGTATCCCTCTCACCTCTCTGTCTGATGTTATAGGTTCAAGCCCCACTCCAAGGCTTGCGCCTTTAATCTAGGCCCACACTTCAGTGCAGTATTGAGGGAGTGCTGCACTGCCAGAGACGTGCTGCGGATGAGGCGTTAAACCAAGGCAGTGTCGGCCTGTTGAGGTGGATGTAAACGATCCAATGACACTATTTGAAGAAGAGCAGGGAGTTCTCCCACTGTCCTGACCAACATTTCTCCTTCAAGCAACACCACCAAAAACATTAACTGGTCATTCTGACTTGTTATTTGTGGGAGCTTGCCGTGCACAATTTGGCTGCCTACACAACAGTGATTCTACTTCAAAACTAATTTCTTGGTTGTGAAGTAATGGGACAGATGAGCGTGGTGCTGTGGAGTAAACCGTGCAATTGCCACTGAAGGGAGAATTTCCGCCGGTGTAAATGGTAAATCTTCTGATCCACCCCCGGAATGAAGCAGCTCAAAAAAATAGCAAACATCCCGGAAAACTAAACTGCAGCTCAGAAAGCATCGCTCTCCTCCCACCCCTTCAGATCCAATCCCAGCACTGCCTGCGCCAGCCTCCCGAGCCAGCACAGCGACGGCGGACTAGCAGGTGAGTGCTGAATCCCTGCAGCTCTCCCGCTTGCCACACTAGCATTAAATCAGCTCATCTACTGTCCCCGGATCCCCCGGTCTGCCCACCCACACCTACCACACCGCCCACACCAGGAGCGAGCCGACTGTGCCAGGCTGATGTGATCCCATTGGCACTTAAAACAATAACTGTTGCTGAAGGCTCCTTCTGCTCATCAACAATCCTCTCGGCAATGCTGCTCACAGTCAGGCTGCTGAACTCCTCTGATATGGAGTTAAGGTGTCAGCCATGGCTCAGTGGGTAGCACTCTCGCCTCTGAGTCAGAAAGCTTGAGTTTAAGTCCCACTCCAATGACTTGAGCACAAAATCCAGGCTGACACTCCAGTGCAGTACTGAGCGAGTGCTGCACTATCGCAGGTGCCGTCTTTTGGATGAGACATTAAACCGAGGCCCCATCTGTCCTCTCATGTAGAGGCAAAAGAACCCATGGTACTATTTTGAATAAGAGCAGGGGCGTTCTCCCAAGTGTCCTACCCAATATCAACAACACTAAAAATAGCAGATTCTCTGGTCATTATCACGTTGCTGTTTGTGGGAGCTTGCTGTGCGCAAATTGGCTGCTGCGTTTCCTACATTATACCAGAGACTACACTTCAAATGTACTTCATTGGCTGTAAACGCTTTGAGACTCCTTGAGGTCATGAAAAGCGCTATCTAAATGCAAATCTTTCTTTCATGCTGGGTGGTAAAGCCAATTGGAGTACTGGGCGCAGAGTTCAGAATGCTCAGTTCTTGGCACTCTCGAATTTCCAGCCAGAGCGCAGGAGCCCTACAATTGGTCGCACTGAGCTCCGTGTCTAATTCTCCAATCGGCGCTCCCGCTGAGCAAGACTCTTGAGCTGGGAGAAGAGTCTCGGAAAATACGTCCCGTGTGCTTCCAGCTCTTACCGGAGTCTCCCATCCAGATGTGCCACCGATCCCGGAGAGAGTGTGTGGATATAAATGCCAGAAACCTGCAGGTGTATGCACACACTGCACAATCCAATTCCCAAACCAACACCATCCTCTGGGGAAAAGGAAACAGAAGTGACATTAGAGACAGTACATTCCACCGTGACCAGCCGCAGCAGATGCTGCTTCTTAGTTTCTGCCTTGTGAAGTGAAGAGGATTAGATTTCAGCCAACAGGAAACTGAAATGTCTACATCACAGATTTACCGCTAACATATTTCCTGTGCTATCTAACTGTCTTATATAAGTTCGTCATTTCCATAAATGTAGCTGGTCCTTATCTGAGAAAGGATGTTCTTGCCATGGAGGGAGTGCAGTGAAGATTCACCAGACTGATACCTGGGATGGCAGGAATGACGTATGAGGAGAGATTGGGTCGATTAGGCTTATATTCACTGGAGTTTAGAAGAATGAGAGGGGATCTCATTGAAACTTATAAAATTCTAACAGGACTAGACAGACTAGATGCAGGAAGGATGTTCCCGATGGCGGAGGAGTCCAGAACCAGGGGTCACAGTCTAAGGATAAGGGGTAAGCCATTTAGGACAGAGATGAGGAGGAATTTCTTCACCCAGAGAGTGGTGAACCTGTGGAATTCTCTACCACAGAAGGCAGTTGAGGCCAACTTATTAAATATATTCAAGAAGGAGTTAGATATATTTCTTAAGGCAAAAGGGATCAAGGGATATGGGGAGAAAGCAGGGACAGGGTACTGAATTTGGATGATCAGCCATGATCTCATTAAATGGCGGAACACGCTCGAGGGGCTGAATGGCCTACTCCTGCTCCTATCTTCTATGTTTCTATGTTTCATTTTCACCTGGTCACCACTTTCTACAGAGGGGCACAGCCCAGGGTTGAGGGAGCTTCTGTAGAAGGAAGGGAAAGGAAAGGATTTGCATTTAGATAGCGCCTTTCAGGACATCACAAAATGCTTTACAGACAATGAAGTATTTTTGAAGTGTAGCCACTGTTGTAAAGTAGGAAACACGGCAGCCAATTTGCTCACAGCAAGGTCCCACAAACAGCAATAAGGCAATCGGTGTTTTAATGATGTTGATTGCGAGATAAATATTTGCCAGGACACTGGGGAGAACTCCCCTGCTCTTCTTTGAATTGTGCCGTGGGATCTTTTACGTCAACCTGAGAGGGCAGACGGTTTAACATCTCATCTGAAAGACGGTACCTCTGACAGTGCAGCACTCCCTCACTACAGCACTGAAGTGTTAGCCTAGATTTTGTGCTCGAGTCGCTGGAGTGCGAATTGAACCCACCATCTTCTGTCTCAGAGGGTGAAGAGTGCTGCCACTGAGCTAAGGAAAAGTTACCGCCCTGGTGTGGAGCCTCATTGGTGGCAGAGCTAGTCTGTGTATTTAGGAATCTGTGAGTATATTTAAATCGTCTGTGTGTATATTTAGGGATTTATATACGTATTTAAATGATCTGTGTTTCTATTTAATGGGTAGTCACGGTAATGGTCAGGCTATGCTCCTGGTACACAGCCCATTTGATGGGACCAGTCCCTATCTCCTACTCATACTCACCTCTAGCGAGGCTCTGTTCTTGGCAAAATTACCCCCATAGTGCATCATATAAATAATAGTTCACAAATTAGCATTTGCAAACGAGAAGAAAAATTAATTACAGGGGTTAAAAGGTCAAGCATAATGTTTAATTTGTTCTCAGATGTGGGCAATGCTGGAATGGTCACTGTAGTGTATGTACCTTTAAGGGGAGAACTACTTTTTACAGCTCCTGTATACTGTAGTACCGGCAGTGACCACACCTGTATATAAACCCTGAGTAGGGATCTGTACTGTTAGTTTTTGGGTAACTCTCATCCAGTAAACACCTATTGATTGTTCCTCTGCAGTCTCTGTCAATTTATTGAAGGACACCATACATCAAGATTCACGGATTTAACAGTCACATGTACTGTCCATCCCCAGTTGCCCTGAGAAAGGTGGTGGAGGAGCTTCTTCAAATTTCATAGCAATTGTGTGTCCAATGGAGTGGCTTGCTAGACCATTTCCGAGAGCATGAAGCGTCAACCATGAGGCATGGGACTGGAGTCACGTGTAGGCCATACCAGGCAGGGGCAGCAGCTTCCCTTCCCTGAAGGCCATCAGTGAACCAGTTGGCTTTTCATGACAATCTAGCAGTTGTTATGGTCAATTTTTCCGGTGCCAGCCCAGATTTAATGAATTCAATTTCACAACTTGCCATAACCACTGGGTTACTAATCCACTAGCTCACAGTACAAGCTCAGGCAGCCAGTGGCAAAGTCTGTCCAGATTTGGTTGGCTTATAATTTATTGCTGGAATGTTCTTTTGCTTACCTTTGTATAAAGTGATTTCCATAATGATTCTGTCGTTAGGATTTGGTGTCTTTTGCAGGAAGAGCATGTTATCCAGCTCCAAGCTTGAGCAGCTTCCTCTACTGATGTGAGCGGTAGAGCTGATAGACCACGAGCGGCTCAGATACGCTGTTGATTGACCATGGGTGAGGCTGGGGTCCTTTAGACCAGTCCTGACTGTTAGTGTGAGCACACCTTTCCTTACTTGCTGCATTAAAAAACAAAATAAAAACACATTTAAAGGTTTTTTTTGATTGATTTCTAATTAACAAGCTAACATTTTACACTGTATAACGGACAAACTAACCTTAAATATTTGTATAGCTTCATCATGGGTTAATTCATTCATAGACACTCCATTCACCTCAAGTATTTCATCTCCTACATAGTGAAAGATTGACAGTATGAATATATCTATCTATACAAAAGTCTTGCATCTCGTGCATCTCTGTCGCACTTCAGATGTCACACTTTAAGGTGTCACAGTTCAGCTGTCACAAGTCAGATGTCACACTTCAAGGTGTCATAGTTCAGATGTCACAGGTTAGATGTCACACTCAGGCGCCACATTTCAAAGTGTCAAAAGTATAAGAAAAGAAAGCCATATGATCTTTCTAATTTGTTTGACCTGATCTCTCCCCATTGCCAGGACCTGTGGATTTACAGGCATCTGCCAATCTACAGAAACATACCTCAACAACTAGTGATTGACATCGAATGCGTCTATTTCCTGACCACCTCCTATCCAATGGCCTTAAAGGAACACGACCAGTTAAACACGGTCCACTACGCATCTAAATATCACAACCATGCCCCTGACCCCGGACTACTGAAATCTATAACAGTTTATTTCCCCACTGAACAATTCGGCTCATTTTCTCCTTCACCACGTGGGGCAGTGAACTGGCGGAGTGAATTACTCGTCTGCCTGGTTTTCATCTCCTTTGGATTTCCATGGGAATAAATATTGGATGTGTTCTGTAATGAGCGGGGTGGTTTGAGTGAAGCTGAAAATTACCCCCAGTGAAAATTGGATAGTGACAAAGTGCATTGTGTGTGATAAGTAGTGTGCATCTTAATGTGTGTTACAGCCTAACAGTTTGGTATGTTACCTGTTGTCAATGAAAAATCAAGAAGGTAGTTTATCTAACAGTTTACACCTGACTAAATGGAGTGGTGATTCCAGACTTTTAACTTCTTCTATCACACGTCCCCTAGCATATAAAACTACAAACCACACCACACCATCCCTGTTAGTGGGCAAATTGAACTTTTTCTGCTCAGCCTTACTATTGAATGTGACTGGCTCGCTCTGGACCTAGTCAGCTCTCTTCTTCAGGGAGGTTTACCTTCTCCCTCTCCCTCTCAGCAGACTTTAGGAGGCTGACACAGAGCATGTGTTCAGCTGTCCCCTTTGTCCTCTCGCTGGATAGGAGGTGAGCAGTTTGATCTCTCACCCCTCCCCTTCTGGGGATTGGCCAGTAGAACTGCCAATTAAACCAGGTACCGCCCCTCCTCCTCCCACCTACCCCTCCCAGATGGAGCCCCCTGGAAACTATCCCCTGCTGCTGTCAAAATGAATAGGTTCATCCTGTCACAATGGGACTGGGTGGTTTATAGGAAGGTATAGTAATCTGGGATGTAATGTTTAAGTTATCCACCAGATGGAGCCAAAGATTAAGGTATCACATTCACCAGTGTTTAAGGTAATGGGTCATGTAGTCAATGTCCTGGTACACCAGTTATTAAGGTAATGTGGCATTGCATTATGGGTATGACTCAGAGGTGAATCCTCCATCTTGGCATCGTGCAGTTAGAAAGACTGTGTTTTGCTTGCAGCCTGTAAGAGATGTTTCTCTGCTACACTGTATAATTAAACAGTTGGGTTTGGTTCCTAATAACTCGCTTCTCTCAGTTTCTGACCTTACCACTCGGATATCACATATTGGCGACGAGGATCTACAGATCACATCTTGAAGAAGAAACAAAAAAGAGCACTGAATAGAGGATCATGGCTCCTACGGTAGGAAAGATCTCTGCTTTTGATGTTCCGACTCAGACCTGGGATGAGTACTGCGAGGTGCTGATGCATTTCTTTGGAGCAAATGATATAGATGATGTCGCGAAAAGGAGAGCTATTTTGCTCACTTCCGTGGGAAGTCAGACGTATAGTTTAATGAGAAACTTATGCAGTCCCGCAAAGCCGGGAGACAGTACATTTGCTGAATTAGTGGCCTTGCTGAAGGAACATTTCAATCCCAGCGTTTCAAATTTAATTCACGGAACAGGAAACCGGGAGAGACTGCATTGGATTATGTAGCGGTGTTGAGAAAATTGGCACACGATTGCAATTACGGGAACAACCTGAAAGACATGCTGAGAGATA
Source organism: Somniosus microcephalus (assembly GCF_052327205.1). Lineage (NCBI taxonomy): Eukaryota > Metazoa > Chordata > Chondrichthyes > Squaliformes > Somniosidae > Somniosus > Somniosus microcephalus. Next base: position 40,740,766 of record NC_141013.1, read on the forward strand.
GGCTTGTTTGCGGGATAATGGAGGATCGAATGCAGAGGAGATTATTGTCCGAGACTGGGCTTATGTATGAAAAAGCGTTGGAACTTGCTCAAGCCATAGAGACAGCGAACCGAGATGTAAAAGAAATACAAGGTTAAGACTGGGCTACGACAAAGCAAGTTGGAGGTCAGGTTAATGTGCACAAGTTAAAGTTGCGTCAGAAACCACAACGTGAGCATGTAAAGGCATGTTATAGATGCAATGGCGATCACCTGGCGAGGGAATGCAGGTTTCTGGAGGAAAAGTGCCACAAGTGTGGGAAAAAAAGACATATAAAACGTGCATGCAGGGCAAAAGCAACCGTGGAGGAATACAAACAAAAAGGGGGAGGAAAGCAAAACCTAGGAAGAGAAGTGAAAAAACAGGGAGCACATTGTTGTGTATGTAACCGTTCTACCTTTAAGAGAACTATTGTATGTAACCGTCCACCTTTAAGAGAACTATTTTAGGTGTTGCACTACTTTATTTTGGCTGCTGTATACTGTAATACCGGTGGTGACCACACCGGTATATAAGTGCTGTGTAATGAGTGATTGGGAAGATTCGCCCTGACCTTCGAATAGTAAAGTCCTGTTAAAGTTACTCTTGTAGTCTGTGTATTAATTCGCCATAATACCTACAGACTTTACAGTGGCGACGAGTTCGATCTTACCCTGCGGCAACAATACTTCCGAAGCAGTTAACGAGCGTCGAGAAGAGGCACCCACCCTCGTCGTTCTGCTGAGAGAAAACTCGAGTCTGCAGAGCAAGGAAGAAGGAAGAATTCAGACATGAAGCCTTCCATCAGCAACAGGCACTGATTGTCCCTTCTGCCACGGTGGTGAGTGAGCCGATCAGCACGAGAAGCAAGTCGGCCACGGTGACTGTGAGTAAAGGGAAAATAAAAAAAATAAACAGAGGATAAGGGCGGTGAACTCGACCACGGTCGGGGGAAAGGAGCCGGACAGAAGTCGGGCCCAGAGGCGCTGAGACTGGGGCAGCGTGGAGCACGGAAGCCGCGGTACAAGCGGGCTGGGAGACGCAACGGCGTCATGAGACAGCTAGACCGCGACCGGCGAAAAAGGCCGGGCAGCTACCGAGGCCACGAGGTGCTGCGACCGGGATCGTAAGGCGCGGGAAGATATAAAAATAAATAAACCGCGGGGAACTCAGCCGCAGCCGGGGAGGAAAGCACCGGACTGCGAGAGGGCTGGGAGGCGCGATTGGAGTGAAAAAGGCCGGGCAGCGACCGAGGCCACGAAGCGCTGCGGCCGGGATCGTAAGGCGCGGGAAGATGTCAAAATAAATAAATCACGGAGAACTCAGCCGCAGCCGGGGAGGAAAGCACCGGACTGCGAGAGGGCTGGGAGGCGCGATTGGAAGCCGCTGAGGGAGAGACAGAGCCCGAGTGAGCGGGAGAGACAGAGCCTGAGCGAGCGGGAGAGACAGAGCCCGAGCGAGGGAGACTGAGCGAGATCCAGCCCAGCGGCTGAAACTGTTCGCCGTCAATGGGTTGTACCCAGCGCCGGTTGCCCTGCCGAGAAAAGGGAACAACAGAGCCCGAGCGAGGGAGACTGAGCGAGATCCAGCCCAGCAGCTGAAACTGTTCGCCGTCAACGGGTTGTACCCAGCGCCGGTTGCCCTGCCGAGAAAAGGGAACAAGGAACGCACTGAAGCTGACGCACAGGCTGCGAACCCCGAAAGCCAGCGGTCGTCGCCCGAGGGAAAAGCTTACCCCTCCCGCCAGGGGAAGAAACGCGGGAAGCCGCCAGTAGGTGGGGAAGACGACAGAAGCGGGAAACCGCCATTTTGAAAGTGGGCGGGGGAAGAAGACAAGCGCGGGAAACCGCCATTTTGAAAAAAAAAAGTTAAAGAAAAATTTCGTGTTTGTTTCGCAGAAAGATAGTGAGAGATAGTGAAGATGCCTAAGCATGGTAACATCAACAACTTCGATTCCGAGGTGGAAGATTGGGCCACGTACGTAGAACGTATCGAGATATATTGTGAGGCCAATAAGATAGCAGATGATGATAAAGCTCTCACCTTATTAAACGCAATGGGGGCAAAGACATACGGGCTATTGAAGCATCTTCTATCACCAGCTAAACCGGCGGATCAGACTTTCGCTAATATTGTTGCTGTCCTGAAGGATCATTTGAACCCCACACCACTGATGTTGGCGGAATGATTCAAATTCTATGCGAGAACGCAAAGGAAAGAGGAAAGCAACGCGGAATACTTGGTCGAACTGCGTAGACTAGCGAAATACTGCCAGTTTGGGGAAAATCTGACAGGCATTGAGAGACAAGTTCGTGTGCGGGTTGTCGAAGGAAGAAACACAAAAGCGTCTGCTAGAAGAGAACGATCTCACACTTGATAAGGCTGTCCTTATTGCAGCATCGCACGAAGCCGCAGCGAGAGGCACAGCGGAAATGCAGCTGAAGGCAGCGGTACTCAGTGTGGATCAAATTACTTCGGGTACATCGAAATGTTATCGTTGTGGGAAGACAACACACGACCAGAACCAATGCTGGTTTAAAAACCAGGAATGTAGAAAATGTGGCAAACTTGGTCACATAGCTAAGGTATGCCAGTCAGGAAAGAAGACCAACAACAACAAAAAAAAGTCACCGCAGGAAAAGTACAATAAGGTACACAAGGTGGCTGAGAAGAGTTCAGATGAACAGAATTCGGATTCAGACCCAACCGTTCAGGAACTGGGTAGTCTGAGAATTCACAATGTGAGTAAGGAAGCTGACCTGCAAACTATCTGGGTCATGCTAAAAATAGCCGGAGTCCAAGTGAAAATGGAATTGGACACAGGATCAGCCCTATCAGTCATAAATCGAAGGGATTACAACTGGCTATTCTCACACATACCCTTGAGAGATACCAAGATCGTATTGCAGACATACACGGGGCAGAAAGTATACCCCATGGGAAAGATAAAAGTCAAGGTGAGAGACAGGGGCAAAGAACACCAAGGAATGTATTTATATGTACTACCTGAGGGAGGTCCACCACTTCTGGGACGGGAGTGGATCTGGGAAATAAACATGGAATGGCACTATTTAAAAGCAATAATGAGTGAGAACTCGGTGAAGACAATCAGCTCAGACTCTGAAACGGATGACGATAAGATCAGCCCAGGTGCGAAAGACAAGTTTAAAATGGACTTGCTGACTAAGGTTGGAAAAACGAAGGAGTGCATAAATGCTTATGCTTCAGAGGAGAACAAAGTTTCAGAACAGAATTCCACTGAACAATAACAACATAGTTTGACAGAGAATTCTGAGTCTGTCCAGTTTACAGATATGCACAATTCTGAGGAACACCGGGCTCGAACTCAACTCCATTTCAAATTACAACAGCAATTAGAACAATTGAGTTGCCGTCTCGAACAAGAGATGAAAGCAATGAAAAAGTTCTGTGACACAGAGTGGGAGAACCTGGAAAGACAACAGAAACAGCTGATGGAGAAAAAGGAGCAGGAGCACACAAACCGTCGGGGCAAGGAGGCCAAACGAATCAAAGCTGATTCGGTTTCAGAAGGTGCGTGCTTTAATCTGGTGGAGCAAGAGGTTCAGCAACTGAAAGCGCTTGTTAGCGGATTGCAGGCAGAAAAGACTGATTTGGTCGCCATGAACTCCGAGCTCCTACTGAAGTTGGGTGCAGCATCACCGGACGATTCAAGTGGGGAAATTCGAATGGTGGAGGCTGTGGATGATGGCGAAGTAGAAACAGCAAAGGAGCCCCAGGGCAAGGTTATAAACAGCCCTGCAGCTACTGGGAAACGTATGAGGTCAGAAGAGTTAACGGTCAGCCAACTCTTTCATATGCTGAAGGACAAGACTCTGAAATGGGAACAAATTGAACATGAGTTTAAATCTTCAAAGGAGAGGGGTTTGGAGTTAACGGTCAGCCAACTCCTTCATATGCTGAAGGACAAGACTCTGAAATGGGAACAAATTGAACAGGAGTTTAAATCTTCAAAGGAGAGGGGTTTGGAGCTCCCAAAAGTTATTGAAATAGCTGAGGTTGCAACACAGACTGAGAAGATGGCAGCAGAGCAACCCTGGGATGCCAAAAGTACGCTGACTCACGTCAATGTTGAACAACAGAAGGTTGAAACAGCTGCTGCAGTAGAGGGATTGAATAGTCCGATCAACCAATCTCCGAATGAAGTTGAAGTATTGAAATCACAAATGACGTCATTAGTAAAAGACTTGCAGGAAGCCCAGAAAAAGCTGGATGAAGCTGAACGCCTGAAGAAGTCTCTTCAGGAAAGATGTCTGGATTTGGAACAAAAGCTGGCTAATGTCCAGCTGGGTATGGAGGAAATAGAAGACCCTCTCACTGGCCTAGCTCAAGATGACACCGAATATTACCATGACCTGTTGGACGACATCGAATATTACGATGACCTGTTCTGCCCAGCTTGTGATGAAAACTCCCAAAGTGCAGAAACCATGAAGAATCACAAAAAGTCCAAGGAACATCGGGAGATGGTGGCGCTACTACGGAAAAAGGAGGACGAGAAGGAGGAACTGTGCATGCAGCTGGCAGCTGACAGTGGAGCCCAGAGAGTCTCCAAGAAGCAGAAAAGGAAAAGACGAAGCAGAAGATGATGATCATCTGGACCATCATCATCACTACTAGATCACGCACGGGGTCCCTCCGAACGGAGCCAAATCAGTTCGGAAGTAGAAAAACTTTCCAAGGTACTCAAGCTTTTAGAAGTCAGCAATGCTGGTTCAGAAGTGACGGAAGTTCAAGCTGTTAAGTCCATTGAAGGACTATTGGATGAGTCACTCCAGCAACGTGAACCGACTACACCACAGGGAACTGTTACAACACCGAGGCGTTGTCCGGACCGAGTCAGGAAGCACAGGAGACGCCTCCACAGAGACTGAATCTGTGAACTGTTTCCGCAGAGACTGAATCTGTGAACTGTTTTCCCGCAGAGACTGAATCTGTGAACTGTTTTCCGCAGAGACTACATCTGTGAACTGTTTTACATGAAGTTGGATATATGTTATGTTTAATGGGGAATAAGTATGTTGTAAGCTAAAAAGGGAGGATTGTTGTGTATGTAACCGTTCTACCTTTAAGAGAACTATTGTATGTAACCGTCCACCTTTAAGAGAACTATTTTAGGTGTTGCACTACTTTATTTTGGCTGCTGTATACTGTAATACCGGTGGTGACCACACCGGTATATAAGTGCTGTGTAATGAGTGATTGGGCAGATTCGCCCTGACCTTCGAATAGTAAAGTCCTGTTAAAGTTACTCTTGTAGTCTGTGTATTAATTCGCCATAATACCTACAGACTTTACACACATCACATCAGCGGAGAAGCTGAGAAAGAAGACGACATGTTCATAATGCATAGTATGCTAGAGAACATTCCAAAAGTGGATCCTATCACTTTGCAACTGACAATAAATGACTCTAAGGTCAACTTTGAAGTGGATACAGGATGCGGCATAACCATAATGAACAGGGAGGAGTACTCAAAATTGTGGAACCGTGCAAAAGTTCCAGAGTTAAAGTCTTGCTCTATGCAGCTTAAAACATATACCGGTGAACGAGTGGCGACATTGGGTACAGCTACTGTAACTGTGCAACACAGGGACACCGTGGAACAGCTACCTGTAGTTGTAGTATCGGGTTCCGGACCAAACCTGTTAGATCGGGGCTGGATACAAGAACTTAAATTAGACTGGGGAGCAATAAATCAAATAGAGGGAGGCAAACAGTTGTCTTTGCAAGAAGTGTTGATTGAACATGAGAACGTGTTCAAGGAAGAACTTGGCACATTTAATGGCCACCCAGCTAAGATTTATGTAGACAAGGAGGCACTGCCAAGGTTTTTTAAACAACGACCTGTGCCGTATGCCATGGAACCAAAGGTAGAGGCTGAGCTTGACCGTCTTTTGAGAGAGCACATTCTGGAACCCGTGAAATGTTCAGAATGGGCAGCTCCCATTGTACCTGTTTTAAAACCGGACAATTCGGTAAGACTCTGTGGAGACTATAAATTGACAGTAAATAGGGTGTCTAAACTAGAACAGTATCCTATTCCCAAAACAGAGGATCTCTTTGCGAACCTGGCTGGAGGGAAGAAATTCACAAAGTTGGATATGAGTCATGCATACTTGCAGATTACACTAGATGAGGAATCCAAGAAGTATGTCACCATAAATACACACAAGGGTTTGTTTACCTATAACCGCTTACCACTTGGATATCACAGAAGGTCTAAACCTACAAGGCTACAGACCAAGAGCTGGAAAGTGGGATTAGACTGGATAGCTCTTTTTCGGCCAGCACATGCGAATGGCCTCCTTCTGTGCCATAAATTTCTATGATTCTATGAAATCGGCTTCCATTGTCTCAGCTGGTGCCAGCCAACATTCCACAGACCAGTCCATCTGGCTTGGCTTGGATACGTACCTCCTCCTGCCCCCACCCTCCAACCTCTGGCTGCAGTGGGGGGGTTTTAAACCCTTGTGAGCTCAATCTAACTGAAAATGTAACGTTTCATTATAAATCATATCAAGATTAGCTGATCACTTATTTCATTGCTGTTTGTGGGAGCTTGCTGTGTGCAAATTGCAGCGTTTCCCCTCATTTAAACAGTGACTACACTTCAAAAACACTTTCTTGGCTGCAGCATTTCCCCGACTTCCTGAGGTTGTGAACAGCGCTGTATAAATACAAGTGATTTCTTGACAACCATGAATATTTTTTAAAACATCCTCAATCTCAAAGAGGAAACTGAATTACATGTTCTCTGTATTACAGAGTAAAAACCTCCACATGATGCATCTCGAGGCAGCTCATGTGATTGGCTCCACTGTTTTAAGCAGGAGTCTGTATTTGCATATTGAAGCTGGTAATAAGCTTGTCACTGGACGCCAATGAGCTCTCCCACATACAGTTAACACAGGCTGCAATGTGTTTACTTGCAAAAAGCAGAAGTGTTGCCTCTAAGGGGCCCACGTGAATGCAAGGCCTTCTGGGTGCATCAAGTTCCCCACACTTTCAGCTCAGCCAATCAAAATGAAAAGCACTAGAGACATGCACTCTCTGCAGCAGTATTAGCAAGTTTGCAGATTTCAGCAACGTACAGTTTGCAGATTTCAGCAATGTACAGTTTGCAGATTTCAGCAACGTACAGTTTGCAGATTTCAGCAACGCACAGTTTGCAGATTTCAGTAACACAGTTTGCAGATTTCAGCAACGCACAGTTTGCAGATTTCAGCAGCGCACAGTTTGCCTGCATCTGGCTAAGGCTGAACCAGATTGTTCGCAACCTTGGTGTCATATTTGACCCCTAAATGAGCTTCTGACCACATATCCATCACTAAGAACGCCTATTTTCACCTCTATAACATCGCCCGCCTCCGCCCCTGCCTCAGCTCATCTGCTGCTGAAACCCTCGTCCATGCCTTTGTTACCTCTAGACTTGACTATTCCAACGCACTCCTGGTTGGCCTCCCACATTCGACCCTCTGTAAACTTGAGGTCGTCCAAAACTCTGCTGCCCGTTCACCCCTCACCCCTGTGCTCGCTGACCTACACTGGCTCCTGGTTAAGCAGCGCCTCGAGTTTAAAATTCTCATCCTTGTTTTCAAATTGCTCACCCCTCCCTATCTCTGTAATTTCTTCCAGCCCCACAACCAATGTTTCCTTTAAGCTACGCGGTTGCGCAGCGCTCCAGTGATCCTGCGCCGCTGGCTTGCTGCCTTTTTAATGCAAAAACCGCGCATGTGCGGTATTTTGAATGGCCCGCGCAGCCCCTTAAAGGGACCGTGTGGTGCCAAAAAAATTACAGGGAACATTACCTACTAACCCCTGCCCCTCCTCCGAGGTATCTGTGTTCCTCTAATTCTGGCCTCTTGAGCATCCCTGCTTTTAATCGCGCCACAATTGGTGGCCGTGCCTTCAGCTGCCGAAGCCCTAAGCTCTGGAATTCCCTCCCTAAACATTTCCGCCTCGCTACCTCTCTTTCCTCCTTTAAGACGCTCCTGCAAACCTACCACTTTGACCAAGCTTTTGGCCATCTGCCCTAATTTCTCCTTATGTGGCTTGGTGTCAAATTTTCTTTGATAACGCTCCTGTGAAACACCTTGGGACATTTTACCATGTTAAAGGCGCTATATAAATGCAAGTTGTTGTATGATTTGCCATTTTCAGCCATGTACAATTAGCAGATTTCAGCAACACACAGTTAGCAGTTGTGCAGTGAGCTCAGCAGCATCTTTGCAGGTGTGTTCTGATTGGTGTTTTAGTTGAGCGCTAGTTGTAATTCATTCCTCCTCACAGAAAGTGCAGAGTATATAATAATAAATTACATAGGATTACATCGGATATACGGCACAGAAACAGGCCGTTCAGCCCAACCAGTCCATGCCGGCGTTTATGCTCCACTCGAGCCTCCTCCCGTCTTTCCTCATCTAACTCTATCAGCATAACCCTCTATTCCCTTCTCCCTCACAGAATCACAGAATCACAGAAACCCCACAATGCAGATAGAGGCCATTTCGGCCCATCGAGCCTGCACCGACACATATCCCACCCGATCCCCGTAACCCCTACACCAACACATATCCCACCCTATCCCCGTAACCCCACGTATTTAATCCCCCTAACACTAAGGGTCAATTTATCATAGCCAATCAACCTAACCCGCACATCTTTGGACTGTGGGAGGAAACCGGAGCACCCGGAGAAAACCCACGCAAACACGGGGAGAATGTGCAAACTCCACACAGACAGTCACCCGAGGCCGGATTCGAACCCGGGTCCCTGGCGCTGTGAGGCAACAGTGCTAACCACTATGCCACCGTGCTTGTCTAGCCTCCCCTTAAATACATCTATACTATTCGCTTCAACCACTCCCTGTGGTAGCGAGTTCCACATTCTCACCACTCTCTGGGTAAAGAAGTTTCTTCTGAATTCTCTATTGGATTTCTTGGTGACTATCTTATATTGATGGCCTCTAGTTTTGCTCTTCCCCACAAGTGGAAACACTCTCTCTGTATCCAATCTATTAAAACCTTTCATAATTTTAAAGACCTCTATTAGGTCACCCCTCGGCCTTCTCTTTTCAAGAGAAAAGTGAACCAGCCTGTTCACCCTTTCCTGATAGATCGCAGTTCTGGTATCATCCGTGTAAATCTTTTTTGCACCCTCACTAGTGCCTCTATATCCTTTGTATAATATGGCGACCAGAATTGTTCACAGTACTCCAAGTGTGATCTAACCAAGGTTCGATACAGGTTTAGCATAACTTCCCTACTTTTCAATTCTAACACTCTACTTTCAATTCCATTCCTCTTTCAACAACAACTTGCATTTATGTAGCACCTTTAACGTAGGAAAACATCCCAAGGCGTTTTACAGGAACATAATCAGACAAAAAATTAACAGTGAGAGGAGGAGATATTAGGAGGGATGACCAAAAGCTTGGTCAGAGAGGTTGGTTTTAAGGGGCGTCTTAAAGGAGGAGGTGGAGAGGGGCAGAGGTTTAAGGAGGAGAATTTCAGAGCTTAGGACCGAGACAGCTGAAGGCACGGCCGCCAATGGTGGGGGCGGAGGGAGTGGGGGATATGCAAGAGGAAAGAGATGGAGAAACACAGAGTTCTCAGAGGATTGTAGGACTGGAAGAGGTTACAGAGGTAGGGAGGGGCGAGGCCATAGAGGGATTTGAACATGAGAATGACAGTTTTCATTTGACTGCTGATTAAAGTCTGGCATAATTAGTTAAAAAGAGGAACTAACTTCTTCCCTATCTGTGACCCAAGATATCTTAATGTTTTCGGGGGAGGGAAAGAAGCTACTGTATTGGTGTCTTTGAAATCCAGCTGGAGAGACAGGAACTGGATGGGCGCATTCAAACCTGAAAACTATCTATCATCTTGCGTTTATTAATAGTAACACTTAGGCTGCATTCATAGTGTCAGCTGTGGCTCAGTGGGTAGCACTCTCGCCCCCGAGTCAGAAGGTTGTGGGTTCAAAAACCCACTCCGGAGACTCGAGTACAAAATCTAGTCTGACAGTCCAGTGTAGTGCTGCACTGTCGGTGGTGCTGCCTTTCAGATGAGATGTTAAACCAAGGCTCCATCTGCTCTCTCAGGTGGATGTAAAAGATCCCGTGGCACTATTTCGAAGAAGAGTAGGGGAGTTATCCCCGGTGTCCTGGCCAATATTTATCCCTCAACCAACATAACAAATACAAAATATCTGGTCATTATGACATTGCTGTTTGTGGGAGCTTGCTGTGCGCAAATTGGCTGCTGCGTTTCCCAAATTACAACAGCGACTACACTTCAAAAGTACTTCATTGGCTGTAAAGCGCTTTGGGACGTCCAGCAGTTGTGAAAGGCGCTATAGAAATGCGAGTTTTTCTTTTTGCAACAGTAGCATTGGTGTGAAGTGGATTCATTTTGCACCGATGCTGCAGTTAAACCGTAAATACAATCTGAACCTGAAGTCAGGGCTTAACCTGACCCAGACCGAAGCAGAGCGAGACACCCTGGAGGAAGGACTCTTTACTCTATTTAGCTTCGCTTCGGAATCAGTTCCAAACCGATTTACAGTCCAGAAGTTGGGAATCTTGCTGACACTAACTGTGAATGCGCTGTTCGAGTCACCGTGTCTTTCCACACTCTACTCTTCTCCCCTCCTCTCCTGAAAGCGCTGACTCATGATGGGTCATGGTTCCACAAGCCCCATTTTGAACTCTGCTACTTTACCCAAGTGGTCATTCTTCACGTGGGTGGGCTATTTGACTGTGAGGGACACCACAGCGAAGGCTGATCCTGTCCTCATCCCACATCCAGGTGCACACTGTCCAGCATGGGTCTCTGAATAGTGAGCAGGAACTGCTCTTTCCCTCCCTCTGTTGGGTGTTCAGGCCAATTGTAGTGTGCTTGATACCATCCAACTCAAATTAGCAAACCCTGCGCAGAACAGGGTTTGAACCTGGGAACATCCTGGTCTGTTTAGCTCAGATCCACACTGCACATTACCATTAGAAACAGAACTATCAGAGAGGGCCCAGACTACAATCTCAATAAACAGTTGCAGAGTATTGTAGGTTTAAACAGAAAACTAGACCAATTGGTCATCTCGAAAATTAGATCAAAAATTAGCGATGTGTTTTTTTTATTGCAATCTCAGAAACGTACATTCAGATTTATATCTTCTGAAGCCATTGTACATTTAAGTCTAGCGTCACACAGATCCTCAAGATCATCGCCTTCAGGCAAATGCACAAAGCCCAACTGAAGCTCATACATCGGACATACCCCACCCCACGCCACAGATGTCATCCCATCATACTAGGTGACTGCCAGAGGGGATGTGGCTGGAACAGCCTCCTCCTTCATATATTCTGCAGGTGATCCCACATCTAACCTTTCTGGATTGCGGTCTGGGAGACTACTGGCACCATGGGACCAAAGCCCCCTCTTCCTTCCAAGCAATGCTACACTTACCACATGTCATGTATAGGAGTAGTTTGAGACATGACACGTGGTTAGTGTAGCGTGCTTGGGAGAAAAGAGGTGACTTTAGATCAAAGCTCTTCACCACTGGGGGTTTCCGCCTGTCAATTCTGGGTCTGTTGTCGACTAGTTGATGGAGATTGATTGCTATGATCGGTCAACAGCTCCATTATCGTTGTATCGTGCGACTACCAGGATGGTAGAAGGCGAACTAGAGAGACCTTGGTCTTTTATAATCTAGCAAGTCCCATTTTCCTATGACATTGCAATCTCAGAGGACCCAGCTGCGATTGCCCGAGAAGGAAGGGCCCCCTGTAATGAGCAGTTTAGCACAGCCAATAGCTGCGAGAATTTGCATCCCACCCCTCTGCGGTGAAATACAGCCCTTCCCACTTCCAACGTGCAGCTGAAGAACATGTGGGAGATATGCCGGTCTGAATGAGGGATGTTCGGCCTTGTCTGGAAATGCCAAGTAGTCTGGGGCCTCTTCTTGGGAGCTCAACTATAGCCTCCCCCAGCTCAGCACGCGTCCCCACCCTTTGACCTTGATGAGCAACCATCCCAACAGGCATGACCGCAGGGCATTCCCCACCAATCCCCATTCCCGATCCCAGGCCTAACTACTCCCCCAGACACCAAACAAGCTGCCTCGACTCCCTGACCCACAATGCTCCCAGTGCAAGCACAGTTGTGGAAGTTTCAATGTATCTCCAGTGAGCACCGCGCAATCAACAGACACAATTAGGATTATCAACTCAGATTGGCCATATTCCTGGAGGTCTCACCACACGACCTCCTACCTCCAACCGCCCCGCCCCTACGCTCCCGCCATTGGTTGCCCGACATGTCCATTCTCGTTGTGCCCCGCCTTCTCCCACCAATAGGAAAGCGATTAAACTCTTGATTACCTGATTGGATGACTCTTGATTTTCAGTCAAGCAGTCCTTTTTTCCCATCTCCAATATTTTGATACCAATTTTTATAACTAGTAAACAAGAGCGTTCAAAAATATTTTTAATAACACCATTTTTTTTATTGCCCCGGGGATTTTTCCCCAGGGTTGCTGGCAGCAATGTCCTGACGATTGGTCTTTAAATCCGGGAGACTCCAGGGTAATCCTGGCGGGTTGGCAACCCCCTCGATACAGTGGCTCCATAGAACCCATATGTAAATGTGCCCTTCAATGTATAGCAGCCGATTGGTTTCCAATGACCTTCTTTGTTACAGCGCATGTGAGAGAACCACAGGAACCAGCCCAGTCGTTACTCCCGGGGTTACGTACCTTCCCTCAGCCTGCCATCGGCAGCAGCCGCCCCTTCCGGGTATATCGTCTTCACAAAGATTCCCATTGGTCCATAAACACTGTCTCTTCCTCCGACCACACTAAAGCCTAGTCCCTGGAAGAACGATAGTGATCACACTGCTCAGTTAGACAGCAGAACGTACGCAGAAGTTACAGGAAACTTTCTGGTATCCGGCACGGACGGGACCGACGTGGTGCCGGTTCAGCAACAATTCCGGATAACCGAACGCTATAGTGAAAGATACGGACCTTAGAGCTCCGTATAAAGCAACAAACCCTGTTGCTTCAGAAGAATGTCCACAAGTTGCAAGCATCTCTGTAGCTTAGCAACAGCTGCAGCCAAACCCTTGCCTTACTCAATTTGTTGCTGAGCAAGTAATAAAAGTTATAAAAGTTAGCTGAAACCGACTCCTGAATTTTGCCGGTTAACCGACATTTCCGGTTATTTAGGGGCCAGTTAATCGAAAGTTTCCTGTATAAATAATAATATTAGCATTCTTCTAGCACCTTGTCACATTCAAATGTCTCAGAGCAGATCACACAATATATTATTTTGAAGCACATTTGTTATATGGTTAGAAATTGGACCTTATTACATTTGTTTTAACGGGTGTAAAACAGGCACAATGAGAACCAATTTCAGGGACTAATGTCCTATGCCCCAAGGAACGTCCGACCCAAAATTGGCCGCACAAAACAGGCTTTAGGTTGTCTGCCTAAAACAGGTGTATGCTAATGAGGGGCCTAACACATGTGTTCGGAGCCCTTGGGGAAACTGGGCTGCCCTGAGCGGGGCAGGTGTCGGGCCTACTCTCAAGTTATCCAGGTGTGGCTGCGGCCCAGCAAACGGCCGCCACCGAAAAGGTAAGTACGTGGAGTGGGGGGGAGCTGGAATATTCCAACCGGCTCCACGGCACTCCTGATGACCACGACCAGCCCCCTCCCCCCCCCCCATCCTCCACCCTCTTCCAGGCACTTACTTGAGGGCCACGGCCGGCGAGGCAAGTGGCCCATAATTCATTTTCGGAGATGGGCGAGCTGCCTGTGGAGGCGCGACAGACTCACCCAAATTACTGAATTGAGGCCTGAGGCCCAATCTCGGGCCAGGCCTCGTGTCTCCAGCTGGAGTGAGGGCTGATTGCGCAGTGCCGATTCTAGGCTTGAAAACAGGCCCAGACAGATTTATACCCCAGGTGAGCTGAGTCCGAGTTTACACAGCAATGTAATCATTCACTGCTTGATGGCGCTGTGCAAAGTTCATTTATGGGGCAACTTTAAAAGCAAAGTATTTTCATACGTTGCTTCTTTTCATTTCCTTACTTAGAAAAATAACAGAAAGCAAGTCTTACCTTTCCTCGACCTTTCATCAAAACAATGTTTGAAATGACTGAGGGCGGCGCACTGCAGCACGAGTGGATTAAATGAGCTGAACTTAAAGATCGAACGGGTCTTGTGATCATCTGCAGGAAAAGAACACAGATCACAAAGGGAAAATCCCATTGGCAATAAATACCAGCCAGCCCTGAAACCCCGAGAATAACTCTGTCTCATGATTTAATACCCAGTTAATAAGGAAACACTCTGATGGACAGCTGCTGTAGAAATTGGAGCAGGTTTTTCACTTTTTTACCTGGCTATAAATAACTCAGGTGTAAATAACCACCTGGGCAACAACAACAACAACTTGCATTTGTATAGCATCTGTAGCTCTTGTTCATACGTGTTCCAGGCCAATTGGGCATGTGATGTAATTTGTATGACAGGCTGTGCTTGGATCAGTCAACAACAACAACAACTTGCATTTATATAGCACATTTAACATAGTAAAACATTCCAGGGCGCTTCAAAGGAACATTATCAGACAACATTTGACACTGAGCCACATAAGGAGATATTAGGGCAGGTGACCAAAAGCTTGGTCAAAGAGATAAGTTTTAAGGAGCGTCTTAAAGGAGGAAAGAGAGAGGTAGCGAGGCGGAGAGGTTTAGGGAGGGAATTCCAGAGCTTAGGGCCTCGGCAGCTGAAGGCACGACCACCAATGGTGGAGCGATGGAAATTGGGGATGCTCAAGAGGCCAGAATTGGGAGAGCACAGAGATCGCAGAAGGCTTGAACCCTTGGCCTTTTGACCTAGAGACGACAGTGCTACCAACTGAGCCAAGTCTGACAGCAATTAAATAATTTAGACGTCACATTAAATTAAAAAGAAAGCATGCACATAATGAAACATTGCGGTGCTGCAGTCTGTCTTAATGACACTCAGTCCGTGGTTGCGTAATTGTGTAAATTCCGTTCGCCACGCTTCCTGTGGAACATCTTACATGGACACCTCCAGGAGCTTCCAGCTGTTGAGAGAGAGACTTCCTGTTGCCACAAAGTGAATGTGTTGGAGGATTTCTACAGAGACCTTGTTTCATAGCAACCAGAGAATCAACATGTCTGTCCAACCAGTAGGAATTCACTCCTGCCAAAAATACAAGTTGGAAGTCATTGGAAGGCAGAGGATGATCTAATATAAGCAACAGGTCGAACCCATAAAGCCCACAGCTCAGTATGTCCGGACTGATGTAAGAGCATTGGCTGGAATCGTACTTAGAGTTGTACAACTATGTGACATTGTGGTTGAGCATTGAGCTTTATACGGTGCAGTTTATGGATTCCATTATCTATAGGCTTGCAGTGTTAACAGGACTGTGAGGCCCTTATTGAGTACACACAACCCTTCAGAGAGTAGATGACACTATGGGGTAGATTTTGACTTTGAGCGATAGTGTAAAACAGGCAATAGCGAGTCAGCAGCCCATTTTGCATCACTCCCCATTTTTAATTCCACTTTTATTCCTACTGCTAGAACTTTCTAAATCACTGGTTAGGCCTCAGCTGGAGTGTTGTGAACAATTCTGGGCTCCACACTTCAGGAGAGATGTAAAGGCCTTAGAAAGGTCACCGAGGAGGTTTACCAGGATGTTACCAGGGATGAGGGACTTCAGTTATGAGGAGAGGTTGGAAAAGTTAGGGATGTTCTCCTTGGAATAGAGAAGGCTAAGAGGTGACTGAATAGAGGTTTTCAAGATGATGATAGGTTTTGATAGAGTAGACGGAGAAAAACTATTCCCTCTGGTGACTGGGTCAATAACCAGAGGCCATAGATTTAAAATCATTGGAAAAAGATCTCGAGGGGAGATGAGGAGAATGTTTATCACTCAGCGAGTTGTCAGGATCTGTAACGCTCGACCTGAAGCTGATTCCGTAAATAATTTTAAAAGGGAGTTGAACAAGTACTGGAGGGTGAGGAACCTACAGGGTTATGGACCAAAAGCAGGGATGTGAAATGTTCCCTCTAATTTTGTTTTGTGCTGAGCGGGGCCACGAACTCCTTTAAGCGCCACCTTTTCATCTGTGGGCAAATTTTACTACAACAACAACAACTTTTACACCAACAGTAACAGCAACAGCAACCACTTAAAAGCATTGATACAGTAATGCCATATCGCCACTCCACCATCTCAAATCATGGGACAATCAGACAAGGTTCTATACAAGTTTAGCATAACTTCTCTGCTTTTGAATTATTTTCCTCTAGAAATGAACCCCAGTGCTTTATTTGCACTTTTATATCTTTTTTTAACCTGCGTTGCTACTTTTAATGATTTGTGAATCTATCCCCCAGCCCCCTTTGCACCTCTACTCCATTTAGACTCTTATTTTCCAAGGAGTGGGTCGCCTCCTTATTCCTCCTACCAAAATGCACCACCTCACACTTATCTATATTGAAATTCATTTGTCATTTACATGCCCATTCTGCAAGTTTGTTTACGGTAGAATTAATTAAAAGCTTTTACAAACATGTACAAACTCTACTTAAAATAAATTTACTTGTCAGAAATGACTGGGATATAAAAGAACTGCATAATAATACATTAACACTTCAGAAACGTCACTCAATTACACGGTTCTGCACCGACAAACAATCCAAAAGCCCAAGGTGAGCTGAGAGAGGCATATCCATGCAATTTGTGTTCATTTTAATGTTTTCAATGTATTAGCCCGTCCCTCATGTCACTATAGCAATGGCTGCACAAGCAGCAGGAGCAGCAGCTTTCCTATGGCGCTGACGTGCTGGATGTCCACATAAGTAATTAGAATATTAATCACAATGCAACCAAACAACCAACAAATATAAAGTGCTGTAGTTCTTTAGTTTACAGTATTAAAAAGAATTGAACAAAAACAGGTATTTTCAACTTCAATCACTTCCATTAATAAACGTGGTCTTCTTGAACCAGCACACCCCCCATGTAACATGTCAGAAATGCAGCACTTATTCATAAGTGCAGAAAAACACATACACAATTTGCATCACCGAATTAAAAACAAAAAGCTATGATTTAACAGAAATAAACATTCATCTTTCTTCCTGGACAGAAGTACCAATCAGACCGACTTGGAAATGTTTATTAGCATGGTGACGTAAAGATGTTAATTTACGAATTTTGCTTCTAATGTTTTGCTCTCAAACATTCTTCACAATATTAATCCCTGCTCTTAAGAGTAAAGAAGTTTTACTACAATTATACAGGGCTTTGGTGAGACCACACCTGGAGTACTGTGCACAGTTCTGGTCTCCGTACCTAAGGCAGGATATACTTGCCTCAGAGGCAGTGTAACGAAGGTTCACTAGATTGATCCCTGGGATGAGAGGGCTGTCCTATGAGGAGAGATTGTGTAGAATGGGCCGATACTCTCTGGAGTTTAGAAGAATGAGAGGTGATCTCATTGAAACATACAAGATTCTGAGGGGGATTGACAGGGTAGACGCTGAAAGATTGTTTCCCCCCTGGCTGGAGAGTCTAGAACCAGGGGTCACAGTCTCAGGATAAGGGGTCGGCCACATAGTACTGAGATGAGGAGGAATTTCTTCACTCGGAGGGTTGTGAATCTTTGGAATTCTCTGCCCCAGAGGGGTGTGGATGCTGAGTCTTTGAGTAGGCTGAGATAGATAGATTTATGGATTCTAAGAGAATCAAGGGATATGGAGATCGAGCGGAGTTGAGGTCGATAATCAGCCATGATCTTATTGAATGGCGGAGCAGACACGAGGGGCCGTATGGCCAACTCCTGCTCCTATACTTATGTTCTTAAGCGAAGTGTTTCAGCCTTTGCATGTTAAAATTAGGGACCAAAGTGAATGGCCCAGAAACTGGTGTCAAATCAAACAGTTGATCCAAAAGCATTTGAGCCATAAACAAAGGGCAGCAGTTATGTTTGCGGTAAGTACTGCAGAATCATTGACATCACTGGCACAACGGTTATTTTTTAAAGGGCCAATCGGCTCCCTTGTAAAGGGGGACTGATTTTCTGGTAATGCTTGCATTTTTGGCTAACACCCATGCCTGGACCCTTTGGCTTGTTTGGCTGGTTAATGCAGGCATACTGGCTGCTTTGCATAAACCAGGCTGAGCATGAGGAAATTCCTGACATCAGGGGACATTTTTGGGGGCAGATGCAAGTTCTGTCTCAAACAAGTCCTCACAGAAGATCCATGGCCTGATACAATTTCCGGCCTCTCTAATGGACTTCCAGGGGACTTACCAGTGTGGCCAATAGCCCTGCAGATTAGTAAAATTATGGGAGAGAAATTCGGTTGGTTAGCGTCTGGCGGGGGCGCGAATGAAGTAGCACAGGGGCGAGGCGAATCGGGACAATTCTGTGCTCTAAGAGGCAAGTGGAGAGCTTGATTTAGCTCTAGGAGCAAAAAATGGGAATTTCTCAAATGTTTGAAAAGGTTAGCGCCTGGCACAACCTTTTCTAACATTTTTGACTTAGCGCCCCAAATGGCCCTCATGGGGAATTTCTCCCCCTATGACTTCAATGGATATAAAAATCGGGAGAAATGTAAATGGCTGCCGATTCACTATCGCCCGTTTTACTCTGTCGCACAAAGTCAAGATCTACCCCTACATGTGATGCAAGCGCTGAAGAGAAACGGCTACCTACAGTTCCACTAAGAGTGGCAGCCATCGTTCATGGGCAATCATCATTCTTCTATATTACGGAAAATGACCCCACTGTCTTCTAGACCTCCTTTACAGACATTTTGGATATTTATATATATATAAATTAGTGAAACACACTGATTATGGCACCAAGAGCAGTTGAACATGAATATGAACTGTTTGAACACTTTGCACAGCAGATGCTCCAGTACAAGGGGTGTCGATGCAGCGAGCGATAAACCTTTCTTATTGAGGGAATTACACCAAGCGTTTCAATCGATATCTCTCCATTTTACCCCTCCCTTTCTCACTGTTTGTCATTTACCTGTTGAATTACATCGAGTCCTTCGGCATGAGAATGCAGTCTGTGGACCAAGGGGTTTAATAAACTTTCCTTTATCTAACTCCAATCCAACTACACCTTCTGCTTTGTATTCCTACAGAAAATCAAAAGCAAAACATGAATATTCAACATTGGGAGTAATAACATTGACCAGAAACTTAACTGGACCAGCCACATACATACTATAGTTACAAGAGTAGGTCAGAGGCTAGGTATTCTGCGGTGAATGTCTCACCCCCTGACTCCCCAAAGCCTTTCCACCATCTACAAGACACAAGTCAGGAGGGTGATGGAATACTCTCCACTTGCCTGGATGAGTGCAGCTCCAACAACACTCAAGAAGCTCAACACCATCCAGGACAAAGCAGCCCACTTGATCGGCACCCCATCCACCACCTTAAACATTCACCCCCTCCACCACCGGCGTACCGTGACTGCAGTGTGTACCATCTACAAGATGCACTGCAGCAACTCGCCAAGGCTTCTTCAGCAGCACCTCCCAAACCCGCGACCTCTACCACCTAGAAGGACAAGGGCAGCAGGTGCATGGGAACACCACCACCTCCAAGTTCCCCTCCAAGTCACACACCATCCTGACTTGGAAATATATCGCCGTTCCTTCATCGTCGCTGAGTCAAAATCCTGGAACTCCCTCCCTAACAGCACTGTGGGAGTACCTTCACCACACGGACTGCAGTGGTTCAAGAAGGCGGCTCACCACCACCTTCTCAAGAGCAACTAGGGATGGGCAATAAATGCTGGCCTTGCCAGGGAAGCCCACATCCCATGAACGAATAAAAAAAAACACCCGCCTGATACACACCCTGCCCGATATACACCCGCCCGATATACACACAACACGATATACATCCGGCCGATATATACCCCGCCCGATATACACCCGCCCGATACACACACAGCACGATATACACCCGCCCGATATATGTAACCCGCCCGATATACACCCGCCTGATATACACCTGCCTGATACACACACAGCACAATATACACCCGGCCCGATATACACCCGCCCGATATTCACCTGCCCGATACACACACAGCACGATATACACCCGGCCCAATATACACCCGCCCAATATACACACCACACAATATACACCCGGCGAGGTGTGTAATGGGCGGGGGGTGGGGGTATATCAGGTGGGCTGGGTGCCTGTCGGGTGAGTGGGTGTATAACGGGCTGGTGTGTATCGGGTGGGTCTATAACGGGCTGGTGTGTATCGGGTGGGTCTATAATGGGCTGGTGTGTATCCGGCCGGTCTATAACGGGCTGGTGTGTATCAGGTGGGTCTATAACGGGCTGGTGTGTATCGGGTGGGTCTATAACGGGCTGGTGTGTATCGGGTGGGTCTATAACGGGCTGGTGTGTATCCGGCCAGTCTATAACAGGCTGGTGTGTATCGGGTGGGTCTATAATGGGCTGGTGTGTATCCGGCCGGTCTATAACGGGTTGGTGTGTATTGGACGGGTCTATAACAGGCTGGTGTGTATCGGGCGGGTCTATAATGGGCTGGTGTGTATCGGGCGGGTCTATAACGGGCTGGTGTGTATCGGGTGGGTCTATAACGGGTTGGTGTGTATCGAGCGGGTCTATAACAGGCTGGTGTGTATGGGGTGGGTCTATAACGGGCTGGTGTGTATCAGGAAGGTCTATAACGGGCTGGTGTGTATCGGGCGGGTCTATAACGGGCTGGTGTGTATCGGGCGGGCTGGTGTGTATCGGGCCGGTTTGTAACGGGCTGGTGTGTATCGGGTGGGTCTATAACGGGTTGGTGTGTATCGGGCGGGTCTATAACGGGCTGGTGTGTATCGGGCGGGTCTATAACGGGCTGGTGTGTATCGGGCCGGTCTATAACGGGTTGGTGTGTATCGGGCCGGTCTATAACGGGTTGGTGTGTATCGGGCGGGTCTATAACGGGTTGGTGTGTATCGGGCGGGTCTATAACGGGCTGGTGTGTATCGGGCGGGCTGGTGTGTATCGGGCGGGTCTATAACGGGCTGGTGTGTATCGGGCCGGTCTATAACGGGTTGGTGTGTATCGGGCGGGTCTATAACGGGTTGGTGTGTATCGGGCGGGTCTATAACGGGCTGGTGTGTATCGGGCGGGTCTATAACGGGCTG
Organism: Somniosus microcephalus; assembly: GCF_052327205.1. Lineage (NCBI taxonomy): Eukaryota > Metazoa > Chordata > Chondrichthyes > Squaliformes > Somniosidae > Somniosus > Somniosus microcephalus. Next base: position 40,762,084 of record NC_141013.1, read on the forward strand.
GTGTGTATCGGGCGGGTCTATAACGGGCTGGTGTGTATCGGGCGGGTCTATAACGGGCTGGTGTGTATCGGGCGGGTCTATAACGGGCTGGTGTGTATCGGGCCGGTCTATAACGGGTTGGTGTGTATCGGGCGGGTCTATAACGGGTTGGTGTGTATCGGGCGGGTCTATAACGGGCTGGTGTGTATCGGGCCGGTCTATAACGGGCTGGTGTGTATCGGGCGGGTCTATAACGGGTTGGTGTGTATCGGGCGGGTCTATAACGGGCTGGTGTGTATCGGGCCGGTCTATAACGGGTTGGTGTGTATCGGGCGGGTCTATAACGGGCTGGTGTGTATCGGGCCGGTCTATAACGGGCTGGTGTGTATCGGGCGGGTCTATAACGGGCTGGTGTGTATCGGGCCGGTCTATAACGGGCTGGTGTGTATCGGGCCGGTCTATAACGGGCTGGTGTGTATCGAGCGGGTCTATAACGGGCTGGTGTGTATCGGGCGGGTCTATAACGGGCTGGTGTGTATCGGGCGGGTCTATAACGGGCTGGTGTGTATCGGGCGGGTCTATAACGGGCTGGTGTGTATCGGGCCGGTCTATAACGGGCTGGTGTGTATCGGGCAGGTCTATAACGGGCTGGTGTGTATCGGGCGGTTCTATAACGGGCTGGTGTGTATCGGGCGGGTCTATAACGGGCTGGTGTGTATCGGGCGGGTCTATAACGGGCTGGTGTGTATCGGGCGGGTCTATAACGGGCTGGTGTGTATCGGGTGGGTGTACAACGAATGGCCAATCCGTTACCAGCCGTTTTGCGCCTCCCCCGAAGCTGAATTTCAGCCCCAATGCATTGACTGCAGCAGCCATGCAGCATGAGGAGCAGTTAGACTGAGGCGGGACCTTAGTGCTCGCCTGTGACGGGATCTCCTCACAGCTGTCCTGTTGCAGTGAAGCCTCCTGACTTTCCCCTGGAGGTGAGTCTGAGCCTGGGCTGCATTTCCTCGGTGACTCGGGTTCTTGGAGTTGTGTAAATTGCTGAAAGTACAGAGACAATCAGTGAGCAAGGAGGCTATAGTGTGAAACGGCTGTAACCTCTGTCGGCTCATAGCTGCTTAAACATGAAGCTTGCTGACCTTACAGCGACACGTTAAAAACATAAAACAAAATGCTGCGGAGGTTGGAAATCTGAAACAAATGCTGGAAACACACGATACAGAATCGCACACCTGGTATAGAGAAGGTGCAATGCAGGATCATGAGGATACAGTTTCGATGAGTTAAAAAGCCCGGGCTGTATTCACCGGAGCAGAGAAGGTTAAAGAAATCTAATAGAAACTCAAAGTTTTGGTCAATGGTGAAAGGTTATTTCTGCTGGTTGGTGATTTGTAACAAGGGGGATTAAATTCAGGACTAATAATAAAAACATCAAGGGCAGTTGAAGCGGAGTCAGAAACACAACTTGGAAACTGGGTCCATGATCGCTGCCAACATTTAATTCAATTGACCCCACCTAGAGCGAACATGCATTTACTACAAATGTTAGTCAGGCGCTGTACTGTTTATTATATGTGGGGACCGCTGTATCTAGCTTTCATTCGCAGCCAAAAAGGGAGCTGTACAGATGGAGTGGCTTTAAACTAGATTAGGTCGAGCGAGCCTGACTGCCAAGTGAGACCCCTGGTAGTTATAAACATTGACAATTGGGGTTAAATCCAGCCTCCGTTCCCACAGCTGAGGGGAAACCGCTGTGCGCTGCTAAACCGCATATGTAAAGATCGCCCAGTGTGCAGAACTGCCTCGCTGATGGGCTTTGCTGTGGGGAAAGTCTCCCACCCCCACAGTCCGACCTCAACCCCCCCAGTCCGACCTCAACCCCCCCACAGTCCGACCTCAACCCCCCCCCCCCCCCCCCCCCAAGCCATTCGGCTTCAGTCGCACTGGAGGCGGATTCCCTCCCACGCTGTCGATTAACTTGGGACAGAATGGTGTCCGGTCTGAGGTGATGTATTATTCACAGCTGAGTGACTGGAATGACCAGGGACTGAGTCGAAGGGTTGACTCATTTTTAAATGAGTTAAAGGAAGGGAACTTGGAAAAACAAAAACCAAAAACTTTCCATTCAGGGGAAATTCTGTTTTAATCCCTTAGGCTTCGCTGACGGGACAATGTAATAAATAATCTAACTGATAAAGAAATCCCACACACAAAGCACAAAGAAGTGAAGCTAACAACAACAACAACTTGTATTTATATAACGTCTTTAACCTAGTAAAACGTCCCAAGGCGCTGCACAGGAGTAGTTTAAGACAAAAAAAATGACACCAAGCCACTCGTAAGGATAAATTAGGTGAGGTGACCAAAAACTTGGTCAAAGAGGTAGGTTTTAAGGAGCGTCTTAAAGGAGGAGAGGTCGCGAGGTGGAGAGGTTTAGGCAGGAAATTCCAGAGCTGAGGGCCCAGGCAACAGAAGGCACGGCCGCCAAAGGTTGAGTGATTATAATCAGGGATACTCAAGAGGGCAGAATTAGAGGAGCCAATCTGAGAGAAGAATGCACAATATTAAATCAAGACCTCTGAAATTATTCCAAACTGTCTAGAATATCCTATCCTAACTTGTTCATCCATCACCTCAGTGCTCGCTGACCTACACCGGCTCCCGGGCCAGCAACGCCTCGAACTTAAAATTCTCATCCTTGTTTTCAAATCCCTTCATGGACTCTCCCTCCCAGCTCTGTAACATCCTCCCACCCTACAACCCACCAAAGTCTCTTGTGGATCCCCGACTTCCATCGCTCCACCATTGGTGGCCGTGCCTTCAGCTGCCTCGGCCCCAAGCTCTGGAATTCCCTCCCTAAACCTCTCCGCCTTTCTACTTCTCTTTCCTCCTTTAAGATGCTCCTTAAAACCAGCCTCTTTGACCAAGCTTTTGGTCACCTGTCCTAATAGCTCCTTATGTGCCACGCTGTCAAGTTTTGTCTGATAACGCTCCTGTGAAGCATCTTGGGATGTTTTGCTACGTTAAAGGTGTTATATAAATGCAAGTTGTTGTTGACTGATCCAAGCACAGCCTGTCATACAAATGACATCACATGCCCGATTGGCCTGGAACACGTATGAACAAGAGCTACAAACTCTTTGATAGCAACAAGCTTTATAGATTTTTGCTGAAATTGTGTAACACAAGGATGCCACGCAAATAAAAAATGTGTCCTTTTGAAAGTTAAGCCTGGATTTCCCTTAAAGAAAAAAACCGCCCATTTTCAGGCAGTGCAGAGGCAGTCTGGTAAGTAAAATGGAGCGGAAAGGCCCTCGGCTGAAATTCCGCCCCAACTATGGTTACCGCAACATCCCTCCCGTGACCCCGCTGTGACCCTGATCCATCCACTGAGCCAACATGGTGTCCCACGGGTGGGGCGGGGGCAACCAGCAAGGTGAAAGGTCACTGGAGTGCAATTCTGGAACACTGTGGTTGGTGGGAGTCACTTCCACTAATTTGAAGCAATAGTTTCTGAGTATTTAAAGTTACTTTGTGAAATTTGCTGAGAATTTAAAGGGGCCTGTGCACAGTGAAATCACGGGTTTCCCTATGGGGAACTCATTGTTCCGGTGCTTTGAGGACATGGAGGAGGAAAGGAAGGAAACCGGGAGAGTGCTGCTTCAGACATGCAGGCAACACCTGACATAAGAAATAGGAGCAGGAGTTGACGATTTGGCCCTTCAAGCCTGCTCCGCCATTCAATAAGATCATGGCTGATCTTTGACCTCAACTCCACTTTCCCGCCCTGTCCCCATATCCCTCGATTCCCTTGGAGTCCAAAAATCTCTCGCCCTCAGCCTTGAATATACTCAACGACTGAGCATCCACAGCCCTCTGGGGTAGAGAATTCTAAATATTCACAATCATCTGAGTGAAGAAATGTATCCTCATCTTCGTCCTAAATGGCCGACCTCTTATCCTGACCGGCAGGTATCTGCACCTCACAGTCTCATGAGAGCCTAGCGTGTCAGCCGTGGCTCAGTGGGTAGCACCCTCTGTAATGATCAATAACATGTCATTCTATAGTGGACACTAGGTGGAGCCGTAGAGCAGTGTAGAGCTGTATATAAGACTACACTACCCAGCTGTATGTATATTAAGACTACATTACCCATGAGGCACTAGGCTACCCACAAGGCAGCAGTCAAGATGGAAGCCTCTACAGATACTGTACCTAGTCCACATGTGCTCAATAAAAGTGTCTAGCAAAAGCTAGCTGTGTTCATAATAAGAATGTCTATTTATTAATGAACATAAGACCCTCGTCTCTGAGTCAGAAGGTTGTGGGTTCAAGCCCCACTCCAGGGACCTAAGCACAAAAGTCTAGGCTGACACTCCAGGGCAGTACTGAGGGAGTGCTGCACTATCGGAGGGGCAGTGCTGAGGGAGCGCTGCACTGTCGGAGGGGCAGTGCTGAGGGAGCGCTGCCTGTCGGAGGGGCAGTACTGAGGGAGCGCTGCACTGTCGGAGGGGCAGTACTGAGGGAGCGCCGCACTGTCCGAGGGGCAGTACTGAGGGAGTGCTGCACTGTCGGAGGGGCAGTACTGAGGGAGCGCTGCACTGTCGGAGGGGCAGTACTGAGGGAGCGCCGCACTGTCGGAGGGGCAGTACTGAGGGAGCACTGCTCTGTCGGAGGGGCAGTGCTGAGGGAGTGCTGCACTGTCAGAGGGGCCGCCTTTCAGGTGAGGTGTTAAACTGAATTTCTGTCTGTTCTCTCAGGTGGTTGTAAAAGATCCCTTGGCACTATTTTGAAGAAGAGCAGCCTACATTACAACAGTGATGACACTCCTAAAGTACTTCACTGGCTGTAAAGCGCTTTGAGACGTCCGGTGGTTGTGAAAGGTGCTATATAAATGCAAGTCTTTCTTTCTGTCTGGGTTTTTCCTACAGGCAGTGACGGAGAAGGCCGGGTTTTCCCCTGACATCATCACGGAGATATGCCAGCTCTTGCATCCTGACTTCTAGCCTCCTTCCACCGGGGCACAGCCTCGTCTACGGCTGTGAAGCAGATTACAGCTCTTAACTTTTATTCATCCAGATGCTTCCAGGCAGCCTCTGGTGACATTAGTCACATTGGCCAGTCAGCAATTCATCGCTGCATTAGACAGGTTACAGATGTTCTATTTTTTTAATTTGTTTATGGGATGTGGGCGTCGCTGGCAAGACCAGCATTTATTGCCCATCTCTAATTGCCCTTGAGAAGGTGGTGGTGAGCCGCCGCCTTGAACCGCTGCAGTCCGTGTGGTGAAGGTACTCCCACAGTGCTGGTGGTAGGGAGTTCCAGGATTTTGACCCAGCGATGATGAAGGATCGGCGATATACTTCCAAGTCAGGATGGTGTGTGACTTGGAGGGGAACTTGGAGGTGGTGGTGTTCCCATGCGCCTGCTGCCCTTGTCCTTCTAGGTGGTAGAGGTCACGGGTTTGGGAGGTGCTGCCGAAGAAGCCTTGGCGAGTTGCTGCAGTGCATCTTGTAGATGATACACACTGCAGCCACGGTACGCCGGTGGTGGAGGGGGTGAATGTTTAAGGTGGTGGATGGGGTGGCAATCAAGCGAGTTGCTTTGTCCTGGATGGTGTCGAGCTTCTTGAGTGTTGTTGGAGCTGCACTCATCCAGGCAAGTGGAGAGTATTGCATCACATTCCTTACTTGTGCCTTGTAGATGGTGGAAAGGCTTTGGGGAGTCAGGAGGTGAGACACTCGCCACAGAATACCCAGCCTCTGACCTGCTCTTGTTGCCACAGTATTTATGTGACTGGTCCAGTTAAGTTTCTGGTCAATGGTGACCCCCAGGATGTTGATGGTGGGGGATTCGGTGATGGTAATGCCGTTGAATATCAAAGGGCGGTGGTTAGACTCTCGCTTGTTGGAGATAGTTATTGTCTGGCACTTGTGTGGCGTGAATGTTACCTGCCACTTATCAGCCCAAGCCTGAACGTCATCAGGTCTTGTTGCATGGATTGCTTCATTATCTGAGGTGTTGTAAATGGCGCTGAACACTGTGCAGTCATCTGCGAACATCCCCATTTTAGCCTTATGTTGGAGGGAAGGTCATTGATGAAGCAGCTGAAGATGGCTGGGCCTGGGACACTGCCCTGAGGAACTCCTGCAGCAATATCCTGGGGCTGTGATGATTGACCTTCAACCACCACAACAATCTTCCTTTGTGCTAGGTATGACTCCAGCCAGTGGAGCGTTTTTCCCCCGATTTCCATTGACTTGAGTTTTACTGGGGCTCCTTGATGCCACACTTGGTAAAATGCTGCCTTGACGTCAAGTGAAGTCACTCTCACCTCACCTCTGGAATTCAGCTCTTTTATCCACGTTTGGACCAAGGCTGTAATGAGGTTTGGAGCTGAGTGGTCCGGGCAGTACCCAAACTGGGTATCAGTGAGCAGGTTATTGGTGAGTAAGTGGCGCTTGATAGCACTGTTGATGACACCTTCCATAACTTTGCTGATGATTGAGAGTAGACTGATGGGGCGGTAATTGGCCGGATTGGATTTGTCCTGCTTTTTGTGGACAGGACATACCTGGGCAGTTTTCCATATAGTCGGATAGATGCCAGTGTTGTAGCTGTACTGGAACAGTTGGCTAGAGGCGTGGCTAGTTCTGGAGCACAAGTCTTCAGCACGACAGCCGGGATGTTGTCGGGGCCCATAGCCTTTGCTGTATCCAGTGCGCTCAGCCATTTCTTGCTATCACGTGGAGTGAATCAAATTGGCTGAAGACTGGCTTCTATGATGGTGGGAACCTCAGGAGGAGGCCAACTTCAGGCACAACTCTGAATTCATTCAGTTCCACATGGACCCAGCAAAGCAGAGAGGCGGGGGCGTGGAGGGGGGGGGGGGTGCAGCAGAGAGAGATCAATCATCAGCTTCTTCTAAGTGGTTGGATTCCCACAGGAGCAGGGTGCCATTGATGCCTTCCATGTGGCTGCACAACAATAACAACAACTTGTATTTATATAGCGCCTTTAATGTAGTAAAACGTCCCAAGGCGCTGCACAGGAGCGTCATCAGACAGAATTTGACACCGAGTCACATAAGGAGATATTAGGGCAGATGACCAAAAGGTTGGTCAAAGAGGTAGGGCTAGATTTTCAGTACAGACAGTTTTGGGGCGCTAACCTTAGCGCCCGCCCGAAGTTAGCGCCCGCCCCAAAGTAGCGCCCCGTTGCCGGAAATTCAGTGGCTTCGCCCTAAGAGGTTGGTGGAGCGCTAAAAGAGGTGTTCCACTACTATCTTTAGGCGCTAAGCCGGCGGTGCAGCGCCCGAGCTCGGGCGCAGCGCACGGCAGACACTCTGGTGCCAGTGAGCTCTTAAAGGGGAAGGGAGGAGGAGGAGGAGGAGGAGGAGGAAGAAAACATAAATACACCGTTCACAACAACACACTGGATCCTTCCACACAACACATGCAGACTGCCTTTTATAGTGCAGGAGGAGTGCCCTTTAATTTGCGCTCCCCAGGGTGTGTTGCGTTCCATTTTACAAACGCTCTGGACGCCAGCCGCACAATGGGGCGGTCCGACTGAAGTTTGGATTCGGGGCGGCCAAAGGGCGTTGCACGAGGATGTGACGTCATTTTCTGCGCGCGCATCCGGGCGGCCGCTAAACTTTGTGCCGGCGCTAACGGGCAACTTAATTTGGGGCGGGGCGCAAACTGCGCTGCGCCCGGGCGCTACACGAATAGCACCCGAAAATCACTTCTCTTAAGGCGCTAACTGCTGGCGCAAGCAACTGAAAATCTAGCCCCTAGACTTTAAAGAGCGTCTTCAAGGAGGAAAGAGTGTTATTGCGACACATCTAAAATGGATGCTGGACCAGCAGTTTGACAGCACAGAGGCAGTGGAGGGGCCGAGAGAGATGGTGGAGCGATAGAGCTGGGTGTTGTCAGCGTGCGTGTGGAAGCTGACCCCATGTCAGTAGATGATGTTACCAAGGGGCAACGTGTCCCCTACAGTGTGATCAGACACGCCAGCTTTAGATCTTGTAGATGATGTTGGCATCTAAAAGGCTCAAAAAATTGGAACTGTTCTCACTGAACCAGAGAAGGTCAAGAGGGGATCTAATAAAGGTTTTCAAAATTCTGAAAAGCTTTGAGAGACTAAACAGTGAAAGATTGTTTTCATTAGTTTGTGAATTGTTAACAAAGCATCGACTGAGAATTATCACTAATAGAATAAAGAGAGATGTTTTTGTACATTCCAGGTTATTAGAATATGGAATACTTTCCCACAAATGGCTACGGAGGCAGTGATTGTAACTTCATTTAAAGGCAATGGTTAAGTATTAGAAAAGAAAGAATAAAAAAGGATACAGGGGAAAGGCAGGGAAATGGGTTCCAACTAACAGCTCCCACTGAAGAGCCAGTCACCATGGGCCAAGAGGCCCCTTTCTGTGCTGCAAATCCCGTAATTCTAAGTTTGTGTTTGCCGAAAGGATTTTGTCTGCGATGTCTTTAATGGCCCAATAATGTGGAGAACCTGCTGTCCCGTTCTCAGCACTCACAATCCCAAAGAACTTATTTTGCTGGAAGCGATTGTCTGAAGTGCTGTGACAAGATTTATTTTGCAATTAGTACTGAGAATCGCAGCCACATGTAGGCACTCAGAACAGTGATAATGAGAAGAGCAGGTAAAGATTTTACCAAAGAAAGTCTGTTCATGTTCCTCTTTTAATGTTCAGTTCCCTTCCATGAGGCAGAATTAGTAGATCGAAGCATAATTTATACTCGTTGTATTTGTTGCCATAGTAATTCTGATAATGCTTTAATCAACCGTCAGTCTGATGGTCTATACTTTGCTGTATGTGACCAACAATAGAGGAAGAATAGCTTGAAATAAAACAAGTCTTTTCTGCACATTTGCAGAATCTTAAAGATCTCAAAGCAATGACTGGTGTATCATTGAACAGATTAGATTAGATTAGGATGTGGGCTAGTAGTTAGTTGCCCACAGAGTTAGTTGCTGAACATAGAGGGCAGCACTGAACAGAGGCAGAAGCAGTCAAGAGTGTAAGCCCAGGTAGGTCCTCCTATAGCCATCATTTACAGAGGGATCCCTGCAAGAAGGTGGTCTACCAAACTCATGGCCAGATAGCTTGCTTGACATAGTGAAAGAAAAATGTACCGATATAAAAGTTTTGCATAAAGCATGTTTTCTTTGTCACACTTCAGGTGTCACAGTTCAGGCGTCACACTCGTACACATGGAAATTCTGGTGTCAGCCTTGCAACTGATTGGCTCAAATTTCATACTCATAGAAGAGCAACAAATCACAACTAAGGAGGTCAGGAACAAACCAATGAACGAGTAGCAGGTGGGAACAAGGATCCATCAATCACGGAGTTCAAAAACTACAGGTCGAAAATAAACTCAGCAAACAGCTAGCAATAGGAAGGAGCAGAAGGGAACCATCAGATTATTTTAAATGCTTTCATTTTGGCCAGTATCTTGCTCTCTTAGTAATGTTCTGAAGATGTGGTTTCTAACATAAGGGCATAGGACAATTCCAAATTCACAGAAAAATGATAAAAGTTACCTATAGAGCTGCCGTTTGTGAATTTGAAATATCCCGGACAATGTTTTCTGTTGCGAAGCCTTGAGCTTGAGTTCACAGAGCTTCCCAGAGCTGTCACTCTCAGCTGACTCGAAAGGCTCAAGTAAGTAAACAAAAGCAAAATACTGCGGATGCATCGATGAAAGGCCATCGACCTGAAACGTTAACTCTGTTTCTCTCTCCACAGGTGCTACCTAACCTGCTGAGTGTTTCCAGCACTTTCTGTTTTTAATTAGCTCAACCAAGTAGCTGTCAACAACTCCCAGCCTCCATCAGTATGGCCCTCTGCAAGCAATCCTTGTACTACAGTTCCTAGAATACAGTATAAGATTGCCTCCCTTTGGAATGTAACAACAACAAACATTGAAGCTGGGCAGGCACATATCACGCCAGATTTACTATGTCATTGACAGCAAGACTGCCATTTGCAGAGTATTCCAAGGCTCGCTGTTTGTTCATTCCATTTAATATCAGTAAAAAAAAAAGTAATGAAAAAAATAATGAGGCTAAAGATAAACAAATCTCCAGGATCCTATGGTTTCCACCCCAGGGTATTAAAAGCAGTAGGTAAGGAAATTATTGATGCTTTAGTCACGATCTTCCAAAACTCTCTTGATTCGGTAATTGTCCCCTTGGATTGGAAAACTGCCATTGTCACTCCACTGTTTAAGGAGGGTGGGAGAGATAAACCAGGAAATAAACCTATTAGTCTAACATCTGTTGCGGGAATGTTACTAGAATCTGTTATTAGGGACAGGGTGAGACTGAGCACTTGGACGAACATGAACTGATCAGAGAGAGCCAGCATGGATTTGTAAAGGGCAAGTCATGTCTAACAAACCTAGTTGAACTTTTTGAGGAGGTCACTAACGTGGTAGATAAGGGAGCGTCTATGGATGTTGTTTATATGGACTTCCAGAAGGCATTCGATAAGGTTCCACACAAGTGACTGTTAGCAAAAATTAAAGCACATGGAATCGGCGGCAACTTTTGTTACACACCAACAACCCCCTCCCATACTTTGCAACACTGCAGCTTCTAATCCACCGTGGGGAGGGGCCAGGGGGTCTGCTGGTAATGAGCGAAACAAGCAATACAAAATATTACACTTGAGGATAATACCAAGGAACGTTCCACTGAGGCTTTCTATTAGGGTAGAACACATTCATGGCAATAAATAAAGTTTTAATAAACTTATGTAACTTACTTTGCTTGCAACTACCAAATCCACCAAGCCTTTGATTGATTGTATCAGAGAATCCACCTCTTGGAATGAAAGTCCAGTCAGTGAGGATCCATTGACCTCAAGCAGTTTATCGCCTTGCCTGAGGCGCCCATCTCTAAATGTCATGTTTTAAAGAAATCTCAAATTAATACTTAGAAAAACATTGTAGAAGAATAATTAATAACATGTGATACCTGGTGTTATTTTCTACATTGCATCATGCTCAATAGGAGAACACACAAAGCCTTGTACTGTGCAGTCTACAGAAGGCCTGTCATTGTAATTTCTGGGAGTAAATCTGGTCATTAGAATGCAAGAGTTCAGTTATGTTGAAGTTTCCTGAGGTTTGAACAAATGGTCGGTGGTACAGGCGAGCATTTAACTCTTTGACCCTGAATAAACGCTGTTTATTGTTGGTAAAATGAATGGGTTAAAACAGTAGACAAAGGAATTTCATACAACTGTAGAAACATTCAGGTGCAAATATTGCACAGCATCATTTCAAGATCTTTCAGTAGTAAAGAGTGTTTTACCCAGATAAACACCAGATTCCAGGGTCTTCAACTCCTTCCAGTGATGTATATAGAACAGAGTACATTTCACTATAATCAGTAACAATGACACAAACCAACAACTGCAACAGTTGAATATGGAAGTGTAATGGTTGTAGTACTGGATAATCACCCCAATAACCATGACCAGAAGGAAAAATGACTATTAGCATAGGAATGGGAGTGGGCCATTCAGCCCCTCGAGCTTGTTCCGCCATTCAATTACATCATGGCTGAATTGTATCTTCTCCACGAAAGGTACAGATTGTCATAAAAACCCAATTGGTTTACTCCTGTTCTACATGCAACTCTAGTCCACACTGAAGCTGAATCTTGATGCCCACTGAAGTGGCCCAGCAAACCACCCACTGATGCAGAAGATCCACCTCCGCCATCTCAGAACAACCAGAGATGGGGATTAACGCAGCCTTGCCAGTGTCAGCCAGATCCTGAGAACAAGTATTAAATAACAATTGCCTCCATCTCCCTCTCTGAAGAAGCATCTACATTTTGCTTTATATACCCACTATCCCCCACCCCTTCCCCAGGAATGGGAGGAGTCACAACTCCCCTTCCCACAGCCCAGCCTCTTGGCATCATTATCATAGGAACATAGGAATGGGAGTGGGCCATTCAGCCCCTCGAGCCTGTTCTACTATTCAATGAGATCGTGGCTGATCTGTATCTTAACTCCATCTACCCGCCTTGGTTCTGTAACCCTTAATACCCTTGCCTAACAAAAATCTAGCTAATTCAGTTTTTAAATTTTCAATTGACCCTTAGCCTCAACAGCTTTTGGGGGACAGAATTCTAGATTTCCACTACCCTTTGTGTGAAGAAGTGCCTCCTGACATCACACCTAAATGGCCTATTATCCAAACTCTGCAAAAGTTTCTAATTGTAGCTATTCTAAAACAGATTCCCAGTATTTCTAGAATAACTAAATACACTGGCACCTTTTTGTAATCTATTTTTGGGAGCAAGATGTTGAGTTGGGCAAAGCATTGGTGCTCCAGCGTGTATTTCTAACCGTGCTCAATCCCCTGTGCTAGCTATACCTTCAAAGGAGGACATCAAGCTGAGGAAAGGCACTTCATACAGAAGGCAAGAAAAATAGACCACAGTACGATGCACTCACAGACCTTAAAGAAGGCAAGTAAAGAGTGGCATAGACAGGGGCTGAAAAGGTCACGCACCCATCCCACGGTTGTCAATCTTTGGAATTCTCTTCCTGGAGGGTTGTGAATGCTCAGTCATTGCGTATATTCAAGACAGAGATTGATCGATTTTTGGGGTCTAGACATGATGCGCTATCAATTACTCATAAAAGACGGAGAGTTAGGAGAGTAACTAAAAGGCTTTTATTAGCAAAGAACAGAGCATGCCTCTCGTGGTTGACTGGGTTCCAAGAAGGCAGGGGGCTGCAGAGCAGTCACCTTTATACCTGGGCCTGTGGGTGGAGCCAGGGGCGGAGCCAGCAGAGGCATGCATAGATACAACAGTGTGCAACAACAACAACAACGGTGAACAACAATAACAGTGGTTTACCACATTCACCCCTTGTTTAAAATTGAGTCCGGCGGGGTGAAGTGTACTAAAGGTTCGTGTAAGTAAGTCTATCAGGTGGCCTTGTATGCCGTCCTGATCGTCGTGGTGGTGGCGGTGATGGTGCAGCATCCAACGTTGAATCTGGCATCTCATTGAGTGGTTGGGTGGTCAATGACGGGTCCTGGGGCTGCGGCATGCCGTCTACCGGGGTTGGGTTGTGGGTAGTGGTGGATGGCAATGGTAGCGTTTCAGGGGCACCCGAAGGTGCGAGGTCTCGTATGGAGACTGTGTCCTCCCGCAATGGTAGTGTTTCAGGGGCACCCGAAGGTGCGAGGTCTCGTATGGAGACTGTGTCCTCCCGCCCGTCCGGGTATGCCACGTAAGCATACTGGGGTTTGGCGTGGAGGAGGCTCACCCTCTCGACCAGGGGGTCCATTTTATGGGACCTCACGTGCTTCCGCAGTAGGACGGGTCCTGGAGACGTCAGCCATGTCGGTAGCGAGGTCCCCGATGTGGACTTCCTGGGGAAAGTGAACATTTTTTCATGGGGGGTGGCATTGGTGGCCGTACAAAGCAGTGACCGAATGGAGTGGAGCGCCGCAGGGAGGACCTCCTGCCAGTGAGAGGTCGGAAGGCCCTTAGATTTTAAGTTTAAGAGGACGGCCTTCCAAACCGTTGCGTTCTCTCTTTCCACCTGGCCGTTCCCCCGGGGGTTGTAGCTGGTGGTTCTGCTTGTAGCAATACCTCTCGTGAGCAGGTACTGACGGAGTTCGTCGCTCATAAAGGATGAGCCCCGGTCGCTATGGATATAGCTAGGGAAACCGAACAAGGCGAAAAGGTCATTCAGACATTTAATGACCGTGGTACTGGTCATGTCCGGGCATGGGATGGCAAACGGGAAATGGGAGTACTCATCAATTATGTTGAGGAAGTACACGTTGTGGTCAGAGGAGGGGAGGGGCCCTTTAAAATCGACGCTCAGGCGCTCGAAGGGGCGAGTGGCCTTGATCAGGCTTGCTCTGTCTGGCCTATAAAAATGCGGTTTGCACTCGGCACAGATTTGGCAGTTCCTGGTCATGGTCCTGACCTCCTCGATGGAGTAGGGCAGGTTACGGGATTTGATGAAACGGAAGAACCTGGTGACCCCCGGGTGGCAGAGGTCATTGTGGAGGGTCTGCAGTCTATCGACCTGCGCGTTGGCGCATGTACCACGTGATAGGGCATCTGGGGGCTCATTGAGTTTCCTGGGCCGGTACAAGATATCGTAATTGTAGGTGGAGAGTTCAATTCTCCACCTCAAGATCTTGTCGTTCTTGATTTTGCCCCTCTGATTATTATTAAACATAAAAGCTACTGAACGCTGGTCAGTGAGCAGGGTAAATCGTTTTCCGGCCAGGTAATGCCTCCAATGTCGCACCGCTTCCACAATGGCCTGGGCCTCCTTTTCGACAGAGGAGTGTCGAATCTCGGGGCCCTGGAGGGTCCTTGAGAAAAAGGCCACGGGTCTCCCCGCCTGGTTAAGGGTTGCAGCTAGGGCGAAGTCGGATGCGTCGCTCTCCACTTGGAAAGGGATGGACTCATCCACTGCGTGCATTGTGGCCTTCGCAATATCTTTTTTTATGAGAGTGAAGGCTGCACATGCCTCTGCTGTCAGGGGGAAGGAGGTGGACTTGATGAGGGGTCTGGCTTTGTCCGCATAGTTGGGCACCCACTGAGCATAGTAAGAGAAAAACCCTAGGCATCTCTTCAGTGCTTTTTGGCAGTGGGGGAGGGGGAGCTCCATAAGGGGGCACATTCTGTCGGGGTCGGGGCCGATGACTCCGTTCTCCACTACGCAGCCAAGAATGGCGAGGCGCGTGGTGCGAAACATACATTTGTCCTTGTTGTATGTTAGATTCAGCCGCTGGGCCGTACGGAGGAATTTCTCTAGGTTAACGTCATGGTCCTGCTGGTCGTGGCCGCAGATGGTGACGTTGTCTAGATAGGGGAAGGTGGCCTGCAGCGCGTTCTGGTCAACCATTCGGTCCATCTCCCTTTGGAAGACCGAAACCCCGTTGGTGACGCCGAAGGGGACTCGGAGGAAGTGGTAGAGACGACCGTCAGCTTCAAAAGCTGTGTACTGGCGGTCCTCAGCCCTGATGGGGAGCTGGTGGTATGCCGACTTCAGATCAATCGTCGAGAACACCCGGTATTGTGCTATCTGATTGACCATGTCAGATATGCGGGGGAGTGGGTATGCATCTAACTGGGTGTAGCGATTGATCGTCTGGCTGTAGTCAATAACTAGGCGCTGTTTTTCGCCAGTCTTCACTACCACCACTTGTGCTCGCCATGGGCTAGTGCTACCCTCAATAATCCCTTCCTTCAGGAGTCTTGCTACTTCGGATTTAATGAAGCTCCTATCCCCGGCACTGTACCGCCTGCTTTTGGTAGCGATGGGCTTACAGTCGTGGGTGAGGTTAGCGAACAAGGGGGGGGGCGGGAGACTTTAAGCGTGGAGAGGCTGCAAATGGTGCGCGGCGGGCGATTTAAAAGCTGCTGGCTGCAGACTGTGAGTGGGGGGAGGGGTCCGCCGTACGCTAATGTGACACTTTTAAGGTGGCACTGAAAATCCAACCCCAGTAGAACGGCAGCGCAGAGATGGGGCAGGACAAGAAGTTTAAAATTTTTTTGTATTCTGTGCCCCTTACTGAAAGGGTCACTACACAGTAGCCACCGACATCTGCTGAATGGGATTTGGAAGCCATAGAGATCCGATGGCGCGTTGGCAGGACCGGGAGAGAGTAACTGCGCACCGTGTCGGGGTGGATAAAGCTCTCCGTGCTCCCGCTGTCGAAAAGGCAGGTAGTGGCGCGGCCGTTTACCGTAATGTCCATCATGGACCTGGACAGTTGGTGAGGGAGAGATTGGTCCAGCGTCATGGAGGCCAGCGTATGGTCGAGCGAGTTGCTGCGGTCGTCAGACGAGGCGGTGGTTGAGTCCGGGTCACCCGCGATTAGAGTTGGAGGCGTCCAAGATGGCGGACAAAATGGCTGCGCCCATGATCCCGATCCCCACGCGGCTGGAGGTGTCCAAGATGGCAGACAAGATGGCTGCCCCCACGGTTCACACGCGGCGCTGCTGGCATTAGCGGTTTTACCTTTGCAGGCGCTGACGTAGTGTCCTTTCTTCCCGCAGCCAGAGCAGGTAGCGTTTTTCGCCGGGCAGCGTGCTCTGGGGTGTTTTGCTTGGCCACAAAAGTAACATTTCGGGCCCTTGGACATCGCTGCAGCAGTTGGTGCCGGGGGTGGCGGTCCCATGACCCAAGGTTGCGGCGTCCACGGTGCGGAGCAGTTAGGGGAGAATGCGTCCATATTCCGGTGGGCCGCGTCTAGCGAGAGCGCGAGGGACACTGCCTTCTTCAGGTCGATTTCGCCCTTCTCCAGCAGTCTCTGCCGGGAGTAGTCGGATTTGAGGCCCGCAACGAAGGCATCTCGGATAAGTCCCTCCGCGTGTGTCGCGGCCGATACCTCTTTACAATCGCAGGCTTGGCCGAGTATCTGTAGTGCCTGTAGGAATGCCTCCACCGATTCCCCGGACTGCTGTTTGCGGGATCTCAGGAGGTGTCTGGCATAAACCGTATTTACCGGGCGTGTGTATTGTCCTTTTAGCAGATCGATAGCCGCCGTGTAGGTAGTCGCGTCCTGGATGAGCGTGCAGACTTGGTGGCCCACCTTGGAGGCCAGGATTTTTAGTTTGTTTCCATCTAGTGTCACGGCTGAGGCTTCCAGGTAAGCTTCGAAGCAACGCAGCCATTGTGCGAACTTGGTAGACGAACCCGCCTCTTGAGGGTCTAGGTCCAGGCATGTTGGTCTGAGGGCATGCAGCAGCGCCTGCTGCTCAGCGTTTGGTGCCGTCGTTTGCTGCAGCGCCTGCTGCTTAGCATTTGGTGCAGCAGCCTGCTGCTCAGCGTTTGGTGCCAACATTTTGTTTTTGCTAATAAAATTGATGCGCTATCAATTACTCATAAAAGACGGAGAGTTAGGAGAGTAACTAAAAGGCTTTTATTAACAAAGAACAGAGCATGCCTCTCGTGGTTGACTGGGTTCCAAGAAGGCAGGGGGCTGCAGAGCAGTCACCTTTATACCTGGGCCTGTGGGTGGAGCCAGGGGCGGAGCCAGCAGAGGCATGCTGAGGCATGCATAGATACAACAGTGTGCAACAACAACAACAACAGTGAACAACAATAACAGTGGTTTACCACAAGACACAAAAGGCATCAAGGGGTATGGGGAGAGAGCGGGAATATGGTATTGAGATGGAGGATCAGCCATGATCATATTGAATGGCGGAGCAGGCTCGAAGGGCCGAATGGCCTACTCCTGCTCCTATTTTTCTATATTTCTATGGATATTTAGGGAATCAAGGGATGTGGGAATAGGGTGGGAAGGTGGAGTTGAGGTAGAAGATTAGCCATGATCTTATTGAATGGCGGAGCAGGCTCGAAGGGCCGAATGACCGACTCCTGCTCCTATTTCTTATGTTCTTATGGTGCATTGCTTGAGGGAGTGAACCAAAAAGGAGGAAGTACAATACATTTAAAAATCAGAAACTGAAACATTTCGTGCGGAATAGTAGTCACCTGAGTGTGAAAGGGAACATTTGCTCAGGCAGCACCTCATGACCTATATATTCAGCAATGTTTTTTAATAGGAATATCGGAATGTACCAGACTGAAGAAAGCCATCACTCGCCATAAGACCACTCCCAAACTCACGATAATATCCCACAGCAATCTCTCTCTCGTACCCCTCAATAATTTCCCTCGCTGAATGTCTACCTCGGCTCCCTTTGGAATAAAATGGGTAACTGCAGTTAAAGTTTAAGAGATAAGACCAAACTTGCTCTTGTGTTTGGGAAGAAGTCTCACATCATGTTGTGTGGCTTCTCACCACAGGGGCTGGCTGGCTCACAGAATTTGGTCAAATCCAGACTCCCCACGTGCCTCTGCCTTTCATCCCCCGGGTGCAATTATATTCCACTTTTGCATCAATGCGAAGCAGTTTCTAGAATATTTTATCAGGAAGGTGGGTATATAAAACCACGTACAGTGAGGTACTTGTCCAGGAAGCCACCTCATGTCAATTTGAATTTGCACCAGCCCAGAACGGCACTTTACCAGTGCCCAGCAGTACGAACATACAAAATTGATGGGCAGGAAAAGGTCAGCTGGTCCATTGAGCCTGCCCCAAACACCATGGTGGCTGGAACATTAAGACTAGACACCTCCCATCCCCCATCCGCAGCCATGTAATCTCCTGGGAGAGGCAAAAAATAGAGTTTTATAGAACCATTCTATGATTCTATAAACCCCAGGGCCAATAAGGGGGAAAAAACCCTAGAAAATTCCTCTCCGATCTCAGGCGATCAAAACCAGTCCAGGAGATCACACTGACCCAGTGTTCTCTATAAAGCCACTTACCTTCTCTATGATGCGATCTCTGCCCCAGTCAGGAACCGGTCCAGCTCCCTCTTGAAGGCCGAGAGTCAGCACCCTCCACACCAGCCGGCAACACATTCCAGAGGCTCAGGGCTCTCTGGGAAAAGAAGAAGCGCCCAGCGTCCAGTCTATGCCTACTCTTGAGCAGTTTAAACTCACATCGCCTGGTTCTCCCCAATGTGTTAAACTGGAATAATCTATCGATATCCGTTGGATCATAGCAGCACTCGATAGATTTGAAGGGTAAGTTTGCAAAGCTGTGCTCCCAGTGTGTAGCTTGCTGCCCATTATGGATGGAAGTTCTGGGCACCTGCTGCCCATTATGCCTAACTCCTAATAAAAGCACTTGACAGGGAAGCTCATCCTGGGAGTACAAATGCCTAAATATTTATCCTTTACTTTTGACTCTATTTCGTGCTATCAGTGACACAGCAGGGTAGAATTTAGCCTTTGCCCCTGGAGTGGTAATCCGGCAATGCGGATCACCCGCCCTTTATAGAACCCACCCGATTTTCACTCCATTGTGGAATTAGTAACAGAGAGGGGAATTTGATACAAGTGCATCGTGATGGTGGTAGTTTCCAGCTTCAGTTATCTCTGAGCGTCATCATCAAACTGAACCATCTGCACAAACTGAGGTCACGCACTGGTCTGAGGTCACTGAATAGCAGGCAAACCTGGGCAATCCCCTGCAAAGCAGGGACTCCCCACACGCTGTGGGAATTACCTGTCAGCTGCCCCTCCGCTGATCACATGGCTAACCGTTATAGCAGCAGGTCCGTTCCCATCCGCGATGATCCTGATCCCAAGTTCCTTTTCTCCAGTGGCTATATACAGCCTCCAGGTACCCAGTGCAGGCTCCTGTCAAAGCAATTCATGTTGTTTAGGTTCAGCGAGACAAAGTCACAATATCCGAAGAACTTAGGACAAATACAGTGAATTCCATTTCTAAAGTACATGTTATAAATCTCATCATCAAGAAACTACTTATGAAATAACGCTGGACGGCCAGCTGGTGGTGCCGTCCAAGGAGTATAAATACTCGGGCGTCGGCCCCAGCTTGCCAGGGACATTTTGTAAGACAAGGAGCTAGTGAAGTACAACTAGACCTCCATGTTCTGAAACAAGTTGATTAAAGCCTTGCTTTATACTCAAACCAAGTGTGTAGTGAGTTATATTACGTCAGTACATTTATGCCAAAATGGCTTAATATTTACTAAATTTATTAGCAATTTGTAGTCAAATTGTGAAAAGAATGAAATGTGCAATCGCAGTGTAGACATTTTCCTGCCAAGACACCCATGGGGAAAATTGTCAGGGGCACCCACAAATTTCAGATGCGGGGGGCAATGTTCCCTGTAATATTTTTTGGGCCGCGTGGCCCCTTTAACGAGCTGCGCAGCCCATTCAAGTGTCTGAGCATGTGCGTTTTTTGCAATCTAAAAGCCGGCTCACGGGCTGCGTGGGACCCCTGAAGCGCTGCGAGGCCACGCAGCTTAAAGAGAACATTAGTGGTGGGCATAGGTCCATGTCAGGGGCACACAGAGCACACAACAACAACAACTTCCATTTATACAGCGCCTTTAAAGTAGCAAAACGTCCCACGGTGCTTCACAGGAGCGATTATCAAACATAAGAACATAAGAACATAAGAAATAGGAGCAGGAGTAGGCCAATCGGCCCCTCGAGCCTGCTCCGCCATTCAATAAGATCATGGCTGATCTGATCCTAACCGCCAATCTAATATCACAGAACCATCTCCTGAATCTAACAGAATTAGACACACGAAATAGGAGCAGGATCAGGCTACACGGCCCCTGGGCCCGCTCCGCTACCCACAGGGCCATGACCGATCCGAACCTAGACTCATGTCCAAATTCCTGCCCACTCCCCGTAACCCTTAATTCCCTTTACTTCTAGGAATTTGACACCGAGCCACATGAGGAGGTATTAGGACAGATGACCAAAAGCTTGGTCAAAGAGGTAGGTTTTAAGGAAGGGAGAGAGGCAGAGAGGTTTAGGGAGGGAATTCCAGAGCTTAGGGCACATTTGAAAAATTTACCACTGTCATCGATCTATGTGCATCTTGACTCACACTCAGTGGTACCTTGTAGAGCTCTGCTCTCCAGACTCCAGTGATATTTGCTATACATACCCATGGAGTTCATAAGGAGTGACTACCTCAAGTACCCATGTGAATGTGCAGAATTAAAGGTTACAACAAGACCGCATAGTAAACTGCAATAAAAAATTCACCCAAAGTAAGTGTTTTGCCACCAACACACATCACTGAAATAAAACTGTGCAGATTAACCTATTTGATTACTGAATTTGTTTTAAAACTTGCACATTTATTAACTGCCAAAAATGTTTTTTTTTTAAAAGGGGAAAAGAATGCAAGTGCTTGAAATCTGAAATTAAAAATGGAAAATTTCAGAAATTCATAGGAGCTTCTGAAAAGGGAAAAGACAGATTAATATTTTGGGTATGCATCAGAATTGTTGTAAGGAATGTTTTGAACGAGTGCCACCCAATTGCGTGGAAGACACAAAAGGTCATCGACCTGAAATGTTGGCCCCGATTTTCGGCTTGTGTGGGAAATGGTCGGTTTCCCCGAATGTGGGGTTTCTGACACACATAAAAAAGTGTCAGCCAGCTCCACGTAATTTTCCCTCAAGTGGCCAATTAATTCCCAGCGTGTGGGAAGCCTTGCTAATTGTCCAATTCGAGTCAGAAATCCCCACACTATGATGTCATCATTCATGGTGCTTTCAAGGTCCATAGCAAGCACTGCATCCTCTGAAGGCTTCCAAACGAACCATACAGGATGGCAGAGGAGCCTGCAGCAGCTGTGGCCAGTGCCAGACCCTGAGCTGCCTCCAAATTCGACGAGGCTTCACTGCAGGCATTATTGGATGGGGTTAGGGCCCACAGGGAGGTCCTCTTCCCTAGGTCAGGGAGGAAGAGGCCTCCCACTGAGACCAATGCTGCATGGATGCAGGTGTCAGCAGTAACTCGCTGGGAGTCACCAGAAGAACCTTGGCATTACATCTCTAACTCCTTCCTTTACTCCCCCACAGTACCATCCAGAGCCCCCGTCCTCACTGTGGAGGAGGAAGAGGCTGTGCAGCCAGACTCCTCAGAGGAAGCTCCAACCTCTGAGGGCGCAGCGTCAGCAGAAGTAAGTGCACCCAGCACCAGCGCAGACACTCACACCTCGGGGGGACCTTCGGGACATAGAGTAGTGTTGGTACCTGGTGTTTCACAGCTCACAAGTGAGCCTCAGCAGATTCTGGAGACAGGGACAGCAGTGGAGAGTCCTCGTTGGAGGGCGCAAGACTCTGCCAGCTCAGCTCAGCTGCGCTGCATGTCGACCCTCTGCCTCTGGGTCCATCCGCAAGAGAAGAGGTGATGGATCTCCATGCACAGATGCAGGAGTCTCTGGCAGGTTTTGTCTCCAGGGTCGCTGCGAGTGTGGAGCGAATGGAGGAGTCCATAGCGACCATGAGCAGAGCCTTTGTGGAGTCATTGGTGCATGAACGCAGCACCATGGAAAGGTTGGCAACCTCCATGGAGGAGATAACTCGCCAGCATACGGAAAACATGGTGAGTGCTCATAAGAGAATGACATCTCTTGAGGAGCGTTGGCCATCTGTTGAACAGAGAAACCAGATCTTCATGGAAGTCCTTCTGAGTAGGACTGCCAGTGCAGAAACGGGTCCCACTGGCCCCCTAAAGCGCAGCAAGGTGCTCTCAAGCCACTTCCAAGCGCTGGCCCCTTCTGGCGTGAGCAGCAGCCTGGTGCTCCTGGTAATCATCCTGCTGTTCCTGGTTCTGCTGCTGCCACCTCTGCTGTTGGAGATCCTCTAATGCCAGGAAGGGAAGGTGCCAAAGGCCTCCCATGCTTCTGGCAGATGCCTCGGTTGAGGAGGTCCTGAGTTAGGGTGGTGAGAGGGGCTTCTCAGGAGCTCACACTGAAGAAGTGTGTGAGGCTCCAACTTTCTGCAGCTGCTCCTAAGGCTTCAAATAGTTCCCCCAAGCCTTGATCAACAAGGTCCTGCAGCCTGCAAATGCTGCCTCTTTAAATAAGAACATAAGAACATAAGAAATAGGAGCAGGAGTAGGCCAATTGGCCCCTCGAGCCTGCTCCGCCATTCAATAAGATCATGGCTGATCTGATCCTAACCGCCAATCTACTATCACAGAACCATCTCCTGAATCTAACAGAATTAGACACACGAAATAGGAGCAGGATCAGGCTACATGGCCCCTGGGCCCACTCCACTACCCACAGGGCCATGACCGATCCGAACCTAGACTCATGTCCAAATTCCTGCCCGCTCCCCATAACCCTTAATTCCCTTTACTTCTAGGAAACTGTCTATTTCTGTTTTAAATTTATGTAATGATGTAGCTTCTACAGCTTTTTGGGGCAGCATATTCCATGGACCTACCACCCTCTGAGTGAAGTAGTTCCTCCTCATCTCAGTTTTGAAAGAGCAGCCCCTTATTCTAAGACTATGCCCCCTAGTTCTAGTTTCACCCATCATCGGGAACATCCACCCCGCATCCACCCGATCCAACCCCTTCACAATCTTATATGTTTCAATAAGATCGCCTCTCATTCTTCTGAACTCCAATGAGTAGAGTCCCAATCTACTCAACCTCTCCTCATATGTCCATCCCCTCATCCCCGGGATTAACCAAGTGAACCTTCTTTGTACTGACTCGAGAGCAAGTATGTCCTTTCTTAAGTATGGACACCAAAACTGTATGCAGTATTCCAGGTGCGGTCTCACCAATACCTTGTACAACTGAAGCAATACCTCCCTATTTTTATATCCTATCCCCCTAGCAATGAAAGCCAACATTCCATTGGCCTTCTTAATCACTTGCTGCACCTGCATACTAACCTTTTGAGTTTCGTGCACCAGGACCCCCAGATCCCTTTGTACTTCAGTACTTTCCAGTTTCTTGCCATTAAGATAATAACTTGCTCTACGATTTTCCCTGCCAAAGTGCATAACCTCACACTTTCCAGTATTGTATTCCATCTGCCAAATCTCTACCCACTTACTTAGCCTGTCTATGTCCCCTTGCAGGTTTTTTATGTCCTCCTCACTCACTACTTTCCCTCCCATCTTAGTACCATCTGCAAACTTTGATATGTTACACTCGGTCCCCTCCTCCAAATCGTTAATATAGATTGTAAAGAGTTGGGGACCCAGCACTGACCCCTGCGGAACACCACTAGTTACTGATTGCCAGTCTGAGAATGAACCATTTATCCCAACTCTCTGCCTTCTGTTAGATAGCCAATCCTCTATCCATGCCAGAATATTACCCCCAATCCCGTGATATTTTATCTTAAGCAATAATCTTCTGTGTGGCACCTTGTCAAATGCCTTTTGGAAGTCTAAATACACTACGTCCACTGGTTCCCCTTTATCCACCCTATATGTTACTTCCTCAAAGAACTCCAGCAAATTTGTCAAACACGACTTCCCCGTCATAAAACCATGCTGACTTTGTTCTATTAAATTATGATTATCCAAATGTCCTGTTACTGTCTCCTTAATAATGGACTCCAAAATTTTACCTACCACAGATGTTATGCTAACCGGTCTATAGTTTCCAGCCTTCTGTCTACTGCCCTTTTTAAATAAGGGTGTTACATTAGCAGTTTTCCAGTCTGCCGGGACCTTTGCCGAGTCCAGGGAGTTTTGGAAAATTATTACCAATGCATCCACAATCCCTACCGCCACTTCCCTCAAGGCCCTAGGATGTAAGCCATCAGGTCCAGGTGATTTATCCGCCTTGAGTCCCATTATTTTACCGAGTACCACTTCCTTAGTGATTTTGATCGTGTTTAGCGCCTCCCCCCCTTTAGCCCCCTGTTTGTCCAGTGTTGGGATATTCTTAGGCCTAGAAATTCGGTAGGCTTAGCGCCGCATTTGAGGCGCTAGAGGGCCTAGCGCCGGAGTTATGGCCAGTTGAGAAATTCCCTGGGGCCCTAAATCGGCGTTGCACCGGTAGCGCTGCGCCGGCACCGATGACGTCATCGGTGTGCGCAGCGTCCCGGTTGCCGTGGTAACCCGGCCCCAAGCCGAAATTCAGTTGCGCCCGCCTCGCCCGTGGCAGGCGCAACTAAGACTCTGGCAACAGAGTCTTCCCCCAGTGTGCGCCGGCGCATAAAGGTGGAGCGGCGGCCGGCCGCGTTCCCGGCGGCCGCCTGCCCGCACCTCCCTTCCCGGACTCCTGCATTCCCCCCCCACGGCCCTGATCAGTGTCTCATGCGAGCCCGGCACTTCCCCGAGGTGCCGGGCTCAGATGTCGGGTCAATCCGCCGGACAGTTGTCGGCTGCAGGCAGCTCCTCCTTAACAGGAGGAGGAGGCCTGCAGTTCCCCCGCCTGCCGCACCGCATCGGGTGCCGCAGCGGGGGATTAGCGCCGGGAAACCCAAGTTCACGCCCGTTTTGAGGCGCTAAAGGAGGGTTTTAGCGCCCGCCGCCGTCTGGGCCCGGCGCACCCGAATTTTCGTCGCGCGCCGCCGCATTACCGCTGGCGCAAACTTTCTGGCGCTACAGCCCTGGCAAGACCAGAACCCAATTTCTAGGCCTTAGTGTCTTCTACTGTAAAGACTGATACAAAATATTCATTCAGTGTTTTTGCCATCTCCATATTTCCCACCATTAATTTCCCGGTCTCATCCTCTAAGGGACCAACATTTACTTTAGCCACCCTTTTTCTTTTTATATAACTATAAAAACTCTTACTATCTGTTTTTATATTTTTTTGCTAATTTACTTTCATAATCTATCTTCCCTTTCTTAATCAATCTTTTTGTTATTTTTTGCTGTCTTTTAAAGTTTTCCCAATCCTCTATCCTCCCACTAGATTTGGCTACCTTATATGCCCTTGTTTTTAGTCGAATACTGTCCTTAATTTCTTTACTTAGCCACGGATGGCTGTCTTTTCTTTTACACCCTTTTCTTCTCAGTGGAATATATATTTTTTGGAAGTTGTAAAATAACTCCTTAAATGTACACCACTGATCATGTATCGTCTTACCCTTTAATCTATTTTCCCAATCCACTCTACTCAATTCCGCTCTCATACCTTCATAGTCTCCTTTATTCAAGCTTAGCACGCTTGTTTGAGATCCAACCTTCTCACCCTCTAATTGAATATGGAATTCAACCATGTTATGGTCACTCATTCCAAGGGGATCCTTTACTAGGACATTTTTAATTAATCCTGTCTCGTTACACAGGACCAGATCTAAGGTTGCTTGCCCCTGGTCGGTTCAGTTACATACTGCTCAAGAAACCCATCCCTAATACACTCAATGAACTCATCCTCAAGGCAGCCCTGCCCAATTTGATTTGTCCAATTAATATGATAGTTAAAATCCCCCATAATTATAGATGTTCCCTTATTACAAGCCTCAACTATTTCCTGATTGATACTCCGCCCAACAGAGTTGCCATTGTTTGGAGGCCTATAGACTACGCCCACTAGTGTTTTTTTTCCCCTTGTTTCTCTTCAGCCCTCAGCGACCTGCTGCTGCAAGCAAGCAAGCCAGCTGTTTTCATGCCAGCTCTCATCGGCGGGGTTCGCCGCAGGCGGGTTTCAGGTGGGGAAAGCCCCAAAGTCGCAACGGCACGGGAAAATCGTCCTTAACAAGGTGATCATTGGTGATTAGTGCTCCGACGAGCAGTCCCGCCAGCGGCGGGCGGGACTGAAGCGGGGCACGTGGAAACGGCGGTCCGAAAGTCGGACGGGGCAGGGAATCAGGCGGGGGGGTTCCCGACCCGCTTTTTCCGCGATTTTCAGACCACGGCCGCATGAAAAGCCGCCCGACAGCTGCCCGAAAATCGGGGCCCAGATCTTCATGGAAGTCCTTCTGAGTAGGACTGCCAGTGCAGAAATGGGTCCCCATGGCCCCCTAAAGCGCAGCAAGGTGCTCTCAAGCCACTTCCAAGTGCTGGCCCCTTCTGGCCCGTGCAGCTTCAGGTGAGTGAGCAGCAGCCTGGTGCTTCTGGTGCTCATCCTGCTGTTCCTGGTTCTGCTGCTGCCGCCTCTGCTGCTGGCGATCCTCTAATGGCAAGAAGGGAAGGAAAAAAAGGCATCCCATGCTTCTCGTAGATGCCTCCGCTGAGGAAGCGCTGAGTGTGGGTGGCGAGAGGGGCTTCCCAGGAGATCGCATTGGAGAAGTGTGTGAGGCTCCAACCTTCCACAGCTGTGCCTAAGCCTTGAAGAAGTAACCCCAAACCTGCAACAAGATCCTTCAACATACAAGTGCTGTCCCTTTAAATCGCAGCTTCTCCGATTGACCTGCAGCTGACAGCAAGCAAGCCGGCAAGCTTCACGCCAGCTCTCAGCAGCGGGGTTCCCTGCAGGCGTGTTTGATGTGGGGAAAGCCCCAAAGTCGCAACGGCCCCGGAAAATCTACTTCAACAAGGTAATTATTGGTCATTAGTGTGCCGACGACCAGTCCCGCCAGCGGCGGCCGGGACTGAAGCGGGTCGCGGAGAAACGGCGGTCCGAAAGTCGGACGGGGCGGGGAATCAGGCGGGGGAGGTCCCGACCCGCTTTTTCGGCGATTTTCGGCCCCCGGCCGCATGAAAAACCGCCCAACGGCTGCCAGAAAATTGACCCCGTTAACTCTGTTCCTCTATCCACAGATGCTGCCTGACCTGCTGAGTGTTTCCAGCATTTTCTGTTTTTATTTTAAATAAATCATTGGTTAGTTAGTCTGAATACATGACAGTGGCCTGAAAGTAACAAGCAGATTGGGGAAAATTAATACTGTAACACTGCAGGACTGTTTTAGATCTCGAAACGTGGCTACATTACCTCAGAAAAGTGTCTTGACAGCGCCATATTGTTAGATGGGAAGTCACGAAAATAATCAGTGATTACTTCCAATCTCTTTTTTGTAATAATGTTAAATTTTCAAAGGCACAGTCTGGATCATAGCTTCAAAATTATTATACAACTTCCAGTAGAGAAGTTCCATTTTTCAGATGTTATGTCTGCCTGTTCAGTTGAATGTGAAAGGTCCCATGGCATTATTTGAAAGAGAGTGTTGTGTTTTGGGATTTTCAATCATGTTCCCATGAAAGGATTTGGGAGAGGATCTAGTAAAGGCCTTCCTGCCTCCATATAGACCCTCACTCACTCATCCATGACAAGGGCGACAAGGCTGCAGCTCCCTTGATTTTTTTAAGGCTATTCTACAGGAGAGAGCTGTTGAAGCACTTTAGTACGGTGAGAGGGAGGTGGTTAGATGTGGTTGACAAGCTTAATGCAGTGCATTCTGGGAAGTGACGGCTAACTCCTCTTACCTTGCCTGGCCTGGTAAGGTCATTAAACTTTCAATGGCATTGAGTTGCCACATGTGGGGTCTTTGACTGACTGCCCTGGCCACCTCCTTCCACTGGGCCTGTGCACTGCTTTTTCAGGACCTCCTCCACTCTGTTCCTCTTTTACCATACTCGGGCTGGCTGCTGAAGCCTGGGGGCTCCCTGCCCTACTGTAGATCTCTCAAACATTCTCCAACAATGTTCAATTGTTTTCTACCCAAATTTGCTACGTTGATGCCCTTTAAGGTGCTGCAGGCATTTAAATCCTACAGTAGCATGCTATTCCTCCCTCATCCCCCCAAATAGGGTAGGCTCCCAATCAGAAGCATGAGGCTCACCAAGAGCTCACCTAGAGTATTCCAATTAGGCTGGTCCAGCAATATTCAACAGGGTTAGTGCTGGGTCAGTCAGGTGGGCAGAATTCCTGCCCCATCAAAGTTGTGTCAAAGAGGAAAACCGTGGCTGAGTAATTTACCAACAACTAAAGCAACACTAATTAGCCTTTGATTTTCTTCCTTATCACTGTCTCCTTCTGTGAATATGAGTGTTCACCCTCCAGTCCTATGGGACAAGCTTCCCTTCCACAGAATTTTGAAACTATTTCTCTCCTAGCTTCCCTCAGGATCTTTGGATGTAAACCATAAAATCATAAAATAGCGCAGCACAGAGGGAGGCCATTCGGCCCATCGAGTCTGCGCCATCTTTTTCAAAGAGCAATCCAGTTATTCCCACTCCCCCGCTCTTTCCCCATACCCCTGCAATTTTTTCTCCTTCAAGTATTCCCTTTTGAAGGCTGCTATTGAATCTGTGTCCACCACCCTACCCATCAGGCGATTTGTCTACATTTGAGTAACATTTTAAGCACAATTTTTCACAAAATTGGAGATCAGTATGACTGATTCACAGGCTGCACAGTTTTCTCTCCATTATTCTGACCTCTACAGTTCATTTCCCGACATACACTCCTGTTATAGGAAGCGGTGACCTGGGAGCACCGGATTGTAAAAAATACCCACAATTTGAGCCTAGACAGTGAGTATTGATGGGATAGTGATGGGCTATTGATAGGACATTGATGGGACATTGATGGGATATTCAACTGTGGACGGCTAAGAACTGAGCCCAATCTGGACAGCATCTGAAGTCCATACACACACACATCCATTCCAGTAGGAGGCCAGCCCATTGTGATAAACGATGGGTACCTTGGGTCAAGGCAACTAAGGTTAAATGCCTCCATGACTGAGTGCAGATGGCTCAGCACAGACTGGGGATCAGATCAGGGTACTCTATCCAATGTTTGTGGGAGCTTGCTGTGTGCAAATTCTAACAGGACTAGACAGACTAGATGCAGGAAGGATGTTCCCGATGGTGGGGGAGTCCAGAACCAGGGGTCATAGTCTAAGGATAAGGGGTAAGCCATTTAGGACAGAGATGAGGAGGAATTTCTTCACCCAGAGAGTGGTGAACCTGTGGAATTCTCTACCACAGAAGGCAGTTGAGGCCAATTCATTAAATATATTCAAGAAGGAGTTAGATATATTTCTTAAGGCTAAAGGGATCAAGGGATATGGGGAGAAGGCAGGGACAGGGTACTGAATTTGGATGATCAGCCATGATCTCATTGAATGGCGGAGCAGGCTCGAGGGGCCGAATGACCTACTCCTGCTCCTATCTTCTATGTTTCTATGCCGCGTTTCCTACATTACAACAGTGACCACACTTCAAAAGTACTTCATTGACTGTAAAGCGCTTTGGGACGTTCTCAGGTTGTGAAAGGCGCTATAGAAATGCAAGTCTTTCTTTGAGCACTCTATCCACTGTTAGCTCTCTCTGGATACTCTATCCACAATTACCGTGTACGTTACTTAGCGCCACATATTGCTGTACATTTACCCTCCAATCCACAGCATCTTTTCCATAATTTTCTGGAAACTCTTGGAGCAGTTGCATGACTTAAAGCAATGTGACATAAAATCCAATTGCATAATTGGGACAGCAAAAACAGTCTGCAGATCAACTGAACAAAGCTTTACTTTACTGGGCGAAGTTGGTTCCATAAAATCAATATAAAATATGACCAACATAAGCATCACAATGATAGAAGGGCTATCCCGACACAATAAGGCTTATTGTAGCTTTGTGGAAATAAGTTCCATAATAATGAACACTGATCTGTTTGTGGTAGATTTATCGCTAATCTTCTTCTTCTCAGCAAATGTAGGCCGTGAAGCTCCTCGCCTGAGTCACCCTCATGTTCCCTGGTGCTGTGGAGGAAAAGGGGGCAGAAACCAGTTACGTTGGCCCTCTGTCTACTCCACGTTGCCCCTGAATTTCCAGGGCTTTTCAAAAATGGGCCGGGGTCTGCAGGTGAAGGTCCAGCAGTCATGTTAATGAGGAAGGATCATGTGCTGAGCCCCCACCCCACCACCTCCACAGATCAAATGGTCCGGGTGATCCCTGGAAGAATCTGTCTATTAACAAATTAACTCAACTGTTTCCTATTGTAATTAGTTCAAAGCAGATGCATTCAATTGAAAATCCTTACTAGATATAATTAAATTATTATTAAATTGTTGGGAGCACGACACATATTTCAGCGGCAGATTACACAAATGAGACCAATTGCACGTTGTGTATATCTGCAAAGGTTTGCAATGTATCTGCTCTGTCAATAAACCAATCACCATCGCTCGGCCTCTGATAAACAGCAGAATAAATGGTAAACTCAGCAAAGCTCAGCGTGGTAAACAGTTTATCATATTCAACATCGCTCGTAAAAAGCTTGATTCCTTCTGTACTTTCATCAGTGCGAGCTCCGCAGAGAGTCTGGAAATGGGGAATCTCATGCACTGGATTTTTTTTCATTGTTTTTTAAAGGGAATTATTGGATCGGATACGGTACACCAACAATTTGACAATGGCTCTGGAGTCCCCCAAGGATCTATCCTTGGCCCCCTCCTATTTCTCATCTACATGTTGCCCTCGGCGATATCATCCGAAAACACAACATCAGGTTCCACATGTACGTTGACGACATCCAGCTCTTCCTCGCCGCCACCTCTCTCGACCCCTCCGCTGCTTCTGATTTGTCATGCTACTTGTCTGACATCCAGTATTGGATGAGTAAAAATTTCCTCCAATGAAATATTGGGAAGGCCCAAGCTATTAGTCTTCGGTCCACGCCACAAACACCGTTCCCTAGCCACCAACTCCATCCCTTTCCCTGGCTACTGTCTCAGGCTGAACCAGACTGTTTGCAACCTCAGTGTCCTATTGGAACCTGAGCTGAACTTCCGACCCCATATACTGGGCAGACAAGTGGCAGATGGAATTTAATACAGAGAAGTGTGAGGTGATGCATTTTGTCAGAAGGAACAGGGAGAGGCAATATACACTTAATGGCACAATTTTACAGATTGTGCAGGGATAGAGGGACCTGGGAGTTAATGTGCATAGGTCCCTGAAGGTGGCAGGACATATTGAGAGTGTAGTTAGCAAAGCATATGGGATCTTGGGCTTCATAAATAGAGGTATTGAGTACAAAAGTAGAGAAGTTATGCTGAACCTTTATAAAGTGCTGGTTAGGCTACAACTGGAGTATTGCGTCCAGTTCCTGTCACCACACTTTAGGAAGGATGTGAAGGCCCTTGACAGGGTGCAAAGGAGATTTACCAGAATCTCCTGGGGATGGGAGATCTTAGCTACAAGGACAGGTTGGAGAAGCTGGATTTATTTTCATTAGAGCAAAGGAGGTTGAAGGGTGATTTGATAGAGGTGTACAAGATTATGACGGGTTTAGATAGGCTAGACGGGGAAAGGCTGTTCCCACTAGTTGATGGTACAAGGACTAGGGGACACAGATTTAAGGTTTTGGACAAGAGATTCAGGGGGGACGTGAGGGAAAACTTTTTTACACAGCGAGTGGTGAGGACCTGGAATTCGCTGCCAACGGAAGTGGTGGAAGCGGAGACACCCAGGGGGAGAAATTCGGTTGGTTGCGCCACCGATTAACGCTTAAAGAGGCCGAGAAGTGGGGCGCTAGCCAATTTCTGGGCGGGCGCAGGGCGCCTAGCGCCTCGCCCCATATTGAGCATGCATTTAGCGCCGGCGCTAAATCTTAGTGCCTGCTCACGGGCGCAGGCTGATTATGATGTCATTTGAGTGTGCAACACCTTTTGGGCGCCCCGGACCAGAAATTCAGTGGCGCCCCCCTCCGTAGCACCTGGCGCTAATAGTGACAGCTTACCTGGAACCTTACCAAGTCGCTCTCGGGCTGGAGGAGCGTTATTTAAAGGGGACTGGTGTGACTTAAAAGCGGCAGCCATTTTTGGAGCACAACTTCCTCGAGAGCTACAAAGAGTTGCTGAGCTACACACTGAGAGCCATTTGACCACTGAGCCAGCGCAGGCAGACGATCTTCAGCCTTCTGACCATCACTTTGCTGTTGGTGAGCAGCACGGTGGCATAGTGGTTAGCACTGTTGCCTCACAGCGCCAGGGACCCGGGTTCGAATCCGGCCTCGGGTGACTGTCTGTGTGGAGTTTGCATATTCTCCCCGTGTTTGCGTGGGTTTCCTCCGGGTGCTCCGGTTTCCTCCCACAGTCCAACGATGTGCAGGTTAGGATGATTGGCTATGATAAATTGACCCTTAGTGTTAGGGGGATTAAATACGTGGGGTTACGGGGATCGGGTGGGATATGTGTCGGTGCAGGCTCGATGGGCCGAAATGGCCTCTATCTGCACTGTGGGGTTTCTGTGGGGTTTCTGTGATTCTGTGAGCCTTGACAACGGGGAACCTTCCTGTGGGCACTTATTATGGGGGCTGCATTGGTGGGGAACGTCCTGCTGCTGAATCATCTGGAAAGGGCACTGAGACGCTGGGAGAGGGGGGCGGGCATGGCCAGACGGAGGAGGGCCAACAGACGTCGCCACAGCAGACCTTACGCTGGCAGGGTTTTCCGACAGCAGTTTTCCTACATGAACATGCCAGAGGAGCAGTGTGTCAGAAGGCTGCGATTTAGAAAGGAGGTGGTGACTGAGCTGTGCCAGCTGCTTCAGCCAGATCTGCAGCCTCAGATAAGGTGCAGGACATCTCTGTCGGTGGCTGAGAAGATGCCTGCTGGCCTGAACTTCTACGCAAGCGGCTCTTCTCAGGCTGCGCGTCGGAGGCTGATCAGAAGTAGCTTCTAGGCCCCTCTCACGGAATGCTTGCTGCCATTCCAAGAACAGGAATGGAACCGGTCTGATACCCCCAAGCCTGTGAAGGGCAAGATGCATGTAAATAGCAGGCATGGCCATTGTAAATGAAGAAAGTGTTTCATTACACAAAATGTGGTTCCTTCAAACATGAGAAAGCTATAACAACAGAAAGCAAAACTAATACACTGACACATAACTGCCTCTCACACCCTGGAGACTGTCCAAAACATAAATCACATTCCGACCATCTTCCTTGGCCTTGATTCCACTGCGCCAACCAAAGCATCCAATGCCCCATCAGTGAGGCGTTCCGCCCTCTGCCTCACCCTTTCCATGGCTTGCTAGGCTGGTGCACCACAGGTAGGCTCCCACCGCTTTGAAGGCCTACAAGGCAGTGAGTGTGTCTGGTGATGCCAATTGACCTGCCCCTTTAAGAGCCAGGGTGTCTCAGGGAAAGTGATTATTGACAGCACCTTCGCTGCGCCCCGCCGCCGCGAAATTGGGTTGCGCCGCCGGGTTAGCGCCTTAAGAGTAGCGTGCAGCACCTGATTTAGCGCCGCAATCACCTTTAGGGGCGCTGCAACCCAATATCGCGCTAGGTGGCGCTAAGTTGCGCCTGGCGCTAAACTTTGCGCATTGCCAGGACTAGCGCCCCAAACGCGGCTATACCGAATTTCTAGGCCTCAATGTTTTCAGGGGGAGACTGGATAGGCACTTGAGGGAAATAAACTTGCAGGGCTATGGGGATAGAGCGGGGGAATGGGACTGACCAGATTGCTCCATAGAGAGCCGGCACGGACTCGATGGGCCGAATGGCCTCCTTCTCTGCCGTTATGGGCTAGATTTTCGGGGAGCCGTCAGGTGGGGTTTCAGGCGTGTGGGGGGGGGGGGAATCCCGAATTTGGGGGTCCCGACACCATCCTGCCCAAAACCCTGCCCCACGTAAGTTTCAGGGGCGGCGGGTACCCGCCCCGCACTGGGACCCGCCGAAACCAGGCGGGAAGGGATTAGTGCCACTTAACTGCCTGTTAACAGGTAGTTAATGTGGTGTATGTAACCTGTACCACCTTAAGAGAACTACCTTAAGAAGATGGACTACTTTCTCTTGCTACTGTATATTGTAGTGCCGGCGGTGACCACACCGGTATATAAGCTCTGTGTAGTAATTTGTAAAGCAGTTCAGCCCTGACCTTCAAGTAGTAAAGACCTGTTTAAGTTTTTCCTGTTGTCTGTGTCCAGTTATTTAAAATAAGTATATCTGGAACACACAGACTCAACAGTGGCGACAAGTCGATCTTACCCAGCGGCAATTGCATCCAAGGCAGCTTCGTCCCCAGAACGGGCGTCGAGAAGAGGCATCCGCCCTCATCATTCTGCTGAGCACCGCATTCGCACGGGAGGCATCGAGAACCCGGGTTGGAATTGCTGACTATGAAGTCCACCATCAGCGACAGGCAGTGATCATCCTTCTTCCACGGCAATGGGTAAGCCGATCTAGCGACACGGGCAGAAAGTCGGCCGCGTTGTCAGTGGAGAAGGGGGGCGAGACCGGAGGAAAAAGGGCGGAGAACTCGACCGCAGCCGGTGTAAGGGGCCGGGCTGCAATCGGAACAGACGCGCAGCAAGAAAGGAAGCGCTAATACCCACGAGGACAGCGGGGAGTAAAAGCAGCAGCGTCGGGGGAAGTTAAGGACCGCTGGGGGGCGAGAACGGCAACAGCGCGGTAATCGCCATTGTAGCCAACGGGGGAAGAAGCCAAGCGCGGGAAGCCGCCATTTTAGTCGGCGCAGGAAGAAGACAAGCGCGGGAAAAGCTGCCAAGCGCGGGAAGCCGCCATTTTGGAAAAAATAAAATACTTAAAGAAACTTACAAGGATGCCTAAAAACGGTAACATCACTGCTTTTGATAGCGATGTCGAAGATTGGGCCACTTATGTGGAGCGTATTGAAGTTTATTGTACAGCAAATGAGATACCGGCTGAAAAGAAAGCACTAACCCTATTAAACTCGATGGGTACGAAGACGTACGGGTTATTAAGGCACCTTGTAACACCAGATAAACCGGCGGATAAGGCTTTCGCGAATATTGTTACTATCCTGCAAGAGCATTTAAACCCCACGCCGCTGCTGATAGCGGAACGATTTAAATTTTACAGAAGAACACAGCTGAAAGAGGAAAGCAACGCTGAATTCTTAATTGAACTGCGCAAGCTATCAACGTACTGTCAGTTTGGTACAGGACTAGCAGATGCTCTGAGAGATAAGTTCGTGTGTAGACTATTAAAAGAAGGAACTCAGAAGCGACTGCTAGAGGAAAAGGACCTTACGCTAGATAAAGCTGTCACCATTGCAGCATCGCACGAGGCGGCAGCACGAGGCACCGCGGAAATGCAGCTAAGGCCATCGGAACTCAGCACCAATCAAATGGCATTGGGTGCAGTAAAGTGCTATCGTTGCGGAAGGACAACGCACGATCAGAACCAGTGCTGGTTCAAAGATCAAGAATGCAGAAAATGTGGCAGACTCGGTCACATAGCGAAAGTATGCCAGTCAGGAAAGAAGACCAGCAACAAAAAGTCACCACAGAAGAAGTACAAAAAAGTACACAAGGTGACAGAGAACAGTTCGGATGAACAGAAGACGGATTCAGACTCCAGCAGTAAGGAACTGGGTTGTCTAAGAATACATAATGTGGGTAACACAGCAGACCACCAAACTATTTGGGTCACACTCCAGATAGCAGGAGTCCAAGTGAAGATGGAATTGGACACGGGATCGGCATTGACGGTCATGAATAAGCAAGATTACAAAAGGTTATTCTCACACATTCCCCTAAGGGATACGGAGATTGTATTAAAAACATACACGGGGCAAAGAGTGTACCCCATCGGAAAGATAAAAGTAAAGGTGGTCCACAAGGGTAAAGAAAGCAAAGGAATGGACTTGTATGTGTTACCTGAGGGAGGCCCACCACTACTGGGACGGGAATGGATCAGGAGAATAAATATGGACTGGCATTCCTTAAAAGCACCAACTGTAGATTCTGGTAAAAAGGACGATGTCAAACCTAAACGACTGTCCAGAATATTGGACGATGCTAAGGAGGTGTTCCAACAGGGACTGGGAACACTGAAAGGAGTTACGGCAAACATCAAGGTTGAAGAACATGCAAACCCGAAATTTTTCAAAGCCAGACCGGTACCTTATGCGATACGACCTGCTGTGGAAGCTGAGCTGGAAGGGCTAGAACGTTCAGGAGTACTGTCAAAGGTGGACTGGAGTGAATGGGCCACGCCCATTGTTCCCGTCATGAAGCGTTCATTGAGCAACAAGCCGGGGGAACAGGGGAAGTTTCGCATCTGTGGCGATTTCAAGATCACTGTTAATCCGGTTCTTCACACGGTGCAATATCCGCTTCCGTGGATTGAGGATATCTTCGCTTCGTTGTCTGGCGGGAAACACTTCACCAAGATAGACCTGGCACAGGCGTACTTACAGATGGAAGTTGATGAAGCGTCACGCCAGTATCTCACGATCAACACGCATAAGGGCTTATATCGGTATAATAGACTGGTTTTTGGAGTGGCATCGGCTCCAGCGATTTGGCAAAGGGCCATGGAGCAGGTATTACAGGGAATTCCTGGCACACAATGCTATCTGGACGACATTCTTATTACAGGAGATGATGATGAGGAACACCTTGCTAATTTGGAACAGGTGCTCACCAGATTGAAAGAGTATGGACTTCGAGTTAATCGCCAGAAATGTGAGTTCTTTCAGAAGCGAATCTCGTACTGTGGTCACATCATTGACCAGGAGGGGCTTCACAAGTCACCTGACAAGATCGAAGCTGTTGTGAAGGCTCCCGCTCCGGAAAATGTATCCCAGTTGAGGTCGTTCCTAGTGTTGATTAACTATTACCATAAGTTTCTGCCAAATTTATCCACGGTGCTACACCCGCTGAACGCTCTTTTACAAAAGGGAGTGCCATGGAAGTGGAGCGAGGACTGTAAGCGGGCTTTTCACAAAAGCAAGGCATTGATCACCTCTAAGGAAGTGTTGGCTCACTTTAACCCAACGCTGCCTATTCGTTTAGCTTGTGATGCTTCTCCATATGGTATTGGGGCAGTGCTATCACATAAGTTGCCAAATGGCTTGGAAAGACCAGTCGCGTTCGCATCCAGATCATTGACCTCCGCTGAGCGCAACTATGCTCAGATAGATAGGGAGGCTCTCAGCCTCGTGTGGGGAGTAAAAAAATTTAATCATTACCTGCAAGGCCAAAAGTTTACGCTGCTGACAGACCACCAGCCGTTGGTTTCCATTTTTAACCCTAAGAAGGGTGTTTCGGTGATGACAGCGCAGAGGCTCCAGAGATGGTCCCTTTTCCTAGGGGCACATCAATATCAGATCGAATTCAAAGGTACAAAGCAACATGGTAATGCTGATGGGCTGTCGCGCCTGCCACTACCTACAGCGGAAGAGGCACCGACAGTTGACCCTGTTGAGTTATTTCACTCGACCATCATCGAATGTTTGCCAGTCACCAATGCGAGTATTGAGAGAGGGATCAGGAACGACCCGACACTGTCTCGGGTCTACGAATTGACAGTGAAGGGATGGCCATCACATGGCGAACCACTGTTACCGGCATTCTCAGCCAGACGAGAACAGCTGTCCGTTTGTCAAGGAACATTGATGTATGAAACAAGGGTGATTATTCCTCCTAAATTAAGGGAGAGAGTTCTAAAGGAACTGCATGAAGGTCATCTGGGGGGAGTCAAGATGAAAAGCCTTGCTAGGGCTTATGTGTGGTGGCCAGGTATCGACAAACAAATAGAGGATCTGACTAAAAGCTGCTCAGGGTGCCAAAAAGTTCAAAATGCACCTCCAATTGCACCGCTGCATCCATGGGAATGGCCTTCAACCCCATGGCAGCATGTACATATCGACTTTGCAGGTCCATTCATGGATTCCATGTTTTTGATAGCGGTAGACGCACATTCTAAATGGCCAGAAGTGATTATTATTATTATTATTATTATTCCACTACCTCGGAAAAGAGGATCGCAGTTGTAAGAATCATATTTGTAAGAAATGGATTGGAAGAAAAGATATGTTCAGACAACGGAATGTAGTTCGTGTCAGAAGAATTCCAGAAATTTATGAAGAAGAATGGGGTGAAACACTATACATCTGCCCCATATCATCCGGCTACAAATGGGTTGGCCGAGAGATTTGTACAAACGTTCAAAAAGGCGATAAAGGCCATGAGCGAAGACCATATTCCACTACAACACAAGGTGGACAATTTCCTAATGGCATATCGAAACGCCACACATGCAGTGACAAATCAAAGTCCTGCCATGATGTTTTATAACAGGAGGTTGCGGTCCAGGTTGGATTTGTTAAAACCAAATGTTCGTAGGGAAGTGTAAAAAAAAAAAAATTCCAGCATGTAAATAACAAGACCACTCGGAGTTTCGAAATAGGACAACCAGTGTTAGCCCGGGACTATAAGAATGAGAAATGGCAATCTGGAACAATTCGTGCCAGACAAGGACCCCTGATGTACACGGTAGAGATTAGTGAAAACGTAATACGACGTCATGCTGACCAACTTGTAGAATCGAGAACAAGGGTCGAACCCATGGCTATGGCAGAGACACCAGTGGAAGAAATTATTGAACCTGTAGCATCTACCTCAAACGCGAACGTACATGAGGATGTTCAATCCATAAGAGATCAATTAGAGGAGTCACCCCAGCAACCAGAATCAGAGACCCCTGAAAGGCGTTATCCAACTCAGATCAGGAGGCCTCCTCAGAGACTGAATCTTTGAACAGTTGCATGAAAGTTGTATATATGTTATCCATGTTATGTTTAAATTGGGGTGTACACTGTTAAGCTAAAAAGGGAGGAATTGTGGTGTATGTAACCTGTACCACCTTAAGAGAACTACCTTAAGAAGATGGACTACTTTCTCTTGCTACTGTATATTGTAGTGCCGGTGGTGACCACACTGGTATATAAGCTCTGTGTAGTAATTTGTAAAGCAGTTCAGCCCTGACCTTCAAGTAGTAAAGACCTGTTTAAGTTTTTCCTGTTGTCTGTGTCCAGTTATTTAAAATAAGTATATCTGGAACACACAGACTCAACAGTTAACAGGCAGTTTTTAGCTTAATTCCTATTTTGAGGGGTTTCGTGTGGGTTTCCAGACGGCTCCAAACCACGCCAGGTAGAGCAGGCGGACCGTAGGGTTGAAGGAGTTGGAGGGGTCGCGATGTCGGCGCTCAGGTGAGTGATGGGTGCATGAGTGCAAAGGTAAGTGTGTTTGGTGTGTCTAAAGTGTGTAAAGAACTTTTACTTACCTGTACTTACCTTCACAGCCTTTCTTCCTGTAGCCGTCAGGAGCCCATCACTCAGCCGGAACTGAAAGCTGAACGGCTGCGATCTGTGAAAAGTGACAGCCTTCAGCTTTGAGTGCCGGTGTGAGTTCTAACTGAGTCTGTGCAGAATGACTCATGTCAGAACTCAGACTGTCAGTGTTTGACAGCGTCAAACAGCTGTGAAAAGCTGATATCTCATCTGTCAAGAACTCCTGACAGATGAAATTGCAGTCTGTGACATCACCTGTTGCCGGGTGGCCCTTAATTGGCCTGCTGAGCCCGCTGGGCGGACTCAACAAGGTCAATCAAGGGAAAATCGCGCGGATTGGCCGGACGTCGAAGTAGGCGGGTCAAAAATCCGAAAGGGGAAGTCCCGCCTTCTTCCCGACAGGTTTGGGTTAAATCTACCCCATGTCTCTTCATCACCAAACTACCTCGTCCATAACCTCGCCCGTCTCCACCCCTGCCTCAGCTCATCTGCTGCTGAAACCCTCATCCATGCCTTTGTTCAATCCAGACTCAATTATTCCAAAGCTCTCCTGGCCCATCTTCCACCCTTCCTAAACTTCAGCTCATCCAAAACTCTGCTCCTGTATCCTAACACGTCCCGTTCACCCATCACCCCTATGCTCACTATCCTACATTGGCTCCCAGTCCCACAATGTCTCAAATAAAAAATTCCTATCCTTGTGTTAAAATCACTCCATGGTCTCGCCCCTCCTTATTCTGTAACCTCCTCCAGCACTACAACCCTCTGAGATCTCCATGTTTCTCCAATTCTGGCCCCTTGCGCATGCCCGATTTAATTCGCCCCATCATTAGCAGCCGTGCCTTCAGCCGTCTAGGCTCTTAGCTCTGGAATTCCCCCCCTAAACCTCTCTACCTCTCTCCTCCTTTAAGACACTCCTTAAAACCTACATTACAACAGCGACTACACTTGAAAAAGTACTTCATTGGCTCTAAAGCGCTTTGGGACGTCCGGTGGTCGTGAAAGGCGCTATAGAAATGCAAGTCTTTCTTTTCTCTTTGGCCAAGATTTTGGTCACCTGTCCTAATGGCTCTTTATGTGGCTCGGTGTCAAATTTTGTCTGATGACGCTCCTGTGAAGCGCCTTGGAACGTTTTACTACATTAAAGGCGCTACAGAAATGCAAGTTGATGTTGATGTGTTGACCGTTGGTGTCCTATGAATTTTACACGGGGACCCTCACTCTGGATTTCTTCCCCACCTGCACACGTTTGCAATGTTTAGTTACAACAGGTTGATGTTAAATTGTTAAACATCCGGAGTTTTGACAATGCAAACTTCAGAGGGTGGGAAAAAGTACTCATCTACGTACAAAAACAGAAAATTCTGGAAATAGGCAGCAGGTCGGTTAGTTCTTGTAAAGTGACCGGGAAACTGTATCACGAAGGGTTACATCCAAGACGCCATAACCAGTTTCCACAGAGACTGACTGACCAGCGCGGTCCTTCCCGACATGAATCAGTCATTCATGAAAGAAAGACTTATGAAATAATACTGAGTGGCCTGCGGGTGGCGCTGTCCAGGGAGAGTATAAATACTCGGGCACGGGCCCAGCTTGCGCAGGACATTCTTAATAGGAACTAGTGAAGGACACAACTAGACCTCCATGTTGTAAAATGGTTGATTAAAGCTTTGTTTAACGCTTAGACCAAGTGCCTAGTAGTTTTCTTACGTCACTTCCCATCCCAGAAATTCATCTCGGGAGGTGGCGCAAAACGGGCAGTATCAGATTGGCCGCCCGTTACACGCAGCGCCCAAGACAATTTTCTGGACCCCAGCACTTGCAGTTTCTGGGGGGGTTTAAAGTGCCTGTCTGTGCGATGTACTTACCTTAACAGGATGCTCTTTCCCCATATCCTTTCCAGACTCACCAATTCCGCTCAGTTTTAGGTCACTTTGCATCGCAGGGACCGCGACATTTGAGGTCTTTTGCTGGGCTTGCGATTCTGCTAGTAATTTGGGGCCATTTATAAATAATTCACTGGCACCTTCAGGCACTCTATCCTTTGAAGCAGCATCGTTTTCCTCGGCACTTGCCCTGTCATCGCTGGTCTTTGAATTACACAGTAAGAATGTTCTGGAAATGATCCCAAATTTTCTGGATTTCTTGTTTTTACCTAAAGCACTTTTCTGACTTTTCTGGGAGGAGGAAACTTCCTTTCTTTTCTGTCTGTTGCTGCAAGAGTAAAGCATTTCTGTCGAATTTCTTTTCTTTATCTTCACCAGCATGAAGAGCCTTTATCCCTGTTCTAGCTAATGCACGCTGCCTGTAAATGTAAGGAGAATGAACATTAGTGCAAACAAGCTCTTCTCCAAACCCCACAATAGCTGCAGAACTGAGAAATAAATCATGATCAATTTCTCTATTAATGGCGCATGGTTGCCCCATGACTCTCTATAAATACTCCCAGCACACAGGGACGTTTTGGTCTAGATATTCGATCGCATCATTCTTTGGGGGCATGATGCGCACTTCACGCGCCTGTTGGTGTTGTCCCAGGCAGCATGCAATATTGAGAAATGACTGCTTGACCTGCAGATCGTGCCCCCAGGTTTTCCGATGCTGCCTTGGAGGCCCTGGTACAGACAATGGACAGGAAGAGGAACATTCTCTTCCCCCACCTCTCCCACTCCCAGTGGATAGGAAGCCCTCCAGGCATCAACTCTGTCGCCAGTGGGAAGAGGTGGACGAGCAAGTGAATGCCAGGAGCTTAGCTCCCACGGCATGGCTGCAATGATGGTAAAAGTTCAATGACCTCACCAGGGTTTTCAAGGTAA
Organism: Somniosus microcephalus; assembly: GCF_052327205.1. Classification (NCBI taxonomy): domain Eukaryota; kingdom Metazoa; phylum Chordata; class Chondrichthyes; order Squaliformes; family Somniosidae; genus Somniosus; species Somniosus microcephalus. The sequence continues at coordinate 40,804,233 of NC_141013.1, forward strand.
GAATCTGGTTCTCTTACTCCCTGCTCGCACCTCCACCACCTCCACCCTCATAATTCACAACACTCCCCTCCCCGCCTCACTCCCCTACAATCACTGCACCACACTTCACTACAGCTCCTTCTCATACTTACACACTCACCACTATCGCAACCCTTACTTCCACACAACTCACATCTTACATTCTACTTGCCAGCTATTCATCCATGACAGCCATATTAACTAAACACCTCACAAGACTGTCACTAACACACTCCTTTCTTTTTTGCAGGAGAAGATCGCCCACAACTCCAGACGGGAGGCTGCCAGTGGAGGGGACCGAGCCCGCATGCTACTCTCCCCCCCTCGAAGAAAGCGTGCTGGCCATCATGGGCCGGGGGTGAGTCATCGCCGTGGCGAGTGGGGACACTGGAGGAGACGTCGCCCAGGGTTTCTTCACACCTTATCCTCTTTTTCCCTTCTGACTTCTCTCTCACCCCACACACGCTGCAGGACAAACTGCAGCTGCTTTCACCAGCCACTCATCTCACTGCTCTCCCTCCGCACCACAAGCTCACCCTTGGCCTCCTCTTTCATTTCAGGTGCTGAGAATGTAGGAGCCCCTCTTCCAGTGGGAGGAGACGAGCCCAGCCTTCCTAAAGAAGCAGCGTCACTCGATCTGACCGTCGCAAGCACCAGCTCAGAGACTGGCACCATAGAATAGAGGCGGGGTCTTCACATGGTGCAGGTGCTGGGGCAGGGGGATATGACACCACAGGTGCCAGCTCTTCGGAGGGTGAGGTCATATACGAGCTCTGCTGCAGAGGACTCAGATGCTGATTTCGAGGGCCCAGTCTACCGAAGAAGATTGATGGGCGAACATCAGGAAATTCTGGCACCCTGCCAGCTAGCTTGCTCACAATGTTGCAGGGCATGGAGGCTTAGATACTGTGGCTCAGTTCATCTGTACATATCAAGTCTAGTATTAAAACTACTTTGTGACAATGTTAAACTTGGGGCATAAATTAAGTGCCAAGGCCCAAACTGAAGACATGAAGTCTCCCTCCTCTTCACCCTGGTGTCAGGTTGGGCCCTGGCTTTGGATTCAGGCTGCATTTATATTCTAACCATAACATCGAGATCGGTGGGTGTGTGGAGGGGCTGGAGGGACAGGAGACAATGAGAGAGGAGGGGAGAGGGATAGCAAGGGTAAGGGGAAGGGATACTTAGGGTTAGGAACAGCATGGGACAGGGAGATGAGAGGAGGGTAGTGGGAGGGATAGGAGAGAAAGAGGAGAAGAGAGAGTGAAGGGGAAGGAGGGAGAGGAGGAAACAGGAACGGGAGGGGAAAGCCCGAGATGATGGGAGGGAAAGGGGAGAGGGATAACATAGTGGGGGAAAAGGAGGGGAAAGGCGGGATTGGGGACAGAGAAAAGGAAAAGGAAGGGGGAGATGGGAGAGGGAGAAAGGGGAAGAGAGAAGGGAGAAAAAGAAGAGAAGAGGAGGAAAGAGGTGGGGGCTGGGAACAGAGTTAGGGAGGCTGGAAGGGAGAGGGAAGAGGGAAGAGGAAGGGAATGGGAAGAGTGGGGTATGAGAGGTAGAGGTATAGAGAAATGGGGGGAAGGGGCCAATGTTATCCACCAGGTGGGCTAGGAAAGAACATCAGAAGTGGAGTCTATGTGAGAGGATGGAAAGGACAGCGCTGCCTTGGAAACATCCTTCACAGCACCACCTGCAGGTGGGGATGGTATGGCGAGTAAACGTTGAGAGGTTTATTCGGGGTTTTGCCCGGCGCGGAGCTGGTCCGGAGTTTCCAATGCATTTTGAAATGGAATGTTGCAGCCCACTTAGCATTTTTAATGTACAATAGATAATTGTTACTTATGTGCTTAGTCATTATTTGTAAAATATATTTGTTTAATATTTTAAACCTACCAAGTGGCCTGAGGTAAAAACAGAAAATGCTGGAAACACTCAGCAGGTCAGGCAGCATCTGTGGAGAGAGAAACAGAGTTAACGTTTCAGGTCGCTGACCCTTCGTCAGAACTAGTAAAGGTCAGAGACGTAACAGGTTTTAAGCAAGTGCAGGGGCAGTGAGAGGGGGGCGGGGAGGAAAGAACAAAAGGGAAGGTCTGTGATAGGGTGGAAGGCAGGAGAGATTAAATGGCAAAAGGGATGATGGTGCAAGGCAAAAGGAGATGGTAATGGGACAAGTAAAGAAACAAAAGATGACTCTAAATGGGGTGTAAATGGCAATGGCAGAATCATCAACAGCTGCCGTCTGAAAAAATGGGGGCAGAGGTTATGATCTGAAATTGTTGAACTCTATGTTGAGTCCAGAAGGCTGTAAAGTGCCTAATCAAAAGATGAGGTGCTGTTCCTCGAGCTTACGCTGAGCTTCATTGGGACAGTGTAAGAGGCCGAGGACAGAGAGGTCAGAGTGGGAGTGGAGCGGAGAATTAAAGTGACAGGCGACCGGAAGCTCGGGGTCACCCTTACAGACTGAACGGAGGTGTTTCACAAAGCAGTCGCCCAATCTGTGTTTGGTCTCCCCAATGTAGAGGAGACCGCATCGTGAGCAGCGAATACAGTATACTAGATTGCAAGAAGTACAAGTAAATCGCTGTTTCACCTGGAAGGAGTGTTTGGGGCCCTGAAAGGTGATCATAGAATCATAGAAAGTTACAGCACGGAAGGAGGCCATTTCGGCCCATCGTGTCCGCGCCGGCCAACAAAGAGCTCTCCAGTCTAATCCCACTTCCCAGCTCTTGGTCCGTAGCCCTGCAGGTTACAGCATCCCAAGTGCACATCCAAGTACTTTTTAAATGTGGTTAGGGTTCCTGCCTCTACCACCCTTTCAGGCAGTGAGTTCCGGACCCCCACAACCCTCTGGGTGAAGACATTTCCCCTCAAATCCCCTCTAAACCTTCCCCTAATTACTTTGGTTTTTGACCCCTCTGCTAAGGGAAATAGGTCCTTTCTATCCACATTATCTATACCCCTCATAATTTTATACACCTCAATAAGGTTTCCCCTCAGCCTCCTCTGTTCCAAGGAAAACAAACCCAATCTATCCAATCTTTCCTCATAGCTAAGATTCTCTACTCCCAGCAACATCCTTGTAAATCTCCTCTGTACCCTCTCTAGTGCAATCACATCTTTCCTGTAATGTGTGGCCAGAACTGCTCGCAGTACTCTAGCTGAGGCCTAACTAGTGTTTTATACAGTTGAAGCATAACCCCCCTGCTCTTGTATTCTATGCCACGGCTAATAAAGCCAAGGATTGCGTATGCCTTCTTAACCACCTTATCTACCTGGCCTGCTACCTTCAATGCAATACACTCATCTACCCTCCTTGTTACCTCCTCAAAAACTTCAATCAAGTTTGTCAGACACGACCTTCCCTTAACAAATCCATGCTGACTATCCTTGATTAATCCGTGTCTTTCTAAATTAAGATTTATCCTGTCCTTCAGAATTCTTTCCAATAATTTTCCCACCACCGAGGTGGGAAGGAAGGAGGTAAAAGGGCAGGTGTTGCATCTCCTGTGCTTGCACGGGAAGGTTTCGTGGGAAGGGGAGGGGGTGTTGGGGGTGATAGAGGAGTGGACCAGGGTGTTGTGGATGGAATGATCCCTTCGGAATGCTGATAGAGAGGAATGGGGAAGGTGTGTTTGGTGATGGCATCACATCACGCTAGAGGTGCCGGAAATTGCAGAGGATGATCCGTTGAATGTGAAGGTTGGTGGGGTGGAAGGTGAGGACAAGGGGAACCCTATCATGGCTCTGGGAGGAAGGGGTAGGGGTTGTGGTAAACCACTGTTGTTCACTCCACTGTTGTTCACTGTTGTTCACTTCACTGTTGTTCACTCTTGCCCATTGTTGTACCTGTCTGTGCATGCCTCAGCTGGCTCTGCCCCTGGCTCCACCCATATGCCCTGGTATAAAGGCGGCTGTTCTGCAGTTCCCCAGGCATTCAGGACCGGTCGACCACTAGAGGCATGCCTTCGTTCTTTAGCTAATAAAAGCCTGTTTGTTACTCTCTTAACTTCCAGTCTTTCTCAGTAATTGATAGCGCATCAGGGGTGAAAGCAGAAGTGCAGCAAATGGGACGGGCATAGTCGAGGGCCCTGTCAACCATGATGGAGGGGAATCCTTGATTGAGGAAAAAGGAAGACATATCGGAAGCATTGGTGTGGAAGGTGGCATCGTCAGAACAGATCCGACAGAGACAGAGAAACTGGGAGAATGGAATCGAGTCCTTACAGGAAACGAGGTGGGAGGAAGTGTAATCAAGGTAGCTGTGGGAGTCAGCAGGTCAGACAGCATCTGTGGAGAGAGAAACAGAGTTAAAGTATCAGGTCAATGACCTATCATCAGAAGTTCTTCGACCTGAAACGTTAACTCTGTTTCTCTCTCTCCACATACCTGCTGAGTATTTCCAGCATTTTCAGTTTTTATTTCAGATTTCCAGCATCTGCAGTAATTTGTTTGGTAAGAGGCCTGGTGTGCTGCTTTAACAGTTTCAAAGACTGGAGTGAGATCTTATGGAGGCATAGGATACATTTTTATTTTAAATTTACTCTCAGGAAGTGAACGACACTGGCCAGGCCAGCATTTACTGCCCATCCCTAGTTGCCCTTGAGAAGGTGGTGGTGGGCCGCCTTCTTCTTGAACCACTGCGTGGAATCTGTAGGCCGTGTGGTGAAGGTGGTCCCACCTTCTCTTAGGTTGGGAGTTCCAGGATATCGAATCAGCGACAGTGAAGGAACAGCAAAATATGTCCCAGTCTGGATGGTGTGTGACTTAGATGGGAATTTGGAGGTGATGGTTCCCATGTAAGTATAAGATTAAAGTACATTCCCTACATTACAACAATGACTACACTTCAAAGGTACTTCATTGACTGTAAAACACTTTGGGATGTCCTGAGGTGGTGAAAGGCGCTATAGAAATGCAAGTTCTTTCTTTTCTTTTAGTTGTGAGGGATGTGGGAGATTTGATAATTTCACAAGTTCAATAGAAGCTGGGTCATTGTGGGAAAAGAGAGTAAGGACTTGGGCAAGCCTCTACAGGTTGTGTGTCAGCTTGACTCAGCCGCAGCTCTGGGTCAGAAGGTTTTTGGATTCAAGCTAAGGATTGGGGTTTGAGCCCATAATCTAGGCTGATACATCGAGCTGGATTTTATCAATGGGGGCGCGTTGGGGGCGGGACTGCTGGTTTTTGGTTTTCAGTCCCGCCCCCAACAATGTCCAGCCAACCCACGCTACTTTTCCTTGATTGGCCTTGTTAAGCCCACCCAACGGGCATAGCAGGCCAATTAAGGGAAAGCCGGTTACAGAGAACGTCAGCGTATGACGTTTTATCTGTCAAACATTTTTGACAGATGAATTGTTAGCGTTTGACAACTTTGAGAAGCTGTCAAACACTGACAATCTCTGTTCTAAAGTGAGTCCTTGTATGGAAGACTCACCAAACCTCTTTCCTCAGCAGAAATCAGATGGCTGCTGCATCTGAGAATGCAGCAGGCATTCTGTCATCTCTGCCGTTGAGATGAGGCACGTCCGGGTCCTCAAGGGTTGAAGCCTGCAGGAAGAAACAAAGATAAGTAAACATAGAAACATAGAAACATAGAAGATAGGAGCAGGAGTAGGCCATTCGGCCCTTCGAGCCTGCTCCGCCATTCAATGTGATCATGGCTGATCATCCAAATTCAGTACCCTGTCCCTGCCTTTTCCCCATATCCCTTGATCCCTTTAGCCTCAAGAAATATATCCAACTCTTTCTTGAATATATTTAATGAACTAGCCTCCACCGCCCTCTGTGGCAGAGAATTCCACAGGTTCACCACTCTCTGGGTGAAGAAATTCCTCCTCATTTCAGTCCTAAATGGCTTACCCCTTATCCTTAGACTATGACCCCTGGTTCTGGACTCCCCAGCCATCAGAAACATCCTTCCTGCATCTAGTCTGTCCAGACCTGACAGAATTTTATAGGTTTCGATGAGATCCCCTCTCAATCTTCTAAACTCCAGTGAGTATAAGCCCAATCTACACAATCTCTCCTCATACGTCATTCCTGCCATCCCAGGTATCAGCCTGGTGAATCTTCGCTGCACTCCCTCCATGGCAAGAACGTCCTTCCTCAGGTAAGGTGACCAAAACTGCACACAATACTCAAGGTGCAGTCTCACCAAGGCCCTGTACAACTGTAGCAAGACATCCTTGTTCCTGTACTCGAACCCTCTTGCTACGAAGGCCAACATACCATTTGCCTTCTTAACCACCTGCTGCACCTGCATGCTTACCTTCAGCGACTGGTGCACAAGGACACCCAGGTCTCTTTGCACTTCCCCTTCCCCCAATCTATTGCCATTCAAATAATAATCTGCCTTCCTGTTTTTGCCACCAAAGTGGATAACCTCACATTTATCCATATTATAGTGCATTTGCCATGTTTCTGCCCAATCACCCAACCTGTCCAAATCGTACTGGAGTTTCCCGACATCCTCCTCGCAGCTTACCCTCCCGCCCAGCTTTGTGTCGTCTGCAAATTTGGAGATATTACATCCAATTCCCTCGTCCAGATCATTAATATATATTGTGAACAGCTGGGGTCCTAGGACCGATCCTTGCGGTACCCCACTAGTCACTGCCTGCCACTCGGAAAACGACCCGTTTATTCCAACTCTTTGCTTTCTGTCCGTCAACCGGTTCTCTATCCACATCAATACCTTGCCCCCAATCCCATGTGCCTTAATTTTGCACGCTAATCTCTTATGTGGGACCTTATCGAAAGCCTTCTGAAAGTCCAAATACACCACATCCACTGGTTCTCCCTTATCTATTTTATCAGTTACATCCTCAAAAAATTCCAGCAGATTAGTCAAGCATGATTTACCTTTTGTAAATCCATGTTGACTTTGTCCGATCCTGTCACTGCTTTTTAAGTGCTCTGCTATTAGATCTTTTATAATCGACTCTAGCATTTTCCCCACTACCGATGTCAGGCTTACCGGTCTATAATTCTCTGCTTTTTCTCTACCACCTTTTTTGAATAGTGGGGTAGCATTAGCTACCCTCCAATCCATGGGTACCGTTCCAGAGTCTATCGAGTTCTGGAAGATGACCAGTAATGCATCTATTATCTCTAGGGCCACTTCCTTAAGTACCCTGGGATGTAGACCATCAGGCCCTGGGGATTTATTGGCCTTCAGTCCCATCAATTTTCCTAACACCATTTTCCTACAGATACTGATTTCTTTCAGTTCCTCTCCTTCATCAGACCCTATGTTCCCCTGCATCTCTGGGAGGTTATTTGTGTCCTCCTTTGTGAAGACAGAACCAAAGTATGTATTTAGTTGGTCTGCCATTTCCTTGTTTCCCATTATAAATTCCCCATAATTCTGACTGTAAGGGACCTACGCTTGACTTCACCAATCTTTTTCTCTTCACATATCTATAAAAGCTTTTACAGTCAGTTTTTATGTTCCCTGCTAGCTTACTCTCATATTCTATTTTCCCTTTCTTAATTAATCCCTTTGTCCTCCTTTGTTGACTCCTAAACTGCTCCCAATCCTCAGGATTATTGCTTTTTCTAGCCAATTTATATGTCCTCTCCTTGGATCTTATGCTATCCCTAATTTCCCTTGTTAGCCACAGTTGAGTCACCTTTTTTGTTTTATTTTTATGCCAAACTGGGATGAACAAATTCTGTAGCTCATCCATTCGGTCTTTGAATGTTTGCCATTGCCTATCCACCGTCAACCCTTTGAGCACCATTCCCCACTCAATCCTACCCAACTCACTCCTCAGACCATCGTAGTTTCCTTTATTTAAATTGAGGACCCTTGTCTCTGAGTCAACTACTTCATTCTCCATCTTAATGAAGAATTCGATCATATTATGATCGCTCCGACCCAAGGGGCCTCGTACAACAAGATTGCTAATTAATCCTTTCTCGTTGCATAATACCCAGTCTAAGATGGCCTGATCTCTGGTTGGTTCCTCGACATATTGGTCCAGGAAACCATCCCGTAAACACTCCAGGAATTCCTCCTCCACAGTATTGTTACTAATTTGGTTGGCCCAATCTATATGTAGATTAAAGTCACCCATGATGACTGCTGTGCCCTTATTGCACGCTTCTTTAATTTCCCTTTTAATGCCATCCCCAACCTCCACCTTACTGTTTGGAGGTCTATATACCACTCCCACTAATGTTTTTTTCCCCTTAGTATTTCTCAATTCTACCCATACAGATTCCACATCATCAGAGCTAATATCCTTCATTACAATTGTATTAATCCCTTCTTTAACCAGTAATGCTACCCCACCTCCCTTTCCTTTTTGCCTATCTTTCCTGAATATCGAATACCCCTGGATGTTGAGTTCCCAGTCTTGGCCATCCTTGAGCCACGTTTCTGTAATCCCAACCAAATCGTATTCATTTACCTCTATTTGCGCAGCCAATTCATCCACCTTATTACAAATGCTCCTTGCATTAAGACACAAAGCCTTCAGGCTTGTTTTTTTAACGCTCTTAGACCTATTAGAATTATTATTTACTGTGGCCACGTTTGATTTAAACCGTTGATTTCTCTGACTGCCACTTTTGTTTTTCTCCTTCCTATCTTTTGCTTTTATCCCTGTTTTCCTTTCCTCTGTCTCCCTGCTCAGGTTCCCAACCCCCTGCCATTTTAGTTTAAACCCCCCGAACAGTGCTAGCAAACCTCCCCGCAAGGATATTTGTCCCGCTCTGGTTCAGGTGCAACCCGTCCGACTTGTACAAGTCCCACCTTCCCCAGAAGCAGTCCCAGTGATCCAGGAAACTAAAGCCCTCCCTCCCTCCTGCACCAACTCTTTAGCCACGCATTCATCTGCTCTATCCTCCTATTCCTATACTCACTAGCATGTGGCACCGGGAGTAATCCAGAGATTACAACCTTTGAGGTTTTCTAACACTTTACACTCACCTCTCATATTTACCTCTCCACATCGCTCACCCATCACTCACCTCCACAGCGGACTTTTCAATCCCTCTCACCCCCGCAGACCCACTGCTTGCCTCGCTGAACCCTGGCGAGGTTCGCAGCCGTCGGGAAGCCCGCACTTGCAGGGGTAAAATGGGGATAAGCCTCAAAACTATCTGTTAACTACCTGTTAACAGGCAGTTAATTGGCTCTAATCTCCTTCCTGCCTCAAGGAGACGGGTCCCTGCGCGAGTCGAGGACCTGCCTCCCGAGAAGGTGGCACAGAGGCGTGTTGGGAGCGGGTTCGGCACCCGCTCCCAGTTTCTGCCATTTTCCCGGCAGTCCCGCCTCCATACCTGCCTCCCCAGGGCTGGCAAAATTCCCCCCTTCAGTCCAGTGCAGGGGAAATGCTGCAATGTTGGAGAATAGCTTTCAAATCACAGTCTCAATTGCTTTTCATAGTTTAGCTTCCCCTAGAGTTCAGCTTGGCTGTACTATCTGAAAAGAATTAAAAATTAGCCTTAGAGATTTTCTTTTAAAGTGTGTTACTCTCCCAATATACAGCTTGTGGAATTTAACAATCAGAGGAACTTCAGTTAAGATTCAGTGAATTCACTAATCGTTGCTGGTTTGATATAAGTACTTCCGGCCTACAGATTCCACTCAGCGATTTGCACTGTTTTTACGCCAATGGATAATGAGTTACGTCCATCGAGGCATTTACACCAGAATTTCGTGGATGGACTTATTTGGTTATTTGGTCACTCTCTGGACACCTTGGGACATCTTACTAAATTAAAGGCGTTATATAGATGCAGTTGTTGTTGTAGCGATTGGCATAAAACCAGTGTAAAAGAGGAGTGATGCGCTGGGGTGGATAGAAATTTCAGTGCAGCCTTTAAAAAGCCAGTTATCTTTTAATTTGTTCTTGAAACGTGGGCGATGGTGGCCAGCCAATACTGATTGTCCACCCCGAGTTGCCCTGAGGTCATTAAGCGTCAACTATGGAGTGTAGGATTGGAGCCACATGAAGGCCAGGCCAGGTAGGGGTGGCAGGTCCCCTACTCTGAAGGACCTCAATGAACCAGTTGGGTTTTTATGGCAATCTGGTCATTTCTGTTGCCAACCCAACAACTATCAGGTTTATTAATAGATTTAGTAATTTATTAACTAGGCCCTAAGCTCTGGAGTTCCCTGCCTAAACCTCTCCGCCTCGCTACCTCTCTTTCCTCCTTTAAGGCGCTTCTTAAAACCTACCTCTTTGACCAAGCTTTTGGTCCCCTGCCCTAATTTCTCCTTATGTGGATCGGTGTCAAATTTTTTGTCTTAAAATACTCCTGTGCAGTGCCTTGGGACGTTTTACTACATTAAAGGTGCTATATAAATACAGGAAACTTTGGTTTATCCGGAGGTTAACTGTCCGGAATGCTCGAGCCACCGGCAAAATTCAGGAGTCGGTTCAGTAAGTTTTTTTTCTTTTCGTTGCTTTTTTTTCACCAGTCAGGCTCTGCAAGGTCTAGCTAAAGCTGTTGCTTAGCTACAGAGACGCTTGCAAGCTACGGCCGACTGTTTAGAAGCTGTTGCTAAGGGTTTGTTGCTAGATACGGAGCTCAAAAGCTTCCGTATGTTTTAACATTAGCGCTGGTTTGTCCGGCAGTTTTGATGGGACGGCAACAGCTCGGTCCCGTCGGTGCCGGATAGCACAAAGTTTCCTGTACAAGTTGTTGTTGTTGTTGTTGAATTCAATTCTGGCTGAAGATCGCAGCATAAAGTCATGGTGGCAGCAGGTAGATAAGGAACAGTGCTTGACTCAGTGAGCTTATCGTCCATTAGCTTCACTGGATGATTTTGTGCCACTTTTCAAGAATGTCTAACAGAGTAGAACTTGGATGAGGCAGCCCAAGAAGGTGGTAGGACAGAGAAGATACCATAATTTCACTAAAAGTCCGACCTGTAAACCCTATTGGAAAATATAGAGCAGAGGAGAGATAGAGCACTGGGCGTACATGGCAGGAAACCTACCAAAAATATCACTCATGCCAAGTGGAGGGAGGTGGCTTTGGCACTGAGTGCCAACTCCTCTCACCCCCAGCACTGCAGACCAGTGCTGCAAGAAGTTCAATGACCTTACCAGGGCACACAAGTTAATACATCAGCCACACTCCCTTTTCTTTCTTGGCGCCAGCAAACTCCTCATCCTCTTAAAATAATAGCTGTACAACTAACCCTTCACAATACTCTCTGATAAAGGGGGCACTAACTCGGGATCTCACACTATGGCTCCCATCTCCACTAACAGCAATCACTTACATGCACAATCCAAACCCTTTCCTTCACTTTAAAAGGCTGATACCCCAACATCACTTACTACAGCTCTCCCAGGCCACTTGGCACACACTCAACTGCTAGCCTTACCTATCACAAATCGAAAGAAATGCCATTCTGTCTATAAATCTGAACTTTCAGTCTCTTAATCATTCAGTTAAATTTTTTACTTTTTCTAATTCCAGGATGCTTATGATCTATTATTTTAAATTGAAGTGTTAAATTAGCTTTTTGTGACAAGAATCTTACCAATTGAGCATTGTTCTACAAACTAGTAAGATGAGGGGGAGTTCTCCCCGGTGTCCTGGCCAATATTTATCCCTCAACCAACATCACTAAACCACACTAATTGGTCATTCATCACATTGCTGTTTGTGGGACCTTGCTGTGTGCAAATTGGCGGCCGCATTTCCCACAGTATAACAGTGACAACATTTCAAACGCACTTCATTGGCTGTAAAGTGCTTTGGGACGTCCTGAAGCCATGAAAGGCACAACATGAATGCAAGATCTATCTTTCTTTTAAACATTCTACTAGCATGATGGTGCCAACTGTGAAATGGGATGTCGAAGGAAATATGATTATTCAGTGCAGGCTGTGCGGTGCATTATATCTACAGGTGGAATTTTGTAAAAGTTTCCTCTCTGTGGGGAATGTGCCACTGTGGCCGCTGAACAGGAAGGTGCCTGTCAGCCCAATAAATTGAACAAGGCCACATTCAGTATGAATTAAGTTAGAGGAAACTCTGTCCCAGAGGGCACTGTGCCTGGTACAGCATGAGTGACAGGCAGCCTGATAGAACAGTTAGACGTGATGTTTTGATCACATTTTCTCCACATTTACACAGTTGAGCTGTTCAGGAATATGTGCAAAGATAGGAGGCTGGAAATTCCGTGCTGTTTCCGGTGTAACTTCAGTGTATAATAAGAACATAAGAACATAAGAATTAAGAGCGGGAGTAGGCCATACGGCCCCTCGAGCCTGCTCCACCATTCAATAAGATCATGGCTGATCATCAACCTCAACTCCACTTTCCCGCCCGATCCCCATATCCCTTGATTCCCCTAGAGTCCAAAAATCAATCGATCTCAGCCTTGAATATACTCAAAGACTCAGCATTCTCAGCCCTCTGGGAATTTCAAAGATTCACAACCCTCTGAGTGAAGACATTCCTCCTCATCTCGGTCTTAAATGGCCGACCCCTTATCCTGAGACTGTGCCCCCTAGTTCTAAACACTCCAGCCAGGGGAAACAACCTCTCAGCATCGACCCTGTCAACCCCCTTCAGAATCTTGTATGTTTCAATGAGATCACCTCTCATTCTTCTAACTCCAGAGAGTATCGGCCCATTCTACACAATCTCTCATCATAGGACAGCCCTCTCATCCCAGGAATCAATCTAGTGAACCTTCGTTGCACCGCCTCCAAGGCAAGTATATCCTTCCTTAGATAAGGAGACCAAAACCATGCACAGTACTCCAGGTGTGGTCTCACCAAGGCCCTGTACAATTGTAGCAAGACTTCCTTACTCTTATACTCCAACCCCCTTGCAATAAAGGCCAACATGCCATTTGCCTTCCTTATTGCTTGCTGTACCTGCATGCCAACATTCTGTGTTTCTTGCACGAGGACACCCAAATCTCTCTGAACACCAATATTTGAAAGTTTCCCACCATTTAAAAAATATTCTGTTTTTCTATTCTTCCTACCAAAGTGAATAACCTCACATTTCCCTACATTATACTCCATCTGCCACTTCCTGCCCACTCACTTAGTCTATCTATATCCCTTTTCAGACTCTTTGTGTTGTCCTCACAGCTTACTGTCCCACCTAGCTTTGTATCGTCAGCAAACTTGGATACATTACATCTGCCCCTTCATCCAGGTCAGTAATATAGATTGTAACTAGCTGAGGCCCCAACGCTGATCCTTACGGCACCCCACTAGTTACAGCCTGCCAACCTGAAAAAGACCCGCTTATTCCCACTCTCGGTTTTCTGTCCGTTAACCAATCCACAATAATATGGGCAAGTAACTTCCTTTTGGCAGCATTTATGTCAGTTACCTGCCCTGAATTCCATCCTCCCCACCCCCACCGCCCCCACCACCCCTCGAATCCCCTCGTACTTTTTGGCCATTCCCTCGACCCACCCACTAAGTCCTGAGTGAGCTCATTTGCATATATTATAATGAGGGCCAATGGCGCTGCTGCGGTGAGTTTCCAGCGTTTCCTCTCGCCGTGTGCACTGGCTCGGGTAGACGGAGGGTCAGAAGGAGTGGCTGTTGCCAGGCTCAGCTAAGGCAGGCGGAGGGGAGGAGGATCTGAGCCCTGGAGAGTTTGGAGAATTTCAGTGCTGGTTTCTGCAGCTGGGAATTACTTTTTGCGACGGCTTTTGTGACATTCGGCCCAGGCAGACCCGGACTTGGCTTCTGAGAGTGGGAGACGACCGGGAGATCCTCACTCCCCCCGACACCCACAGTGAGGGCTTTTCGGGAGCAGGTATGGCCAATCCTCATGGACAACACCTTGTCTGTCATTATCATGGAGGTGAAGGAGCAGTCAGAAAGAAAGAACTTGCATTTCTCCAGCGCCTTTCACGACCTCAGGATGTCCCAAAGCGCTTTATGGCCAATTAAGTACTTTGTGAAGTGTAGTCACTGTTGTAATGTGGGAAACGCGGCAGCCAATTTGTGCACAGCAAGCTCCCACAAACAGCAATGTGATAATGATCAGACAATCTGTTTTAGTGATGTTGATTGAGGGATAAATATTGGCCAGGACGCCGGGGAGAACTCCACAGCTCTTCTTCGAAATAGTGCCATGGGATCTTTTATGTCCATCTGAGAGAGCAGATGGGGCCTCGGTTTAGCTTCTCATTCAAAAATCAGACAGCATTTAAGAAAATGGACACCACAGATATTAGCACCCCCCTCCCCCGCCACGTAGAATATACAGGCAACACAGGTCATATGTGAGCTTTCGTGAGATGTGTATAACGAGTGCACTTCAACAAAGACACAATAGGGCAGCCCTGCCACCCACTGCATGAGGACCTGTAACCACAGCTATCCACTCACACTGCACTCGCTGTGGCGATGAAGGTGAGCCCCTCATTCAACTTTTATGGAACAGGCTCATTTCAGGCAACCACCAGCGATCTCAGTAATATCAGTCGTGCTGAAGTTCAGACAAGTATTCATCAAGTGACTGAGGAGAGCTGGCAAATTCATCACCTTAGGCATCACAGCAAGGCAGCAGCGAGATTGGCCCATCCAGTTTTCAGGGGTTGTTGGTGCTCCCAAGGTCCAGGGCACAATACAAGGCACCAACGTTGTTCCCACAGAAAATCCCCTCAACTTCCTCAATAGCAAGGGCTGCCACTCCCTCAATGTTTATTGTGAGTGAGGCTCTTGTTAAGGTTTCGTATATGCAAGGTTATCCACTTTGGTGGCAAAAACAGGAAGGCAGATTACTATCTGAATGGCAATAGTTTGGGAAAAGGGGAAGTGCAACGAGACCTGGGTGTCCTTGTGCACCAGTCGCTGAAGGTAAGCATGCAGGTGCAGCAGGCGGTTAAGAAGGCAAATGGTATGTTGGCCTTCATAGCGAGAGGATTCGAGTACAGGAGCAAGGATGCCTTGCTGCAGTTGTACAGGGCCTTGGTGAGACCACACCTTGAGTATTGTGTGCAGTTTTGGTCGCCTTATCTGAGGAAGGATGTTCTTGCCATGGAGGGAGTGCAGCGAAGATTCACCAGACTGATACCTGGGATGGCAGGAATGACATATGAGGAGAGATTGGGTCAATTGGTCTTATATTCACTAGAGTTTAGAAGAATGAGAGGGGATCTCATTGAAACTTATAAAATTCTAACAGGTCTAGACAGACTAGATGCAGGAAGGATGTTCCTGATGGCGGGGGAGTCCAGAACCAGGGGTCACAGTCTAAGGATAAGGGTAAGCCATTTAGGACTGAGATGAGGAGGAATTTCTTCACCCAGAGAGTGGTGAACCTGTGGAATTCTCTACCACAGAAGACAGTTGAGCCAATTCATTAAATATATTCAAGAAGGAGTTGGATATATTTCTTAAGGCTAAAGGGATCAAGGGATATGAGGAGAAAGTAGGGACAGGGTACTGAATTTGGATGATCAGCCATGATCGCATTGAATAGCGGAGCAGGCTCGAGGGGCTGAATGGCCTACTCCTGCTCCTATCTTCTATGTTTCTATGAGATTTCTCTACAAGATCAAAGCCTCCGGTAGTAGTGGAAATCTACTGCGCTGGATTGAGAACTGGCTGGATGCCCGCAGGTAAAGAGTGGTTGTCGATGGATTTGGATCTGCTTGGAGACCAGTCACCAGTGGTGTACCATTGGGACTGTTGCTGTTTATTATTTTTATTAATGATTTAGATGTAGATCATCTACACACTAAGTGCAAAAAATACGGCATTTTTGGATCAGAGGGTCTCTGTACTTGAGCAGCAATTGGCTGCACTCCACAGCATCAGAGAAGGTGAAGGGAGTTCTGGATCATACTCTCCAGAGTGTGGGCACTGCCAGGCAGTTCAGGACACAGGGGTAGTGCAGAGAGAGAAATAGGTGAACATCCACAGGGGTAGCAAGGAGGAGACAGAACTCACAGGTACGGGAACACCTGCGTTACTGGAACTGTCTAATAGATACCAAGTGTTGGATAAGTATGGGGTGGGCAGTGACGGTGATTCAGAGAAGGGTGGTCCTGCGCAATACTGCGGCTCCGTGGAACAAAGGCCAACCTGTGCTGGGGGCAGGTGGGTGAGAGGCAGGTAACGACAAGAATAGGAGAGTGAGAGTAGTGGGGGTTTTATAGTCAGGGGAATAGACGGCCATTTTTGCAATTGTGGCTGGGCGTCCCAAATGGTGTGTTCCCGCCCTGGTGCCGGGTGAAGGATATCACGGAATGGGTGGAAAAACCTCTGGGAAGGGAGGGAGAGCAGAAATAATCACACTGTGTGTGAAGAATTTCCTGATTTAAATCCTAGCTTTGCCTTTCACAAGTTTGGTTCCCTTGTCCCGCTCTTCCAATTTAGGTTGAAGCACTGTCATTTTCTGGAGTTACCTTTTCCATAGCATTTACTACCTCATGTACCCTCCGTAAGAGCCCCTCTCCATCTCCTTTCAAAGATGACAAGCCCAACTTCCTCCAGTCCTTCCACAGGCCTCTGACCCTGGCAATCAGTCTCACAGCCCTTCTCTGCACAGCCTCCAGTGGTGGAATATCTCCTTTATGTCTCCAGGACCAAAACTGGACGCAGTCTTCAAGGTGTGGCCTGACCAGAGCCCTGTACAGTGAGAGCATGGCTTCCTCTGATGTCTCCCTTACTGTTGGGACGATGTAGTTCAGCATCCTATTGGTTTGTTGACTGCCGCTCTCTAATGTTTGGACACGTTGAGCACAAAGTCTCTTGCAAAGAGTGCACAGGCAAAATACGTAGTTCTCTTTTTTATCCAATTCACCCTGTCTGATCATTGAGTTACAGTTGAATAATATACCCATTGATTAATGCTTCTACTTACTAATGGTACTGGAGGCTGCAGCCAATGTTAATATGCAAAATAAAATAACTTATAACTCCTGTAATAAAATCAACACCCCAGGCTCCCTGGAAAAGGTTGGGAGAGTATTTTTTTTGTTCATGGGGTGTGGGTGTCACAGCTAAGGCCAGCATTTATTGCCCATCCCTAATTGCACTAGAGGTGGTGGTGAGTCACCTTATACAACTGAGTGGCAGTTAAGAGTCAACCACATTGCTGGGAGTCTGGAGGCACATCTTGGCCAGACCAGGTAAGGATGGCAGATTTCCTTCCCTAAAGGTAGCTTTTTATTCTAGATTTATTTACTGAATTTAAATTCCCCAGCTGCTGTGGTGGGATTTGAACTCCTGTTGCATGGATTCATTTATCCAGGATCTACTGGATTACTAACCCAGTGACATAACCACTATGTTACCACTATGTCACTACTATGACCGGAAAGCCCTGCAGCGGGTAGTCAAAACTGCCCAACGCATTACCGGCACCCGGCTACCAACCATAGAGCACATATACCAGAAACGCTGTTTACAGAGGTCACGGTCCATCATCAAAGACCCTACCCACCCCAGCCACAGTCTGTTCGCCCTCCTGCCATCTGGGAGACGCTACAGATGCATTCGCACCCGAACGACCAGATTTAGGAACAGCTTCTTTCCCAGGGCTGTCATCCTACTGAACTCCACAAATAAACTCTAAAGCCTGCACATCTGCCAATGCACTTTATTATGGTTATGTTTATGTTAAAGTATTACAAGCCAAATGTATGTTGAATGTTTAAATGTCTTAATCTAAATGTACACTCTCGGGAGCCGCAAGCCTACATTTCGTTGTACTGCACTTGTGCACTAACAATGACAATAAAGTTGATTATGATTATGATTATACCCGATTTCAGCAACAATGTCAAGTAACTGGTAGCCATGTGTGAGGTATTTGATGTTATTTAGAGAGCTGGGCGGGGGTGGGGGCGGCAATGAAATTCAACTTCGACAGGGCACTAAATGGCTGCTAGCGAATCAGCCGCCTGTCGTCCACCCCACCCCTGAAGTCAAAGGAAAGGAAAACTGAGTGGGGGTGTATAACGGGGAGCCGATTCGTTATCATCCATTTTACGCCCCACATGAAGCTGAATTTCACGCTGCGCCCCTCGATGTCCTGTCGTACACACAATTAAATATTGTTAACTAGCTGGATCAGTGCAGGATTACAGGTACAATCGAGCTCACCATCTTAGGGTGTATTTACACTATGGCCTGGAGTTGCCGCTCGGTTGCGCTGGTTTTTTCGGCGCAATTCGCCCGATATCGGCGTAACCAGCGCAAAAGATTATGGAATTTTAAGCACAAATTGCGTTCAGTGCAACTCGAGTTTCCACGATCTTTTGCGCTAGTTTTGAAAAAATCGCGCTGGTAGCTGGCCCCGCCCACAAAACTGGCCACGCCCCCAGGGTGAATTAATCGCCATTGGGAGATTGCGCTCGTTTCCAGGCCTTCGAGGAGGCTCCAAAAATTAGGCTGTTTGGGCGCAATTTTGGGCTGGTATTTGTGCCGGAATTGCCGACTGGGCCCAAAGCGGAAACTCTATCCCGATTGGTTCAGTGGTGAAATAAAGCAGCCTCAGTTTGTTGTCGAGGCCCAAACTGACTCTGAAGCAAAGTGGAGTGACTTTCCCTTCTCCGAGGAGCTGCACTCTGCTTCAGTCCAGTGACAGGTCGGGCCCTGACTCTGGATTCACGCTAAGTGTCCCCGGTCCCTGCCAGCGGTGATGTAACCCGCCCGCCGCCAATGCCGATCGAGAAACGGTGGCAACCATTTCCCGATACAGGTGGTGGCAAGAGAAGAAATGAAAGACTTTCCTTCAGCGAGCTCCTCAGGCCATCCCAAAGCGCTGTCTGAGACTTAATTACATTTTAAATAAAGAAATAAATTAACTTTTTTTTTAAAGAAAGGAAAGGTCTCCGATGCACTTCTTCGAAAAAAGCAGATTATCTGGTCATGATCACGTTGCTGCTCGTGGGATCGTGCTGTGCGCAGTTGGCCGCGTTTCCTTGATTACAGCAGTGACCACACTCCCAAAGTGCTTCGTTGGCTGTAAAGCGCTATGGGGCGTCCTGAGGTTGTGAAAGGCGCTGTAGAAATGCGAGTCCTTTCTTTTAAAAGTTCATTTATTTCTGTATTTAAAATCACACCAATTGCGGCAGGTTTGTAGGTTTCCGTATCACGCTGCTTTTTGGCTTCTCCCCCGCCCCGCCCCGTGTTAAGGTTGGAGCGCTGTAAATGTACCACAACTGTAACAGGAGCCTATTAAACAACTGATGACTCATCCAGTCACAGGCTCGCTGGTGTCTCAATGAAACACTTTGGCAGCTCAGAATAGTCTCCACCCCTAAACGCACTTCCTGGAAAACTGTAGTTTGATCTATTTAAGGAAACACACATCAGTATTATGTTTCAGGTACATTCCATTCAAAACAGAGCTGGCTACAGAAAGCAAGGAGTGCGTTCCCTGTTTAAAGATACCAATGCCTTTTGCCTGCGATATAACTTTGCTGATTCATTGAGCTGGAGAATGCGTTCCCCTCCTCTCACAGATGACAATTGTGTGCCCTGGGTGTTAACTTCGCTTTCATGATTTGATGTGTTGGGGGCCACTTTTCAGTTGTTGCTGGCTGCAGCTGCACAGTCACCTCGTGTCACTGGGAGCGGTTTTCCGAAAACAAAGCATAGACTTGCATTTATATGGGGCCTTATCACATCTCTCAGAGACATCTCAAAGCACTTCACTCAACCTTACGTTCGAAGTACAGTCGCTCTTGTTACTGCAGCAAACGTGGCAACTATTATGTCCGTGTATAATTGAGACACGGACTGCAGGAGTTGATTATAACAAGTCTTTACTGAATGGAGACAACCTGGAAACTGAAACTACAGAAGCCTGCTAGGGCCTTTTATACAGGGGTGGTCACTGCCGGTACTGCAGTCTGAGACCAGTTATTCCCTTAAAGGTACATACACAACAATTCCTCCCCTTTTAGATAAACAGTACATAACATTCATTTAACAACTAAATAATAACTAATTACAATTACGGTTGCTAGATACATTGGTTGAAGTTAAGCAATTATAAGTTCAGTCTTTGAGGAGGCTTCCTGATTCTGTCTGGATAACGCCTCTTTGGGATATCAGGTTCTTCTGGCAAGGTTGAGTCGGGATCAATGTCGTTGTTTGGTTCGTCTGCTTCCAATATCACCGATTCTGCGGTAGATGCAATTGGTACTTCGGTTTCATCGTCAGGTGTATCAGATCATGGTGTGGAGTTGACGTTTTCCAGTGACTCTAGAATCTGGTCAGCATGGCGTCTTACAATGCTCTCCCCAACGTCCACGGTATACATTAGAGGTCCTTGCCGTGTACAGATCGTTCCTGGCTGCCATTTCTCTGTGCGGTAGTCCCGGGCCAAAACTGGTTGACCTATCTTAAAACTCCTGGTCGGCCTTTCATTCATATTCTGAAACTGCCTGTTCTCCACATCTCTTCTGACATTTGGCTTAACCAAATCCAAGCGGCATCGTAGTCTTCGATTGAAGAACATCATGGCTGGAGTTTGGTTGGTAACCGCATGTGTCGCATTCCGGTAGGCAAACAAGAAGTTATCCACCTTGTGTTGTAGGGGTATATCTTCATTACACATTGCCTTGATAGCCTTCTTGAATGTTTGAACAAACCTCTCGGCCAATCCATTAGTGGCTGGATGATATGGGGCGGATGTGTAATGCTTAACACCATTGTTCTTTAAGAACCTCCGGAAATCTTCAGACACAAACTGTGGTCCATTGTCAGAGCAAATCTGTTCAGGCAGCCCATTCCTGGCGAATATGGTTCTTAAGACTGTGATAGTTTTTTCTGTGGTGGTTGAGGACATTTTTATTACCTCTGGCCACTTTGAATGTGCATCCACCGCAATTAAAAACATCGAGTCCATAAAGGGACCAGCAAAATCAATGTGCACCCTTTGCCATGGAGATGAGGGCCACTCCCATGGATGTAGAGGGGCTTGTGGTGGGGCGTTTTGGACCTTCTGGCATCCTGTACAGCTCTTGGTCATCTCTTCGATTTCTCTATCGATTCCCGGCCACCACACAAACGCTCTGGCTAAGTTCTTCATTTTTACCCCTCCCAGATGACCCTCATGAAGCTCATTGAGCACTCTATCCTTCAATTTGGGTGGAATTACTATTCTGGATCCACACATCAAGGTTCCTCTGCACACTGACAACTGTTCTCTTCTCGGCGAGAATGTTGGCAGCAGTGGTTCGCCATGTGCTGGCCATCCCTTCACCGTTAAATCATAGACCCAGGAGAGTGTCGGGTCATTTCGTGTTTCCTTTTCTATGTTTGCATTCGTCACAGGGAGACATTCGACTATAGTCGAGTGGAATAACTCCACTGGATCCACTGCCAGTTCTTCTTCCACCGTCGGCAACGGTAGGCGCGACAATCCATCAGCATTCCCATGCTGTTTAGTTCCTTTGTACTTGATGTCATATTGGTGAGCCCCTAGGAAAAGGAACCACCTCTGTAGCCGTTGTGCCGTTATTATCGGTACGCCCTTCTGAGGGTTGAAAATGGAGATGAGAGGTTGATGATCAGTTAGTAGAGTAAATTTCTGACCGTGCAGGCAGTGATTGAACTTCTTCACCCCCCACACCAGGCTGAGGGCCTCTCTGTCAATCTGGGCGTAGTTACGCTCGGCTGAAGTTAACGAGCGTGACGCAAAAGCTATCGGCCTCTCTGAACCATCAAGGAATTTATGTGACAGTACCGCCCCAATGCCGTAGGGAGACGCATCACACGCCAGTCTTATCGGTAGTGATGGGTTGTAGTGAGCCAATACTTCTCTTGAAGTGATTAGGTCCTTACTTTTCTGAAAGGCCTGCTTGCATTCATCGCTCCATTTCCATGCTACTCCCGTTCGTAGTAGGGCATTCAGTGGATGCAGAATTGTGGACAAATTCAGCAAAAACTTATGGTAGTAATTCACCAATCCGAGGAATGACCTCAGTTGCGACACATTTTCAGGCGCTGGAGCCTTAACTACCGCTTCAATTTTGTCAGGGGACTTATGCAACCCCTCTTCATCAATCACGTGGCCACAATACGATATCTGTTTCTTAAAAAACTCGCACTTGGGGCGATTGGCTCGTAGCCCATGTTCACGTAGTCTAGTGAGCACCTGCTCTAGGTTGGCAAGGTGTTCACTGTCATCTTCACCTGTCACTAGGATGTCATCCAAGTAACACTGAGTCCCCGGAATCCCTTGCAGGACTTGTTCCATCGCTCTTTGCCATATCGCCGGAGCTGATGCTACTCCGAATACCAGTCGATTATACAGGTAAAGACCTTTGTGAGTGTTTATCGTGAGATACTTCCTAGAGGATTCTTCAACCTCCATCTGCAAATATGCTTGTGCTAGGTCAATTTTTGTAAAACGCTTCCCTCCAGATAGTGAGGCGAAGATATCTTCTATCCTTGGAAGAGGATATTGTACTGTGTGAAGGACTGGGTTCACCGTCACCTTGAAATCCCCACAGATGCGAACCTTCCTTGGCTCCTCAGACTTATTGTTTAACGTTTTTTTCATGACAGGAATGATGGGTGTCACCCACTATATCCAGTCTACCTTAGATAACACGCCTGCATTCTCCAGATTCTCCAGCTCTGCCTCGACGGCTGGGCGAATTGCATATGGTACCGGTCTTGCTTTGAAAAACTTGGGAATTGCATTCTCTATTTTTATCGAGGCAGTTACGCCTTTAAGAGTGCCCAGTTCTTGTTGAAATACCTCTTTGGCGTCAGCTAAGATTGTTGATAATCGTCCAGGAGTGACGTCGTCATCCTTTTTACCAGCCACCGTCAGTGCCTGAATGGAGTGCCAGTCTAAACTTATCTTTCTGATCCATTCACATCCCAATAACGGTGGTCCACCATCTTGCAGAATGTAGAGATACAATTTCCGTATTTTCTTGCCGTTGTATTCGACAGGCACCCTTATTTTTCCTCTGGGGTATACTTTTTGCCCCGTATACATCCTCAAGACAATGGATGTCTCTCTCAAGGGTATGTGTGAGAATAGCCGCTCGTAGTCTCGTCAATTCATGACGGTTAGAGCTGATCCTGTATCCAATTCCATTTTGACTTGGGACCCTGCTATCGTGAGGGTGACCCAAATGGTTCAGTGATCCTCTTTTGCGATTACGTTGTGAAGTTTGAGACAGCTTAGTCTCTTGTTCCCGGATTCATTATCGCTCATCTGGTCTTCGGAACTACTGTCCGTCATCTTTTGTACTTTCCTGTACGGTTCCTTAGTAGCCTTTTTGTTGTCGTTGGTCTTCTTCCCAGACCTGCAAACTTGTGCAATGTGTCCCATCTTTCCGCATTGCCTGCATATTTTGTCCTTGGACCAGCAGTCCTTCTGGTCATGGTTTGTTCTGCCGCAGCGATAACATTTTGCAAATCCCCGTGTCATTTCATGGGTGCCGTATTCCTGTGGCTTTTGTTGTATTTCCGCAGCTCCCCTTGCTGCTGCTTCGTACGATACTGCCACGCTGAAAGCCTTATCTAGCGTCAGCTCTTTCTCTGAGAGTAACCTCTTCTGGGTTCCTTCACTCAGGAGTCGCTGCCCGGCCCCGCCGCAGCCCAGGCAGGATCAGTGCACTACCTGCCACCAGCCCGATTAGCTGGGAAACCACAGACTGGAGAACCAAGCCTGGCTCTCGACAGTCTCTCCTGCAATTTTTCAATTCGATGATTTGGAGGGCGGTTGCCCACGGTCGACGCCCGTTTCTCGAGTTTCTTTGGATTATTTTTTTTTTCTTTCTCCTGGCTCCGACCTTCAATAACGTCATCTAAGGTGCTGCCGAGTTGCAGGTAAGTTCGTTTCTTACTCGTCGCCAGTATTATGTCCGTGTATAATTGAGACACGGACTGCAGGAGTTGATTATAACAAGTCTTTACTGAATGGAGACAACCTGAAAACTGAAACTACAGAAGCCTGCTAGGGCCTTTTATACAGGGGTGGTCACTGCCGGTACTGCAGTCTGAGACCAGTTATTCCCTTAAAGGTACATACACAACAGCAACCAGCCGGTGCACAGCAAGATCCCAGATACAGCAGTGAGATGAATGACCGGTTAATCCGTTTCGGTTGAGGGATAAATATTAGCCAGGACAGAGACCGATGCAAAAGTAGCAGAACAACTCAAGAGTCGGCTCCTGATCCGTCTTTAAATGAGACGTTAAACCGAGGTCCCGTCTGCCCTCTCAGGTGGACGTAAAAGATCCCACGGCACTATTTCAAAGAAGAGCAAGAGAGTTCTCCCCGGTGTCCTGGGGCCAATATTTATCCCTCAACCAACATCACTAAAAAACAAATTAACTGTTCATCATCACATTGCTGTTTGTGGGAGCTTGCTGTGCGCAAATTGGTTGCCAAGCTTCCTACATTACAACAGTGACTACACTTCAAAAAGTCCTTTGTTGACTGTAAAGCGCTTTGGGACATCCTGAGGTTGTGAAAGGCGCTACAGAAATGCAAGCTCTTTCTTCTTTCTTTTCTGATCCAACCCCAGAACACACTAAAATCAACGAGTGTGACATTGCTTCACAGAGGCTGTCTCACTTGGGCTTGGCACTGCGTGCAGTATAACTCCAGTTCAGTATGATGAGGAAATGGAGGCTGCCACCTACACTCTCCTAACCAGTAATTATCCTAGGGGTTGGTGGAGCTCTGTGTGTGTGTGTGTGTGTGTGTCTATTACACACAGACATGGTCAGTCACAGCCCACAGTATATCTAGGGTGCTCCCAGCTACGATCTGTATTCTACAGCTCACTGCTTCACTCAGTCTTACACTGGGAGGTTCAGATGAAGGGTCCCAGACCTGAAACGTTGACTCTGTTTCTCTCT
The DNA here is from genome assembly GCF_052327205.1 of Somniosus microcephalus. Taxonomy (NCBI): domain Eukaryota; kingdom Metazoa; phylum Chordata; class Chondrichthyes; order Squaliformes; family Somniosidae; genus Somniosus; species Somniosus microcephalus. The sequence continues at coordinate 40,829,048 of NC_141013.1, forward strand.
CCACAGATGCTGCCTGGCTTGCTGAGTATTTCCAGCATTTTCTGTTGTTATTTCAGATTTCCAGCATCCACAGTATTTTGCTATTACACTGGGAGGATTGGACTTCAACTTGCCACCCGGGTGTGAAACTGGCATTACAGACCGGCCGCCTCTTATAGAAAGCGCCCAATGTTCATTCCCATTGATTTCAATAGAGTGAAAATCGGGCGGTTTCTGTAACGGACGGGCAATCCGCAGCGCCAGTTTCACACCCAGGCGGAATCTATCCTGTCGTGCAGTATACAAACTGCAGTCCTTACTGAAGCCTTGCTAGTTGCTTACTCCTATCAATTAATACTTGCAAAGTCCATCTTATTACAGTGTTTCCTATCAACCAAAATCGACTACTTCAATGCTCTCCTGGCCAGCCTCTCACCTCCACCCTCCATAAACTTCAGCTCATCTGAAATGTTGTTCTTCGTGTCCTTTCCTGCCCAGCACCCCATTCTTGCTTAACGACATTGGCACCCATTCCCCCAAACACCTTAAACTTAAAATTCTTGTCCTTGTCTTTAAATCACTACATGGCCTCGCCCCTCTCTAACTGTAACTTCCTGCAGCCCAACAACTCTCCCCTCCCCTCAAACCTCCCATTGCTCTGATGCCGGCCTCTTGTGCATCGCCCTCACCCCCCACCACACCTGCCCCCCCCCGCCCCCTTCAGCCGCTTAGGCCCCCCGCTCTGAAATTCTGGGCCACAACCCCCTCCGCCTCTCCAACTCCCTCTCCTCGTTTAAGACCCTCCTTAAAACCCACGTCTTTAACCAAGCTTCCTGGTCACCCCTCCGAATATCCCTTTCTCAATTCAATTCAATTCAATTTTTATTTGCCATATGTAACTAGTACAATGGAATGCTTACTCCCTGATCACTCCCACAATAAGCTGTGGGAGCTCACAGAGACACGTCGCTATTCTCCAGCGCCATGTTCAGAAAAAGTCAATTCAATGGCATCCATGGTAGTGGGAACGCGATGTCCCTCAGCCGCTCCGTCACCGCGGCCTCCTCCTCACTGTTGCCGGCTCCACGATGTGGTGGCCTGCTTCTCCCGCTCACGGTCTGGCCTCTGGCCACCATGCCCGGCTCTCCCTCCTCCCAGTCGGACTGCGAGCTTCCCGCCAAGGAGCTGCCGGCCGACGTGCTGTAGTGGGTCGTCGTGGCTGCTGCTGCTGCTTGTTGCTGCTGCGCTGCCTCCGCCCGACTCGCCGAACACATCACTCCGGCAGCGGGAGCGGGCGGTGGGGGAGCGGGCCGTCCGAAGCAGGGAGAGCGCTTACCTCCGGACCGCCTCAGTCGCCATCTTGACATTAATTTCTTTGGCTCAGCATCTGTTCCTGCTTCGGCCACTGCGGACAACCCTGGCACACACTTCTACATAAATGCAATTGTTGTCGTAAAAAGTGAATACACAATGTAGAGTGGATACTCATGTCCAGTCCCTGCTGCTTGCACAGTACAACTGCAAGTCCCATTTCTCTGTAAACTTAGCATCATTTTGCAGTGTTGGCATGGTAACTAGTGGAATCCGAATTTGGTTTCTGCCAAGTGTAAATAACGCCCTTTCTGAATGTACGGTGCGGTACGGTAGGTTAATGGTGATGTTATTAGACTAGTAATCCACAGGCCTGGACTAATAATCCAGAGGCTGCGAGTTCAAAACCCACAATGGCAGTTTGAGAATTTGAATTCAATTTTAAAAATCTGGAAATTAAAAGCTGGGATCAGTAAAAGTGAAACTGTCGGATTGTCATAAAAACCCATCTGGTTCACTAATGTCCTTTAGGGAAGGAAACCTGCCGTCCTTACCTGGTCTGGGCCTATATGTGACTCCAGTCCCACAGCAATGTGGTTGAATCTTAATCTGTGAGGTTGAGGTAGAAAATCAGCCTTGATCTTAACGAATGGCGGAGCAGGCTGGAAGGGCCGAATGGTGAACTCCGGCTGCTATTTCTTATGTTCTTATGTTAACTGCCCTCTGAAGTGGCCTAGCAAGCCCCTTCGTTGTATCAAACTGCTTCTCAGGGTAACTAGGGATGGGCAATAAAACCAGTGATGCCCACATTCTCAGGCTGAATGATAATACAGGAAACTCTCGTTTAAACGGCACGTAAATATCCGGAATTCTCTATTAACCGGCAAAATTCATACTCCCAAAACAACACCCCAATAACCGGAACTGTTGCCGAGTCTGAGTCCGAGTCTCTCGCGGTGGCCGAGTTAGTCAGTGGGGGTAGTTCTCCAAACTGCCACTACTCGGCTTTCTGGCGCTGTCAGAAGTCTCTTCCGATCCGAACACCTCAATAACAGGGCCTAGAAATTCGGTTTTGGCGCAGCGAGGGCTTTAGCGCCGGAAGTTAGTGCCGGCGCTAAGTCCCCCTGCGCGCGCCAAAAATTCAGTAGCGCCGCGCCCAAACGGCTGCCGGCGCTACTGAGGGGTCTCATCGCCTCAAAACTGGCGCCACGCACCGCATTGCGGCGCTATTCCGGCGCTGCGGCGCCCGCTGCGGTGCGGCAGGCTCGGGAAGTGCAGGCCTCCTCCTTCCGTTAAGGAGGAGCTGCCTGCACCCGGCCGCGGCCCGCGATAATCTTTTTAAAAATGAGCCCGGCACCTCGGACAAGTGCCGGGCTTGCTTCTGTTCCGGGGGGGGGGGGGCGGGGGGAAGTCCGGGGAGGGAGCTGCGGCCAGGCGGCCGGCGGGAAAGCGGCCGGCCGCCGCGGGGCCTTTAATGCGCCGGCGCAAAGTTCTGTAAGGCACCTCTGCCAGAACGTTGCTTGCGGCTGCCACGGGCGAGGCGGCCGCAACTCAATTTCCGAGTTCGGGCGGGTTACCATGGCAACCGGGACGCTGCGCACACCGATGACGTCATCGGTGCCGGCGCAGCGCTACCGGCCTAACGCCGATTTAGGGCCCCTGTCAATTTCTAAACTGGCCATAACTTCGGCGCTAGGCCCTCTAGCGCCTCAAAAGCGGCGCTAAGGCCAGTGAATTTCTAGGCCCAGGAGTCTGACTCTCCCGCGCTGCCGGTAGTCTCTGCCAATCTGCCATTTTTCTGTGTTATGGATTACCCTCAACTGGCAGTACTGTACTTAATCAAGCATCTTCCACCATCCATTTAACACAACATTCTGTAGGTGAGTACCCAATTACTGGATGCTGCACATTTCTTGATTTTTTTATTTTTGTTTGTTCAAAATAGCCTCGGTAGATAACCCTCAGCGTCATCCGGAATTTTTTATCAACCGGCAACACGCCGGTCCCGTCGGTGCCGGATACCAAAGAGTTTCCTGTAATTTAAAAATCCTTTTAAGCAGCTCGGCCTAGAAATTGGGTTGTGGGTTCGCCAGGGCTGTAGCGCCAGAAATTTTGCGCCAGCGTTAATGCGGCAGCGCCCAACGAAAATTCGGTTGCGCCGGGCCCAGACGGCGGCGGGCGCTAAAGGAGGGTTTTAGCGCCTCAAAACGGGCGTTCAATTGGGTTTTCCGGCGCTAATCCCCCGCTGCGGCACCCGATGCGGTGCGGCAGGCTGGGGAACTGCAGGCCTCCTCCTCCTGTTAAGGAGGAGCTGCCTGCAGCCGACAACTGACCGGCGGATTCCCCCGACATCTGAGCCCGGCACCTCGGGGAAGTGCCGGGCTCGCAGCACACACACATCAGGGCCGCGGGGGGGGTGATGCAGGAGTCCGGGAAGGGAGGTGCGGGCAGGCGGCCGCCGCTCCACCTTTATGCGCCGGCACAAAAGCGTGTAAGAACCCTTTCCACAATCGTTGGTTGCGCCTGCCACGGGCGAGGCGGGCGCAACTGAATTTGGGCTTGGGGCCAGGTTACCACGGCAACCGGGACGCTGCGCACACCGATGACGTCATCGGTGCTGGCGCAGCGCTACCGGCTAACGCCGATGGTAAGGCCCAAGTCAATTTCAGAAACGGCTATAATTCCAGCGCAATGCCCTCCAGCGCCGCTAATTGGGCGCTAACCCCACTCAATTTCTAGGCCCTCATGTCTATGGGGTAGATGTTGACTTTGTGTGCGAGTGTAAAGTGGGTGATAGTGAGTTTTACGGGGGATAACTTCGGTTGCTTTGCACAAAGCAACTAGCGCCCGGGTGCGCCGCCGGTAACGTCTCCTGCGAAATTCAGCGGGAGGTTAGCGGCAGCGGTAGCCAGTAACCCCCCGCGGCACTGCACCTCCGGCGATGACATCATCGTCATGCACAGCGCCCCGCTCGCGCCCCGGCCACAAACCTGGCTCGTGCCCCGACCTACTGCCGGGCGCTATGTCCGACAGGGTCAGGGGGGCGTTTTTGCGGCTGAGTGGCGATAATTAAAGGGCAGGTGCGGACATTTCTTTTGGGCCGCCTGCCAGCACCTGCCCCCTCGCGCCTCCTCCTGCAGGATGCCGGCCGCGATCGGTCAGCCCGGCACTCCTCTTGAGTGCCGGGCTGTTTTCCCGGCACCTCGCTCCCTGGTGGTCCAGCAGGACCCTGGTGCGTGCTGTGCTAGGCCCCTCCCCTTTAATCACGGGAGGGAAGCCTGTAATACCGCGGCGCAGTGTGCCGGAACGCGTGGCGCTGCTGCACGTAGCACCGCAATATTCAATGGGAGCGCCCCAAGAGGGAGGGGGAGTAGTGCCCCGCCTCCTGCTTGCGGTGCTACCATTGAATTTCGGGCGCGGGGGTGCTAACTTTCTCGGGGCACTAAAAGTAGCACCCCGGCAAAGTTATCGCCCCAAAGGGGGCGCGAGCCAATTTTCCCCTTTATGCCTCTTCCCATTTTTATTTCCATTGGCTTGATGTATAACAGGCTGCCGCTTTACACTATCGCACAAAGTCAAGATCTACCGCTATATTTATCTTCTAGCAAATGGTCTCCTGGGTGATCTGTTAATGTTTGTCCATCTGTATTTGTATCAGTTGGCTGTGGTCTGAATAATGGGCATGTCAACCAGATGCGATTCAGTAAACATATGTTAAGTATCAATTTAAAAAGTTAAGTAAAATAAAATCAAGCTACACCACAATAACTTGTAAAGATTTCCCGCTCTGTGCTATTTTAATGGCAAGAACAAGTTTATTGCCACTGTTAAACCGACACCAATTGGACCATCTAAGTTGTACACTGGAGCTTTGGCACAAACATCAAGTTGATTAAAGGAGTTGATAGAGGAGAGAGAGAGAAACTATTTCCTCTGGTGAGGGGAGGCCAGAACAAGGGGGCATAACCTTAAAATTAGAGCCAGGCTGTTCAGGGGTGATGTCAGGAAGCACTTCTTCACACAAAGGGTAGTGGAAATCTGGAACTCGCTCCCCCAAAAAGCTGTTGAGGCTGGGGGGCCAATTGAAAATTTCAAAACTGAGTTTGATAGATTTTTGCTAGGCAAGGGCATTAAGGGATATGGAGCAAAGGCGAGTAAATGGAGTTAAGATCAGCCATGGTCTAATTGAATGGCGGAATGGGCTCGAGGGGATGAATGGCCTCCTCCTGTTCCTATGTACCCCAGGGATCTGTTCAAAATGAAGAGCATGCAGGTCCCTCTGTAACTCAAAGAGAAAATACGGGAATACAGACATAAGAAAAATGTCGGAGAGGAAAAGACCAGCTGGTCCATCTAGCCTATCTCACACAGTCGTGAGGCCAGTGCATCATGATAGAGACACTCTCTGCTCGCCCAGAGTCAGGTAATCTCCTCAAAGAGGCAAATCAAATGTGGGTGCTTCTGATCCACACTGATCAAAAATAAATTTATATAGCGCCTCTCACGAGCTCAGGACGTCCCAAAGCGCTTTACAGCCAATCATGGAGAGCCCTGGATGGATCCCTGGACTATGTAGTTTCCAAGTTTGATAGTTGGTCTGTACTGAATTAGCTAAGGGGGCAGGGACAATGCAATTAGCCTCAGCATCCCAGGTTAAAGGCAATCGGCTGAAAATTCAGTAGCCTTAGCGCCGCTTTTGAGGCGCTAGAGGGCCTTGCGCCGGAGTTATGGCCAGTAGTGAAATTCCCTGGGGCCCTAAATCGGCGTTGCTCCGGTAGCGCTGCGCTGGCACCGATGACGTCATCGGTGTGCGCAGCGTCCCGGTTGCCGTGGTAACCCGCCCGAACTCCGAAATTGAGTTGCGGTCGCCTCGCCCGTGGCAGCCGCAACCAGCGTTTTGTCAGAGGTGCCTTACTGCAGTTAGCGCCGGCGCATTAAAGGCCCCGCGGCGGCCGGCCGCTTTCCCGCCGGCCGCCTGCCCGCAGCTCCCTCCCCGGACTTCTCTCCCCCCCACCCCCCGGAACAGATGCAAGCCCGGCACTTGTCCGAGGTGCCGGGCTCATTTTTAAGCAGATTTGCGCGGGCCGCGGCCGGGTGCAGGCAGCTCCTCCTTAACGGAAGGAGGAGGCCTGCACTTCCCCAGCCTGCCGCACCGCATCGGGTGCCGCAGCGCCGGAATTGTGGCGCGAAACGGCAGTTAGCGCCCTTTTCCAGGCGCTAAGACCCTTCAGTAGCGCCGGCAGCCGTTTGGGCGCGGCGCCACTGAATTTTTGGCGCACGCAGGGGACTTAGCGCCGGCACTAATTTCCGGCGCTAAAGCCCTGGCTAAGCCAAAACCCAATTTCTAGGCCAATGTGTCAGGAGGAAAGAGATAAGGGGGGCAAAATTCCCCTTGAAATTTCGATGGGAGGTGATAACGGGGCACAAATGGTTTTGCGCTCCCCCCCCCCCCCCCCCAGGTGATAACTGCGCCTCCCATGAAATCCAGCAGGAGGGTAGAGGCGGCGCTACCGCTTTTCCCCCCGATCTTCTGCGCCCGGAGATCCTGCCGTCATCTCTGGGCGCATCGCCCCGTTAGCACTCCCAATGCAAAATTCCTCGTTTTTCACCTGCCTGTGGTGCCTCTGTTTTTTAGCGACAAGTTCGGCAGGGGGTTTCCAGTCGGGAGGCCTGTGGTGGAGCGCTGTTTAAAGGCGTCCACTCCCGGTTGTTGTTTGTGTCGGCCAGGACACCGAACTCTTTGCTGCTCAGAAGCAAAGAGCCCTTTTGATTAATTGGAAGCGTTTTTGAGATTTCGGAGTTTGCTGCTGAATAAGGAATCTTTATTTGCATTAGGGTGTGATTTGTTGGTTATTAGGCAGTTGTTTTCAGAGCAACGTAAAGGGTCCGCAGTGTGTGCCTGTTCTCCCCGAAGCAAGCAAAGCTGCAAATGAGCATCTGTTGAATGATCAGACCTCCCCTTTAAGAGCTGGAAAGAAGCAGCGCGAGCGATCAAATCCGTTTGGAACTCACCTGAAATTCGGCAGCTCTCTGGTGTTAGCGCCCCTGTAGCGCCCCACTGAGGACATTAGCGCTTGATTTAGCGCCCCTCTCCCTTCCTGGGGCGATGTCAGGGAATTTAGGATGAGGCTCAGGATCATTAGCGCCGGGCGCTAACTTTTCCAACTTTTTCCAGTTCGCGCCCCAAGTGGTCCTCTAGGGGAATTTCTCCCCCAAGAAGCCTTGGCCTAGAAATTCAGTTGCCTTAGCGCCGCTTTTGAGGCGCTAGAGGGACTAGCGCCAGAGTTATGGCCAGTTTAAAAATTCCCTGGGGCCCTAAATCGGCGTTGCACCGGTAGCGCTGCGCCGGCACCGATGACGTCATCGGTGTGCGCAGCGTCCCGGTTGCCGTGGTAACCCGCCCGAACTCCGAAATTGAGTTGCGGCCGCCTCGCCCGTGGCAGCCGCAAGCAACGTTCTGTCAGAGGTGCCTTACTCCAGTTTGCGCCGGCGCATTAAAGGCCCCACGGCAGCCGGCCACTTTCCCGCCGGCCGCCTGCCCGCAGCTCCCTCCCCGGACTTCTCCCCCCCCCCCCACCCCCGGAACAGATGCAAGCCCGGCACTTGTCCGAGGTGCCGGGCTCATTTTTAAGCTGATTTGCGCGGGCCGCGGCCGGGTGCAGGCAGCTCCTCCTTAACGGGAGGAGGAGGCCTGCACGTCCCCAGCCTGCCGCACCGCATCGGGTGCCGCAGCGCCGGAACAGCGCCGCAATGGGGCAGTTAGCGCCCATTGGGAGGCGCTGAAACCCTCCAGTAGCGCCGGCAGCCGTTTGGGCGCGGCGCTACTGAATTTTTGGCGCGCGCAGGGGGACTTAGCGCCGGCACTAACTTCCGGCGCTAAAGCCCTGGCTGCGCCAAAACTCAATTTCTAGGCCCTTGTCTTTACACAGCACCTTTCCTGTCCTCGGGACATTCCAAAGTGCTTCACAGCCAATGAAGTACTTTTGAAGCACAGTTACTGTTATACATGCAAATGTAGCAGCTAATTTGTGCACAGCAAAACCCCACAAATAGCAATGAATGAACGACTGGTCAATCTGTTTCTGGCGGTATTGGTTGAGGGGTGAATGTTGGCCGAGGCAGCAGAAACCTCCCTCCTCTTCAGAAACGTGCCGTGGGATCTTTTACGTCCGCCTGAACAGGTAGACGAGGCCTTGATTTAACATCTCATCCAAAAGACGGAAGAGAAGCAGAAAGAAGTTGCAGGGGGAGAGAACGAAACAGTGAAATTCAGTTTATCCAAAAAAAAATGAGCATTGTATTCAATTTTCATCGTAAAAGCACATTAAAAAAAGATTCTCGGAGAGACAGCTAAAAGAATCAGGCAAGTGCTTGGTGCAACCTTTGCTCCTGTTCTAGTCTCTGTACTTTTATACAGGCAGCTGTTAGAAGAGAGTGAACTTTGAAATCAGCCTGCCTGACCCAGTCCGATCCTGGTGCTTCTCTGATCTGCAGCCCTGCCATTCACACCACACTGATACAGTTTAATATTACAGAGTTGTGTGAGCTGTGCAAAAACGGTTACAAGAAACCAATTCTGTTCATTCGGTTTCCAAAACAAATAGGTTGGCAGGCAAATATTGTGGAAGAACATTGAGAAATGACTTACCCTCGCAGGAGTCGATCTTAGCCAGCGCCTCTCTTTACCATCGTTTTGGATGATTTCATCGACCATCAGCTGTAATTCTTCTCCTGTTTCTGTTTGGCCCCTGTTGCAGCAGATCTGAGGGCACTGCTCGAGCTTGCTTTCCCCTGGCCAAACTCCAGTTAAGAGTGATGGTTGCAGAAAGCCAGCCTCACGCCTGAACAGAAATTGAGGTTTTTTTCCCCCTAGTCAGTGGCCTTGTATGATTTAGATTAGGCTGTTCCAATTACCACCCTCTCCACTTAGTGGCTGTCTATGAAAAGAGCGCTGTTATTTTACAGTGCCTGGGCTGAATTGTGACCTTGTTTTGACAACACAAACGAACGAGAGACCACAGCCTCTCCCTGGGACTTTCACTGACGTATATCTGACTCCAAAATATCAAATGCTTTAACTCTGTATTGTCAGATCGGGAAAAGTTGGTCAACATTCTCGGTACAATCTGAAACTTTCTCTCCTGTGCCGAAGGTGGGGGGGGAGCGGGGGAGAGAAAGCTCACCTACGTTTCTGGCTCATAATGAGAATCATTCATCTGGGAATTTGAAAGACTCCGATCAACTGGGCTTGTTTGACACAAGTAAATAACGCCTTTCATAGAGTTCGCCAGAACACTTCTGGGCAGATGCTTCTGAATAAACCCTATGTAATGGTGCGCCTGCTGTGAATTACAGCATAGAAAGACAGCCCAAAGCAAACAGACCTGGCACAGAGGTGCGATTCAGTCATCCTGCCACATGCAGAGGGGAACACTGAAGCCAATATGTATCCTTAGTGGAAAAAAAAGTCAAATTATTAAGTGGGCAAGATGATGTTCCGTTGCAAACTTAAGACACAATTTGTGATATATTGTTCCTTGGAGATGTAATTTTATTTTCAACAGTCAGTTATTACTTAACGTTCTATCAGTGGTATATTGTACCTTATAAATTCACCCACAATCAATGCAATATTCTTGTCATGTATAAAATGTAAAGTTAGACAGGAAAAGGCTTTGTAAATACAACATAGACTTTTTTTTCCTGCACGTATTTAAGTTTCCACAGGCCAAAGTTTGCCCTTAAGAGGAGCTCACACAGAAATACAGTTTCACGTACACACTACAAAATGCAAAACAAATGAGCATATAATCACCGGGGGTGCAATGTCACATTATTGAAGCGCATTTAGACACTTGACACCCCCCCAGTGACTGAGGTCACTCCTGACCCCTCCCCCAGTGACTGAGTTCACACCTGACCCCCTCCCCCAGTGACTGAGGTCACACCTGCACCCCACCCCCCCCCTCACTGTGTCTAGGATTAGCCCCCCATCCCCCGGTGACTGTGACTGGGCCCTCCCCTGCAGCCTCTCCCTCACCCGCTCCGGTTGCCGCGTTCCCAGGCACTTCCGGCAATGACAATCCAGCAGCACGAGCCCGGCTTGAGCCTCAGAAACAACAACCGGCACATGCGCAGTAAGACCGCCCGATCGCGCATGCTCAGCGAGTCACTCTGCCCATTGTACAAGTTGTTGTTTCATTAATCGTTAGAGCCGCAAACTGGCAGCTCGGGGGTACACTCACTGCCCAGGGGGTACACTGACTGCCCAGGGGGACACTCACTGCCCAGGGGGTACACTGACTGCCCAGAGGGGTACACTCACTGCCCGGGGGGACACTCACTGCCCAGGGTTACACTCACTGCCCGGGGGGGGACACTCACTGTCCAGGGGGGTACACTCACTGCCCAGGGGTTCACTCACTGCCCAGGGGGTACACTCACTGCCCAGGGGGACACTCACTGCCCAGGGGGTACACTGACTGCCCAGGGGGGTACACTCACTGCCCAGGGGGACACTCACTGCCCAGGGGAACACTCACTGCCCAGGGTTACACTCACTGCCCGGGGGGGGACACTCACTGCCCAGGGGGTACACTCACTGCCCAGGGGTTCACTCACTGCCCAGGGGGTACACTCACTGCCCAGGGGAACACTCACTGCCCAGGGGGACACTCACTGCCCAGGGGTACACTCACTGCCCAGGGGGACACTCACTGCCCGGGGGGACACTCACTGCCCAGGGGGTACACTCACTGCCCAGGGGGACACTCACTGCCCGGGGGGACACTCACTGCCCAGGGGGACACTCACTGCCCAGGGGGGTACACTCACTGCCCAGGGGGACACTCACTGCCCAGGGGGACACTCACTGCCCAGGGGGTACACTCACTGCCCAGAGGTACACTCACTGCCCAGGGGTACACTCACTGCCCAGGGGGTACACTCACTGCCCAGGGGGACACTCACTGCCCGGGGGGACACTCACTGCCCAGGGGGTACACTCACTGCCCAGGGGGGACACTCACTGCCCGGGGGGACACTCACTGCCCAGGGGGGTACACTCACTGCCCAGGGGGGACACTCACTGCCCGGGGGGACACTCACTGCCCAGGGGGTACACTCACTGCCCAGGGGGGACACTCACTGCCCGGGGGGACACTCACTGCCCAGGGGGGTACACTCACTGCCCAGGGGGGACACTCACTGCCCAGGGGGTACACTCACTGCCCAGGGGGACACTCACTGCCCAGGGGGGACACTCACTGCCCAGGGGGGACACTCACTGTCCAGGGGGGACACTCACTGCCCAGGGGGGTACACTCACTGCCCAGGGGGGACACTCACTGCCCAGGGGGACACTCACTGCCCAGGGGGGACACTCACTGCCCAGGGGGGACACTCACTGTCCAGGGGGGACACTCACTGCCCAGGGGGTACACTCACTGCCCAGAGGTACACTCACTGCCCAGGGGGACACTCACTGTCCAGGGGGGACACTCACTGCCCAGAGGGACATTATCTGCCCAGGGGGGACACTCACTGCCCAGAGGGACATTATCTGCCCAGGGGGGACACTCACTGCCCGGGGGGACATTATCTGCCCAGGGGGGACACTCACTGCCCGGGGGGACACTATCTGCCCAGGGGGACACTCACTGCCCAGGGGGACATTATCTGCCCAGGGGGGACACTCACTGCCCGGGGGGACACTCACTGCCCAGGGGGGACACTCACTGCCCAGGGGTACACTCACTGCCCAGGGGGGGGACACTCACTGCCCGGGGGGACACTCACTGCCCAGGGGGGACACTCACTGCCCAGGGGGTACACTCACTGCCCAGGGGGACACTCACTGCCCAGGGGGGACACTCACTGCCCGGGGGGACACTCACTGCCCAGGGGGGACACTCACTGCCCAGGGGTACACTCACTGCCCAGGGGGGACACTCACTGCCTGGGGGGACACTCACTGCCCGGGGGGACACTCACTGCCCAGGGGGACACTCACTGCCCAGGGGGGACACTCACTGCCCAGGGGTACACTCACTGCCCAGGGGGTACACTCACTGCCCAGGGGGGACACTCACTGCCCAGGGGTACACTCACTGCCCAGGGGGTACACTCACTGTCCAGGGGGGACACTCACTGCCCAGGGGGTACACTCACTGCCCAGGGGGACATTATCTGCCCAGGGGGGACACTCACTGCCCAGGGGGACACTCACTGCCCAGGGGGTACACTCACTGCCCAGGGGGACACTCACTGCCCAGGGGGACACTCACTGCCCAGGGGGGACACTCACTGCCCAGGGGGACACTCACTGCCCAGGGGGTACACTCACTGCCCAGGGGGACACTCACTGCCCAGGGGGTACAGTCACTGCCCAGGGGGACACTCACTGCCCAGGGGGTACAGTCACTGCCCAGGGGGACACTCACTGCCCAGGGGGGACACTCACTGCCCAGGGGGATACTCACTGCCCAGGGGGACACTCACTGCTCACGGGGTACACTCATTGCCCAGGGGTACACTCACTGACCAGGGGGTACATTCACTGCCCAGGGGGACACTCACTGCCCAGGGGGACACTCACTGCCCAGGGGGTACACTCACTGCCCAGGGGGTACATTCACTGCCCAGGGGGTACATTCACTGCCCAGGGGGACACTCACTGACCAGGGGGACACTCACTGCCCAGGGGGACACTCACTGACCAGGGGGACACTCACTGCCCAGGGGGACACTCACTGCCCAGGGGGACACTCACTGCCCAGGGGGACACTCACTGCCCAGGGGGGACACTCACTGCCCAGGGGGACACTCACTGCTCACGGGGTACACTCACTGCCCAGGGGGGACACTCACTGCCCAGGGGGGACACTCACTGCCCAGGGGTTACACTCACTGCCCAGGGGGTACACTCACTGCCCAGGGTTACACTCACTGCCCAGGGGGACACTCACTGCACAGGGGGTACACTGACTGCCCAGGGGGGTACACTCACTGCCCAGGGGGACACTCACTGACCAGGGGGACACTCACTGCCCAGGGGGTACACTGACTGCCCAGGGGGGTACACTCACTGCCCAGGGGGTACACTCACTGCCCAGGGGGACACTCACTGCCCAGGGGGACACTCACTGCCCAGGGGGTACACTGACTGCCCAGGGGGTACACTGACTGCCCAGGGGGGTACACTCACTGCCCAGGGGGACACTCACTGCCCAGGGGGTACACTGACTGCCCAGGGGGGTACACTCACTGCCCAGGGGGTACACTCACTGCCCAGGGGGACACTCACTGCCCAGGGGGTACACTGACTGCCCAGGGGGGTACACTCACTGCCCAGGGGGACACTCACTGCCCAGGGGGTACACTCACTGCCCAGGGGGACACTCACTGCCCAGGGGGTACACACACTGCCCAGGGGGACACTCACTGCCCAGGGGGGACACTCACTGACCAGGGGGTACACTCACTGCCCAGGGGGTACACACACTGCCCAGGGGGACACTCACTGCCCAGGGGGTACACTCACTGCCCAGGGGGACACTCACTGCCCAGGAGGGACACTCACTGTCAAGGGGGGACACTCACTGCCCAGGGGGACACTCACTGCCCAGGGGGTACATTCACTGCCCAGGGGGTACACTCACTGCCCAGGGGGGACACTCACTACCCAGGGGGACACTCACTGACCAGGGGGTACACTCACTGCCCAGGGGGACACTCACTGCCCAGGAGGTACACTCACTGCCCAGGGGGACACTCACTGCTCACGGGGTACACACCCGCGGATATTATCTGTCCAGGGTCACAGTACCTCATCTGGGGACTGTCCCTGGAAAAGGGGGACGTCTGGCCCCCCTATTATATAACGCCTTTAACACAGTATAACGTCGTAAAGCGCTGCACAGGAGCATAATCAGACAAAAATTGACACCAAGCCAAAGAAGGAGATATTAGGAGGGGTGCTTTGTCAAAAATGTAGGTTTTAAGGAGCGCCTTAAAGAAGAAAAGAGACGTGGAGAGGCGGAGCGGTTTAGGGAGGGAATTCCAGTGCTTGGGGCCTATACAGCTGAATGCTCAGCTGCCAATGGTGGGGCGAAGGGAGTGGGGGATGCACAAGAGGTCAGAATTCATAGAATCATAGAAAGTTACAGCACGGAAGGAGGCCATTTCAGCCCATCATGTCCGCGCCGGCCAACAAAGAGCTATCCAGCCTAATCCCACTTCCCAGCTCTTGGTCCGTAGCCCTGCAGGTTACAGCATCCCAAGTGCACATCCAAGTACTTTTTAAATGTGGTTAGGGTTCCTGCCTCTACCACCCTTTCAGGCAGTGAGTTCCAGACCCCCACAACCCTCTGGGTGAAGAAATTCCCCCTCAAATCCCCTCTAAACCTTCCCCCAATTACTTTAAATCGGTGCCCCCTGGTTTTTGACCCCTCCACTAAGGGAAATAGGTCAAGGGACACAGAGTTCTCCATATGTGGCTTATGGGTCTCAGTTTAAACATCCCTGCTTTACAATGATTCCATTAGAACCTGCTGATGGAAAAGCTCTGCAATCAATTAATCAGCGATCTATGATCATTTTGGGGGGCAAAATAGTCGAGCAACAGGAAACAGACCTTATCAATAAAACGTTTTCAGCAACTCAGTATCCCTGTCGGAGGAAGGAAGGTGTCTGCAGAGCAGTAACCGTGCTCTGTGTTATCCTTGTCGAGGTCGGGTACATCGCGTGAGTGAGCAGCAGACAAATTAGGGAACAGGGTTGCTGGTTATCTAAGACGCATTGATCATTTCTGTAGCTGCGCTCACATTACAGTGAACATGGCCTGGCTCGATGCATCTTAGTTTTGATAATCAGTTGCAGCAGTGTACGGTTAGAGCACGGGACTCATTCCAGAGACCAGGAGATCAAATCCGACTATGCGAAGTTGTGAAATTGAATTCAATAAATCTGGTCATTTCTGGGCTGGCTCCAGGAAATATGACCGTGAAAGCTGCCGGATTGTCTTAAAAACTCAACTGGTTCACTAACGCCCTTCAGAGAAGGGCACCGGCCGTCTTTGCCCAGGCTGGCCTAGATGTGGCTCCAAGCCCACACCAACGTGGTTTACTCTTCCTGCCCTCTGAAGTGACTCGGTTATGCATAAGTTCATAGAGGAAGGCCCACCACCACCCTCTCAGGGCACCAGGGATTGGCAATAAATGCCAACCTAACCAGCGACACCCACATCCCGAGGTGTTTTTAAAAAATGTTATGTGTCACCCGATGCCTCAAATTTCAATTTCTGTTACATATGGACATATTGAAATTGATGGGCAGGAAAAGACCAGCTGGTCCATCAAGCCTGCCCCATGCACCATGGTGGCCAGAGCATCACTTCTAGACACTACTTCCATTTCCTCCCACACATCCCCCACAGCCATGTAACCTCCTGGGAGAGGCAAATAACTAGAGAAAAAAATCCCAGGGCCAATAAGGGAAAAATACACCGTAAAATTCCTCTCCGACCCCCTCAGGTGATGGAAACCAGTCCAGGAGGTGACACAGACCGAGTGTTCTCTATAAGTTGGTTATTAATCCACTGTAACAAGTGCAGGATCGTTCCAGTGACTTCACTCACCTGGGCAAACACGTTACTGCTCATGTATTATTGTCGAATAATCACGTTGCTTTACGCAGAGCTTGGAGTCCATCGTTTCCAGCATGGAACTGATGGGCAACTCCATTAGCGCACTTGCGGACCCACCCATGATGCAGGGTCTGATGGCTGATGTCTCAGCTTCCGTTGCAGCACAAGCGGAAGCCTATAAAACAGGCTTTGAAGTGCGATTTTGGACTGAGTGCGGTGTAAACAGAGTGCTGCGAGTTGGGTGAGTCAGAGTTTGGTGAGGAGTGGAAGGAGGAGCTCCCTTGCTTCGCCTTTGTTTTTTCTAACTTTTCACCCTGTAGGAAGAGGCTGGTGTCGGGAGCAGCAGGAGAGTAGTGAGTATTTAAACTCACTTTCACGGGCTTTTTCTCAAAGGCCGGTCAATCTCGCAGACCGGCAGCGTTCCAGAGCCACGCCACGATTCAAAAAGTAATGCAGGCAAGAGGAAGCAGCTGATTGAGTGAGTACAGCCAGGTGAGTATTTATACTACTCTATAGTTTGACAGTTAAGGTTAATAGCTTATAAAGTTTAGAAGGTCTTAATTTTTGTGGTTATAGTTTCTACGGTCTCTGTTGTGTATCGGGGAGTGCTAGTAACCAAGGGCCCTTGAGTATATCATTTAATTGTAGTGTAATTGGTGGTATTCATTTGATTTAATTTAATTTAAATTAATTAAAGGGTAAGTCATGACAGCACAGCTCGGCCCCATGGCATGCTCCTGCACTATGTGGGAAATCAGGGACACTTCCTGTGTCCCTGATGACCATGTGTGCAGGAAGTGTATCCAGCTGCAGCTACTGGCAGACCGCATTGCAGCGCTGGAGCAGCGAATGGATACATACTGGAACATTCGCAATGCTGAGGACGTCGTGGATATCACGTTTAATCAGTTGGTCACACCGCAGGTAAAGGCTGCACAGGCAGGAAGGGAATGGGTGACCACCAGGCAGAGTAGTAGGTGCAGGCAGGTAGTGCAGGGGCCCCCTGTGGCCATCCACCTCTCAAACAGATATACCAATCTGGATATTGTTGAGGGAGATGGCTTATCGGGGGAAGGCAGCAGCAGCCAACTTCCTGGCACCATGGGTGGTTCTGCTGCACAGGACGGGAGGAAAATGAGCGGGAGAGCTATAGTGAGAGGGGATTCTATTGTAAGGGGAATAGATAGGCGTTTCTGCGGCCGCAAACAAGACTCCAGGATGGTATGTTGCCTCTCTGGTGCAAGGGTCAAGGATGTCTCGGAGTGGCTGCAGGGCATTCTGGAGGGGGAGGGTGAACAGCCAGTTGTCGTGGTGCATATAGGTACCAGCGATATAGGTAAAAACCGGGATGAGGTCCTAAAAGCTGAATATAGGGAGTTAGGAGGTAATTTAAAAAATAGGACCTCAAAGGCAGTAATCTCAGGATTGCTGCCAGTGCCACATGCTAGTCAGAGTAGAAATAGAAGGATATTTCAGATGAATATGTGGCTAGAGGAATCGTGCAAGGGGGAGGGATTCAAATTCCTGGGACATTGGAACCAGTTCTGGGGGAGGTGGGACCAGTACAAACTGGACGGTTTGCACGTGGGCAGGACCGGGACCGATATCCTAGGGGGAGTGTTTGCTAGTGCTGTTGGGGAGGGTGTAAACTAAAATGGCAGGGGGTTGGGAACCTGTGCAGGGAGACAGAGGAAAGGGAAGCAAGGATAGAAGCAAAAGACAAGAAGGAGAAAAGCAAAAGTGGCAGTCAGAGAAATCAAGGGTGTAAATTAAACATGGCCACAGTAAATAATAATTCTAAAAGGTCTAAGAGTGTTAAAAAAACAAGCCTGAAGGCTTTGTGTCTTAATACGAGGAGCATTCATAATAAGGTGGATGAATTAGCTGCGCAAATAGATGTAAACGGAAATGATATAATTGGGATTACGGAGACATGGTTCCAGGGTGACCAAGGCTGGGAATTCAACATCCAGGGGTATTCAATATTCAGGAAAGACAGGCAAAAAGGAAAAGAAGGTGGGATAGCATTGCTGGTTAAAGAGGAGATTAACACAATTGTAAGGAAGGATATTAGCTCTGATGATGTGGAATCTGTATGGGTAGAGCTGAGAAATACCAAGGGGCAGAAAACGTTAGTGGGAGTTGTATACAGACCCCCAAACAGCAATGCTGAGGTTGGGGATGGCATTAAATGGGAAATTAGAGATGCGTGCAATAAGGGCACAGCAGTTATCATGCGTGAATTTAATCTACATATAGATTGGGCTAACCAAATTAGTAACAATACTGTGGAGGAGGAATTCCTGGAGTGTATACGGGATGGTTTCCTTGACCAATATGTCGAGGAACCAACCAGAGATCAGGCCATCTTAGACTGGGTATTATGTAATGAGAAAGGATTAATTAGCAATCTTGTTTTGCGAGGCCCCTTGGGGCGGAGCGATCATAATATGATAGAATTCTTCATTAAGATGGAGAGTGAAGTATTTGACTCAGAGACTAGGGTCCTGAATTTAAATAAAGGAAACTGCGATGGTATGAGGCGTGAGTTGGCTACGATGGATTGGGAAACGTTACTTAAAGTGTTGACGGTGGATAGGCAATGGCAAACATTTAAAGATCGCATGGATGAGCTACAGAATTTGTTCATCTCTGTTTGGCATAAAAATAAAACAAAAAAGGTGACTCAACCGTGGCTAACAAGGGAAATAAGGGATAGCATAAGGTCCAAGGAGAGGACATATAAATTGGCCAGAAAAAGCAGTAAACCTAAGGATTGGGAGCAGTTTAGGATTCAGTAAAGGAGGACAAAGGGATTAATTAAGAGGGGGAAAATAGAGTATGAGAGTAAGCTTGCAGGGAACATAAAAACTGACTGTAAAAGCTTCTATAGATATGTGAAGAGAAAAAGATTGGTGAAGTCAAGCGTAGGTCCCTTGTAGTCAGAATCAGGGGAATTTATAATGGGGAACAAAGAAATGGCAGACCAATTAAATGCATATTTTGGTTCTGTCTTCACAAAGGAGGACACAAATAACCTCCCAGAGATGTTAGGGAACATAGGGTCTAATGAGAGGGAGGAACTGAATTAAATCAGTATTTGTAGGGAAATGGTGTTAGGAAAATTGATGGGATTGAAGGCCAATAAATCCCCAGGACCTGATAATCTACATCATAGGGTACTTAAGGAAGTGGCCCTAGAAATAGTAGATGCATTGCTGGTCATCTTCCAAAATTCTATAGCCTCTGGAACAGTTCCCATGGATTGGAGGGTAGCTAATGTAACCCCACTATTCAAAAAAGGTGGTAGAGAGAAAACGGGGGAATTATAGACTGGTAAGCCTGACATCGGTAGTGGGGAAAATGCTAGAGTCCATTATAAAAATGTAACAGCAGAGCACTTGGAAAACAGTGACAGGATCGGACAAAGTCAACATGGATTTACAAAATGTAAATCGTGCTTGACTAATCTACTGGAATTTTTTGAGGACACAACTAGTAGAATGGATAAGGGAGAACCAGTGGATGTGGTGTATTTGGACTTTCAGAAGGCTTTCGATAAGATCCCGCATAAGAGATTAGCATGTAAAGTTAAAGCACATGGGATTGGGGGTAAGATACTGACTTGGATGGAGAACTGGTTGGCAGACAGGAAGTAAAGAGTTGGAATAAACGGGTCTTTTTCCGAGTGGCAGGCAGTGACTAGTGGGGTACCGCAGGGATCGGTGCTAGGACCCCAGCTATTCACAATATATATTAATGATCTAGACGAGGGAACTAGATGTAATATCTCCAAGTTTGCAGATGACACAAAGCTGGTTGGGCGTGTGTACTGTGAGGAGGATGCCGAGAAACTCCAGTATGATTTGGACAGGTTGGGTGATTGGGCAGATGCATGGCACATGCAGTATAATGTGGATAAATGCGAGGTTATCCACTTTGGTGGCAAAAACAGGAAGGCAGATTATTATCTGAACAGCAATAGATTGGGAGAAGGGGAAGTGCAACGAGACCTGGGTGTCCTTGTGCACCAATCGCTGAAGGTAAGCATGCAGGTGCAGCAGGCGGTTAAGAAGGCAAATGGTATGTTGGCCTTCATAGCGAGAGGATTCGAGTACAGGAGCAAGGATGTCTTGCTACAGTTGTACAGGGCCTTGGTGAGACCACACCTTGAGTATTGTGTGCAGTTTTGGTCGCCTTATCTGAGGAAGGATGTTCTTGCCATGGAGGGAGTGCAGCGAAGATTCACCAGACTGATACCTGGAATGGCAGGAATAACATATGAGGAGAGAATGGGTCGATTAGGCTTATATTCGCTGGAGTTTAGAAGAATGAGTGGGGATCTCATTGAAACTTATAAAATTCTAACAGGACTAGACAGACTAGATGCAGGAAGGATGTTCCCGATGGCGGGGGAGTCCAGAACCAGGGGTCACAGTCTAAAGATAAGGGGTAAGCCATTTAGGACAGAGATGAGGAGGAATTTCTTCACCCAGAGAGTGGTGAACCTGTGGAATTCTCTACCAAAGAAGGCAGTTGAGGCCAATTCATTAAATATATTCAAGAAGGAGTTAGATATATTTCTTAAGGCTAAAGGGATCAAGGGATATGGGGAGAAAGCAGGGACAGGGTACTGAATTTGGATGATCAACTGTAAGCGAGGAAAATCTGGATGGTAAAACAGAACTAACAGACTCAGGTGTTACCCAGATCAATAGTTTTATTACGAGTGCACACGGGAGAACTATCTCAGCTACCCTTAGCTAGAGGCATCATTCTCAAGGGAAAAAAGTGGCAGTACAGCTTACTTTATATAGTTTATTAGACAACACCTGTTTTTATTAGGCAGCACGGTGGCATAGTGGTTAGCACTGTTGCCTCACAGCGCCAGGGACCCGGGTTCAAATCCGGCCTCGGGTGACTGTCTGTGTGGAGTTTGCACATTCTCCCCGTGTTTGCGTGGGTTTTCTCCGGGTGCTCCGGTTTCCTCCCACAGTCCAAAGATGTGCGGGTTAGGTTGATTGGCTATGATAAAATTGACGCTTAGTGTTAGGGGGATTAAATACGTGGGGTTACGGGGATAGGGTGGGATATGTGTTGGTGTAGGGGTTACGGGGATCGGGTGGGATATGTGTCGGTGTAGGCTCGATGGGCCGAAATGGCCTCTATCTGCACTGTGGGGTTTCTGTGATTCTGTGATTCTGTGAACACCCACTTATTACTAATGGGGGTGTATACATGAGAATATTGATGCTTGATTGGTTTACTTGATTAATCAATCAACTATTAGGCCTGTCCTTTGAACTTGAGTACCCTCTGGATATGTCAGTAAAAAGCTTGTCGACTGTAGAGGCTTCATATTCATGAGCTATGTCTTACTCTTGTTATCGGTATGGGAAAGTATTTTCCAGCAGAGACATGGCTAGATGAATACAAAGCCACATTGAATTATGCAGCTGGCTGACTACTCGTCAAGGCCTTATTTGCTGCTGCTCCATAATCATGCCTTTGTACTCTTATCTCTTCCAAGAACAGGCTCTTTCTAAACAGTTACTACCAAGTTGTAATTACAAGCAACACTTCAGAATGTCTTTGGTCAGCTAAATTTATGTTAGTTTAAAAAGGGTTAATATAGCCAAGTATCCCATGGTGCTTTGCGTTTGTTTTCCAGCCTAACAAGACTGAATGGTACCTTTCAGACATATTGTACCAGTCAAATATTGAGGCCCACCCCTTTATATCCCCTAAGCCAAATTTTATCCTAACATCAGCCATGATCTCATTAAATGGCGGAGCAGGCTCAAGGGGCCGAATGGCCTACTCCTGCTCCTATCTTCTATGTTTCTATGTAAGCCACCCAACGTCTGAGTGCTGCAGTGGAAGCTCAGACTTCAGTCATGCAAGCTCAGCTTGCTGCCACGTAAGCTCAGACTGCTGCCAGCATGGCTGCATTTACCAGCGTTGAAAGGGGCTTGCAGGGTATCACAGCAGTCTAGTAATTTGCCCTCCAACAGATTACTAGGATTGCTGAGGCATGCCCCGGGGGAAGGGCAGTGTCTCCGTGGAGCATGAACCTGCTGTCCTCTCTCAGGGTGACAGCATTCATGCTCCCGCCACTCACACTCCGCCAGTGCCCTTGCTTTTGCCTGTCAGCAGCCAGCCCACACTGCGGCCGCCCATGCCAAGATGGTGCAGTCTGAAGCCGGGCCTTCTAGGCTCAGAGCTGCTCAAGGTTGTCCTGCAAGACCATCTGCAGTCTCCCCCACTGAAAGTCAGCAGCCTTCCACCAGCCATGTTGCAGGCACTGGGGTAGCACTGCGTAGGAGCACTAGGACAGGCAAAGGCACACGGAGGACAGGCACACGGGTGATTAATTGTCTTTGGTATGTAATATTGGATGGTTTGATTTATAAATTTGGTTTGGAATGTTTGTTTTGTGGTATTTTTTATTGTAGCATTGTGGCCAAGAGGACGCTCTGATGGTCAGTAACAGAGGGAAGGTAAGGTGTGGGACTGTTGGTGAATGGGGAATTGGGGTTGTGGTCACTGGAACTGCAATTGGATGAGTTGGTCATGGACAGCCCAGCCAGAAAGGAGCTGTGTTGGTTGCCTCCTCCCTTCCTCCTCCTCCTCCTCCTCCTCTTCCTTCTCCTCCTCCTCCTCCTCTTCCTCCTCCTCCTCCTCCTCCTCTTCCTCCTCCTCCTCCTCCTCTTCCTCCTCCTCCTCCTCCTCCTCTTCCTTCTCCTCCTCCTCCTCCTCTTCCTCCTCCTCCTCCTCCTCCTCTTCCTCCTCCTCCTCCTCCTCCTCTTCCTTCTCCTCCTCCTCCTCCTCTTCCTCCTCCTCCTCCTCCTCCTCTTCCTCCTCCTCCTCCTCCTCCTCTTCCTCCTCCTCCTCCTCCTCCTCTTCCTCCTCCTCCTCCTCCTCCTCTTCCTTCTCCTCCTCCTCCTCCTCTTCCTTCTCCTCCTCCTCCTCCTCTTCCTCCTCCTCCTCCTCCTCCTCTTCCTCCTCCTCCTCCTCCTCCTCTTCCTTCTCCTCCTCCTCCTCCTCTTCCTTCTCCTCCTCCTCCTCCTCCTCCTCCTCCTCCTCTTCCTTCTCCTCCTCCTCCTCCTCTTCCTTCTCCTCCTCCTCCTCCTCTTCCTTCTCCTCCTCCTCCTCCTCTTCCTCCTCCTCCTCCTCCTCCTCTTCCTTCTCCTCCTCCCCAGCACTTTGCTGTATGCATAGTGGCAAGGGCTGTGCCCTCATGATGGCAATGTTGTGGAGCACGCAGCAGACAACAGCGAATCTTGAGACGTGCTCTGGTGAATGCTGCAGGGCTCCTCCAGTGCGATCCAGGCAGCGGAAGTATTGTTTAAGCCCGCCAATGGTCTACTCTATCAGATTCCGTGTGGCATCATGACTTTCATTATACGCATGTGCTTGGGTTGCGCACCGGAGTCATGAGCCAGGTGGTCAGCGGATAGCCCTTGTCACCCAGTAGCCACCCTCTGGTTTGTCGTGGTGCCCCAAATGCAGGTCATACAGCAGACTGCTGCAGAATGAAGGCAACATGACTGCTGCTGGGATACCGAGCATTGACTTCCATGATGCGCTGAGTATGGTCGCACACCAGCTGGACACTGAGGGAGTGGAATCCCTTCTAGTTGCGGTACATCTCCGAATTCAGATGCGGCACACACAAAGTGACGTGTGTGCAGTCAATGCCACCCTGCACCATGGGGAAGTCTGATATCCTGGTGAAGTTGCGTTTTCACTCCGCCTGCTTCTCTCGGGCAAGAGAAAATGAAATGTATTCATGTGTCTTTGCATACAGAGCCTCACTCACCTCCCTTATACAATGGTGCACAGCAAACTGAGAGATGTTGGAAATATCGGCTGCTCCAGCCTGGAAGGAGCCCGACGCATAAAAATTCATGGCCATGCTCACCTTCACAGCCACTGACAATGTCATCCTCGCCCTGCTCAGAGGCTGCAGTTCTGCCTGCAACAGATGGCAGATTTCAGTGAGCACCTCCTTAATGAAGCTGAGACGTCGCATACACTGTCCCTCGCTGAGGCTGAGGTAGGAGAATTGCTCCCTGAAGACCCTGGGTGGATATGGCCTCCTGCTGAGAGCCCTTCTCCCCCTCCTCCTCCTCCTCCTGCCTCTTCTAGCAACTTGTCCTGCTCTGTGTCGCCTCTGCTCATTCTTCCTGTCATGCAGCAGGCCAAGGGGGATACAAACTACTGCACCCATGTCTGGGAGCAACTGGTCTGACCAAAGCTTTGAAGTGACCTGTCACCCGACTCCCTGGAGACTTCAGCAACTTCAAATAAGATAACAAACCACCAAACACTCTACAAACTCACCAAGAGGCAGTAGAAATCAATCAGCAACTAACCTGAAAGCAGTTGATGATCCCTTTAAATAGCGCTGGTGAGGTGTCCTTCCTGCTGCTGAACACGTGTTCAGCTGTTCGTGTTTAAGAGAGCACGTTGAGGTCAAAAATGACAGCACTGGCGTCAAATTAACATTGCACGCTGATTGACGTCACGATCTGCGTATTCTGTATACTTCTGGTGCAAGCTCCCAGTGCCTGCACTAACGACCAACCAGAAGAGTGCACGCACAGCGGGAATGTCAGTTTGGACTCAAAATGGCATGTGTGGTGCCGAAAAATGGTGCGATACGGAGCCAAATTTACTGACCACTATCCACAGACATTCCCCCATCTACCATGCTAGTGACCTCCTCAAAAAATTAAAGTAGCTTAGTCAGACATGGCCTGTCCGTTACAAATCCATGCTGGCTCTCTCTGATCAGCTCTTACTTGTCCAAGTGCTCAGTCACTCTGTCTCTGGCATTAGATTCCAGTAACTTCCCTACAACTGATGTTAAACCAACAGATCGGTAGTTACCTGGTTTCTCCCTCCCCTTTCAAATAATGGAGTGACATTTGCAATTTTCCAATTGTAGAAGTGCCTTACTTCTTAGCTCTGGGTAATGACTCAATACACACTTGGATTCGTCAGACGGACAGGCCTTTTATTTAACTTCTCTTGCAAGGGGAATCAGTACCTCCACTCAAGGGGTGAGGCTACTATTCCAATGATACAGTGTAAACGTTCTATATTTATACAGTGTAACAAACAAGTTTGATTGAAATCCCTTTGTTCCTCTATCAGGATACATTTTAGATTAATCATCAGGTAGAAATAACATATTGACAGAAGGATCCTGGACACATAAGTCAACCGTTAATCTATAACAGGGCATGAATCGTGTAACCGGAGGTCCTCTTTAATCATATATAAGGGAGGCAAGCTTTGCTTTCGGTCACAAGTTATCAGGTCATTGGTACATCAAAGAAACTCATTATTCCACTTCTACATTCTCATTAGGTGGGTAGACATCTGTTCCTGGCTGCAGTCCGAGTACTTACAATAGCTCTAGTTACACATCGACACTTGCCCAGTGTCAAGTCTGAAAACTTTTACCCAGCAAGCACTTGAAATTAACCCCTTATATCATGTAGATTTCCTCATTCCCCCCTTTTGTCCTTTCTAAGGACAATCTATTTCGCTAAGTTTAAGAAACTCTACATCAAAGGTCTCACCCTTAATATCCTCATATTCAGACATCATTGGTACTGGAGGAGTTGACGTTAATAAGGAAAGGACTTTTGTACACAATAATTTTAAACAACCAATCAATAAACTAATTAAAATTATTATCATCACAATTGCGATTAAGGTTTCCAAAATTTGCTTTCCTAGTGCTCCTCCCCATCCTGAAATCCAATCCCACATGGACCATGGTTCAGGTTGACGTAGTTTCTCTACAGCCTCCTTTATGTGGTTTACCAGGTTGGTGATATTTTCTGAGCTATCTGGGATATAGGTGCAACATTTGGTTTTTATGATTGCACATGTGCCCCCTTTTGCCAACAATTAGTCCAGAGCCATGCGGTTTTGTAAAGCAACAGTGCGCATAGCCACCATTTCTGCGTTTATCATTGGCTATTTGTTCCAGCACTGCTGCCATGTTTATAGATTCTCTTGCCAGCTTCCCTGTTCCATACCAGGGAAATGCTATAGCAAAGAACCTTTCAGTTTCTGTAATGGCTCGTTTTACTCGTGTCCCAGGGTGGCTATCCAAAGATGAAATATGATGTATATAGGGCACTACATATCCCAAGTAACATGACCCAGTCCAATTTTGTGGTAACCAAGGGTATGCTCTATGCCCACAGATGAAATAGGTGTTATTATAGGCTTCAAATTTGTTCCATATCTGGTGCATCATTCCTATTCCGTATTCTCCTTTCCAGATTTTTTTGCTAGTCAAATTTTGTACTGTGGACAGATTCCACCATCCCCAATAAGGCCATTCGATTGCACCTGGTGGTTTAGTAGTAGTTTTAGTCAAAGTGTAGTTACATTTGCACTCACTCCATCCAACCATCAATCCTTCTCCATTGTCGTTTACAAGACAGACTTCTCCTTTTGTTTTATTTATGGTTCCCATTGACGTAACTAATAGACTCTCTGGATTCCTTCGATTATCATATAGGGGATGAAACCACCCTTCAAATTTTATAAGGTTGTATCCTGCATCTTTCCATTCATTTTCCAACTGATCTGGGTTTAAACTATTTTGGGTCTGAAATGTACTGGCTGCCTCCTTATTCCAGGTGGTATTAGACTGTAATAACCACCCTACCATCTCTTCTATCTCGAAGGGAATGGGCCTTAGAGGTATTCCACCCTCTGCATGCACAGGGATGTGGCTGCATATCCAGCATTTGGCAAGGTTCTGTTTTTTTAGCATACAGATAGCTCATGTATACAAAGGTATTAACTTGATGATAGTTATGCTTATTTAACAGTCTTCTACTTCTCCCTCCTTGTTTCCTAGCGGTCCTATTAATTTTTCTTTTCTGAGTAATTGATGTTGAAACGAGGGGTTGTGTAAAAGGATTATCACAAAACATTAACTTAGCTGTCAGGGCCAGTCCTCCTCTTGAATTACCATTGCAGAAAACCCCTCCGTTCGCAGTTTTGTCACTTGGTAATACAGTATCAGGGCATGTGACCCACAGCTTATCAAGCCTCTGTCCACTATCTTCTTCTACTATCTTACCCTGTCTTACCCTAAGATTTAGGGGTTGATACGGGGGTACCTGCATAGTATGGTCCTGAAGCTGAACTTTCATGGTCTCATTATAGCATATAACATAAAAGAGATTTTTGGTTAAAAGTACACATTCTTCTATACATAGTTTGCCTTTCAGAGGATCTGGGTAAATCCATATGGCAGTTTCAATTATCGTTAACAAAAGGAACAATCTCATCAGAGTCCAAATCCAGTTCATCTTGGTAGTGTATTGTCTTCAACTGATGCCTTCTTACAATGGGACGCGTGTATCCATGTTGGTCGCTCCTTTACTTTTACAGCGGTGTTTGTGGTCAGGAGTACTTGGAAGGGTCCCTCAAATCTGGGTTGAAGGCCATTCTTTCGTTTGAAGATTTTTATGTAAACGTTATCTCCTGGCTCGAAAGTATGGCACTTTCCTTCAGCGGGATCGACCTGGGCTTCCTTCACCTGTTGATGGAAACTAGAAATGCATTTGGTTAGTGCAATGCAATAACTCAACATCTCTTCCTCCATTTTATGAATGTCCATTTGTTTAGCTGTTAAAGGTGCCGAAAAAGGCAATCTTTGTGGTCTTCCCATGACGATCTCGTGAGGCGACAATCCTGTAATTCTGTTGGTAGCAGACCGCATTGTCATTAAAGCTATGGGTAACAAATCAACCCATTTAAGTCCAGTTTCTTTACACAGTTTTGCAAGCTTGTTTTTCAGCATCCCGTTATATCTTTCCACTAGTCCAGCCGACTGTGGATGATAACTACAATGAAGGTGCTGGTTAATCTGTAAAGCTTTGCATAGTTCCTTAATCACTGTTCCCGTAAAATGGGACCCATTGTCACTTGACAGTTTTGCTGGTATCCCAAAGCGAGGTACAATGTCCTTCAATAAACATTTAGCAACAGTAGTAGCGTCATTCTTTCTACAAGGAAACGCTTCAATCCATCTTGAAAACATATCAATAATAACTAATATATATTTAAAGCTCATACATACAGGTAATTCAATAAAATCCATTTGTAAGTGTACAAAAGGGCCCATGGGGTTTGGGTGGGATGCGGGCTGTACCTTCTTTATTTTCCCTGCATTTATGGTCTGGCAGATAGTACAATTTTCACATATTTGTTTTGCCAACTTTGAGATTCCTGGTGCATACCAGGTCTTGAGGATATAGTCCGCCATCCCCCTTTTGCCCGCATGGGTGAATTTATGAACACATCGGGCAATTGGTGATAGTAATGATTTGGGTGCCACCATGCGGCCGTCATGATGAACCCATAAGCCGTCAGTGTTTTTTAAAACAATGATTAACAACCCATTCCTTTACTTCATCAGAACTGGCCCTATCTTGATGGGTCAGCACATCATCTAAGGACGGGGGCTGCGGTATCTCTGGCTTTTCCCTAACAGGGAAGGCTGAAACTTGTCGTTCAGTACTTGATATAGCTACTGACTTAGCAGCGCTATCTGCAGCAGCGTTTCCAAGCGCAACCTTGTCCAAATGCCCCGTGTGCGCTTGGCACTTAATAATTGCAATCTGTTTACGTCTCTGAATAGCTAGTAAAAGATTTTTCACTTCTTGTGCATTTTTAATCTGGGTTCCCGAGGAAGTCAGGTAACCGCGAATTTTCCAAATTTGTCATGCTCATGTCCAATAGTGGTCTGGTTATTTCTAAATAGTTCAATATCCATTGTCTACAATAGCCAGTCATTCCTAGAAAATGCTTCATTTCTCTTTTAGTTTTTGGCAACGATGTGTTGCAAACGACCTTTATTCTATCCGGCGTTAACTCCCTGTTTTAACAATGATTCCATCACTGGCTCAATTCCTTTTTCTGCTTTCTCTGACAATGGATACTGTGACCTTTTGGGTAATGGTGCAGCTGGATTAATTGTAACTTTATAGGGCTGTGCAGTCTAATAGTTAGGAGGTATTTTAAATTTAAAAACGGCTGATAATCTTGTCCTGTTTTGTCATAGCAGGCCGTGCAGTGCAATTTTGAATGCCATTTCCCTAGTTTCAGGGATTCCTGGTGTTGTTTTATGGAGCTTGTAACGAATCCCCACGCTCCTAACAGACTGACAAGTTTGGGACTCAAACTTGGGTCGGCAATTTCCCATGCGTAAAGAACAGGGTGTTTTATTTCTGTTACTGGGTACGCATATGCCTTATCTACTTGGATTTCTACCGTTACTCCTGATGGGGAGCAAATAATTGTAGCATTAATTTTGCACAGCAAGTCTCTTCCACATAAATTCATAGAGACATCTCCTGATAACAGAAAGGAGTGTTCTTCCTCAAATTCTTCTACTTTTACTGTGAGGGGAGTCGATTGATTCAAGCGTTGTAGTATTCCAGCCAATCCAGCTATCGGGGTCTTTTTCCCATTAATAGGCATTCCTTCAGAATATCCTTTCCCTAACACTGAAAAGGTTGCTCCTGTATCTACTAGAATGACATAGGTCTCCCAGCTATTTGCATTTTAATTTCAGGTTCGCTGCGTGAATTTAAAGAAACAACGGGCATTTGGTGGTCTGTGGCGCCTGGGGCTGCTGGTGTCAGTCAGTAATTCTGATCTCTATTTCTCCTAAATCCCTGTCCGTTTGTAGGGTAACCTCCTGACTGGTCCGAAAAAGGGTTATGGACAGTGAAATTAGGACCTTTATTCTCTAACGGAGGTCCATTATTGGAGGTTTTGTTCTGACGATTTTTCACAGGGCATTGGTTTGCCCAATGTCCGGGTTGTCCGCAATTGTAACAATTACCAGATCGTCCATACCCTCTTACTCTACCACGTCTTCCTCTATATTCCCCTCTATTCATCCTTCTATAGTTACCTTGTTATCCTACCATAATAGAGGAGAAAGGTGTTTCTTCGGGGTAATTTTTTTTTCTGACTCAACAAACATAGAGGCAGTCTTTTTATCTGGCTGTTCTCTATTTCTCTCTCGTCCGTTAAACATTTCTCGAGGCAAGTAATTCTTTCTATGTTAAATGACTATCTGAGGGAAAGGGTCTAGTCTTATTTACAGTCCATTTGGACCAATTTGGTAGGTGATCAATGGATGATTGACCAGTTCTTTAACATAAAGGCTGCTGGCGTGCCTTTCTCGGGTGGCTTACTGGCGCTAGCACTCATTTTAGCAGCTTAAATGGTTCACTTAAAACAATCTAAACTCCCGTGACAATCCATGATCTGCGTTGTACGCCCCTACAGATCAGATTAATAAACTATACATACGTATAAAACTCGAGGGTTCTCAACCCTCGTGGAAGGTATTTCTAACTGGGGAAAATACTGAATCCACAATAGCTTAGTGGATCATGTAAAAGACATCACTATTTTCTCAACCATACATTCCGCCGCGGGACTCACTTCCCCGGCTTGGGTCTTTTCCAACCCCTTCTGCAGTTTTTTTTCAGCTTAAATATTTTAGTTAAAACATACAACAATTCCGTAACACTCTATGATCTGCGTGGGACGCCTCTACAGATCAGACATGACTAAACATTAATACATATAACAATAAACAATAAACAATACACTTGTTAAACAACAACCAAAGTGTTACTAAATCCCCAACCTATGCAGCCTTACTGGACAAAGCTGCAAAGTTGATTGATAATAACAAGTAGTTAAATACTCACTCTCATAAACATTAAACATTGACACTGTGTTTCAGACAATCGCCCACTCTTCTCTCCTTTTACCATATTCCCTTTAGCCAAATCTTTAGCAAAAAGGGCCTTCAATTTGTCCCAGCTAACTTCAAGCTCTTCTCTCCTTCTACCCTACTCCCTTTAGCCAAATCTTTAGCAAAAAGGGCCTTCAATTTGTCCCAGCTAACTTCAAGCTGGAACCTTGCTAGTTCAATTTCCAGTAAATCGCTAGCTCCTTAGTTAATCAAATTCCTGACTTAACCTTCTCTCTCAGCAAGCTGGAACCTTGCTAGTTCAATTTCCAATAAATCGCTAGCTCCTTAGTTAATCAAATTCCTGACTTAACCTTCTCTCTCTGGTACCTTTATTTCAGCGCTTCCTACAGTCCTTTTCTGCACGATCCTGTTCGCGGTGCGTCAGCGCCTCATGGCTGGTCCTCTGTTCCGTTTCTGAAAGGGAAGCAGTCACAACGGCAGTTTAACCCCCGAACCTTGTGAGTCAATTACCCGATGGCAGTGCTGTCCAATGGAATAAACAGACTGTGCGCAGCTATGCTTATGGCAGGGAAAGTCCCAAAAATGTGGCAAAACACCACCTTCGGCCGATGGGATTTTCCCAACCGAGCAACGTACTCGGCGTCTGTTAACTCACCAATTGGTACAGCAAGCCATCTCGGTGGAACCTCCAAATTGTAGAAGTGCCTTACTTCTTAGCTCTGGGTAATGACTCAATACACACTTGGATTCGTCAGACGGACAGGCCTTTTATTTAACTTCTCTTGCAAGGGGAATCAGTACCTCCACTCAAGGGGTGAGGCTACTATTCCAATGATACAGTGTAAACGTTCTATATTTATACAGTGTAACAAACAAGTTTGATTGAAATCCCTTTGTTCCTCTATCAGGATACATTTTAGATTAATCATCAGGTAGAAATAACATATTGACAGAAGGATCCTGGACACATAAGTCAACCGTTAATCTATAACAGGGCATGAATCGTGTAACCGGAGGTCCTCTTTAATCATATATAAGGGAGGCAAGCTTTGCTTTCGGTCACAAGTTATCAGGTCATTGGTACATCAAAGAAACTCATTATTCCACTTCTACATTCTCATTAGGTGGGTAGACATCTGTTCCTGGCTGCAGTCCGAGTACTTACAATAGCTCTAGTTACACATCGACACTTGCCCAGTGTCAAGTCTGAAAACTTTTACCCAGCAAGCACTTGAAATTAACCCCTTATATCATGTAGATTTCCTCACAATGCAAAGGTCTGACTGGCAATGAATCCTCACACCAGAGGCCAGGCCCCAGCCAGTTCACCGGCTTCTACCAATAGTGCTCTTAAACCAGCCACAAGAACAAGTGTCAACTGTACCCTCTGATTTTCTCTTCCTTTCGATGACCTCCGTTTGGCAGCTCCTCCTGAAGGCATGGCTGAGTGGGAACTCACCATGAGGGGATCTGTAGGGGGTCAGTGTGGTCGCTCTGCCATGGCACAGTCCTGTAACATTGTCGAAATTCAAGAGGTTGTTTTACTGCAGTGCGGTGGGGTTCCACCATCTACAAGGCACAAGTCAGGAGTGTGATGGAATACTCTCCACTTGCCTGGATGAGTGCAGCTCCAACAACACTCAAGAAGCTCGACACCATCCAGGACAAAGCAGTCTGCTTGATTGGCACCCCATCCACCACCTTAAACATTCACTCCCTCCACCACTGGCGTACCGTGGCTGCAGTGTGTACCATCTACAAGATGCACTGCAGCAACTCGCCAAGGCTCCTTTGGCAGCACCTCTCAAACCCGCGACCTCTTCCACCTAGAAGGACGAGGGCAGCAGGCGCAGGGGAACACCACCACCTCCAAGTTCCCCTCCAAGTCACACACCATCCTGACTTAGAAGTATATCGCTGATCCTTCATCGTCGCTGGGTCAAAATCCTGGAACTCCCTCCCAAACAGCACTGTGGGAGTACCTTCACCACACGGACTGCAGTGGTTCAAGAAGGCGGCTCACCACCACCTTCTCAAGGGCAATTAAGAATGGACAATAAATGCCGACCTTGCCAGCGACACCCACATCCCAGGAACAAATTTTAAAAAGGAGTTGAGGTGTGGAGAGCAGTGGCCCCATTCACAGCCTGAACAATTTCCCGCTCAATGAAATGAATGGGCAGAAGATTGATTGGGACATGAATCAGCCGCTCTGTCCTCCAACCCCACATTCCTGACAGGTGCTCCTGTCGCACAAAGCTCTACGCTTGTGATCTGTCAACAGGGCGGAAGAATGCTTTGCAGGCAAGTCACCTCCGCCATTTTGTTATTGCTCCCCCCTTCCTCGATTCACTCCCTCCTTTACTGAAGGTGTTGGCTTCTGATGGGGCAAAGTTGCAACCCAAGTGTGAGCCTTGACAATGAGTGTTAGTAGACTATTCAACTCTAGTGTACATCACAGCCAAAGTCAATCCTGCCCATGCACACGTACCACCAGAGGTCACTGAATAGTCATCAGGAGGAGGAACCCTGGCTGATTTTATTCCTCCCTAGGCCACAGGTGCTGAGGCCAAGTTCAACACTCCTACTGTCACCCTGGCTAAGATCAGTGAACTCTTCACCCTTCACCCTTCACCCAGAGAGTGGTGAACCTGTGGAATTCTCTACCACACAAGACAGTTGAGGCCAATTCATTAAATATATTCAAGAAGGAGTTAGATATATTTCTTAAGGCTAAAGGGATCAAGGGATATGGGGAGAAGGCAGGGACCGGGTACTGAATTTGGATGATCAGCCATGATCTCATTAAATGGTGGAGCAGGCTTGAGGGGCTGAATGGCCTACTCCTGCTCCTATCTTCTATGTTTCTGTGTTTCTAATACAGAATGGGAATCGAGCCTGGGATCTTCTGGTTAATTCAGTTCCACAATGGGCAGTGTGCTTATTAACTGGGCTGTCGAGGGAGTTTTCTGCCGCTTTCTTAAAAAAAGCCTAACTTATTTTATTTGAGTGAAGATTGTCTTCCTCCAGACCCCATGTGGATTCCTGTGCCAGGAATGGGAGAAGCTCACTCCCAACTTAATTTGCCTTTATGGTCCATTTTGGCCTCTGTGTATCGGCCCAGGTGATTCCGGGCTGTGTCTGTGGTTACAGTTTGTCCACAGCATTGAGTCAAAAAGTGAGGAAGCAAATCGGTCACTCGTGTCAGCTTGGCTCAGTGGTAGCACTCTGGCCTCTGAGTCAGAATGTCATGGGTTATTAAGAGAATTAATGAGGAGTGTCGGGAGCGAGAACGGAATTGAGGACTTGATGGGCTTAATTATCTTTGCTGTGTTTTAAGATATTAAGATTCATTGAGAATGAATTCCTGAAGAGTCTCGATTCTGTATTTCACACGACACATAAAAACGGCCCAAAATAAATCTCGCGCTGTCCTGACAGACAAATCCACGTTACACTCATTGCACTATTTCCGCGACCGGTGGGCGCCGAGGGGACTGGAGTGCATCATCAACCCGGACAATACAATTTTAATTTGATTTGTTTAAGTTTCATTTGAAGTTTGTTTAATTTACAGTCAAATTTGTTTAAAGTACCCAACAAAAGAATACACTCATTGCACGGAAAATTTACATGTGAATCAGACAACGGCCACAAGAGGGTGGTGTGAACCAACACGTCAGTTGAATAATTTGTCAGATTGTGTTTTAGAAAGGTACCGAAGACTATTTATAAAATAGGGCTCACAATTAACGTGAGGAGGGCCGTCGTGCTGCGGCCTGGTGTGAGCTCAGAGACAGTGTGAGCTGGTGTCAGTGAGAAACACTGAGGCCGCGATTTTGCCGGCGCTCAGAGGGCGGGTTCGGAGGCGGGTCAGGTGTTAAATTCAAAATGATTGACGGCGGGCTGTGAGCCCGCCGCAAACCCGCCTCCGCACCAGTTTCCAAAGTGTTGGGTTGGTGCCTTCAGACCAGACCCGACTTCCAAGTGGCGGGAGAGATATCTAAAGTAATTAACAGCTTGCTAACGCCTTGTTAAATGCTATTTTGCCAGGGTAATTCCATTTTCACACATTTTCAATGTGTTTCACGCCGTTCGGCAAACATGCCAGCTGAGTGAGTCGGGTTCTCCAACGAGCTGAATAGTTCACAGCTGCAAGTGCCGCATAAAACCTAACCTATCACTTCAGTTCAGTTTCAAATGCCCGAAGTGGCTGAATTCATGATTTTGAGGAGACCTTTGAGCTCTATTGAGGTTGTGAGTGTGTGCTGTGAACTCTATATGCACTGTCACCTCCTTGGAATAAGGTCTCTCCCCATTGACTTACTCCTGATAACATCTCATCCTAAACTGCCCAATATAACAGCAGAATGGGGACCAGTTATACTCACTCATCCTGGTCCTCAGATTTGGAAGAGGATCATCTGCTGCAGCAGCAGCAGAACCAGGCGCAGCAGCAGCACCAACAACAAGAGCGCCAACCTTTTCCTCAGCCTCCAGATGCTGCACAGGGCAGAGGCCGTCGGGGCTTGGCTGGCCCGTGCCTCAGGAGATACCCCCAAAACAGGGTTTACAGGCAGAGGATCAGCTTCCTCAACATGAGTGAGCAGCACTGCCAAAGGAGGCTGAGACTTTTTCTAGAGGTAGTCGCAGACATCTGCACAATGCTGGACCAAGACTTGCAGCCCAGAGGAGCGGGTGGACACTCCTTAGCAGTGGCTGCCAAAGTCACCACTGCCCTCAACTTTTTTGCTTCAGGCTCCTTCCAGGGATCAGCAGCAGACATTAGCGGCATCTCCCAGTCGGCCGCCCACAGATGCATCACGCAGGTTACCGATGCCCTCTTCGCAAAGACCGCCAATTACATCCACTTTTCAGCTGATGAAGCCAGTGTTACCACGCGGGCGCTAGGCCTTGCCACTCTGGCTGGCTTTCCACGGGTGCAGGGTGTCATCGCCTGCACCCATGTGGCCATCAGGGCACCCCATTACAACCCAGCTGTATTTGTGAACCGCAAAGGCTTCCACTCCCTTAACCTGCAGCTGGTGTGTAATCATGCATGTGGGTGCAAAGTACCCTGGCAGCTGCCATGACTCCTACATCCTGCACCAGTCCACTGTGCCTCAGCTTTTCGCTCCTCCAAACGACCTTTCAGGATGGCTCCTTGGAGACAAGGGCTATTCCCCTGAAGACGTGGCTAATGACGTCGATGAGGAGACCCTCAAACGAGTCTGAGGAGTGCTTCAATCAGGGCCACATCAGCAGCAGGAGCAGCAGGAGGAGGAGGAGGAGCAGGAGGAGCAGGAGGAGGAGGAGGAGGAGGAGGAGCAGGAGGAGGAGGAGGAGCAGGAGGAGGAGGAGGAGGAGGAGCAGGAGGAGGATCAGGAGGAGCAGGAGGAGGAGGAGGAGGAGGAGGCCTCATCCATGCCACACCATAGAGCATCCCTCCAATGAACTGTGCATTCATAGCCCTTTCACCACCATTGCTTCAGATGAAAGGAGCCCTCACCTCTCGCTGTGCCACCTCCACTTGTGAGAACACATAGGGCAATGCTTTGAAACATTCACGTGACATCACTTTAATACAATAAAATAAAAGAACACAAATGTTACACTAATTTATATGAAAGCACTTGTGACTATTTGTGTGTTAGCTTTCTCTTACTTCTTCATGGTGCTTCCCCTGTGGCTTCAACACATGCAGAGGCAGCCTGCTCACTTCCCTGCTGCGCCTGCTTAGACACCTTTGGTGGCCATCCTCTGGGCCGTGGAGCCTGTGAGGGCCCCGCCAAAGTCTGCTTTTCCTGGCTGTGCAAGGGCTGACTCGGCCATCTCTGTTGGGGGAGGCATCTGGGGCTCTGACCAAGGGGTTGGCAATGGGATGGCAGTGTGAGCGCTTGGAGAGGAGCCCCCACTTCCATTTCCCCTTCCACCACCATGGGCAACCCGCACTTCTCTGCCAGCAAGTTGCTGGAGAACACCTTGCTGCACATCATTGGGGCCATGAGGACCCGTGTCTGTGCTGACATTCCTCATAGCAAGGACATCCATGAACCTCTGGTTTCTCTCCTCGATAGATGCCCATCTATCCTCCATAGCTGACCATCTGTTTAGAAGTGTTATCATGTTCTCTTGTGCCTGGTGATTTATGTCCTCCATGGAGGTTGCCATCCTTTCCATGGCGGGACCTACATTTGCCAGTGCCTGCACCATGGCGCTGCTCATATTTGAGATGGTTTGGATGAAAAAATGGTGGCCGCCCCGCTTCCGCCCACTTCTGGCATGGAATAATGTTGATCCATTATTCAGTAATCTTCTTTCTGAGCCACAATCAGTTCCAACAGCTGCTGCAGGCAGAATGCACCTCCCCTTTAAGAGGTGCAGACTGCCTTTAAGAACTGGAGGCTAGCTTTAATTGGAGCTGGCCTTGCACGAACTTGGGCCCCCTGCTGAGCATTCAGCCATTCAGCAGCACATTCAGTGCTGGGCTGAACGCTACAATCATGTAAATTAGCAGTCACAAAGTATGCGTGCTGCCTGCAGGCTTCTTGACGGGCGCGGGTTGCTAGTGCATCGTGATCCCCGCGCCCGTTTTCAGGCATTGTCCAATTTCTAGGCCATGGTCTTTCTTCGTGTTAGTTTTCAGTGTGAAGTATGTTGTTTGCGATAATATTCTTACAGCACTGTGTGGAGCCTCCTGAACTGAAGCAGGCACACTGTATAAATCGTCACACACAATGTTCCACTTCTTAAAGGAACAGTGTATTTTAATTTATATAATAAAGCACACAGTCAAGTGGAAAAATGCCATTTCCTCTGAATTCCTTTCATTGGTAATTTATATTCTGTCCATAGAAATGCTTATGTTAGTCAGAGGTTTATAAAGGTCTGATTATTAGATTCCTAAATAAATAAGCCGCGACACGTAATTAACCCCTTGAACACCAGACCTCTTTAGATTGCCATTGCTTTTAACACTGTGTCAGCCGTGGCTCAGTGGCAGCACTCTCACCTCTGAGGTGGAAATTTGTGGGTTCAAGTTCCGCGCTAGAGACTTGAGCGCATAATCTAGGTTGATGCTCGAATGCAATACTGCGGGAGTGCTGCACTGTCGGAAGGTGCCGTCATTTGGATGAGAAGTTAAACCGAGGCCCCATCTACTCTCTCAGGTGCATGTAAAAGATCCCATGGCGCTATTTTGAAGAAGAGCAGGGGGGATATCCCCGGTGTCCTGAACAATATTTATCCCTCAATCAACATTTTTTTTAAAAACAAATGATCTGGTCATTATATCACTGATGTTTGTGGGAGCTTGCTGTGCACAAAATGGCTGCTGCATTTCCTACATTACAACGACTACACTTCAAAAGTACTTCATTGGCTGTAAAGCGCTTTGGGACGTCCTGAGGTCGTGAAAGGCGCTATAGAAATACAAGCTCGTCCTTTTTTAATGTGAATACTCAAACATTTACAATCTCGTTAAGCAAGAAAGTGGCCAATGGTTTTATTGATTTGTCAATATCATGGAGAATGTGACTTGGGGTGAGTTTCCTTGCAGCGCCTCCCAATCCGCTGCTGTAACTGTGGTGGGAATCCCGTTTACAGCCAAGTTATGGTGGCGGAGCAGGGGAAGCCCCGAGGAAATTCACCTAAGTTCTCTTTTCCGCGATACATTAGAAAGGAGCAAAATGATCTGTGTCATGAATCTTATCATGACTCATGAAGTAACACTGGGCGGCCAGCTGGTGGCGCTGTCCAAGGAGTATAAATACTCGGGCGTGGGCCCAGCTTGCTCAGGACGTTTTTGTAACCAGGAACTAGTGATGGAACTAGAATCTCCTGGTTGTGAAACAGTTGATTAAAGCCTTGTTTTATACTCAAACCAAGCGCTCAGTAGTCTTTTTACATCAATCTGCATTACTTTATTTTCTGGGACTTTTATTTATACTGTGGGACTTATGGACTTAGACATGAGTGTACATAATCAATGGTGTCATAGAATCTGTTCTTATAGCAGCAAGTCATGGTATTATTAACCTATTTGCTTTGGGACGTCCTGAGGTTGTGAAAGGCACTATATAAATGCAGCTTTTTCTTTCTTTATACGGGACTTTCCTGGACAAAGACACTGAGAATTGCACTGTTGTAGATACATAAACCAGGCTCATGTCCCAGATAGGGACAGAGGGTGTTGCTTGATGGAAGGTTGGAACCTTTACTTGAATTATATAAACCGGAATTCTCTTGGATGCACTTATGGCTCAGTCACCGAAATTTACAGAAAGAGGCCATTTCGCCCATTGTGCCTATGCTGGCTCCCTGAAAGAACTATCCACTTGGTTCCATTCCCCTGCACTTTCCCCATAGCCTTTCACTTCCCTTTTGAAAGCTTTTGAATGCTTTGTGTTATTGTTGATGATTTTAAATTGATGTCCTCTAATTACTGGCCAATGGATTTTTTTTACTGCATTATGGGCGCTATATAAAGGCAAGTTGTTGTTGTTAAGATTTTCTCAGTGTTAATTAATCCCCTGTACACTAACAGAGGGCCGTCCGTGTCAAATGTAAAACTTCCATCTTTCAGATGAGACGTTAAACTGAGGCCCCGTCTGCTCTCTCAGGTGGATGTAAAAGATCCGATAGCATTATTTCAAAGAGCGGGGGAGTTCTCCCCAGTGCCCTGGCCAATATTTATCCCTCAACCAACATCACTAAAACAGATTCGATAGCAAAATACTGCAGATGCTGGAAATCCGAAATATCAACAGAAAATGCTGGAAAAACTCAGCAGGCCAGGCAACATCCGTGGAGAGAGAAGGCTTCCGGACTCAATATCGAGTTCAACAATTTCAGATCATAACCTCAGCCCCCATTACATTTTTACTTATTTTTTATCCACACCTTTGTTTTGGCCCTTCCCCCCCCCCCTCTTTTCTCTCTCCCACATGGCAGCTGTCTCCCATTCTGCCAGAACATTTCACACCTAATCTAGAGCCGTCTTTTGTCTCCACTAGTCCTATCACCATCTCGTCTGGTTTTGAATACCTCTTAATGTCTCTTCACTTCTCTTTTGTTCTCTCCCAGCCTGGCCTTTTAATCTATTTCATTTCCTGTGCTTTTCCAGTCTTGACAAAGGGTTTGACCCGAAATGTTGACTCTATTTTCTCTCCACGGATGTTGCCTGGCCTGCTGAGTTTTTCCAGCATTTTCTGTTGTTATTTCACTAATACAGATGATCTGGTCATTATCTCATTGCTGTTTGTGACACTTTGCTGTGTGAAAATTGGCTGCCGTGTTTCTCTACATAACAACAGTGACTTCACTTCAAAAGTACTTAATTGGCTGTAAAGCGCTTTGGGATGACCTGAGGTTGTGAAAAGCGCTCTGTAAATGCAAGTCTTTCTTTTATTTACTCTTATTATCAAGGGTTAGACTTTGGCTATAAATACTCTGGTGGGAAGCCAAGGGCAGGCTGTCATATTTGTACCACTGTTCTGTGTCCTTCTGGCAAACACTGAATACAACTCACTCAGTTTGTGTCTCACAGCTTTTCTTATTCAAAAACTACCTTCTCAAACTTGATTTTTTTTTAATCCTCCGCCAGTTTCCAGTCAGAGTAACTTGGCTGGTTGATTTCAGGCATCCTACTTTGCTCTCGGTTTCAGACCAGTCGGTTTCACTTAGAGTTTTGGGTCCCATATATTTCCTCATAAATACTCAAGGTCTCAATTTCAGGCACCTCTTGTCACTTACAGTTTCAGGCGCTCAATTTAACTCAGTTTCAGACTAATTCATTGTGTAGATGAATGACCTGTCATTCTGCCAATTCTAGTTGGTTTCTTAGAGGATTGACCTGCTTGTCAGTTTCTGAGAGGTAACAACTGGCCAGCTAGCTACTTAGCGGAGCCACCTGTTTGTCAGTTTCAAGGTTCTCTCAGCTACTTCCCAATTAATTCCTGCAAAATCTCCCAGACTTTATAATGTTTGGCAATCTCCCAGGTAGAGTTGTGCCTTAGTTTCCTAAATTACAACAGTGACTACACTTCAAAAGTAATTCATTGGCTGTAAAGCGCTTTGGGACATCCTGAGGTCGTGAAAGGCGCTATAGAAATGCCAGTCTTTATTTCTTTCTATTGCCCAGCTCAGGGGCCATAGAATGTCACTAGTGTAATCCAGAAAAAGACACATTTCTGGAATCTCCGGGTAGATTTGCAGTGGGTGTAGCTTAAGACAGAGAGTGGGTGGCAGATTTAAAAAGGAAATTCTGTTCTTTAATTTAATCTTACAGGCCAGTCCCTGTGATGGTATATTTGGATCTTAACAGTTCTCTGGCAGCCTGGGCATCAAAAGGCGTTCCCTGAACACTACCTTTATTTCCACTGAAGATTCTGACTACCTATTTTGACCATCTTGTAAAGCTAGACACTAACCAGTTTTGAGCTAAACGCTCGTCCTTTCGAAACTTTGTTAACAATGCATCAGAATCTTCAATGAAGTTTCCTGCAAAATTTTGAGTGATTTGATTGGCTCTCCTTCTCTTTTCTTTTACTGGTAGGCTCTCCAGACAGGTCGTTCAGATTGGTTGCTTTCATAGTAGTTTCCCATTGGTTGTTTTCCAACTGCTTCCCTCACCTTTGATTCAGACGTTCTTTGCCTCTTTATTGAGCCAACCAACAAGGTGTGATGGGAAAAGTGTGACAGAGAGAGCATCTTTGGAAAAGTGTTACAAGAAATACACGCAATATGCAAGACTTTTGATATATAACTGATTGATATCCCGTCATTCCCCCGGTGTTGTACACGGGGAGTCAAGACCTGTGCAGTGTTGAACAGTTTTAGCTCAATGAGCCAACCAATGCACTGACAGCACACCTTAAAACTGTGGAAAAGAGAAGCTACTAATAGAACAACATGGAAATTAAGCAAAATAACAGAATAGACTAGAGAACTTAAATTAGAAAAAACCGTATTATAGACCCCACCGCCAATGTTCCCTTTAATTTTTTTTGGGTGCGTGGCCCCTTTAATGGGCTGCGCGGCCTATTCAAATTTCTGCGCCTGCGCGGTTTTCCCATTGTAAAGCCGGTAAGCAGCCTGTGCGGGACTGCCAGACATCGTGCGGGTGCGCAGTGTAATGGGAATGTTGCCCACTGTGTATAGCGAGCGCATTCGTGCTAATGTGACTTGCCTGCTGTATGCAGTAGACGGTAAAATAATCTGATGGTAGCTGCCCAAAGCCTCCACTCTCCCACTGCCTCCCGGAGTTGTTAACAGTGCAACCAGCTGCCCAACGACCTGACGTTTTCTGAAATCAGCGTAGCTTTTAAATTGGTAAACACTGAACCTTACGTTCAATAGTCGGCGTGCTAAATGCATTTTAATATTTTGCAATTGACGCCTATGGATTGCAAGTTGGTTAACAGACAGGAAACAGAGAGTAGGAATAAATGGGTCTTTTTCGGGGTGGCAGGCAGTGACTAGTGGGGTACTGCAGGGATCAGTGCTTGGGCCCCAGCTATTCACAATATATATCAATGATGATTTGGATGAGGGAACCAAATGTAATATTTCCAAGTTTTCTGACGACACAAAACTAGGTGGGATTGTGAGTTGTGAGGAGGATGCAAAGAGGTTTCAAGGCGATTTAGACAAGTTGAGTGAGTGGGCAAATACATGGCAGATGCAGTATAACGTGGATAAATGTGAAGTTATCCACTTCGGTAGGAAAAACAGAAAGGCAGAGTATTATTTAAATTGTGATAGATTGGGAAATGTTGATGTACAAAGGGACCTGGGTGTCCTTGTACACCAGTCACTGAAAGCAAACATGCAGGTGCAGCAAGCAGTTAGGAAGGCAAATGGTATGTTGGCCTTCATTGCAAGAGGATTTGAGTACAGGAGCAAGGATGTCTTACTACAGTTATACAGGGCCTTGGTGAGACCACACCTGGAGTACTGTGTGCAGTTTTGGTCTCCTTACCTAAGAAAGGATATACTTGCCATAGAGGGAGTGCAGCGAAGGTTCACCAGACTGATTCCTGGGATGGCAGGACTGTCGTAGGAGGAGAGATTGGGCCGACTAGGCCTGTATTCACTAGAGTTTAGAAGAATGAGAGGGGATCTCATTGAAACGTATAAAATTCTTACAGGGCTAGACAGACTGGATGCAGGGAGGATGTTTCCCCTGGCTGGGGGATCTAGAACGAGGGGTCACAGTCTCAGGATACGGGGTAGGACATTTAGGACTGAGATGAGGAGAAATTTCTTCACTCAGAGGGTGGTGAACCTGTGGAATTCTCTACCACAGAAAGCAGTGGAGGCCAAGTCACTGAATGTATTTAAGAAGGAGATAGATAGATTTCTAGACGCAAAAGACGTCAAGGGGTATGGGGAGAGAGCGGGAATATGGTATTGAGATAGAGGATCAGCCATGATCATATTGAGTGGCGGAGCAGGCTCGAAGGGCCGAATGGCCTACTCCTGCTCCTATTTTTCTATGTTTCTTCTATGTTTCTATGGTGATGACAAATGTTTAGCGTCATTAGCCTGACCTAGGCGGCTGCCTGTGGTAAGCGCGGACGGTGTCAGTGGTGGCGACTGTATTGTTTCTTATTGACGACAATCGCAACAGAAAAGCAGAACCCACTGAAACCAACACGAATCCCATGCACCCTACTCATTAACAACAATGAAGCGATACCGATGAACACTACAGCACAGCTAAGTAGGCACCAGTACATAATAAATGAATTAAATAGCCAGCGCTAAAATGATTAATAAATTAACACAGTACCGGGCATCAATAAGTTCATCGAGCAGCAGTCACACCAACAATCAATAAACTAATGGAGTTCAGGAAGAGCAACTAATGAAGAAATGAATGGAGCAGGAAACAAATGAATTAATGGAGGAGCGAGCGCAGCAGCAAATGGAGCAGGCACCAGTGAATTAATGAATTAATGGACAAGTAGACACTGATAAATCAACAAATTCATAGAGCAACAGGCACAGCAGCAGATTATTAAATTCAGAAAGCAGGAGATACAGCAACAAATGTATATTACTGTATGGAGCATAGCTAGCACACGACCGCTTGGTAGGATGTGCTTGCTTAGATTCAGGTACCCTCTACTGTATTGGCCTGGTGACTATTCTTCATGTTGGAGCTTAGAAAGTCTATTCAACTGTGTGTTACGTCACAGCAGAGCAAGTTTCTAACCTCATCCAATGTTCCTACATGCACACTTCCAGCAGGGGCCATTGGACAGTGATCAGAATTGTAAACCATAATTAATTTTCTCCTCCTCCCCCCGAATCCCCCTCCCCGCACCCCCGCCCCCCAGCCAGTTGCAGAGGCCAATGTAGTGCCCTACAGGTATCCTGACTGAGATTAACTAACTCAGCACAGAGTGGTGATCGTGCCTGGAACCTTTCTGGTCTTTACTGCGCAACCCAGTGTCTTAACCAGCTGAGCTTTCTGGCCTTTTCTGATGCATAACATCAATTAGAAAAGTTTGAGAAATGTTTCAAACTGT
The DNA here is from genome assembly GCF_052327205.1 of Somniosus microcephalus. Taxonomy (NCBI): domain Eukaryota; kingdom Metazoa; phylum Chordata; class Chondrichthyes; order Squaliformes; family Somniosidae; genus Somniosus; species Somniosus microcephalus. The sequence goes on from NC_141013.1 coordinate 40,873,302, forward strand.
AAAACATTTTACTGTACAAATTGCTCAAGGACAATTTGTTTTAATCGTATCTCTCCCTTCCTGTAACTGTCTCTCTGCTTCTTTCCTAGTCCATGGCTCTTTCTATCTCTCTTTGTTCTTCTGTTTGTCTTCTATCTTTTTTCTTTCTCTGTACGCTTTCACTTTCTCACGGTCTCATTTCCATCTCTGAATTTTAAAACAAGAAACTGGCACCATCATGTGGGGAGTAGCAGAAACTGCAGAAAGCATGCCCACCGGCAGCATTTATTGGCCTATATTTTAACATTGTCTGGGACTTGCTTAGGTTTTCAGTGTTAGTGCAGAGAAAGGATCTGAGGTGGCCACAATCACCCAGGTATTTTGACCCCATTAACAGTAACACTAATAAACCCTGCACTTGAACAAAGGTGTAGTATTTGTAACAGGATTTTAAAATTCTCATCCTTGCTTTCAATTCCCTCCATGGCCCTGCCCTATCTCTCTAATCTCCTCCAGCCCCACAACCCTCTGAGATATCTGAGCTCCTCCAATACTGGCTGCTTGAGTATCCCTGATTTTAATCGCTCCACCATTGGCGGCCGTGCCTTCAGTTGCCTCGGCCCCGAGCTCTGGAATTCCCTCCCTAAACCTCTCCACCTCTCTACCCCTCTTTCCTCCTTTAAAACGCTCTTTAAAAACTACCTCTTTGACCAAGCTTTTAGTCATCTACCCTAATATCTCCTTATGTGGCCTGGTGTCAAATTTTGTTTTGTAGCACTCCTGTGAAGCGCCTTGGGATGTTTTACTACATTAAAGGCGCGATATTAATACAAGTTGTTGTTGTTGGAAATACTATAGAAGAAGTGTTAGCAGCATTATTAGTATAAATGTGTCAGAGTTTCATTAATCAGCTGTCAGCCATGGCTCATTGGTAGAACCGTCGCCCGAGTCAGAAGGTTGTGGGTTCAAGTCCCACTCCAGAGACTTGAGCACAGAATCTAGGCTGACACTCCAGTGCAGTACTGAGGGAGTGCCGCACTGTCGGAGGTGCAGTAATGAGGGAGCGCCGCACTGTCGGAGGGGCAGTACTGAGGGAGCGCCGCACTGTCGGAGGGGCAGTACTGAGGGAACGCCGCACTGTCGGAGGGGCAGTACTGAGGGAGCGCCGCACTGTCGGAGAGGCAGCACTGAGGGAGCGCCGCATTGTCGGGGGGGCAGTACTGAGGGAGCGCCGCACTGTCGGAGGGGCAGTACTGAGGGAGTGCCGCACTGTCGGAGGGGCAGTACTGAGGGAGCGCCGCACTGTCGGAGAGGCAGCACTGAGGGAGCGCCGCACTGTCGGGGGGGCAGTACTGAGGGAGCGCCGCACTGTCGGAGGGGCAGTACTGAGGGAGCGCCGCACTGTCGGAGGGGCAGTACTGAGGGAGCGCCGCACTGTCGGAGGGGCAGTACTGAGGGAGCGCCGCACTGTCGGAGGGGCAGTACTGAGGGAGCGCCGCACTGTCGGAGGGGCAGTACTGAGGGAGCGCCGCACTGTCGGAGGGGCAGTACTGAGGGAGCGCCGCACTGTCGGAGGGGCAGTACTGAGGGAGCGCCGCACTGTCGGAGGGGCAGTACTGAGGGAGCGCCGCACTGTCGGAGGGGCAGTACTGAGGGAGCGCCGCACTGTCGGAGGGGCAGTACTGAGGGAGCGCCGCACTGTCGGAGGGGCAGTACTGAGGGAGCGCCGCACTGTCGGAGGGGCAGTACTGAGGGAGCGCTGCACTGTCAGAGGGGCAGTACTGAGGGAGTGCTCCCCCACTTGTGCGGGGAGACCAAATTCTGAGGCCATAAATATAAGATAGTCAGTAATAAACCCAATAGGGAATTCAGGAGAAACTACTTTACCCAGAGAGCTGTGAGAATGTGGAACTCGCTACCACAAGGAGTAGTTAAGGCGAATAGCAGAGATGCATTTAAGGGGAGGCTAGATAAACACTTGAGGCAGAAAGGAATAGAAGGGTACGCTGATAGGGTTAGATGAAGAAGGATGGGAGGAGGCTCGTGTGGATCATAAACACTGGGTCTATCGGGCCGAGTGGCCTGTTTCTGTCCCGTACATTCTGTGTAATTCTAACTGGGAATGCAGGATCGACGGATCAAGCAGCAGGAATGTTATTTTGTGTTGGTTTCTCCCAGTGAATTCTATCTTTACCTGAGACCTACACAGTTTCCAGTGGGGAGAGGGGGTGTGCTCACTCCATAGCAATCAGCCTGCGGGAGCCTAATTGATTATTTACTCTTAATAGCTCGAGGCACTGAGGTGAATTTTAAGGAACCCTCATTGATGGCCCTTAATCGACAAAGTCAAATCCCCACAACGTGATCCCATTTTACTACATTTCCTCGGTGTGTATATAGCTATTCAATTTGCATGGATTAAAGAATACAAAATACACAATTTCTCTTGGAAAATTAGCTGATTTATTAAAAGAATAAGTGCAATCATACACTCCTACATTTGTCATTATTTAATCTTTGCCTGTCATTCCCTGTATTTTGTTGCCTTTTGATCACTTTAGAAATGTTTAACATTGACCGTGATGACATTTTGCATCAAGCGGCAGAAGCTTGCAGCTTTCACAGATGTTTTCTGGTTGATAATATTGCTCGCTGGGTGCAAACGAGGCTTGTGTATGGAATTGCCAAAGTTGGTTCCAGAGTTTCAGGCTGGGGGAGTGGAGAGCGACACTTTCCTATTCAGATCAATCACGGTGGAACAGAAGGTATATTCGTTACAGCTCCTTATATTAACAAGTGGGCTTCACTTTTCAGTGGAGCAATCAGGCGGAGGTGTTCTGTGCTTGCTCTTTGCTGCTGGTTCTTCACAAATAGGTGGAGACTTTCGAAACAAGGTGCCATACGGGGTACCGGGATCCCCAGTGACAATAATCCAGAAGTTCAAGTCTTCTTCAGCTCGATGGCTATCACGGAAGGTGTTGGTCGTGATTTCATGCTCTCTTCCAAACATTGTCCTGCAAATAGTACACAAAATATTTTTGAGCACTTTAGATTTGATCGTTCAATCCTTTATCATGTCAACTCAACGGTGTTGATTTTCTTCTTCAGCAAAACGTTGACTGGGGATGAAACCTTTATCACAAAAGTGGGCTCGTGTGACTCCTCCATTCATTTTATTGGGTGGGCAATCGCGAGCAGTTTGTGACAGATTCTGGGTTTCTGCCCCACCAAGCTCGTACGTCCCATGCTGAAGAAGAAAACCTACCTGTACATCGTATCCATCACACCTCAAACCTACCTGTACATTGTATCCATCACACCTCAAACCTACCTGTACATCGTATCCATCACACCTCAAACCTACCTGTACAATGTATCCAACACACCTCAAACCTACCTGTACATCGTATCCAACACACCCCAAACCTACCTGTACATCGTATCCAACACACCTCAAACCTACCTGTACAATGTATCCAACACACCTCAAACCTACCTGTACATCGTATCCAACACACCTCAAACCTACCTGTACATTGTATCCAACACACCTCAAACCTACCTGTACAATGTATCCAACACACCTCAAACCTACCTGTACATCGTATCCAACACACCTCAAACCTACCTGTACATCGTATCCATCACACCTCAAACCTACCTGTACATCGTATCCATCACACCTCAAACCTACCTGTACATCGTATCCATCACACCTCAAACCTACCTGTACATTGTATCCAACACACCTCAAACCTACCTGTACATCGTATCTACCACACCTCAAACCTACCTGTACATCGTATCCATCACACCTCAAACCTACCTGTACATTGTATCCATCACACCTCAAACCTACCTGTACATCGTATCCACCACACCTCAAACCTACCTGTACATTGTATCCAACACACCTCAAACCTACCTGTACATCGTATCCACCACACCTCAAACCTACCTGTACATCGTATCCATCACACCTCAAACCTACCTGTACATCGTATCCATCACACCTCAAACCTACCTGTACATTGTATCCAACACACCTCAAACCTACCTGTACATCGTATCCATCACACCTCAAACCTACCTGTACATCGTATCCACCACACCTCAAACCTACCTGTACATCGTATCCATCACACCTCAAACCTACCTGTACATCGTATCCAACACACCTCAAACCTACCTGTACATCGTATCCAACACACCTCAAACCTACCTGTACATCGTATCCATCACACCTCAAACCTACCTGTACATCGTATCCATCACACCTCAAACCTACCTGTACATCGTATCCATCACACCTCAAACCTACCTGTACATCGTATCCATCACACCTCAAAAGTGTTGAAAGTGTAATTTAAAAAGAAAAAGTGAAATACTCCGGGCCTGAGATCTAGCTCAGTGAGTGCGTTTTGCACTTGCCCTGCCCCCCTCCCACCCACCTGAAACCCATTCTGGGTTAAAATTGACATCTGAATGATGACAGTAATATTAGGGACTGAGTACTTGGACAAACATGAACTGATCAGAGCGAGCCAGCATGGATTTGTAAAGTCATGTCTAACAAACCTAGTTGAATTTTCTGAGGAAGTAACTAATGTGGTAGATAAGGGAGTGTCTATGGATGTTATTCCAGAAGGCATTCAACAAGATTCCACATAAGAGACTGTTAACAATAATGAGAATGCAGGGTATTGGAGGCAACCTATTGACATGGGTAGGGAATTGGTTAGGAGGTAGGAGACAGAGAGATGGGGTAATGGGTATGTCCAAATGGCAGGATGTGACTACTGGTGTCCCCCAGGGATCTATACTATGGCCTCAGCTGTTCACTATATTTATCAATGACTTGGATGAAGGAGTAGAGAGCCATATGTCCAAGTTTGCTGGCGACACTAAGTGTAGAGGGGAGCAGAAAGTTGAAAAGGGACATTGATAGATTAAGTGAGTGGGCAAAACTGTGGCAGATGGAGTTCAATGTAGGAAAGTGTGAGCTCATCCACTTTGGACCTAAGAAAGATCAATCCGAGTATTTTCTAAACGGCGAGAAGCTCGGAACTGTGGAGGAGCCGAGAGATTCAGGGGTCCAAGTACGGAAATCACTAAAAGCTAGTGGACAGGTGCAAAAAATAATTAAACAGGCTCATGGAATGTTGGTCTTTATCTCAAGGGGCTGGAATACAAAGGGGAAGAGGTTATGTTACAGTTATAAAAAGCTCTGGTTAGACCCCATTTAGAGTAATTCGTTCAGTTCTGCGCATCACACCTCAGGAAGGATATATTGGCCTTGGGGTGGGGAGGGGGGGGGGCAGGAGGCGGGGAGCAGCGCAAATTCACCAGAACGATACTGGGGTTAAAAGGGTTAAATTACGAGGACAAGTTTCATAGACTAGGCTTGTATTCCCTGGAGTGTAGAAGATTAAGCGGCGATCTAACTGAGGTGTTTAAGATGATTAAAGGAGTTATGGGTAGATGGAGAGTAACGATTTCCTCTGGTGAGCATAACCTTCAAATGAAGAGCTGGGCCATTCAGGGTTGATGTCAGGAAGCACGTCTTCACACAAAGGGTAGTGGAAATCGAGAACTCTCTCCCCCAAAACATTGTTGAGGTTAGTTCAATTGAAAATGTCAAAACTGAGATTGATGGATTTTTGTTAGGCAAGGGTATTAAGGGTTACAGAACCAAGGCGGGTAGATGGAGTTAAGATATAGATCAGCCATGATCTAACTGAATGGCGGAACAGGCTCAAGGGGCGGAATGGCCTCCTCCTGTTCATATGTTCCTAGTGACACTGCCAGTTAATACAAGTGAATTCAACTATTGCTCATCAATTGGTCTTTTGGTAAACAAATACTTACCAGAAGGAGTGATCCTGAAGAGCTGCTAAGGCCTGGTTTGTACGAGTATGGTTGATAAGTACTTGTACATTTGCCTAGAAAAATCAAAAGTAATAAAATCATACAGGTTAATAAGGCCATAACAGAAGCAAACAACGCACTGGGGTTCATTTCTAGATGGATAGAATTGAAAAGCAGAGAAATTATGTTAAACTTGTATAGAACCTTGGTTAGACCATACTTGGGGGACTGTGCATAGTCCTGTTCTCCATATTATAAAAATGAAATAGAGACATTGGAGATTATGAGGATGATATCCGAACTGAGAGGTTATTCCTATCAGGAAAGATTGAACAGGCTGGGGCTCTTTTCTCGAGAAAAGAGAAGGCTGAAGGGTGATAGAGGTCTTTAAGATGATGAAAGGGTTTGATAGGGTAGACGTAGAGAAGATGTTTCCACTTGTGGGGGGGAGACCAGAACTAGGGGCCATAAATATAAGATAGTCACTAATAAATCCAATGGGGAATTCAGGAGAAACTTCTCTACCCAGAGAAGGGTTAGAATCTGGAACTCGCTACCACAAGGCGTAGTTGAGGAGAATAACATAGATACATTTAAGGGGAAACTAGGTAAGCACATGAGGGAGAAAGGAATAGAAGGATTTGCTGATAGGTTTAGATGAAGTAAGGTGAGAGGAGGCTCGTGTAGAGTGTAAACACGGCATGGACGAGTTGGGCCAAATGGCCTGTTTCTGTGTTGTGACATTCTATGTGATTCCATGTAACTAATACATCCAATATACAGTACAATGTGGACTGACAACCAAGTAAGACATCTCCTCTTGTACTTTATTGGCAAGAGATTATCCATTTTACTGAAACTATAAATGATAAATTTCAGTAACTGGCCCATTTCCCATAATAAAGGCTGAGATTTTCCAGGGTGGTAGTGGGCGAGATCGGTGGCGGGTCGGGTGGGAAAGTTGGCATTTTTGACAGTGGGTCGGGAACCCGCTGTCATCTCACCGCAACGCGCCTTTCCCCCATGCGCGTCTGTCATCTTGGAGCCGGCCTGACCAGCAGCGGCGGGCAACCCGATTGAGATGATTAAAAGCTACTTGTCAGACCCTTAACAGGCTTTTTTTTAACTTACATTTTAAACTTAACTGCATGGCCACGGCAACCACGCAGCTCGGGAAACACGTCTGTCAACCTGAGGCGGGAGTTCAGTGGCCATTGCTCCAGCTGATTACTTGTCAGTATCAAATGCACAGTAAAAGCTCCCACCTGACAGATGATCACTTTCCTCGGGCAGAAGCTGTTGCTCTGTCCATTTCCAGCACAGATTCTACAGGCTGCAAGTGTTTCCAGTCTCCATCCAGTCTCCACTCAGTCTCCATCCAGTCTCCACTCAATGGAAGAACTTGCTCACCATTGACAGATTGTTTCTGTCATCTCTACTTCACCTGCCATCTATTCCATTAACATGGGTGCAGTTTATACTGTCTGTCTCACCTTGGTCCTTAGAATCGGACCACAATGAGCCCCAACACCAGCAGCACCAAGCACACCAGCAGCACCAACAACACCACCAACCTTTTCCACAATCACCTGCTGCTGCACAGGACACAGGGCATCAGCACCCGACCACATTGCTGCCCGGGAGGCCAGGGATGGCCTCATCATGGCCAGATTTACTTCACTTGACGCTGTACACCCATATGGCTGCCACATGATGTGCCAGGTTGGCACCACCCCACACCAACACCATAAAGCATCCCTACAATGACCAAGCCATTCCTTTCACACTCATCACCATTGTGAGGGGTAGTTATGTCTTACCATTCACTGCAACTCACTAAGCCGCTTCCAAAGGTGCACACAAATCTGTCCAAGACTGGAAAGTGTTGAAAATAAAGATTTTAATGTTTGACACCACATTAACAGAAACTTTACACAAACATTGGATAAAACACCCAAGTGGCTACCCTTGTGTGTTGTTAGTTGGTATGATTGCACTAGGATGAGGGGGGAGTGTGAGGGTTGGCTAGTGAGATGGGGATGTGATAATGTAGATAGAGAGAGAGGGATGGGTAGACGTGCAAAGTATGTTGGTGTGATTAGGATGTGCAGGAGTGGGGTAGGGAAGGCAGGGGAAGTGAAGAGAGGCATAGCAGGATGAAGTTGAGTGGTTTTTTTTTTATTTGTTTATGGGATGTGGGCATCGATGGCAAGGCCAGCACTTATTGCTCATCCCTAATTGCCCTTGAGAAGGTGGTGGTGAGCCGAGTTCTTGAACCACTGCAGTTCGTGTAGCGAAGGTACTCCCACAGTGCTGTTAGGGAGGGAGTCCAAGATTTTGACCCAGCGACGATGAAGGACCGACGATATGCTTTTAAGTCAGGATGGTGTGTGACCTGGAGGGGAACTTGGAGGTGGCGGTGTTCCCATGCGCCTGCTGCCCTTGTCCCTCTAGGTGGTAGAGGTCGCGGGTTTGGGAGGTGCTGCTGAAGAAGCCTTGGTGAGTTGCTGCAGTGCATCTTGTAGATGGTACACACTGCAGCCGCGGTGTGCCGGTGGTGGAGGGAGTGAATGTTTAAGGTGGTGGATGGGGTGCCAATCAAGCGGGCTGCTTTGTCCTGGATGGTGTCGAGCTTCTTGGGTATTGTTGGAGCTGCACTCATCCAGGCAAGTGGAGAGTATTCCATCACACTCCTGACTTGTGCCTTGTAGATGGTGGAAAGCCTTTGGGGAGTCAGGGGGTGAGACACTCGCCGAAGAATACCCAGCCTCTGACCTGCTCTTGTTGCCACAGTATGTATGTGGCTGGTCCAGTTAAGTTTCTGGTCAATGGTGACCCCCAGGATGTTGATGGTGGGGGATTCCGCGATGGTAATGCCGTTGAATGTCAAGGGGCAGTGGTCAGACGCTCGCTTTTTGGAGATAGTCATTGCCTGGCACTTGTGTGGCGCAAATGTTACCTGCCATTTATCAGCCCAAGCCTGAAAGTCTTCCAGGTCTTGTTGCATGTGGGCATGGACTGCTTCATTATCTGAGGATTCGTGAATGGCACTGAACACTGTGCAGTCATCAGAGAACATCCCCACTTCTGACCTTATGTTGGAGGGAAATTCATTGATGAAGCAGCTGAAGATGGTTGGGCCTAGGACACTGCCCTGAGACACTCCTGCAGCGATGTCCTGGGGCTGTGATGATTGACCTTCAACCACCACAACCATCTTCCTTTGTGCTAGATATGACTCCAGCCAGTGGAGAGTTTTCCCCCGATTCCCATTGACTTCAGTATTACTAGGGCTCCTTGATGCCACACTCAGTCAAATGCTGCCTTGATGTCAAGGGCAGTCACTCTCACCTCTGGAATTCAGCTCCTCTGTCCATGCTTGGACCAAGGCTGTAATGAAGTCGGGAGCCGAGTGGTCTTGGCGGAACCCAAACTGGGCATCAGTGAGCAGGTTATTGGTGAGTAAGTGCCGCTTGATAGCACTGTCGATGACACCTTCCATCACTTTGCTGATTGAGAGTAGACTGATGGGGCGGTAATTGGTCGGATTGGATTTGTCCTGCTTTTTGTGGACAGGACATACCTGGGCAGTTTTCCACAATATCGGATAGATGGCAGTGTTGTAGCTGTACTGGAACAGCTTGGCTAGAGGCGTGGCTAGTTCTGGAGTGTGGCTTTGTACTAACGTTTCCTGATCTAATGAGATCATTGTAACGTTTGCCACACTGCACCCAGGTCCTCCTGCACACATCCCTGCTTGTGACCTCCTCTGCAATCTGCAACCAGGCTGTTTTGGTGTCTTGGGGAGGTCTCTTCTGCCGATCGGAAGGGAAGAGGACTTCCCTGCGTGTTCTGGCTCCCTCCATAATCATATGGAGGGAGTCATCAGAGAACCTGGGTGCAGCCCTCTGCCTCTGTGCAGTCATTGTCAGTGTTTACAGCACTCCAATGCTACAGTACACTGACAGCACTATGTTAGATGAAACTTCAAATCTAATGTGGTCATGGTCCCTTTAAAGATCGCGGCTGAAAAAGCGTCATGAATGACTTCCAGACCCACGCCATGTAATTGGGCCGACTAACGTGCTGGGTGGGCTTAATAGGCCCCATTAAGGTAAGTTCATTTTGTGCAGCGGGATGGAACCAGCAAGGGGTCGTGACCCGCCATGGCCACCGCCCGCACCTGACCTGCCCAGGTAGGAAAAATTGTGGCCAATGAGTTTAGAAAGACATTTGCTCATATATTCGATGAGACCTTAAAGCTATGGCATTGCACTGAATTTCTTAGATGGGACGATATTTTTAGTTCTTTTAAATTAAGGGATCTTAATAAATCCTTTCAGAACAAGGCATCTCAAGTTAGATTAGCACAGTTGCCAGCATGCTTACCTCTCACTCAAAGCAATGTGGGTTCAAACCCCACTCCAAGGCAACAGCACATACAGTCTACTCCTCTTAAATAATGCAATTCATTTAGAATTAAATTCCCACTTTACTGTGCTATTTCTGGTGCTTAATTCAAACTATTGGTTAATTCAATTTTTTTTAGCACACAAACTGATTTTAAGTTATCAGGAGTCGATTGTAAGCTATTCTAACACGTCGTGCAATACTGAGGGAATGGTGCATTGTGAGCTACTGTCTTTTGATGAAACATTAACTTGAAACTTTGTCTTTCTGTTCAGGATGTAAATGATCCTACGGCATTATTCGAAAATGAGCAGGGAGGTGATCAGGCCAATATTAATCCCAACATCATCAAAAGCAGCTGAATTGGTCATTCATCATATTTGCTGTTTCTGGGACCTTGCTGTGTGCAAATTGGCTGCTGTGTTTGCCTACATAATAGTAGCTACACTTCAACAAATAATTCACTAGGTTTGAAGCTGAAGATATAAGTGCCATATAAACGCTAATGTTTCCTTTCAAAGCACTTTACACGGGGGAGGGAGGGGGTGAAAGTGGCCAACAGCAGTAGTGCAAAATGGGCTGATAGCAAATCGACACCCCAATCAGCAACGCGCCCAATTTTATTTTCCACTGAAGCATGGTGTTGCGGGGAAAGAAAACCCCAATGACTACAGACAGTGTTTAGGGAGTGGGTTGTGAAGTAAATGTGGCCCTTCCCACACCTCCCCCAATCACTCCTGCTTCTCGCCACCTCCTCAGTACCATCGCATCCCCTATCCCTTAACCTTCCCACCATGCATTCCTCTTCCTACCAACCCCTCACTGTTATCACTACTCCTACCTGCTCCCCTTTGAATGACCCACTCAAACCTTGTATCCTCCCCACCCTCTTGCTCCACTCTCACTTGCCTCACCCTTAACCCTCCATCCAGTTCTTCAAATCCCATTCACTTCCCCATGGAGGTGACGAGAGGCTAGAGACCAGGGGCCCCTTCACCCTCAACCATTATTCATTCTTTCCTAGCCCTCCATCTCACCTTCTTATCAATTTTGCTCAGAGACTTTGTTTGCTTTCAAAATTTAAAAATCAAATTAGAATGTGGAATGAAACTGCTTGCATCTCTTCTGCTCTTCCTGGCCCCACAAGGAACATTTACAATTCCTCTGCCGGGCTCATCCAGCCACCGTCCACCCCCCTCCCCCTTCCAATCACGAAGCCCTCCCAAAACACCCTCCCCACGATTTACCCGAGTTCTGGGGACCGTTCCTTCGTCCTCCTGTGGTAGCCTCCTGTCGCCTGAAGTTACGTTCCCGCTCTCACCGGCCAGTGGCTGCTTCCTGCCAGTTTCAGGCGGGAAACTGACCAGGGGCATGCAAATGAGGTGCGGGAGTTAAAATCTCGTGGGCTTCACACTTTCGAGGTCAGGAGGGATTGCCGCCCACCTCAGCTCCTCCCCCGCCCCGAGTCCTGATCCGAGTAAAATCGGGGTTTATTTGTATCTGTAGGACTGGAGGAGGTTACAGCAATAAAGAGAAGCAAGGTCACGGAGGGATTTAAATGCAAGGATGAGCATTTTAGATTTGAAGCACTGGGGTACCAGGTGCCCATTTGGGTCAGTGGGGGCAGGAGTGATGGGTGAGCAGGTCTAGATATGGGCGAGGATTCAGAGGTGAAGGGTGGTAGATGGGAGCCCAGCCAGGAGAGCACTGGAGGAACTGAGTATGGAGGTGACAAAGGTAAGAATTAAAGTTTCAGTGGCAGATGGGTCGAGGTAGGGGCAGAGCTGGACAATGTTACAGACTGGGCAGTAGGAGGTCATTATGATGGAGAGGATCTGGGGTCAGAAATTCAGCTCGGGGTCGAATAGGGTGCCAAGGTTGCAAACCGTATTGATCATCCAGAGAGGGGGATGGAGTCGGTGGTGAGGGTACAGCGCTTGGGCCAAGGGCCAAAGATGACGGAATTAGCCTTCCCAATTAAGAACATAAGAACATAAGAAATAGGAGCAGGAGTAGGCCAATCGGCCCCTCGAGCCTGCTCCACCATTCAATAAGATCATGGCTGATCTGATCCTAACCTCAAATCTACGATCACTCTGCATCCACCCGAACCCATGTGATCTCCCGGGAGAGGCGAAAAACCAGATAAAGACCCAATGGCCAATTTGGGAGAAAAAAATCTGGGAAATTCCTCTCCGACCCATCTAGGCGATCGAAATTCTTCCAGGAGATCACTCTGTCCCTATATTTTCTACAGTACTTACCTTCTGTAAAGGCGATCTCCACCCCAGCCAGGAACAGGAATAAAACCATCTCCTGAAATCTAACAGAATTAGAACACAGTAGGAGCAGAACAAGGCTACACGGCCCCTGGGCCCACTCCACTACCCACAGGGCCATGACCATTCCGAACCCAGACTCATGTCCAATTTCCTGCCCGCTCCCCGTAACCCTTAATTCCCTTTACTTCTAGGAAACTATCTATTTCTGTTTTAAATTTATTTAATGATGTAGCTTCCACAGCTTTCTGGGGCAGCAAATTCCACAAACCTACCACCCTCTGAGTGAAGAAGTTTCTCCTCATCTCAGTTTTGAATGAGCAGCCCCTTATTTTAAGATTATGCCCCCTAGTTCTAGTTTCACCCATCATTGGGAACATCCTCACCGCATCCACCCGATCAAGCCCCTTCACAATCTTATATGTTTCAATAAGATCGCCTCTCATTCTTCTGAACTCCAATGAGTAGAGTCCCAATCTACTCAACCTCTCCTCATATGACCACCCCCTCATCCCCGGGATTAACCGAGTGAACCTTCTTTGTACTGACTCGAGAGCAAGTATGTCTTTTCTTAAGTATGGACACCAAAACTGTATGCAGTATTCCAGGTGCGGCCTCACCAATACCTTGTACAACTGCAGCAATACCGCCCTGTTTTTATATTCCAACCCCCTAGCAATAAAAGCCAACATTCCATTGGCCTTCTTAATCACTTGCTGCACCTGCATACTAACTTTTTGAGTTTCGTGCACCAGGACCCCCAGATCCCTTTGTACTACAGTACTTTCCAGTTTCTTGCCATTAAGATAATAACTTGCTCTATGATTTTTCCTGCCAAAGTGCATAACCTCACACTTTCCAGTATTGTATTCCATCTGCCAAATCTCTGCCCACTTACTTAGCCTGTCTATGTCCCTTTGCAGGTTTTTTATGTCCTCCTCACTCACTACTTTCCGTCCCATCTTTGTATCATCTGCAAACTTTGATATGTTACACTCGGTCCCCTCCTCCAAATCGTTAATATAGATTGTAAAGAGTTGGGGACCCAGCACTGACCCCTGCGGAACACCACTAGTTACTGGTTGCCAATCTGAGAATGAACCATTTATCCCAACTCTCTGCTTTCTGTTAGAGAGCCAATCCTCCACCCACGCCAGAATATTACCCCCAATCCCGTGATTTTTTATCTTGAGCAATAATCTTTTGTGTGGCACCTTGTCAAATGCCTTTTGGAAGTCTAAATACACTACGTCCACTGGTTCCCCTTTATCCACCCTGTATGTTACTTCCTCAAAAAACTCAAGCAAATTTGTTAAACATGACTTCCCCTTCATGAAACCATGCTGAGTTTGCCCTATTAAATTATGTTTATCCAAATGTCCCGTTACTGTCTCCTTAATAATGGACTCTAACATTTTACCAACCACAGATGTTAGGCTAACAGGTCTATAGTTTCCAGCCTTCTGCCTACTACCCTTTTTAAATAAGGGTGTTACATTAGCAGTTTTCCAATCTGCCGGGACCTTTGCTGAGTCCAGTGAGTTTTGGAAAATTATTACCAATGCATCCACAATCCCTACCGCTACTTCCCTCAAGACCCTGGGATGCAAGCCATCAGGTCCAGGGGATTTATCCGCCTTGAGTCCCATTATTTTACCAAGTACCACTTCCTTAGTGATTTTAATTGTATTTAGTTCCTCCCCCCCTAGAGCCCCCTGTTTGTCCAGTGTTGGGATATTCTTAGTGTCCTCTACTGTAAAGACTGATACAAAATAATTGTTCAGTGTTTTTGCCATCTCCATGTTTCCCACCATTAATTTCCCGGTCTCATCCTCTAAGGGACCAACATTTACTTTAGCCACCCTTTTTCTTTTTATATAACTATAGAAACTTTTACTGTCTGTTTTTATATTTTTTGCTAATTTACTTTCATAATCTATCTTCCCTTTCTTAATCAATCTTTTTGTTATTTTTTGCTGTCTTTTAAAGACTTCCCAATCTTCCATCCTCCCACTAGATTTGGCTACCTTATATGCCCTTGTTTTTAGTCGGATACTATCCTTAATTACTTTACTTAGCCACGGATGGCTATCTTTTCTTTTACACCCTTTTTTCCTCAGTGGAATATATTTTTTTTGGAAGTTGTAAAATAACTCCTTAAATGTACACCACTGGTCATGTACCGTCTTACCCTTTAATCTATTTTCCCAGTCCACTCTAATTAATTCCGCTCTCATACCTTCATAGTCTCCTTTATTCAAGCTCAGCACGCTTGTTTGAGATCCAACCTTCTCACCCTCTAATTGAATATGGAACTCAACCATGTTATGGTCACTCATTCCAAGGGGATCCTTTACTAGGACATTTTTAATTAATCCTGTCTCATTACACAGGACCAAATCTAAGGTTGCTTGCCCCCTGGTCGGTTCAGTTACATACTGCTCAAGAAACCCATCCCGAATACACTCAATGAACTCTTCCTCAAGGCTGCTCTGCCCAATTTGATTTGTCCAGTTAATATGATAATTAAAATCCCCCATAATTATAGCTGTTCCCTTATTACAAGCCTCAACTATTTCCTGATTAATACTCCGTCCAACAGAGTTGCAACTGTTCGGAGGCCTATAGACTACACCCACTCGTGTTTTTTTCCCCTTATTATTCCTTACCTCCACCCAAACTATTTCACTATCCTGCTCCTTTGACCCAATATCATTTCTCTGTATTATAGTGATTCCTTCCTTTATTAACATAGCCACCCCACCTCCTCTCCCTTCCTGCCTGTCCTTCCTGATTGTTAAATAACCTGGTATGTTTAATTCCCAGTCATGGTCACCCTGCAGCCATGTTTCTGTAATGGCCACAAGATCATACCCATGTGTCATTATTTGTGCCGTTAACTCATTCATTTTGTTACGAATGCTACGTGCATTCAGATAAAGAACTTTCAAATATGTTTTGTAACACTTAGTTCCTGTTTTTTCCCTTTTTAGTACTTTACTTTTTACTCCATACCTTCTGTCCCTTCCTGACACATTCTGTTTTTTAATTCCCCCACTGCTACCTAAGTCTATGACCTTCTCTGTTGTCATTTCTATTATTTGCTCTCTAGAAACCTCCCCCCCACTAATTAGTTTAAAGCCCTCTCTACAGCCCTAGTTATATGATTCGCCAGGACTCTAGTCCCAGCACTGGCCAAGTGGAGTCCGTCCCAACAGAACAGCTCCCTCCTGTCCCAGTACTGGTGCCAGTGTCCCAAGAAGCAAAACCCATTTCTCCCACACCAGTCTTTGAGCCACGCATTTAACTCTTTAATTTTATTTATCCTAGCCAAATTCGCTCGTGGCTCAGGTAATAACCCAGAGATTATTACCCTTGAGGTTCTGTTTTTTAATTTGACCCCTAGCTGCTCATACTCCTTTAACAGAACCGTCTTCCTTGTCCTATCTACGTCGTTTGTACCAACATGGACCACGACAACTGGATCCTCCCCCTCCCACTGCAAGTTTCTTTCCAGCCCAGAAGAGATGTCCTTAACCCTGGCACCAGGCAGGCAACACAGCCTTCGGGACTCCTGCTCTTGACTGCAGAGAACCCTATCTATCCCCCTAATGATACTATCCCCTACCACTACAACATTTCTTTTTACTCCCTCCACTTGAATGGCCCCCTGTACCACGGTGCTGTGGCCAGGTTGCTCATCCTCCCTGCAGTCCCCGCTCCCGCCCTCACAGGGAGTAAGAACCTCGATCCTGCTGGACAAGAACAAGGGCTGCGTCTCCTTCAACGCTACATCCTGGATCCCTGTACCTTCCTCACTCGTAGTCACACCGTCCTGTCCCTGACCACGGACTACATCTGCAGTAATTAACTTCATAGTTGTGACCATCTCCTGAAACATAGAGTCCAGGAACTTCTCCCCCTCCCTGATGTGTCGCAGTGTCCGAAGCTCGGTCTCAAGCTCCATAACATGGAACTTGAGTTCCTCTAGCAGCAAACACTTGTCGCAGATGTAATCACCGTTAGCCTCAATGGGGTTCACCGGCTCCCACATCTCGCAACAGTAACACATCACCTGCTCCATTCTATATAATTAATTTAATTTCTTATTATTAGTTATGAAGACCCTGCCCGGATATATATGATAATATCACACCACTATTCAATAGGACTTACCAACTTAAAGGTATGAAAAAGAGAAGGAAGAAAACCAACCAACCAGCTGATCACCAACCTCCTCCTTGAATACTGTCTGTGGAGCCTGTTTGGTTGACTCGTCTCGCTGCTCCGCCTCCGCAGTGCTGTCTAAGCCTGGGAGTGGAGAATAAAACAGAGCAAAAAACACACCCTCACCTCCCACTTGTCCGAACTCTCCCACTTAGCAAAACTCCAACAGCACTCAATGCACAAAGCACTCCATGCACTGCACTAGCCCCTCCCCTTTTATACCCGGATTCTACTTCCTGTTTAAACTGCCCAAGAGTTTAAAAAACCCTTAAAAATTAAACTTACTTCAAATAATTGACTTCTTAACACACTAAAATTCACAAAATACACTTAAATGATTTTTCTCCCACTTAGCAAAACTCCAACAGCACTCAATGCACAAAGCAATTAGTTAGAAGAAATCCCAACTCAACCAACACTGGATGTTGGACAAACAGTCTGATGGCACAGAAGCAGTGGAGTGTCGATGGAGGTAGTGGAGAGGTAGAGTTTGCTATCATCATAGACATATATGTTGAAGCTGACTGCATGTGTGTAGGTGATGTCACCAAGGGTTAGCATGGAGACGAGGAAGAGGACTGAGCTAAGGATAGATGCTTGGAAGAATTCCTAAGGTGCTGTTGCAAGGGTGGGGGAGAGGAGCCTTCACTAAAGATGCCCGAGACATGAAGGTAAGAAAGGAACCGAGCATGGGATATCCCACCAAGCTGACCAGCAGAGCAGAGGTATTGACGTATAGCTTGGTTGAGCTGCTGGAGGCTGCAAAGCGATTGAGGAGAACAAGAAAGGATAACGCACCACAGTTAGGGTCACAGAGGATGTCGTGTGATTGGTTAGGGCCATTTTGGTGCTGTAGGAGAGGCAGAAATCTGATTGGAAGGATTCAAACAGGGAGTTGCGGGAGAATTAAGCATGGATCTGGGAGGCAACAACATGTGCAAAGACCTTGGAGAGGAGAAGAGGTTGGAGATGGGGTAGTAATTAGTGAGGGCAGATGGGACAGGGGTCTGTTTTTTAACGAGGGGGGTTTAAAAGGGGAAAGGGTCAGTGCCTGAGAAGAGGGAACCAGGAAGGGAAGTTGGGTGGTCAGGTGTTCCATGGGAATAGTGCAATAATGGCAAAATATGATGTTTGCAGCTTGTCAAACAGATCAGACTTCCCTAGTAATAAGAAATTGAATTTACATTGCATCTTATAACGTCATCAGGACATCCCAAGATGTTTCATAACAAAGATCCCACAAACAGCAAATGAGATAAATGACCAGTAAATCGGTATGGTGGTGGCTGGCTTAGTGGAGGTTGGCCAGGATATCAAGAGAGCTCCCTGTTCTTCAGATTTCACCATGGGATCTTTTATGTCAACCTATATAGGCAGACAAGACCATGGTTTAATGTCTCATCTGAAAGCTGGCACCATAAGAACATAAGAAATAGGAGCAGGAATGGGCCACTTGGCCCCTCGCGCCTGCTCCGCCATTCAATAAGATCATGGCTGATCTTGGGCTCAAAGCCACTTCCCTGCCCGCTCCCCATTACCCTTCACTCCCTTATCTTGCAAAAATCTGTCTATCTCCACCTTAAATGTATTTAATGACCCAACCTCCACAGCTCTCTCGGACAGAGAATTCCACAGATTTACAACCCTCGGAGAGAAGAAATTCCTCCTCACCTCAGTTCTAAAAGGGTGACCCTTTATTCTGAAACTATGCCCCCGAGTTCTAGATTTCCCCACGAGGGGAAACATCCTCTCTGCATCTACCGTGTTGAGCCCCCTCAGTATCTTATATGTTTCAATAAGATCACCTCTCATTCTTCTAAATTCCAATGAGTATAGGCCCAACCTGCTCAACCTTTCCTCATAAGTCAACCCCCTCATCTCTGGAATCAACCGAGTGAACCGTCTCTGAACTGCCTCCAATGCAAGTATATCCTTCCTTAAATAAGGAGACCAAAACTGTACACAGTACTCAAGGTGTGGTCTCACCAATACCCTGTACAGTTGTAGCAGGACTTCCCTATTTTTATACCCCAACCCCCTTGAAATAAAGGCCAACATTCCATTTGCCTTTTTGATTACTTGCTGTACCTGCATGCTAACTTTTTGTGTTCCATGCACAAGGACCCCCAGGTCCCTCTGAACTGTAGCATTTTGTAATCTCTCTCCATTTAAATAATAATTTGCTTTTTTATTTTTCCTGCCGAAGTGGATAGCCTCGCACTTTCTCACATTATACTCCATCTACCAAATGTTTCCCCACTTAGCCTGTCTATATCCCTTTGCAGATTCTTTGAGTCTTCTGCACAACTTGCTTTCCCACCCATCTTTGTATCATCCGCAAACTTGGCTACATTACACTTGGTCTCTTCATCCAAGTTATTAATGTAGATTGTAAATAGTTGAGGCCCCAGCACCAATCCCTGTGGTACCCCACTAGTTACCGTTTGCTAACCGGAAAATGGCTCATTTATCCTGACTCTCTGCTTTCTGTTAGTTAGCCAATTCTCTATCCATGCTAATATATTACCCCCCAACTCTGTGAGTTCTTATCTTATGCAGTAACCTTTTATGTGACACCTTATCGATTGCTTCTGGAAATCCAAATACACAACATCCACTGGCTCACCCTTATCCACCCTGCTCGTTACATACTCCAGCAAATTTGTTAAACATGATTTCCCTTTCATAAAACCATGCTGACTCTGCTTGACTGCATTATGATTTTCCAAATGCCCTGCTACTGCTTCCTTAATGAAGGACTCCAGCATTTTCCCAACGACAGATGTTCGGCTAACTGGTCTATAGTTTCCGGCTTTCTGTCTCCCTTTCTTAAATAGGGGTGCTACATTTGCGGTTTTTCAATCCACTGGGACCTCTCCAGAGTCCAGGGAATTTTGGTATATTGCAACCAATGCATCCACTATCTCTGCAGCCACTTCTTTTAAGACCCTGGGATGCAGGCTATCTCGTCCAGGGAATTTGTCATCTTTTAGTCCCATTATTTTACCAAGTACTTTTTCCTTAGTAATAGTGATTGTCTTTAGTTCCCCCCTCCCTGTGGCCCCTTGATTATCCATTATTGGGATGTTGTTAGTGTCTTCTACCGTGAAGACAGATACAAAATATTTGTTCAGAGTCTCTGCCATTTCCCTGTTCCCCATTATTAATTCCCCATTCTCATCCGCTAAGGGACCAACGTTTACTTTAGCTACTCTCTTCCTTTTTATATACCTGTAGAAGCTCTTACTTTCTGTTTTAATATTTCTTGCCAGTTTACTCTCATAATTCATCTTCTCTCTCTATTATTTTTTTAGTCATCCTTTGCTGGTTTTTAAAAATTTCCCAATCCTCTGGCCTCCCACCAATCTTGGCAACATTGTATGCCTTTGTTTTCAATTTTATACCATCCTTTACTTCCTTAGTTAGCCACGGATAGTGCTCCCTTCTCTTAAAATCTTTCTTTCTCACTGGAAAATATTTTTGTTGAGTTATAAAATATCTCCTTAAATGTCCGCCACTGCATTTCAACTGTCTTACCTTTTAATTTATTTTTCCAGTCCACTTTAGCCAGTTCTGCCCTCATGCCATTGTAATTGCCTTTGTTTAAGATCAGGACACTGGTTTGGGATACAACTTTCTCACCCTCCAACTGAATTTGAAATTCAACCATGCTATGATCACTCTTTCCTAGAGGATCCTTTACTATGAGATCATTTATTAATTCCACCAACACCACCAACAATGCAGCACACCACTGCACTGAAATGTCAAATTAGATAATACAGTCAAGCAGTAGTCAAATTGTCACAGATGTGTAGCATTTGTGCCATTACACGCTTATTTTTATAGTTTTATTTTCACAGCATTTTATTTTTTTACAAAATTAGTTAGCAAGAGGAAAGTTGGTCATAGTGTAAGAAAGCAAGAGTAATGATAGCACCATCATCTGCAGTCAGATGGCTTGTGAATGGAGATAAACACAGGTTGAAGTTGCATCATTACCTCCACCATGCTTATGTGATTCAGTACTTACTTGTATCCACTTGTGGGCACACCTTGGTTACCACTCCAGACCCGAGCCCTCTACTGCTATTCCTCTTCTTCAGCTTTCTTTAGGCTCTGCTCTCGTTTCTGCTCTTCTTCCCCATGCCATCTTTTATCTCCCCCCACCCCCCCGACTCTGACAACAACCTTCCCTGACCTTACATCACTCCTCTGCTTATCTTCTCTATGCTGCAGTGCCAGGCTCGATTCCCATATGAGTGTGCCCACCACCCACATCTGTTCCTCTCTTGACATCTAAGACAGAGCCCATTATGGCGCCCGCCATTTGCTCTAAATTCACCACCATACCATCCTCTCGAAACCATTTCCTTCCATATAAGCTCTCATCAAACTTCATGGCCACACCCTTGACCTTGCCAGCTTCCCTGACCTCACTGCCCCAGTGATCTTGGTCACCAGTAAGACTACCTGCATCCACTTAATTGTATCCCTACCACCCACAACCCCTATCCTCTTTCAATCCCACTTTCTTCTGCATCGACCCATGGAAAAGGTTCTCTGCCAAACCGCATACGCCTGTCTCTCAATTGCCTAGACTTTGACCCTCGATATGCCAAGATACTTCTGCAGCTGTTGACATGCTCAACAAACCCCTCAGCTCTATGCATTGTGCACAAAACACACACATGGAGTGCTGTTCACGGCTTCCCACTGCTAGTGTGATTGTTAATCTTTGAAAATAGCTGAAAAAATAGACCGATCCTTTCAATCATCAGAATGTGAATTAGGCAGCGGCGATGGTTTCAGCTTTCAAATACTTAACTTTCTTGCTTTAAAAGTTTAACTTTTTGACTTCAAACCAGCTGCTTTTATACTCTGGCTAATGACAATCCTTTCTGGTATGACATTCCTTCTTCCAGGTGACTTTTGATGGGTGATTGCCAAATGTCCTTCTTTCTATAGTTAGCAGGAAGGTGACTTGGCCCTCAAACAGTAACTAAAAACTTCATTAACTTAGAGGAGCACAGTAATAGGACACTGAACTTGGATTAATGGATAGACCCACATGATGGGCTCAGCTTTCTGACGTTTACCCATGTTTTTGGCACAAGGCAACACCTCAGGTATGCAGCCGAGTCACAACTAAAAATCTCACTGCTAAAATTTGTGCAGTGTTGATATCTCTAAATACATAGTAAGTTGAAGTACAGGAAGATGCCGAGTTATAGGGAGAGCAAGGTACCACACAAAAGGTTGTTACACAAGATTAGGGCTCATGGGATTGAGGGTAATATATTAGCATGGATTGAGGATTGGTTAACAGGCAGAAAACAGAGAGTAGGAATAAACAGGTCATTTTCAGGATGTCAGGCTGTAACTAGTGGAGTGCCGCATGGATCAGTGCTTGGGCCTCAGCTATTTACAATCTATATCAATGACTTGGATGAGGGAACTGAGTGTAATATATCCAAGTTTGCGGACGATACAAAGCTAGGTGGAAAAGTAAGCTGTGAGAAGGACACAAAGGGATATAGACAGGTTAAGTGATTGGGCAAGAAGGTGGCAGATGGAGTATAATGTGGGAAAGTGGGAAATTATCCACTTTTGTAGGAAGAATGGAAAAGCAGAATAT
Organism: Somniosus microcephalus; assembly: GCF_052327205.1. NCBI lineage: Eukaryota > Metazoa > Chordata > Chondrichthyes > Squaliformes > Somniosidae > Somniosus > Somniosus microcephalus. Next base: position 40,895,703 of record NC_141013.1, read on the forward strand.
TTTTTATAGGTGCGAGACTGGTACATGTTGGTATTCAGAGGGATTTGGGTGTCCTTGTACACGAATCACTGCAAGTTAACATGCAGGGAGAGCTAGCAATTAGGAAGACAAATGTTAGCCTTTATTGCAAGGTGGTTGGAGTATAAAAGTAAAGAAGTCTTGCTGCAATTATATAAGGCTTTGGTGAGACCACACCTAGAGTGCTATGTACAGTTTTGGTCTCCTTACCCAAGGAAGAATATACTTACCTTAAAGGGGGTGCAACGAAGGTTCACTAGATTGATTCCTGGGTTGAGAGGGCTGTCCAATGAGAAGAGATTGAGTAGAATGGGCCTATAGTCTCTGGAGTTTAATGAGAGGTGATCTCATTGAAAAGTATAAAATTCTCAGAGAGCTTGACATGGTAGATGCTGAGAGGCTGTTTCCCCTGGCTGGAGAGTCTAGAACTAGGGGTCATAGTCCTAAGATAAGGGCTCGGCCATTTAGGATTGAGATGAGGAGAAATTTCTTCACTCAGAGAGTTGTGAATCTTTGGAATTCTCTACCCCAGAGGGCTGTGGATGCTCAATCGATGAGTATATTCAAGACAGAGATCGATAGATTTTGGGCACTGAGGGAGTTAAGAGATATGGGGATAGGGTGGGAAAGTGGAGTTGATGTAGAAGTTCAGCCATGATCTTACTGAATGGCGGAGCGGGGTCGAGGGGCCGTATGGCCTACTCCTCTTCCTATTCCTTATGTTCTCACTAGCTTTGCATCGCTCTGACATAGTCAGCACAGATACAATGGGTCCCTTCTATGCTTCTAAATGTCTGGCATTAGATGCCTATAATGTTCAGTTGATAGGTATTTGGTAGATCTAGAATCTGTTTCATGATTACCTATTAACCTTATAGAATACCCTACTTAGGAATTCAAAAATACAAATTGTAAATCATAGAAAATCTTTACTCTTTATAATATTGAAGTGGATTATAAAGATTAGTTTAAAGAACTATCCTTAATAAAACACAGAACAATTTTTAAATGTCCATACTAGCACTGGGTATCCGTCGTATTCGAGGCGCATCTGTGGGTCCAAGTACAGGACCTGCCAAGAACACAGGAACGTGAGCTGGTCCGTCAAATTCACGAGCTGCATCCGAGAATTTCTGGCAAACTTCAGAAATAATTTGATATCACTTGTCAGATAAAGCTGTAAAAAGAAAACCGTTTGTGGCTTAGTGCAACGATCACGAGGATAAATAATGAAGCAAACATCCACAACTGGATCCTCTCTGTTCATTCTTACAGGCAGCAATCAGTTTGTTATAAAAATGATGGTAGTCTTTGGAAACTGATCAGAAATCTACTGCAAATCACGAGTTAATGTACCTGCCCAGTGGTCCCTTCCAATGTTCTGAGGGCGAAGCTCTGTCCATATCGGAGAGGATCACCAACACAACTGCCATCAATACTGACAAAAAAAAACAATTAGTGTGAGTGTATGAAACGCAAACATTGTACAGAATATTTCATAAAGCCAGTTAGAGTGTAATGTTACAATGTATTTTATCGTTTAGCTTAGGATTTTACTTAAAGCTATTACAAACTAAGCTATATTATTCTCCAATTTAGAATGTTTCTTCTAGTTTATACACCACAAATATGTTGTCATTCTAAAAGGGTTACAATGCAGGTCACTGATCCACACTGGCCTCACTTATCTAGTTTGCCCAATGACTGTTGTAACCAAAAAAAAGTATGTGTCCTGTAACACAGTACAATATTAGCATCTTTAATGATACATACCATCAGCAAAATAAATTAGGCCAAAGAGAAAGAAAGAAAGACTTGCATTTCTATAGCGCCTTTCATGACCACCGGACATCTCAAAGCACTTTACAGCCAATGAAGTATTTTTGAAGTGTTGTAATGTGTAATGAGGGAGCAACTAATACATTCACAAAATACCTGCACTCATAGCACCCACTATGTCTTGCTTCACTTGTCCAGCTAGCATTGTTCTGTGGAATTGCCATTAATGTCACTGCTACAAAGAATCTCTCCATCTACCAACTTGAGTCTGGCAGTCAAAGTCTGGCCCCCCATTCAGACGGAGATATTGGCTGCCTTCTAAAGTTGTAAAAAAAAATGTCCGGGTCAAACCAACAAAGCGTGAATTACTTTTAATGCATTGGATTTGCGCTTGCCTGGCTTACAGACTATTCATTGTATACAAATATATATTTCTTAAATTTAAAGAAAAAAAAGTTGTCATTTGAGAAATAATTTAGTGTTCTCCCCTTTTCTTTAGATCTCCCCCTGGCCAAAAAAAGGGGAGAACACTCGCCTTTGAGTCAGAAGGTTGTGGGTTCAAGTCCCACTCCAGAGACTTGAGCACAAAATAAATCTAGACTGACACTCCAGTGCAGTGCTGAGAGAGTGCTGCACTGTCAGAGGTGCTGTTTTTTGGATGAGCCGTTAAAACCAAGGTCCCGTCTGTCTTCTCAGGTGGATGTACAAGGTCCCATGGCACTATTTCGAAGAAGAGCAGGGGAGTTATCTCCAGTGTCTTGGCCAATAGTTATCCTCAATCAACATAACAAAAACAGATTATCTGGTCATTATCGCATTGCTGCTTGTGAGAGCTTGCTTTGCGCAAATTGCCGCCTTTACTACATTACAACAGTGACTACACTTCAAAAGTACTTCATTGGCTGTAAAGCGCTTTAGGACGTCCTGAAGTCATGAAAGGCGCTATAGAAATGCAAGTTTTATTTTCCCTGAACCTCTGCCGTTAAAGCTTCCCTAGCTTTTTGTGAGCGGCCCACTTGCCGATTATCTCCTCCATGTGGCAAAATGGCTGGCCTCGGCTCGATTTTTTTTTTTTACCTGCTGGCATGATCAAAATTGGAACATCACCAAGTGCCTGCAAACCTGCTTCCACCCATTTGACAGGTTGAAGCGCTAATGTGCTGGGTCACTGCACCAATCTATATTTATCTTTTCCATAATTACATGAACAGTACTAATACTTCAAACTGTGTCACTTCCAAATGTAAATGTGTGGATTACTGAATACTTTTAATTAAGTTACGCTGCTAGCTGCAGTTATAATGTACTTTTATTGTAGTTCTATGATGTAGTAGTATCATGAGCAGCTTATCTATCTATCTATATATATAAACGGATCGTTCTTTCTGTCTGTCTATCTGTCTGTCCTTCTGTCTGTCTGTCTGTCCTTCTGTCTGTCCTCACGTGTGCGTCTGTCCGGCTATGCGCTCGAAAGTTACAGAGCGTACCTACGCGTGCGTTACGTCGAAAGAAAGCTCACCATTCCAAAACGATTGTAAGCGTATTTACGTTTCGGCCGGACAAAAATTGCGCCCGCGGTATCCGAAAAACGGTCAAAATTCCACTCATTAGCATCTCATTATCCGCTCATTAGCGACAGAGTGACTTCGAGGTCGACCAATCGTACGCCGGGTTCCTGGCGCGTGCGGGCGGGCCCTCCTACAGCCGAGTGACGGGACGATTGACCAATCCTACGCTTCGGTGACCTGACGGTCGACCAATCGGTGCGTGTGTGGGCGGGCCTTATCGTTCTGAACCGAGGTGAGTAGCCGCCATCTTGCTTCCATTCTTTTTATCGCTTTCTGCGTCTTTCTTTTCAAATATACATTTCCAGCAAAAAAAAATTGCTTTTATTAAATTGTTTTTAAAAAAACTTCATTCATTTGTAAATATTTTCTCTTACCTGAACATTCTTTTTCCTACCTTTCCCCGTTTTTGTAAGGCCTCAGAACCTAGGCTCAAAGCCTGGGCCTCTCCTGCCCAGCCATGCCCGAGCTAGGTAATTGTCCCACGGCTTCTGCTAAGCTCCCCACCACCCCCCACCGCGCGGTGTCACATTACCCGGGGCAACGGCGTCAGCCACGAGGGTCACGGGACATACAGGGTGCGCGCGCAGCAGGAGCAGCTGAGACGCGGCGTCTCTCTCTGTTCCCCGCTCGGCTCGGGCGGGGGGGCGGGGCTCTCGGGAGTGCGGCTCTCGGGCGGGGCTTAGAGAGCGGCAAGGGTTACCCCGGCAACCGGGCCCGCCGGCCGTCTCTCACAGCCGCAATCGGTGGTCTTGAAGCCAGCTCGGGAGGGCGGGGCTCCAGAGAGCGGGAGGGCGGGGCTCCGGAGAGCGGGACGCCGGTGCTCGGGAGGGCGGGGCTCGGGACATCGGGGGGCGGGAGATCGGGAGGCGGGACATCGGGAGATCGGGGGCGGGACATCGGGAGATCGCGGGGCGGGACATCGGGAGATCGCGGGGCGGGACATCGGGAGATCACGGGGCGGGACATCGGGAGATCGCGGGGCGGGACATCGGGAGATCGCGGGGCGGGACATCGGGAGATCGCGGGGCGGGACCTCGGGAGATCGGGGGGCAGGGCTAGGGAGATCTAAGGGGGGGCGGGGCTCGGGAGATCGGGGGGCGGAGATCGGGGGGGCGAGCATCGGGGGGGCGGGGCTCGGGAGATCGGGGGTGGCGGGGCTCCGGAGATCGGGGGGGGCGGGGCTCGGGAGATCGGGGGGGGCTCAGGAGATCGGGGGGGGCGGGGATCCGGAGATCCGGGGGGGCGGGGCTCGGGGACTCTCCCCCGTCCCCCCTCCCCTTCCCCCCACCCCCATCTTCCCCCCCATCTTCCCCCCCTTCCCCCCAGTCGCTCTCTCTCTTCCCCCCTAGTCGCTCTCTCTCTTCCCCCCAGTCGCTCTCTCTCTTCCCCCCAGTTGCTCTCTCTCTTCCCCCCAGTCGCTCTCTCTCTTCCCCCCAGTCGCTCTCTCTCTTCCCCCCAGTCGCTCTCTCTCTTCCCCCAGTCGCTCTCTCTCTTCCCCCAGTCGCTCTCTCTCTTCCCCCAGTCGCTCTCTCTCTTCCCCCAGTCGCTCTCTCTCTTCCCCCCAGTCGCTCTCTCTCTTCCCCCCAGTCGCTCTCTCTCTTCCCCCCAGTCGCTCTCTCTCTTCCCCCCCAGTCGCTCTCTCTCTTCCCCTCCAGTCGCGCTCTCTCTCTTCCCCCCCAGTCGCTCTCTCTCTTCCCCCCCGTCGCTCTCTCTCTCTTCCCCCCCAGTCGCTCTCCCTCTTCCCCCCCAGTCGCTCTCTCTCTTCCCCCCCAGTCGCTCTCTCTCTTCCCCCCCAGTCGCTCTCTCTCTCTCTCGCTCTCTCTTCCAACAACAACATGCCCTCGAAAAAGCCTCGGCACCGCCGGGCACTCCAGCTAGTATATATATAAAACGGTCCGTCTGTCTTTCCGTCTGTCTTTCTCTCTGTCTGTCCGGCTATACAATCAAAAGTTATAGAGCGTACCTACACACATGTCATATCAAAAGAAAGCTTATCATTAGGGGACTATAATAGGCGTATTTACTTTTTGGTCAGACAAAAATTGTTCAGACAGTATACAAAAAAGGTGCAAAAAATGGCAACATTCCGCTCATTAGCGTTGAGTGACATGATGGTTGACCAATCGTACAGGGGATTAACCTGATTGTTGACCAATTGGTGCGTCACGGGGGGCATTTCATTGTGTGTGGGCGGGCCTAATCCTTCTGAGCTGAGGTGAGTGGCCGCCATCTTGTTTCCTAACTATTCATTTATTTTTCCCACTTTCTGCATGTTTATTTTCAAATCTAGATTTCCAGCAAAAAAAAAGTTGCTTTTAAAACACAATTAAATTGTTTTAAAAAAAAGTTAATTAATTTGTAAATCTTTTCTCTAACCTCATTAATTTTCCTACCTTTCACCCTTTTTTTCCCCTCTTGACTCGCTACCTTCCGCCGGGCGCCGCAACCTTCCAGGGTTACCACGCCTGCAGGCCTCGAAGCCTCGGCCTCTCCTCCCCAGCCACGCCCGAGCTAGGCATCTCCCGTCCCGCTCAACAAGCGGCCCGCGATTGCCGCCATCTTTGTAAAGGCTGGCGGGGCGGTACGGAGCTCCGCGGAGCCATCGCTGGCGCTGGGCTCGGGTGCTTTGTGGCCTGCAGCCGAACAGCGGCTGCGGAGCTTGGGCTGCCCGGGGGCACTGGGCTCGGCTGGGCCATGTCAGTGCGGGTGTCCGGGGCCTAGCCTTCTCCAACCGCCGCCGGCAGCGCAACTCTCAACACTGGCAGAGGGGAGAGGGTCTGCTGGCTCCCCCCCTCCCTTCCCCCACACCCCCTTTCCCCCACACCAACTTTCCTCCCCCACCCCCCCTTTCCCCCTTCCCTTCCCCCATCCCCCCCTTCCCCCACCCCCTCCCCCTTCCCCCCCAGCCCCCCTCCCTCTTTCCCCCACCCCCCTCCCCTTTCCCCCACCCACCCTCCCCCCACCCCTTTCCCCCACCCCCCACCCCTTTCCCCCAACCCCCCTCCCCCCACCCCTTTCCCCCACCCCCTTTCCCCAACCCCCCTCCCTTTCCCCCACCCCCTCTCCCCCCTCCCTTTCCCCCCACCCCTTTCCCCCACCCCCCCTCCCCCACCCCTTTCCCCCCCTCCCCACCCCTTTCCCCCCCTCCCCCACCCCCCTTCCCCCCCTCCCCCACCCCCCTTCCCCCCCTCCCCCACCCCCCCTCCTTTCCCCCACCCCTTTCCCCCACCCCCCCTCTTTCCCCCACCCCCCCCTCCCCCCACCTCAAAAAACCCTCGGCACCGCCGGGCACTCCAGCTAGTATAATATAGTCTACTCCTGTTAATTCAAAGTTGGTTTTGCTCAACAAAAACAAATTGAATTACCTGTAGTAAGAATTAAGTAATTTAATAAATAAGCACGGGGGCATTTTTTGCATAATTTCAATTTATAATTAATTAAAATTATCAACTTTGAATTAAATGTAGACTATAGCAACTGTAGCGCAGTTACTATAATCGTTACTGTACAGAAACCTTTTGTATAAATGATTGGCTGTTAATAAAATAGCAGCTTTTCTTAATACAGAACAATCGTGTCTGACGTTAATTCAGAAGCAACACTGAACGCAAATTAAAAAGCAGTCTCCTCACCTTGTAATAACAAAGGTATTCCTGATACAGGGGCTTAAGTCCAGGCTGCCGCTCACGTCACAGGGTGAATCAACTTGTCTACTTGTCATGAATCTGCTTTGATCGACATTCATAGTCAATGCCATGGGTGCACGAAGTGAATGGAGGCTTGCCTCATGTTGCTTTACAGTACCAGGATTAATAAGTATCACTGCATCACCAAAATGAACATATCCATCACAGCTTTTGGCAAGCTCGATCTAATTAAATTAGAAGAAAACTATTTGTTAATGCAGGCAATGATGTATAATGTGAAATAAATCTAAAATAATGGCTACCTGGAATTTATTACAACGATTCAATGTCACATGATGTCATGAATTGTGAAAGTGAGCCTGAGCTATTTATTTAGTTTTATCACCCCATGAATTTCATGGGGGTTATTTTATTTACTTTTGAATCCTTTGATTCCCTGGTTGCAGTGGTAATGGTGGAAAGTGATGGGCCAGTAAGTACCCTTGTGCTGTTGGTGCATAATAATGTCTACTGTGAAGGATTAATGATTGTGATCATGGCAGGTTTATTTACTCATATCATTAACAGCCAATTACCAGGTAATGTTACTGCAGTATAGCAATGCATTTAAATAGTGATTATAACATAGAAAAACATCCAAGGCACTTCACAGAGGCATAATACATAATTAATCGATCTCCCGTGACACAGCTCACAGGTAATCTGGGGTATGGAACATGTTTGCAATGCTTAACTGTTAATCCTTTAAGACCAATGCTCAGATAGTCCCTGCGGGCTAAATAGGCCCTGAAGTCAATTGAAGAATACTCAGACTCTGATCTGCTTGAATAGCCACGGCAATTTATGTGGCTAGTCCAGTTCAGTTTCTGGCCATGGTGACCCCCAGGATGTTGATGGTGGGGGACCCGATGATGGTAATGCCGTTGAATGTCAAGGGGAGATGGTTATGCTCTCTCTTGTTGGAGATGGTCACTGCCTGACACTTGTGTGGCATGAATGCTACTTGCCACTTCTCAATCCAAGTCTGGATGTTGTCCAGGTCTTTGTTGCATGTGGACAGGGACTGCTTCATTATCTGAAGAATTGCAAATGGAGCTGAACACTGTGCAAAATTCAGTCCCCACTTGGACCTTATGATAGAGGGAAGGTCATTGATGAAGATAGTTGGACCCAGAGTGCTGCCCTGAGAAACTCCTGCAACAATGTTCAGGGGTTGAGATGATTGACCTCCAACGACCTCAACCATCTTCCTTTGTGCCAGGTATGACTCCAGCCAGTGGAGAGTTTTCCCCCTGATCCCCACTGACTTCAATTTTACTAGGGCACCATGATGCCACACTCGGTCGAATGCTGCCTTGATATCAAGGGCAGTCACTCTCACCTCACCTTTGGTCTATACTGCACTAACCGATGTCAGGCTAGAGTGATACAGCCAGTACAATTAGTCTCATATAGGAAGGGGTAAAAATAGCCATGTTTATCCCTCCTGACTTTGCTGTCTAATAATGTCTGCTGGATATCTGTGGACATTGGGTAAGACCAGGATCAAGCTTGTTTCTAATGCTTGGCTGGTATGCTGACGTTCATTGTCACTTGGACAGCATATCTAATGGTCAATGCCCACAGAACCATATCCAAACAATGTCAGCGCTTGATGAGAGGAGACAGGAAAAGGGCAGAACCATAATGGGCAAGGAGATTCAGTTCTATTAGCATATTCTCATAATGCTTTAGTTTGGCTCCTGGTTTAATTCCTCTTTTCTCTAAGCTTTCCCCAATGCATCAGTGTCCTTTTGCAGAGAGGGTTCCCCAAAGAATCGTCTTACAAATACCAGAGTCGTTAGCCTTAGCATGGTGCAAACAAGTTCACTCATCTCTGCCATGTTCTACTTCTGTAGGCCAGCTGAGATTACTCAGGTACTCAGACTTTCCAAAGCGCTTCACAGCCAACTGATTACTTTTGAAACGTAGCCCCTGTTGTTACATAGGCAGATTTGGCAGCCAATTTTCACACAGACATGTCCCACAAAAGCAATGAGATAAATGACCAGTTAATCTGTTTTTAACAGTGTTAGTTGAGGAATATAGCTGGCCATGACACTGGGAAACCTCCCATGCTCTCCTTTGGGATCTTTTACATCCATTTGAGTAGGCAGATGGGGCCTCAGTTTAATATCTCATCTGAAAGACCAGGGGCTGGATTTTACCAGCCCCGAGGAGGCGGGTTTGAAAGCGGGTCAGGTGGGAAAGTTGTAAAAAATGACAGCGGGTTCCGATCAACCCGCCCCTGCACAACTTTCCCAAAGGCAGGCTTGCAGACTCCGTTTCGGTCCCGCCTCCAAGCGGCGGGATAGGCCCTTAAGGCACTTAACTGCTACTTAACGACCTCTATAATCCCATTTTGAGAGGCCTTTCAAGTTTTGCCACATTTCCCGCGTGCTGCACGTCTCTCCTAAAACACGCCAGCTAATCCTGTCGGGTTCACAAGTGGCTGGCTTCCCAACAGCTGCAGCTCCACCATAAAACTAGAGCTTTCAACAAGGATCTGTTGCAGGCGGCAGAACTTGTTTTCTTAGGTCTTGGAGAACTTTTTGCAGGTCTATTGATTTTGGAAGTGGTGAAGCCGAGATCCATCTCCACTGGGAAAACCCTCTCCCCACATTGACTGAGCGCTTTCTCAACTGAGGTATATACCAGCAGCATGGGAACCATTTATTTCCTTTCCTCCTGGACCTCAGATTCGGACGAAGACCAGCCGTGGCAGCAGCAGAACCAGGAACAACAACAGGAGCGCCAACCTGCTGCTCACCCAGCTGAAGCTGCACAGGGCAGAAGGCGCCAGCGCAGGGGAGCACGTCGCCGCAGGAGATACCCCCAAAACAGGGTTTACAGGATGAGGATGAGCTTCCGCAACATGACTGAGCAGCAGTGCCAAAAGAGGCTGAGACTTTTGCGAGAGGTAGTGGGTGACATCTGCGCAATGCTGCACCAACACCTGGAGCCCAAAGGATCGGGTGGACACCCCTTACCAGTGGCCATAAAAGTCACCACCGCACTCAACTTTTTTGCTTCAGGCTCATTCCAGGGATCAACAGCAGACATCAGCGGCATCTCCCAGTAGGCCACGCACACTTGCATCACGCAGGTTACTGATGCCCCACTTGCATCACGCAGGTTACTGATGCCCTCTTTGCAAAGGCACATAATTATATAAACTTCTCCAAGGATCAAGCAAGTATAACCGCGCATGCGGTTGGATTTGCAAATATGGCCGGCTTGCCAAGGGTGCAGAGCATCGTCGACTGCACACGTGGCCCTTAAGGCACCCCAGCACAATCCAGTTCTTTTTATCAACCGCAAGGGCTTCCACTCCCTCAACGTGCAGCTGGTGTGTAAACGCAAGGAGGACATTTTGCATGTTTGCGCCAAGTACCCTGGCAGTTGCCATGACTCATTCATCCTGCGGCAGTCTAGTGTGCCTCCGCTCTTCAGTCCGCCTGTAAGATTCGCAATTTTCAGCAAAAATCACGCAAGAAAACTGGATAAAATTAAGACTGTTTATTGACCAAAGTAAGCTTGCACAGAAAAACCTTTGATAAAAGGGCATACAAAATGGTCACCAGGCCCCGTGATCAGTTTATGAACCATTTTATTTCTGTTACTGCAAGCCAGACAGGCTTGTGGATTGAAGACAGTGAGCCCACGAAAGCCAATCTCTGGGAACCGAAACTCAGAGCAACAGCATACATATTCAATGGATTATAAGTACAGGATGGGGCCCATCAAGATATGGGCGGACAATGTAAAAACACTTATACCCATTTATCGTACAAAGGAAAAACCGTTTAGCAGCCATCAAGGAAAATGTCCGGACCGATCAATATGCGAACCGAGCCACGGTGACAATGCAAAAGACATTGAAAGACATTATCGGCCAGGAAGGCCAGTTTAAGTTATCACCGGCTCCGTTACAAGACAAAGCGCCCCTGCAGAGATTTCTGCCCGCCAAAATTAATACAAAGACAGGACTATGATTTGGCGGGAGATAAGACTGTCCCAAAAGAGTATAACTATGGATTGAAAGTCCATCTAAAAAACGGCGGACTCCGGGTTACTTGAACAACTTCTTCTTCACTGCCACGGCTTTCTTGTTGGGCGACTTCAGGCTTCCATTTTCTTCAAGAACTTTCTTCTACGAGGAACGAACGAAGGGCGGACGGTGCCCGGATCGGCGCCTCTTCCACTTCGGCAGATCGATGAAAACGTTTTCGTCTTTTTAAAGACGGACGGTTTCGGTAAAAGGACAACGTGGTCGGTGTTCAGCCAAACAAGGCTCGGCCACGACGAGAAGACGACGAGGGTGGCCCGGGTACTGGGGTCGGGAGATCATCGACGACCCAGGCCGACGGAGAAGAAACCCTCTGGAGAACCGGCGATCGATGCCACAAGATTCTCCCAGGTGCATAGCCTGCATCTGGGTCTGCTCCATGAACCCAAATTGACTTGGTGGATCTCAACCTTAACGAGCGCTCATCGAGGCTGGGTCTACCCCACCGCCTCGAGGGAGGAGAGAATATCGACTGCGCCAGAAGTTTCCAAATCCACGTGACGACGGAAAGCGGTGCCAAAAAGGCTGCGAACCCCCCTTTCTCGCGATTTCGAGAGTGGTGAGCATGATCCCAAGTTCCCCAGGTCGAAACTTAGTTTAGGTATAGGGGAGGGAGTTAAGGGAAATCGTAATGTGTTTCCCCTTTTTCGATGTGCCGTGTGTTCCCCATTTCCATAGAGTCAAGTTCATAAATTTGTGCATGATTGTAGTAACTTTAATCTGTGCCTATGATATGTATTTTGTAATGCTTCAAACTGTTTAAAAATAAAAGCATCCATTTCGTGCTATTCAACCTGGTCTATTGAGTTCTTTCTCTGCACTACTGTTCTCTGCACCTAAGTCCAAGGTCTAGAACCGTAGGGGGGAGTGGGTCGAACCACTCAAGGGTAATTATTGCACGAAGCCTGGCAGGAGACCAGAAAGAGCAAGAGAAACCCCCTACAGCCAAACCAACTTTGTGGATGGCTACTTGGAGACAAGGGCTATCCCCTGAAGACGTGGCTAATGACGTCGTTCAGGAGGCCATCCAACGAAGCTGAGGAACGCTACAACTTCAGCCACATTTCAACCAGATCCATTATCGAGCAAGCCATCAGCTTGCTGAAGATGCGATTCAGATGCCTTGATAGATCAGGTGGAGCCCTGCAGTACTCAGCAGCCAGGGTCTCCAGAATCGTCGTGGTCTGCTGTGCACTTCACAACATCGCACAGCATCGTGGCTTGCAGCTGCGTGAGGGACAAGTGGCTTAGCGCATAGCCTCCTCAGATGAGGATGAGGATGAGGAGGAAGATGAGGAGGAGGAGAGCGAGAACGAAGACCTTGCGGAAGCGCATCAACCAGCGGCAGCAGCACGTGAGCACATTGCTGCCCGGGATGCAAGGGATGCACACATCTTGGCCAGATTTGCTTCGGTTGTCCAATCAAACACATTTGGCTCGCACCTTCTTACCACACCATAGACAGTGGACAAGAACCTGCGGCTTCCTATTACTCTGACCACCATCATGACAAATCCAAGTCACCCTGAGCCCTCAATGTGGAACCTCCATCAGCGATATGACACAGCCCAGAACTTCAACAGTTTGCCGTCACTTCATTTTATCACACTGACTAAAGGATGACATTAAACAATTAAACACAACAGAACATCCAAGTGACTACCCTTGTGACTACTTGTGCTTTACCTTCCTCTTACGCATGCTCCGACGTGGTGCTTCCCCTGTGGCTTCAGCAGATGTGGAGGCCCCTTGCTACTCCTGCCTCAACACCTTTGGCGGGCATCCTCTCGGGTAGCGAGCCTGTGAGGGCTCGCCAACAGTCTGCTCCTCCTGCGGCTGTGCAGGGGATGAGACGCCCATCTCAGTTGGGTGAGGACTCTGGTGGGGCCCTGACCGAGGGCTCCGCAATGACATGGGAGTGTGAGCGCTTGGAGAGGAGCCTCCACTTCCTTGTTGTCTGCCACCAACATCCCTCTCATGGGTCAGCCCCACTTCAGAGCTAGCAAGTGGCTTGACAGCACTTTGCTGCACTTCAGGGGGGCCATGAGGACCCGTATCTGCACCGGCAGTCCTATTCCAGAGGACTTCCATGAAGCTCTGGTTTCTCTGCTCAATAGCTGCCCATCGCTCCTCCAGAGATGTCAGTCTATTCTGAATAAGCACCATGTTTTCAACACTCTGGTGACTTAGCTCCTCCATGGCCGTAGCCATCCTCTCCTCTACCGTAGCCATCCTTTCCAGGGAGGTTGCCATCCTTTCCGTGGTGATGCGTTTATGCGCCAATGCCTCCACAAAGGCTCTGTTCATGTTAGCGATGGACTCCTCCATCCTCTCCACACTCGCAATGACCCTGAAGACAAAACCTGCCAGAGATTCCTGCACCTGTTCTTGGAGTTCAATCACCGCTCTCCTTCTGGATGGACCCAGAGGCACAGGGTCGACATGCAGCTGAGCCGAGCTGGGAGTGCCCTGCAGCCTCTGACGAGGACTCTCCACTGCTGTCGCTGTCTCCACCAGCTGCTGATGCTCATTTGTGAGCTGTGATACACCAGGTGACAACATTACTCTATCTCCTGAAGATCCCACCGAGGTGTGAGTGTCTGTGCTGGTGCTGGGTGCACTTAATTCTGCTGACGCTGCGCCCTCAGAGGTTGCAGGTTCCTCTGAGGAGTCTTGAAGCTCAGGCTGTTCCTCCTGGACAGTGGGGAGGGGGGCTGGCGATGGTCCTGTGGGGGAGTAAAGGAATGAGTTAGACATGTGATATAAACGTTACATGCACATGGAATTGTGCAGATGATCATAAGTCAATCTGTTAGAGCATTAGAATCATTATCAGTCACTCATGCAATGTAAATGAGATGATGCAAAACTATTCTGTCACCAGATTGCTCTGATGCGCCCCTCTGTCCGTCCCCCACTTTCACATCCTCCTCGGCTCCCGCGATCTCTAGGGCCGTCTCCTCAGCGCTGGTGAGCTGGGCTATTGAGGGTGGCCCTCCTTCAGTCTTCACCCTTTCCCTCTTATTGTGGGCTCTTTTCCTGCAATGAGGGACACAAGTGGAGTTTGAGTGAGAGTGATGGTGCGAGTGTAGAGGATCCATAGCATAGATGCTTAGAAGGACACAAAGATGGAGTGAGGTCCCAAGACCAAGGGCCCTCCCTGTGTGTTGTTAGTTGTTGTCATAGCATAAACAGTGATAGGGAGTGTGAGGCCAGCATAGTCGAATAGTTAAGTGATTGTGTACATAGAGAGAGGGATGGTGAAGGGTGCAAGGGGTGTAAGGGTAAAGTGGGATGTGGAGGAGGAGGTTGACAATGCAGAGTGCTGGTGATGAGAGGCGATGGGGAGCAGATCGAGGGTAATGGTGATGGTATACTCACTTTTCCTGTGCGGACAAGGTAATTAAACCTCTTTCGGCACTGCAGCCAGGTGCTGCTGCACATTGATCTCGAACTGACCTCCTGTGCCAGTTGCAGCCACACAGCTTTGGTTTGCTGGGGAGGTTTGTTCCTCCCAGAGGAAGGAAACAGCACCTCCTTCTGAGCTCTGGCTCCCTCCACCAGAGCATGGAGGGAGTCATCATCAAACCGGGGTGAGGCCTTGGCCCTTGAACCAGGCATTTCAAGAGGACCAAACCGTTAGAAGATTAGCAAATAAAAGTTTTGAGGCAGAAAATGAACCAAGGCTGCTTGGAGCCGTTAAATGCAGCTGCATAAATGACATCCTCAGGGGCGAGTTTCAGGCACAAAAGACTCATTGGGCCAGGGGTTCGCACTCGCTGGGAATCAATTGGCCAATTAGGGCAAAATAGTTAAATTATCCTGCCTGATATCGGAGGCGGGAGCGGAACCCGCCGACCACCTGACCCGCCCCCAACGGCAAAATCTAGCCCCATACCTCTGACAGAGCAGCACTCCCTGTACTTAATGCTAGCCTAGATTATGCACTCTCATCCTGCAGTGGGCTCAAACCCACAGCTTTCTGACTTAGAGATGAGAGCGCTATCGCTGAACCAGACTCAAACTTGACAATGAAGGTGGTATTGCCAGTTACGATTGTGTTCATCTGAATTGTCTCCCTCCTTTTGCCACCAATTTTCTTCCCTGCCCAACTCCTTTCTAGAGTACAGGTCCAAGTGCCGCATAGCTGTGAGCCTGGTCACTGAGCATTGATTAAGTTGTTGGGAGCATGGAATACTTTGCCACTGGGCGTAGCTGAGGCAGAGATCATTGGCCTAAAAATTCGGTTGCTTTGCGCCTCCCGTTAGCGCCCTAAGAGGGCGCCCAGGCACGGCGCCACCAATGCCTCCCGCGAAATTCAGCGGGAGGTTACCGGCGGCGGTAACTGTTAGCGCCCTGCGGCGCTGCGCCGCCAGCGATGACATCATCGGCGTGCACAGTGCTCCACTCGCGCCCCGGCCGCTATCTTCGGTAGCGCCCCCTGACTTACTGCCAGACGCTATGTCAGATGGGGTCGGGGGGTCTACCTGTAGCCGGGGCGTCTACCTGTAGCCGGGGCGGCGCTAATTAAGGGGAAGGTGACGGGCGGCTATTTTTGTTGCTGGCCGCCTGCCAGCACCTGCCCCCTCTGCCGTCCCCGGCCTCCTCTGCAGCCCCCCCGCGGGGTGCCGGCTGCACTCCATGAGCCTGGCACTTCTCTCGAGTGCCGGGCTCTTTTGCAGGAACTCCGATCCCTGGTGGCCCAGCTGGGCCCCGAGTCGCGCAGTGCAAGGCCCCTCCCCTTTAAGAAGGGGAGGAAGGCCTGCAGTACCGCAGCACGTAGCGTCGAGATATTCACTCGCAGCGCCCCAAGAGAGAGGCGGGGAGCTTCCAGTAGCATCCCGCTTCCCTCTTGGGGCACTACCGATGAATTTCAGCTGCGGGCGTGCTAATTTTTTCGGGGCGCTAAAAGTAGCACCCCAGCGAAGTTAGCGCCCAAAAGGGGACACAACTCAATTTTTCCCCCATTGACTCTTTTAAGGGAAATGTGGATGAATGTATGTAGCAGAGGACGATACAGGGCTATGGAGAAAAAGCAAGGCAGTAGGGTTAGTCTTGGATTGCCCTAAGAAAGAGCGGCACAGGCACGATGGACCAACTGACCCCCTTCTGTGCAGTAAAATTCTTTGGTTCTTCCATTGGCAGACTATTAGATGGTAGGGGGCATCACAGCTGAGTCTTGTCCTCACTTGACATCCACACATGCACAAATGCAGGAGAGATCGCTCAATATAAATAAGGGAGCGGGGATTTTAAGGATGAGCGGGAACAGTGCGGGAAGAGCTACGTGGCAGCAAGATTTTGGGCAGCAGGAAGCTGCTGCCGGGGATCTGATCGAATGGCGTGCAGGTCTGGAGTTAAGATTACAGTCGGGCCCCGATGACATAATCGGAGTGGGTGTCCTTGGTGCCTGCGATTTAAAATTGCAGTTGGTAGGAACGAGGAGGGAGGCCAGCGGGTTAAGTCTCCCCCACCCGGTGTCCGCTGGGCAGAGGAGTTAAAATTCCCCCCCCACCCCTCCACCCCACAGCCCCACCGTCCCACCACACCCCTCCACCACCCCACCACCACCCCGCCCCACCGCCCCTCCACCACACCGCCCCACCGCCCCTCCACCCCACCGCCCCACCGTCCCACCACTCCACCGCCCCTCCACCCCACAGCCCCACCCTCCCACCGCCCCTCCTCCCCACAGCCCCACCGTCCCACCACACCCCTCCACCACACCACCACCCCTCCACCACACCCCTCCACCACCCCTCCACCCCTCCACCCCACAGCCCCACCGTCCCACCACCGCCCCTCCACCCCCTCCACCCCACAGCCCCCACCGTCCCACCACACCCTCCACCACACCCACCACCCTCCACCACCCCACCACCCCTCCACCCACCAGTCCCACCACTCCACCACACGCCCCACCGCCCCTTCCACCCCCTCCCCACCGCCCCTCCACCACACCCCTCCACCACTCCACCACCCCTCCACCACCCCACCGCCCCACCACCGCCCTCCACCCCCTCCTCCCACCGCCCCTCCTCCCCACCGCCCCTCCACCACTCCGCCCCACCGCCCCACCGCCCCTCCGCCCCACCGCCACACCGCCCCACCGCCCCTCCTCCCCCACCGCCCCTCCGCCCCTCCTCCCCACCACCCCACCGCCCCACCGTCCCACCACTGCCACCACACCCCTCCACCACCCCACCACCACACCGCCCCTCCACCCCACAGCCCCACCGTCCCACCACACCCCTCCACCACGCCACCACCCCACCGCCCCACCACCACCCCACCGCCCCACCACCGCCCCTCCACCCCCTCCTCCCCACCGCCCCTCCTCCCCACCGCCCCTCCACCACTCCGCCCCTCCGCCCCACCGCCCCACCGCCACACCGCCCCACCGCCCCTCCGCCCCCTCCTCCCCACCGCCCCTCCTCCCCACCGCCCCTCCTCCCCACCGCCCCCTCCGCCCCACCGCCCCTCCTCCCCACCGCCCCTCCGCCCCACCGCCCCACCGCCCCTCCTCCCCACCGCCCCACCGCCCCACCGCCCCACCGCCCCTCCACCCCACCGCCCCTCCACCCCACCGCCCCTCCACCCCACCGCCCCTCCACCCCACCGCCCCTCCACCCCTCCGCCCCACCGCCCCTCCACCACAACCGCCCCTCCACCCCACCGCCCCTCCACCACACCGCCCCTCCGCCCCTCCGCCCCACCGCCCCACCGCCCCTCCGCCCCACCGCCCCTCCGCCCCACCGCCCCTCCGCCCCACCGCCCCTCCGCCCCACCGCCCCTCCGCCCCACCGCCCCTCCGCCCCACCGCCCCTCCGCCCCACCGCCCCTCCGCCCCACCGCCCCTCCGCCCCACCGCCCCTCCGCCCCACCGCCCCTCCGCCGCACCGCCCCACCGCCCCTCCGCCCCACCCCACCACCGCCCCTCCACCCCTCCGCCCCACCGCCCCTCCGCCCCACCGCCCCTCCACCCCACCGCCCCTCCACCCCACCGCCCCTCCACCACACCGCCCCTCCACCACACCGCCCCTCCACCACACCGCCCCTCCACCACACCGCCCCTCCACCACACCGCCCCTCCACCCCACCGCCCCTCCACCCCACCGCCCCTCCACCCCACCGCCCCTCCACCCCACCGCCCCTCCACCCCACCGCCCCTCCACCCCACCGCCCCTCCACCACACCGCCCCTCCACCCCACCGCCCCTCCACCCCACCCCGCCCCTCCACCCCACCGCCCCTCCACCCCACCGCCCCTCCACCCCACCGCCCCTCCACCCCACCGCCCCTCCACCCCACCGCCCCTCCACCCCACCGCCCCTCCACCACACCGCCCCTCCACCACACCGCCCCTCCACCACACCGCCCCTCCTCCCCACCGCCCCTCCTCCCCACCGCCCCTCCGCCCCTCCGCCCCGCCGCCCCTCCGCCCCGCCGCCCCTCCGCCCCTCCTCCCCACCGCCCCACCGCCCCTCCGCCCCACCGCCCCTCCGCCCCTCCGCCCCACCGCCCCTCCGCCCCACCGCCCCTCCGCCCCACCGCCCCTCCGCCCCACCGCCCCTCCGCCCCACCGCCCCTCCGCCCCACCGCCCCTCCACCCCTCCGCCCCACACCGCCCCACACCGCCCCTCCACCCCACCGCCCCTCCACCCCACCGCCCCTCCACCCCACCGCCCCTCCACCCCACCGCCCCTCCACCCCACCGCCCCTCCACCCCACCGCCCCTCCTCCCCACCGCCCCTCCTCCCCACCGCCCCTCCTCCCCACCGCCCCTCCTCCCCACCGCCCCACAGCCCCACAGCCCCACCGCCCGTCCGCCCCTCCACCCCACCGCCCCTCCTCCCCACCGCCCCTCCTCCCCACCGCCCCTCCTCCCCACCGCCCCTCCGCCCCACCGCCCCTCCGTCCCTCCGCCACACCGCCCCTCCGCCCCTCCGCCACACCGCCCCACCGCCCCACCGCCCCACCGCCACAGCGCCCCACCGCCCCTCCGCCCCACCGCCCCTCCGCCCCTCCGCCCCACCGCCCCTCCGCCCCACCGCCCCTCCGCCACACCGCCCCTCCGCCACACCGCCCCTCCCCCACACCGCCCCTCCCCCACACCGCCCCTCCACCACACCGGCCCCCAGGAGCGGGAAGCATGGCTGGTGTATCCCCTTCCTAACCCAAGGATGAAAAGTCCAATTCTAGCACCCCGAGATAAGCCATCTCAGTACAGAGCATTGATTGAACCTGGGACCAATCTGGTCTGTGTGGCTTCGTTGCTCACACTGCTTTAAACAACGGAGCCATCAAGGAGCTGGGCCTTAACTTTTTGGCATAAAAACAACACACTTTAATAGCCACGTTTATGAATACTGTCCTATCTATGAAGGATCATAGTAAACATCCCATCCTTTTATGGTGTGTTTCGTGCTTTAAGTACTCCTCTCTCCTCTATTCCCTCATAAAATATACTACAACTTCAAAAAACCATGTTAGATCCAGATGTAAGATGTCACCTGTTTAAAGCTTGGAGATTCTTTACATGATATAAGCAAATTCTGAAAGATAGATTTAAGCCACAGATTGCTGAGTTCAATATAAAGTAAATGAAAGCTTTACGATCATAAACGTTTCTTGCTACATCTGCTATTTAACAATAGGGGAGGGTGGGGGGGGGGGGCAGTTAGGAACCAAATTGTTTTCAGTATTCCAAAACCATCCAAAATGGTTTTAAAAGACAGATCATCCGATACTTGATCCCCGCCCCCACACCACCCAGGCCCGGACACCCCCCTCCCCCCCACCCCAAGTTGACACATGGGCACCTACTTTTCCTCCAATGTCAAATAGGGAATATTTCTGTATTTTTGTATATATATATATATATATATGTATGATTTAACCCCATGAAACCTGATGCAGTCTTTGTTGCTTTCTAAGTATTTGTACCGTTAGTAACTTACTCGGGGCTGAAAATCTTTGGCACCAACAGGAAATTCCTGGCAGAAGTCAGGTGCAGGAAGCCCAATGGGGCCGGACCCAATGCACTGTTCCGGTAATTCCAGATGGGGACAATGGCAAACACAACCTCCATCCGCCACCAACATGTCCCATGATATTGGAGGAGGCGGGACGGAGGTAGAGGGATTTCCCACACTGCGAATTTCCTCGGCCTGAGCCTCCATGCTGCCAAGTGATCTGAACTCTGGGATGAACCCAGCATAGACAGCTCAACAAGAGAGGTGGGACCCACCGCCGGGTCTTGGGCCGCGCGCAGGGCCACAAGAATGTCGCCGACATGAGTCATATCGCCTCTCCCCTTTATAATTCTCCGAGCCAGTGGCGCCAGTAATCCAGTGAGTGGCCTGCCAGCGCCGCTTTTCCTGCTAACATTAACTCCAGGCGAGGCCACTTAAAGTCGACCTCATTGCGTGGTATTCACACCTTTCAGAGTACACAGGAGAGCAGGATGGGTATCCCTCGTGCCCTTTGGTACATTGTACTGCAATTAAAGGGCAACGGTAAGTCCTGGGACGGTATATCTTTCATGGCGCAGGTTTCAGTTCATGGGAGGTTTGATCTGCTTCAGAAAGCTGCCTTTCCACTGTGAACACAAGCTTGGACTGTTGGGAGGAAGCGCAGGTTAAAACAGGGACACAATCATGCTCAAGGTTATAGCAGAAATATAGACTGATTTTAAACATTTTAAAACACAGGCATTGATCCTGGCCCTGCCAACCTGTAATGCCATGAAATGCCAACAGCTGGCATATAACTGTCCATTTTAATACCTCCAAAACTAAATGGATTTAAATAACAACTTGTTTCAGTGAATAATACTGATTCATACAAAACTGTGGAGTTACAAAGTACAATATAGATGATTTATGCTGTATTTGATACAGGTACCATGAGATGATTCTACAACAACTGTGGTCAATAACTGATGGAAATGTCTGTCCTTTGGAAACAAAAAATCTTAGGGGCAAAAATTGGTAGCGCCCCTTCGCTACCTTCGCAAAAGTTAGCGCCCCCGCGGCCAATTTTCCCAGGTAGCGCCCCGAGAGGGAGGAGCAAATCAACCGAATTTAGCCCCCTTAATGTTTGAAACAGATAATTCACCTTATCCAGCAGAGTTTCTTTAAAAAAGCCCATCTTCTGTATCAGAAGCTCCCCGCGCTCTTTCTTCTGAATAAAGTCTTTAAGAACATCCTGTAAGATATTTAAAAAAAAATTGGGTTCTGCATTTTTAGTGTCCATGCATAAATCTTTAAACAACTTGGAGTATTGTGTACGATTTTGCACACCATGCCTGGATTTCCCTCCCATTGGCAGGTTTGTGACAGGGCAGTTCGAACACCTGCACATTTGAAACCACTGCTAACCCCTCCCAGAACCCCCATTCGGGATAGCTTGGAGACCAGGATCCCACTCTGTTGGTTTACGTTGCTGGGGGGCCAGGGGGATACAGTTCTGGTGCAACCTTTAAAAGGCTGTGTAACTGGTTAATGGGCAACATCGCTTCCCAGCAAGATGGCACAAAGAGCAGCAGCCTGAGGAATGTGAGCAGCTGGCAGGGCCTGCAGATTTTCCGATGCATTCGTGAAGGTGCCAGGAACTCCCATAGCAGAGTGGTGCAGGCTCTCTCTGAAGGAAGGTAGCAGGGGCAGTTATTGAAACCTCAATCACCCCAAGAACAATGCAGGAAGAGATTTGATGACCTCACAAGGGTGGCCAAGGTAAGTTAAGGCTAGTGTGTCAATACACATCTTCTACCACTCAGACAGCTTCATTCACCTCCTTACATCTTTCTCTCTTAGCACCTGGGTGTCAGCGGAACTCCTGCTAAGGACAACCTCTCCAAACACCTTCTTTACTCAAAACCACTCTCACAACTCAGGTTGGCGGTCACAAGGGCTTCTTTTAGTATTCAAGAACGCTTCTTTTAAAAGGAGAAGGCACCTTCATCTCTCATCATGGCAAGCATGACCTCCGTGACACTCACTGACCTGTAACATTAGCTTCTGTCCCTCTAAAGGAAAAGATGGCACACAACCAGCTGCAGAGAAGGACAACAGTGGGAGGACCACCATCACTGGAAACCCTATGGGGTGAAATTGGACATTGACGGGGACTCAAATCAGGCGGAATCGCTTTTTCCGACCGTTATACATGTCTGATATTCAGTTCTATTGACTTCAATGGAACTGAATATCGGACGGGTGTCTAACGGGCGACCGGCGCAATACCACATGTTTATGTATCGCCGTCCTTGTCCAAATTCAACCCCCGAGTCCACAAGAAGAGACGGCGAATGTTTATGAGAAGGTGTTAGATTAAGAGAAGGTGTTAGATTAAGAGGAGGTATTAGGTTCAGAGTTTTTTTTTTAAAGATTAAGAGGTGTTAGATTTAATGGGCAGGTGAGAATGTAGGAGAGAGTAAAGTTGGAGGTGAGCTGGCAAGAGAAGGTTGGTAAAGGCTGGGCATGGCTCAGCAGATGTTGTTTCAGCTTCTTGTGCTTTCATAAACTATTGCAATGCTCTTACACTAAGATCTCTGTTTCTTCAAGGGCAAAAGTCATAGCTAAACAAGCGCTTCTGTTTTTCATATCATTGGGGTGCCTTGGAGCAAGAGGTCAGACACTCTGATGACCTCCCAGACACTACCAGATTAACAGTAGCTGCCAAGTTCTTATCAACTCTCCATCCTGGTGTCTTACCTGCGCACCCACCAGCAAAGAGAGACACCCACTTGCGAGGAATTAGTTAGACAGTCAGAAAAAGTATCGCCAGCAAGTTACTTAGCATTAAGCGGGAATGAAAACCTGGGACTGGAAAAGAGGGAGAATGCTTTTCCTCCACGGAGGGGGTGGAAACAACCGCCCTCAACCGAGGAGCCTGGGGACCCAGATCTAAGGAGCCCAGTCTTCAAAAGAACAGTGATTCAGGAGCATGGATCTCATGTGCAGACAGTGGAGACGGTTTCCATACATATGGTTGAGATGATGAGGAGTGCATTTTTTTTTCTATTCGTTCATGGGATGTGGGCATCGCTGGCAAGGCCAGCATTTATTGCCCATCCCTAATTGCCCTTGAGAAGGTGGTGGTGAGCTGCCTTCTTGAACCGCTGCATTCCGTGTGATGAAGGTACTCCCACAGTGCTGTTAGGGAGGGAGTTCCAGGGTTTTGACCCAGCAACGATGAAGGATCGGCGATATACCTCCAAGTCAGGATGGTGTGTAACTTAGAGGGGAACCTGGAGATGGTGGTGTTCCCATGCGCCTGCTGCCCTTGTCCTTCTAGGTGGTAGAGGTCGCGGGTTTGGAAGATGCTGCCGAAGAAGCCTTGGCGAGTTGCTGCAGTGCATCTTGTAGTTGGTGCACACTGCAGCCACGGTACGCCGGTGGCGGAGGGAGTGAATGTTTAAGGTGATGGATGGAGTGCCAATCAAGCGGGCTGCTTTGTCCTGGATGGTGTCGAGCTTCTTGAGTGTTGTTGGAGCTGCACTCATCTAGGCAAGTGGAGGGTATTCCATCACACTCCTTACTTGTGCCTTGTAGATAGTGGACCGGCTTTGGGGAGTCAGGAGGCGAGACACTCGCCGCAGAATACCTAGCCTTTGAACTGCTCTTGTTGCCACAGTATTTATGTGGCTGGTCCAGTTAAGTTTCTGGTTAATGGTGACCCCCAGGATGTTGATGGTGGGAGATTCGGCAATGGTAAGGGATTCGGTGATGGTAATGCTGCTGAATGTCAAGGGGCGGTAGTTAGACTCTCGCTTGTTGGAGATAATCATTGCCTGGCACTTCTGTGGCGCGAATGTTACCTGCCTCTTATCAGCCCAAGCCTGAACGTCATCCAAGTCTTCATGCGGGCATGGACTTTTTCATTATCTGAGGAGTTGTGAATGGCACTGAACACTGTGCAGTCATCAGCAAACCTCCCCATTTCTGACCTTATGTTGGAGGGAAGGTCATTGATGAAGCAGCTGAAAATGGTTGGGCCTAGGACACTGCCCTGAGGATAACTCCTGCAGCAATTGACCTTCAACCACCACAACCATCTTCCTTTCTGCTAGGTATGACTCCAGCCAGTGGAGAGTTCCCACCCCCCCCACCCCCCCAATTCCCATTGACTTCAGTTTTCCTAGGGCACCTTTGTGGTGTATGTGCCTTTAAGAGCCCCTGTGTACTGTAATGCCGGTAGTGGCCACTCGGGCTATATAAGCCTGTATAGTCTCTTGTATCTGTTAGTTCACCTCCAGACCTTGTCCAGTAAACACCTGTTAAACCAATTCCTGCATTCCGTGTCTCCATTAACACACGAATACAACAGTGGCGACGAATTGGAAACGGACTTACCTGCAATTCGGCAGCACCTCAAGGATATTGATTCCTCAGACGAAGGTCGAAGAGAAAAAAAGAAAAAAAAAACTGTGGTTTCACCAGCTAGCCAGGCTGGTGGCAGGTACTGCAATAATCCTTCCTGGGCGGCGGGCTGGGGCTCGATCGGCTGGCTCTGCAGCGGGGCCGAGCAGCGAAGGCGGAGGCAAACAGAGACGAAGGGTGGAGCACTCGGGAGACAGCCAGCTCTACAAAGCAGGTCGGAGTTCGGACCAAGCAGAGGGAGGGAAAAGTCCCAGAGAGTCCGGCGGGAACGAGTCTCTGACTATTAAAAATATCTCTATAAATAAAAACCGCGGAGAACAGCAACAGCGGCGGGAAAGCGCCATTTTTTTTCTCGGCAGGGAAGAAAGGAAAGCGCAGGAGGCGCCATTTTTTTTTCAGGATGCCTAAGACTGGCAATATTACTGCTTTCGATAATGATGTAGAGGATTGGACCACATATGTGGAAAGAGTGGAGGTATATTGCACAGCGAATGAAATAGAGGATGATAAAAAGGCATCGATACTTCTAAATCTAATGGGCGCAAAGACATACGGGCTGTTATGAAAATTAATCACTCCAGCCAAACCGATGGACAAGAATTTTAAGGAGATTGTTGATACCCTACAGGAGCACTTAAACCCAACACCGCTGCTGATAGCGGAACGATTCAAATTCTTCAGGAGGAATCAGCACAAGAATGAAAGTAACGCTGATTACCTCACCGAATTAAGGAAGCTGTCAAAGCACTGCCAATTCAGAGCAGGACTGGCAGATTCTCTTCGAGACAAATTCGTCTGCGGTCTCCTAAGTGAAGGAACACAGAAAAGGTTACTTTCTGAGAAAGATTTAACACTGGACAAGGCTTTCAGTGTGGCTGTATCATACGAAGCAGCAGCAAGAGGAGCTGCAGAGATACAGCAAAAGCCACAGGACTTCGGCACCCATGAAATGACACAGGGTTTCGAGAGATGTTATCGCTGCGGCAGATCCACCCATGACCGGAGGGACTGCTGGTTTAAGGACAAAGCATGCAGGCAATGCGGAAAGATGGGACACATTGCACGTGTATGCCGATCTGGAAACAAAAAATCCACTGACAGAAAAAAAATCAATAAGGAAAAGTACAGAAAGGTACAAATGATGACGGACAGTAGCTCCGAAGACCAGAAGAGTGATAGCGACTCCGGAAATAAGAGACTAAGCTGTCTCAAATTACATAATGTAATTGCCAAAGAAGATTACCAGACCATTTGGGTTACCCTCACGATAGCGGGGTCCCCAGTTAAAATGGAGCTAGATACAGGATCAGCTCTGACCGTCATAAGTCGACGGGATTACGAGCGGCTATTTCCGCATATACCTTTGAAAGACACATCCATTATCTTGAAGACATATACGGGGCAGAAAGTATACCCCAGAGGGAAAATAAGGGTGCCTGTTGTATACAACGGCAAGGAAATACAGAAGTTGTATTTATACGTTCTGCAAGATGGTGGTCCACCGCTGTTGGGACGTGAATGGATCTGGAAGATACGTTTAGACTGGCACTCCATTCAGGCACTGACGGTGACGAGTAAGAGAAAAAATGATGATGACGTCATGCCTGAACGATTAAAAGACATCTTGGCCAACGCCAAAGAAGTGTTCCAACAGGAACTAGGAACCTTGAAAGGCGTCACCGCCTCAATAAAAGTGGAAGATGCGGCAATTCCCAAGTTTTTTAAGGCAAGGCCAGTGCCATACGCAATTCGTCCAGCAGTCGAGGCAGAGCTGGAGAATTTAGAAAAGACAGGCGTGTTATCCAAGATAGATTGGAGCGAGTGGGCAACACCCATCGTCCCGGTCATGAAGAAAACATTGAATAATGATAAATCTGAAGAACAGAGAAAAATTCACATCTGTGGGGACTTCAAGGTGACTGTAAACCCGGTCCTTCACATGGTACAGTATCCTCTTCCGAGGATAGAAGATATTTTCGCCTCACTATCCGGAGGGAAACGTTTCTCCAAAATTGACTTGGCACAGGCATATCTACAGATGGAGGTTGAGGAGGCCTCTAAAAAGTATCTCACGATAAACACACACAAAGGCCTGTACCAGTACAATCGACTGGTTTTCGGAGTAGCATCAGCTCCAGCTATCTGGCAAAGAGCTATGGAGCAAGTCCTGCAAGGGATTCCGGGGACTCAATGCTACCTAGACGACATCCTAGTAACAGGAGAAAACGACAACGAGCACCTTGCCAATTTGGAGCAGGTGCTCACTAGGCTGAGAGAACGGGGCCTACGAGCAAATCGCCCCAAGTGCGAATTTTTTCAGAAACAAATATCGTATTGTGGCCACATAATTAACGAAGAAGGGTTGCATAAGTCACCTGAAAAAATTGAAGCGGTCATAAAAGCCCCAGCACCTGAAAATGTCTCACAATTAAGGTCGTTCCTGGGATTGATAAATTACTATCATAAATTTTTACCGAACTTGTCAACTGTTCTGCACCCTCTTAATGAACTGCTACAAACGGGAGTAATTTGGAAATGGAGCGAAGACTGTAAACGTGCCTTCCATAAATGTAAAGGCTTGATCACGTCCAAGGAAGTTTTGGCTCATTACAACCCATCACTGCCAATCAGACTGGCGTGCGATGCATCCCCTTACGGCGTAGGAGCGGTATTATCGCATAAATTCCCTGATGGCTCGGAGCGTCCGATAGCTTTTGCGTCACGCTCATTGAACTCAGCTGAGCGTAACTATGCCCAGATCGACAGGGAAGCACTCAGCCTGGTATGGGGAGTGAAGAAATTCAACCATTACCTAAACGGACAAAAATTTACCTTGTTGACTGACCATCAACCCCTCATCTCCATATTCAACCCTAAAAAGGGCGTTCCCATTATGACAGCGCAAAGGCTACAGAGGTGGTCCCTTTTCCTAGGGGCACACCAATATGACATAGAATACAAAGGATCAAAACAGCATGGAAATGCTGACGGTTTATCGCATCTACTGTTGCCAACGGTAGAAGAGGCACCTACAGTGGACCCAGTGGAAATGTTCCACTCAACCATAGTGGAATGTCTACCAGTAACAAATTCTACCATTGAAAAAGAAACGAGAAATGACCCGACTCTCTCACGAGTCTATGATTTAACGGTGAAGGGATGGCCAGCACATGGCGAACCACTGTTGCCAGCATTCTCGCAAAGAAGAGAACAGCTGTCAGTGTGCCGAGGAACCTTGATGTGTGGATCCAGAGTGGTGATTCCACCCAAACTCCAGGATAAAGTGCTAAAGGAGCTTCACGAGGGGCATCTGGGTGGAGTGAAAATGAAGAACCTAGCCAGAGCGTTTGTGTGGTGGCCAGGTATTGATGGAGACATCGAAGAAATGACCAAGGGCTGTCTAGGATGCCAGAAGGTCCAAAACGCCCCACCACAAGCCCCTCTACATCCATGGGAGTGGCCCTCATCTCCATGGTAAAGGGTACACATCGACTTTGCTGGTCCATTTATGGACTCAACGTTCTTAATCGCGGTTGATGCACACTCCAAGTGGCCGGAGGTAAAAAAGATGTCCTCCACCACCACGGAAAAAACCATCACAGTATTAAGGACCATATTTGCCAGGAATGGGCTGCCTGAACAGATCTGTTCTGATAATGGACCACAATTTGTGTCCGAAGAATTCAGGAAGTTCTTAAAAAACAATGGGGTTAAGCACTACACGTCCGCCCCATACCATCCCGCCACCAATGGATTGGCTGAAAGGTTTGTCCAGACCTTCAAGAAGGCCATAAAGGCTATGGGTAATGAAGACATTAATCTACAGCATAAGGTAGATAACTTCTTGTTTGCCTACAGGAATGCAACACATGTGGTTACAAACCAAACTCCCGCCATGATGTTTTTCAATAGAAGACTAAGATGCCGGCTGGATTTGATCAAGCCAAACATCAGTAGGGACATAGAGAACCAGCAATTTCAAGGCATGAATGCAAGGCCAACTAGAACCTTCCAGATAGGTCAACAAGTTTTGACCCGGGACTACCGTACCGAGAAACGGCAGCCTGGAACTATTTGCACACGACTAGGGCCGCTGATGTATACCGTGGACATTGGAGAAAGCATAATAAGGCGCCATGCTGACCAGATCATAGAGTCATCCGAAAAGGGACAACCTACACCACCACTCTATACGCCTAATGATGAAGCAGAGATACCCATAGTATCTACCTCTGATCCGGTGATACTGGAACCAGATGAACCCGACACTGGCATTCAAGCCGAATCGACCTTGCCAAAAGAACCTACTACACCACCGAAAACTACTACACCACCAAGGCGTTATCCGGACCGAGTCAGGAAACCTCCAGAGAGACTGACTTATAATTGATTAACTGCAGCAAATGTGTAGATTATTGTTCTTGTACACATGTTAATAACAATTACTTAAAATGTTATGTACTGGTTGTCTAAAAGGGGAGGAATTGTGGTGTATGTGCCTTTAAGAGCCCCTGTGTACTGTAATGCCGGTAGTGGCCACTCGGGCTATATAAGCCTGTATAGTCTCTTGTATCTGTTAGTTCACCTCCAGACCTTGTCCTGTTAAACCAACTCCTGCATTCCGTGTCTCCATTAACACACGGATACAACAACCTTGATGCCACACTCGGTCAAATGCTGCCTTGATGCATCCGCAAGAAATTTATCATGATTTGCAGAGCACCTTGGAGACAATGGGTAGGGCAGTTCATTGGCTGAACAGAGAACATGAACAAAACAGCTGAATTCCAGAGGTGAGGTGAGAGTGACTACCCTTGACATCAAGGCAGCATTGAAGTCAATGGGAATCTCAGCCCCAGGACATCGCTACAGGAATTCCTCAGGGCAGTGTCCTAGACCCAACCATCTTCAGCTGCTTCATCAATGACCTTTCCTCCATCATATGGTCCAAGTGGGGATGTTTGCTAAATATTGCAGTGTTCAGTTCCATTAGCAACTCCTCAGATAATGAAGCAGTCTGTGCCCACATGCAGCAAGACCTGGACAACATTCAGGCTTGGACTGATAAGTGGCAAGTAACATTCGCACCACACAAGGGCCAAGCAATGACTATCTCCAACAAGCGAGAGTCTAACCACCTCCTCTTGGCATTCAACGGCATTAACATCGTCGAATTCCACACCATCAACATCCTGGGGGTCACCATAGACCAGAAACTTAACTGGATCAACCACATAAATACTGTGGCTGCAATAGCAGGTCAGAAGCTGGGTATTCTGTGGTGAGTGACTCACCTCCTGACTCCCAAAGCCTTTCCACCATCTACAAGGCACAAGTAAGGCGTGTGATGGAATACTCTCCACTTGCCTGGATGAGTGCAGCTCCAACAACACTCAAGAAGCTCGACACCATCCAGGACAAAGCAGCCCGCTTGATTGGCACCCCTTCCACCACCTTAAACATTCACTCCCTCCACACCGGCACATCGTGGCTTCACTGTGCACCATCTACAAGATGCACTGCAGGAACTCACCAAGGTTTCTTTGACAGCACCTCCCAAACTCGCGACCTCTACCACCTAGAAGGACAAGGGCAGCAGGTGCATGGGAACACCTCCAAGTTACCCTCCAAGTCACACACCATCCTGACTTTTCAATATATCACCATTCCTTCATCGTCACTGGGTCAAAATCCTGGAACTCCCTCCCTAACAGCACTGTGGGAGTACGTTCACCACATGGACTGCAGCGGTTCAAGAAGGTGGCTCACCACCATCTTCTCATGGGCAATTAGGAATGGACAATAAATGCTGGCCTTGCCAGCGACACCCAATCCCATGAATTAATTTTAAAAAATGGTTG
This sequence comes from Somniosus microcephalus, assembly GCF_052327205.1. Lineage (NCBI taxonomy): Eukaryota > Metazoa > Chordata > Chondrichthyes > Squaliformes > Somniosidae > Somniosus > Somniosus microcephalus. The sequence continues at coordinate 40,926,068 of NC_141013.1, forward strand.
CAACAAGTGCTGAGGGGCACTAAGGTTCTCTGATGCTGCCTTGGAAACCCTGGTGCAGGCAGTGGACAGGAGGAGAGAGATCCTCTTCCCCCCAGGCAACAACTCTGTCACCAGTGGGAAGAACACACTGAAGTGCGAGGCTCGAGTTGTGGCTGCAGCAGGTGACATAGCTCAGTGACAGCGAAGGCGCTTTATACATTGCTCCTCAGTGAAGTTCATATAGAAGTGCTCCCTGAATACCTGCTGTGGATATTGCCTCTTCAATGTCGTATCTGCTTCAGGATACCTTACTGTCACTGATATAGTGGTGGTAATGATGTGGGGCAGGTTTAGGGCTAGGGGTTAGCTATGCCCCCTTGATCCCATTTAAATGTGGCAGAACAGGGTTGTGGTAGGCTAAAAAGGAACTGGCACTTTTCTGGAAGGAGAATTCAGGTATGTTTTTTGTGGCGGATTTTAGCTGGAGCTTTTAGGAATGCATTTTTCTTTCTTTACTGCCTAAAATAAACAGTAATTCAGAGAAAATGCGTCAAAATGGACATATATGTATTGGAAAGGGTGCAGAGAAGAGCAACATAACTGATCCCAAGTGGAAAAGGTTGAACAAGAGAAAAGATTAAAGGAGCTGAAGCTCTGCGATCATAGAATCTTACAGCACAGAAGAAACATAGAAGATAGGAGCAGGAGTAGGCCATTCGGACCCTCAAGCCTGCTCCGCCATTCAATGCGATCATGGCTGATCATCCAAATTCAGTACCCTGTCCCTGCTTTCTCCCCATATCCCTTGATCCCTTTAGCCTTAAGAAATATATCCAACTCCTTCTTGAATATATTTAATGAATTGGCCTCCACTGCCTTCTGTGGTAGAGAATTCCACAGGTTCACCACTCTCTGGGTGAAGAAATTCCTCCTCATCTCTGTCCTAAATGGCTTACCCCTTATCCTTAGACTGTGACCCCTGGTTCTGGACTCCCCTGCCATCGGGAACATCCTTCCTGCATCCAGTCTGTCTAGTCCTGTTAGAATTTTATAAGTTTCAATGAGATCCCCTCTCATTCTTCTAAACTCCAGCGAGTATAAGCCCAATCGACCCAATCTCTCCTCATACGTCATTCCTGCCATCCCAGGTATCAGTCTGGTGAATCTTCGCTGCACTCCCTCCATGGCAAGAACATCCTTCCTCAGATAAGGCGACCAAAACTGCACACAATACTCAAGGTGTGGTCTCACCAAGGCCCTGTACAACTGCAGCAAGACATCCTTGTTGTTGTGCTCGAACCCATTCGGCCCATCATGCCTGTGCCAGTTCTTTGACAGGGCTATCCAATTAGTCCCACCACTGCTCTTTCCCCATAGCTCTGCAAATGTTTCCTTTTCAAATATTTATCTAATTCCCTTTTGAATGTTACTATAGAATCTGCTTCCATCGCCCTTTCAGGCAGCGCATTCCAGATCACAACAACTCGCTGCGTAAAAAAATTCTCCTCATCTCACCTCTGGTTCTTTTGCCAATTATCTTAAATCTGTGTCCTCTGGTTACCCACCCTCCCTCCAGTGGAAACAGTTTCTCCTTATTTACTCTATCAAAACCACTCAGAAATGTGAACACCTCTATTAAATCTCCCCTTAATCTTCTCCACTCTAAGGAGAACAATCCCAGTTTCTCTAGTCTCTCCGCATAACTCAAGACCCTTATCCCTGGTACAATTCTGGTAAATCTCCTCTGCACCCTCTCCAATCTAGAGAATAGGTCTCAGGAGGACCTCTTTGAGGTACAGAAATTATTAAAGGTATATTATCACAGAAATCACAGAAACCCCACAGTGCAGATAGAGGCCATTTCGGCCCATCGAGCCTGCACCGACACATATCCCACCCTATCCCCGTAACCCCACGTACATAATCCCCCTAACACTAAGGGTCAATTTATCATAGCCAATCAACCTAACCCGCACATCTTTGGACTGTGGGAGGAAACCGGAGCACCCGGAGGAAACCCACGCAAACACGGGGAGAATGTGCAAACTCCACACAGACAGTCACCCGAGGCCGGATTCGAACCCGGGTCCCTGGCGCTGTGAGGCAATAGTGCTAACCACTATGCCACCGTGCTCCAGGGTAAATCAGGCCAGAGGACATAAATTGAAATTAGTGAAAAGGAACAGTTAAACGATATTAGAAAAAAGTATCTTTAGTGTCAGCTTGGTTCAGTGGTTGTGCTTTTGTCTCAAGTCAGAAGGTTATGGTCTGGATATTCCGATCCCTACGGGGTGAGCACGCGCTGTGTACCCACCCGTAGGGACATCGGAAATGCCGGTTTCAGGCATGCCGAGCGCACGCGCTGAAAACTGGCATTTCCGATCTATCAAGAATGCTCTTGACAGATCCTCTGCCTGCCCTGGAGAAGGGCCTCTGCGGGGGGAGAGTTCCGCTTTCTGGAGACTCTCCGCCCGCAGAAAACCCTTAGAAATCTTACGCCTGGCAAAAGCAAGCGTAAAGCCTGCTTTTACTAGGATGAGAGTTGAAAAAAGTAAAAAAAAATTCAGTCATTTATCATTTAAAAATACTTTAAAAAAAGGTAAGTTTATTTTTAGCCCTGTAAAAAAACTTTAATTATTTTTTTCAAAAAATTAAATTTTTCTTTAAAATATTTAATTTATTGTAATTTCAACTAATTTAAAAAATGTAAATTTAAAAAAAAAATTATTTAAAGTTTTGCTATGTTTTTGGGGTGATCTCCATTCATATATTTGACAGGTCTATCTGTTAAGTGTATGAAGGGGGATTCCCTTCTTTGATTGGCTCCTCTGGCCCACGTGATTCCAGGGACACTGCGAACCGCCTGCGCCTCTGGGATACATGGGCCCTGCACACTTGGAGTTGGAGAAGCCCAGGAGCGGAACAATACGCACCTCGGGAGCCCTCAGGTAAGTGCATAGATTTTTTCCAGATCGGAGGCTTCCGCACGCGGGAAGCCTCCGATCGGAAAATACGGTCCCAGTCTAAGAGTAGAGCATGTAACCTCAGCTGACACTTCAGTGCAGTAATGAAAGGGTCTGCATTGTCTGAAATAACAACAGAAAATGCTGGAAAAACTCAGCAGGTCAGGCAACATCCCTGGAGAGAAATTTGAGTTGACTTTTTGGGTCGAACCCTTCTTCAAAACTGGAAAGAAAAGAAAATTGATCGAAGGCAGGGCTGCGATCGGACAAAAGAAGTGAAAGAAACAAAACATAGAAACATAGAAGATAGGAGCAGGAGTAGGCCATTCGGCCCTTCGAGCCTGCTCCGCCATTCAATGAGATCATGGCTGATCATCCAAATTCAGTACCCTGTCCCTGCCTTCTCCCCATATCCCTTGATCCCTTCAGCCTCAAGAAATATATCCAACTCCTTCTTGAATATATTTAATGAACTGGCCTCCACCACCCTCTGTGGCAGAGAATTCCACAGGTTCACCACTCTCTGGGTGAAGAAATTCCTCCTCATTTCAGTCCTAAATGGCTTACCCCTTATCCTTAGACTATGACCCCTAGTTCTGGACTCCCCGGCCATCAGAAACATCCTTTCTGCATCTAGTCTGTCCAGACCTGACAGAATTTTATAGGTTTCGATGAGATCCCCTCTCAATCTTCTAAACTCCAGTGAGTATAAGCCCAATCGACACAATCTCTCATCGTACGTCATTCCTGCCATCCCAGGTATCAGCCTGGTGAATCTTCGCTGCACTCCCTCCATGGCAAGAACGTCCTTCCTCAGGTAAGGTGACCAAAACTGCACACAATACTCAAGGTGTGGTCTCACCAAGGCCCTGTACAACTGCAGCAAGACATCCTTGTTCTTGTACTCGAACCCTCTTGCTACGAAGGTCAACATACCATTTGCCTTCTTAACCGCCTGCTGCACCTGCATGCTTACCTTCAGTGACTGGTGCACAGTAACACCCAGGTCTCTTTGCACTTCCCCTTCTCCCAATCTATTGCCATTCAAATAATAATCTGCCTTCCTGTTTTTGCCACCAAAGTGCATAACCTCACATTTATCCACATTATAGTGCATTTGCCATGTTTCTGCCCAATCACCCAACCTGTCCAAATCGTACTGGAGTTTCACAACATCCTCCTCACAGCTTACCCTCCCACCCAGCTTTGTGTCGTCTGCAAATTTGGAGATATTACATCCAATTCCCTCGTCCAGATCATTAATATATATTGTGAACAGCTGGGGTCCTAGGACCGATCCTTGCGGTACCCCACTAGTCACTGCCTGCCACTCGGAAAACGACCCGTTTATTCCAACTCTTTGCTTTCTGTCCACCAATCAGTTCTCTATCCAAGTCAATACCTTGCCCCCAATCCCATGTGCCTTAATTTTGCACGCTAATCTCTTATGTGGGACCTTATCGGAAGCCTTCTGAAAGTCCAAATACACCACATCCACTGGTTCTCCCTTATCTATTTTGCCAGTTACATCCTCAAAAAATTCCAGTAGATTAGTCAAGCATGATTTACCTTTTGTAAATCCATGTTGACTTTGTCCGATCCTGTCACTGCTTTCCAAGTGCTCTGCTATTACATCTTTTATAATAGACTCTAGCATTTTCCCCACTACCGATGTCAGGCTTACCGGTCCATAATTCCCTGCTTTTTCTCTACCACCTTTTTTGAATAGTGGGGTAACATTAGCTACCCTCCAATCCATGGGTACTGTTCCAGAGTCTATCGAGTTCTGGAAGATGACCAGCAATGCATCTACTATCTCTAGGGCCACTTTCTTAAGTATCCTGGGATGTAGACCATCAGGCCCTGGGGATTTATCGGCCTTCAGTCCCATCAATTTTCCTAACACCATTTCCCTACAAATACTGATTTCTTTCAGTTCCTCCCTCTCATTAGACCCTATGTTCCCTGGCATCTCTGGGAGGTTATTTGTGTCCTCCTTTGTGAAGACAGAACCAAAGTATGTATTTAGTTGGTCTGCCATTTCCTTGTTTCCCATTATAAATTCCCCTGATTCTGACTGTAAGGGACCTACGCTTGACTTCACCAATCTTTTTCTCTTCACAAAGCTATAAAAGCTTTTACAGTCAGTTTTTATGTTCCTTGCTAGCTTACTCTCATATTCTATTTTCCCTTTCTTAATTAATCCCTTTGTCCTCCTTTGTTGACTCCTAAACTGCTCCCAATCCTCAGGATTATTGCTTTTTCTAGCCAATTTATATGTCCTCGCCTTGGATCTTATGCTATGCCTAATTTCCCTTGTTAGCCACGGTTGAGTCACCTTTTTTGTTTTATTTTTATGCCAAACTGGGATGAACAAATTCTGTAGCTCATCCATTCGGTCTTTGAATGTTTGCCATTGCCTATCCACCGTCAACCCTTTGAGCACCATTCCCCACTCAATCCTACCCAACTCACTCCTCAGACCATCGTAGTTTCCTTTATTTAAATTGAGGACCCTTGTCTCTGAGTCAACTACTTCATTCTCCATCTTAATGAAGAATTCGATCATATTATGATCGCTCCGACCCAAGGGGCCTCGTACAACAAGATTGCTAATTAATCCTTTCTCGTTACATAATACCCAGTCTAAGATGGCCTGATCTCTGGTTGGTTCCTCGACATATTGGTCCAGGAAACCATCCCGTAAACACTCCAGGAATTCCTCCTCCACAGTATTGCTACTAATTTGGTTGGCCCAATCTATATGTAGATTAAAGTCACCCATGATGACTGCTGTGCCCTTATTGCACGCTTCTTTAATTTCCCTTTTAATGCCATCCCCAACCTCCGCCTTACTGTTTGGAGGTCTATATACCACTCCCACTAATGTTTTTTTCCCCTTAGTATTTCTCAATTCTACCCATACAGATTCCACATCATCAGAGCTAATATCCTTCATTACAATTGTATTAATCCCTTCTTTAACCAGTAATGCTACCCCACCTCCCTTTCCTTTTTGCCTATCTTTCCTGAATATTGAATACCCCTGGATGTTGAGTTCCCAGTCTTGGCCATCCTTGAGCCATGTTTCCGTAATCCCAACCAAATCATATTAGTTTACCTCTATTTGCGCAGCCAATTCATCCACCTTATTACAAATGCTCCTCGCATTAAGACACAAAGCCTTCAGACTTGTTTTTTTAATGCTCTTAGACCTATTAGGATTATTATTTACTGTGGCCACGTTTGATTTAAACCGTTGATTTCTCTGACTGCCACTTTTGTTTTTCTCCTTCCTATGTTTTGCTTTTATCCCCGTTTTCCTTTCCTCTGTCTCCCTGCTCAGGTTCCCAACCCCCTGCCATTTTAGTTTAAACCCCCCCCCCCCCCGAACAGTGCTAGCAAACCTCCCCGCAAGGATATTTGTAGTAGTAAAAGAGCTAGACGAGATGGTAATAGGCTGAGATTAGGTGTAAAGTGTACTGGCAGGGCAAGAGATAGCTGCCAGGTGTGAGAGAGAAACAAAAGGAAAAGGGGGGGGGGGGAAAGGAGTGGAAAAATTAGAAGAAAAAATGTGTAATAGGGGCCGAGGTTATGATCTGAAATTGTTGAACTCGAACTTGAATTCCGGAAGGCTGCAGAGTGCCTAATCGGAAGATGAGGTGCTGTTCCTCGAGTTTACGTTGAGCTTCCGTGGAACAATACAACAGGCCAAGGACGGTGAGGTCCGAGTGGGAATGGAGCGGTGAATTAAAATGACAGGCGACCGGAAGCTCAGGGTCACCCTTACGGACTGAACGGAGGTGTTCCGCAAAGCGGTCACCCAATCTGCGTTTGGTCTCCCCAATGTAGAGGAGACCGCATCGTGAGCAGTGAATACAGTATACTAGATTGCGAGAAGTACAAGTAAATCGCTGTTTCACCTGGAAGGGGTGTTTGGGGCCCTGGACAGTGGGAAGGGGGGAGGTATAGGGGCAGGTATTACATCTCCTGCGCTTGCACGGGAAGGTCTGAGGTGCGTTCCTTTAGATGAGACTTTAAACTGAGGCCCTGTCTGCCTGTTTAGTTGATTATAAAAGATCCCATGCCCATTTTCAAAGAAGAACAGGGAGTTCTCCTGATGTCCTGACGAATCTCTTCTTCTTAGGCAGTCCCTTGGAACCGAGGATGACTTGCTTCCACATTAAAAATGAGTTCGCAGGTGACTGATGAGTCCAATGCGGGACCTACAGTCTCTGTCACAGGAGGGGCAGACGGTGGTTGAAGGGGCGGGTGGGTGGGGTGCTTGGATTGACGTGCGCTCCTTGCGCTGCCTGCACTTGGCTTCCACTTGCTCCCGACGAAGAGATTCGAGGTGTTCGCCGCCTTCCCGGATGCTTCTCCTCCACTTTGTGCGGTCTTGGGCCAGGGATTCCCAGGTATCGGTGGGGATGTTACACTTTTTCAAGGAGGCTTTGAGGGTGTCCTTGAAGCATTTCCTCTGCCCACCTGGGGCTCTCTTGCCGTGCTGGAGCGCCGAGTAGAGCGCTTGTTTTGGGAGTCTCGTATCGGGCATGCAGACAATGTGACCCGTCCATCGGAGCTGATCGAGCGTGGTCAGAGCTTCGATGCTGGGGATGTTGGCCTGAGCGAGAACACTGACATTGGTGCGCCTATCCAGCCAATGGATTTGCAGGATCTTGCAGAGGCAGTGTTGGTGGTACCTCTCCAGTGCTTTGAGGTGCCTGCTGTACGTGGTCCATGTCTCCGAGGCATATAGCAGGGTGGGTATCACTGCTGCTCTGTAGACCATGAGCTTAGTGCCGGGTTTGAGGTCCTGGTCTTCAAACACTCTCTTCCTCAGGCGACCGAAGGCTGCACTGGCACACTGAAGGTGGTGTTGGAGTTCGTCGTCGACGTCTGCCCTTGTTGACAGTAGGCACCCCCGAGGTATGGAAAGTGGTCCACGTTGTCCAAGGCCTTGTCGTGGATTTTGATAATCGGGGGGGGGGGGCAGTATTGTGTGGTGGGGGCAGGTTGGTAGAGGACCTTTGTCTTATGGATGTTTAGTGTAAGGCCTATGCTCTCGTACGCTTTGGTGAAGGTGTTGACGATAGTTTGGAGTTCGACCTCCGAGTGAGCGCAGACGCAAGCCTCGTCTGCATACTGTAATTCGACGACAGAGGATGGGACTGGAGGCGACGGAGGTTGAACAGTTTCCCGTTTGTTCTGTAAATTAGCTCCACTCCAGTGGGGAGCTTACTGAGGGTGCAGCAAGGAAGATCGAAAAAGAGCGTTGGTGCGATGACACAGCCTTGCTCAAATTGTGAATTGGGTCTGTGGTGGAACCGTTGGTCAGGATCACAGCTCGCATGTTGTCATGAAGCAGACGGAGGATGGTGACAAACTTTTGAGGGCAGCCGAATTTGAGGAGGACACTCCATAATCCCTCACGGTTGACAGTGTCGAAGGCCTTTGTGAGATCAAAGAAGGCCATGTACAGCGGTTGGTGCTGTTTCCTGCATTTCTCTTGTAATTGACGTGCGGTGAAGATCATGGCCTAGAAATTGGGTATAGCCCCGCTTGGGGCGTTAGAATTGGCGGAGCGCAAATTTTATAGCCAGACGCAACTTATCGACACCTCGTGTGATATTGGGTTGCAGCGCCCCAAAGGTGATTGAGGCGCGAGTTCAGGCATTACACGGGGCACCCAAGGCGCTAACATGCCAGCGCAACCCAATATCGGGGCGTCCAGCCGCAGCGCAGGTGCTCTCAATTACCCATGACCACGAGACTTCCAGGCGCCGGCCAGCTCTTAAAGGGGTGGGTCAGGCAGCTCCAGCATCCACACTCTGCGCCTTGTAGGCCTGCAAGTTGGCGCAGGCCCTTCTCTGGCGCAAAAAACTTGGAGCATATGGAGAGGGTGAGGCAGAGAGCAGAGCGCTTCATCAATGAATCTCTGGAGGAATTGGTGTCTGCAGTGGAGCGCCGGCGAGATGTCCTCTACCCCGACAATGGCAGGAGGCCTAATCATAAGGACTACCGACGAGCTTGGAGGGATGTTTCTCAGGGGGTCAACTCCAGCAGCATGGCGACCAGGAGCCCTGTGCAGTGCAGGAAGAAATTCAACGACCTCACTCGGGTCGTGAGGGTGAGTGGAGTTAATGCAAACTTATGCATCCCTCCATTAGCACCTGACTTTATGGCTACAAGGTGCGCTATGCCCCAATGGCCATCTGTCAGCAAGCACCCATGGCCCTTTCTGGTCACACACATGCACATTTGACTCAGGGCATCATGTAAGGGCTGGTCCACCATGGGGGGCATGAGATCATACCTCAGGGCATCATGTAAGGGCTGTTCCACCATGGGGGGCATGAGATCATAACTCAGGCCATCATGTAACATCACTTCCCGTCCTTTGCCCTGCAGGCCAAGCTGGCGAGAAACCACAAGGAACAGCTTCGCACCGGAGGAGGCCGTCCTCAACTGGAGCCTCTGACGGATCTCGAGGAGAGAGTCCACCAGATTGTGGGAGGACGTCTGAGTGGCCCTGTCACCACTGCAGCTGCTGACCCCATTGTCCACAGCGATGGTAAGGTTCTCAACTATTACAGCTGTCACCTTCCAGTTGTTTCCCCCGCCAGCATGCTTTCTCAATGTGGACCCATGTCATAGCATTGCCGCACTGTTGCATCCCTTGCTGCCAAACTGTCCTTTTGCTAAAGCCACTCTTCAACTTCCCTGCTTTCAGATGCTGCATCACCAGCTCGGGAGCCGGCCCCTCAAGCTGCCAGTGCCAGTGCCTCCGGAGGTGATGACCAGGAGGAAGCCGGACCATCCGTGCCAGCCTCAGGGGAGCCACCGCATGTGGAGACTGGGGATAGTAGTTCCCTTGAGGGGAGGGGGGGGGCTCTGATGAGGAGCCAGTTGCAGGAACCAGTGGCCTGCAGCAATGCGCGGGGGGTAGGGATGCTCGGGGGCCGTCTCCCCGGAGGGCGAGGCAGGCCACCATGACTGCTGCACAGAGTGCAGAGGAGGTGCGTAGCCTTGCTGAAATGAGCGCCCAGGCCCAGCTCAGGCACACTGAGCTTATGGCTGCAGTGGGGAGGATGCCTGAGTCGATCGACACACTGGCAAAGAGTGTGCTGGACTTTGGGGCTGCAATGGAAAGGACTGTCCAGGGCTTCGGCCCAGCAATGGAAAGGTCTGTCCAGGGCTTCGGGGCAGCAATGGAAAGGTCTGTCCAGGGCTTCGGGGCAGCAATGGAAAGGTCTGTCCAGGGCTTCGGGGCAGCAATGGAAAGGTCTGTCCAGGGCTTGTCCGAGGCAGTGGAAAGGTCTGTCCATGCCTTGTCCGAGGCAGTGGAAAGGAGTGTTCCGGCCTTGTCTGAAGCAGTGGAAAGGACTGTCCATGGCTTCTCTGAAGCACTGGATCCTGCCACGCAGGTCCTCACTGCTGCCACGCAGTCACTTGCTGGCCTCGTCCACACACAAATTGAGGCCACGCGAACACTCTCTGCTGCCACCCTCGCTGCATCAGGCAGGATCACCCCAGGCCCTTGCAGCACCACAGCAGGCCATGAATCTGTGGAGCAGTCGATTGTGGCGGATGATCCGGTGTGGCCCCGTCAGAGTGCTAGTGTGTCGGCCGACCACGGTGCAGGTGTCCTCTCTCTGCATGTGAGCAGTCCTGATGCCACCGCTGGCACGTCAGCAGTGCAGCTGCCACCACCTGCGCGACAGACTGCTAGCAGACATGCCCATTTGGAGCAGCCTGCTTGCGGGCCCTCCAAGCCCAGAGGTCATCCAGGCCGTCCCTCAGGGGCTTCAGCGCTTCCAGACACTCAGCAGGCATCCCCCAGCCTTGACGCAGCCACTGGAGTCCAATTACGGAGGAGCTGCAGGGAGGGAAGGGGCCGACCTCGTAAGAGGAGTCGGTCTCCATCAAGGGGTCACCAGTAGAGGGAGGTGCTAAGACGTCTCTTTTCCCGGATTTAAGGCCGTCCACACCTGCTGTGTTTGTTTGTTATTGTTTGGTTAGTTTTGCCGGGTTGCCAGACAGTTATTTGTTAGTTTGTTAGTTATGATTTCTGTTACCATTACGTTGTCATGCTGGAAGCACTTGTTTGAAAATAAAGAAAACTTTTTATTTACAATGGAGCTGTAGACTATTTACAATCATTGAGGCCTTCATAGGCTTACTGCGAACCGGAGGGCACTGTTCGAATCACAGCCACCATTCCGTTCGAGGGGCCTAGAACCGAGTCCTTATGAGCCTCTGACGAATGGCCCTTCCAGTTTCTGGAGCCCTCCCATCTTCCTCCTCCTCCTCCTGATCCTCCTCGCCCGCATCCTCCTCCTCCTCCTCCTCGTCCGCCTGCTCTGCTGGACCTTGAGGGTCGGCTGGGTGCGTCGAATGGCCAGGTTGTGGAGCATGCAGCAGACAACAACGATGCGCGCCACATGCTCCAGCGAGTACTGTAGGGAGCCACCCGAATGGTCTAGACAACGGAAACGCTGCTTCAGCACACCAATTGTGTGCTCCACAATGTTCCTGGTGGCCTGATGGCTGTTGTTGTAATGCTCTTCTGCCGGGGTGCTGGGCAAACGGAGCGGGGTCATGAGCCATGGGCAGAGAGGATAGCCCTTGTCGCCAAGAAGCCAGCCTCGTGGGTGAGCCGGGGCCTCAAAAAGGTCAACCACTGAGGTCTGCCGCAGGATGAACGCATCATGGCTGCTGCCAGGGAATTGTACGTTCACCGCCATGATCATCTGCCGGTGATCACAGACCAGTTGCACATTAAGGGAGTGGAACCCCTTGCGGTTGCAGAACTCCTCAGGATTCTGTAATGGCGCCCGCAAAGCCACGTGTGTGCAATCAATGGCCCCCTGCACCATGGGGAAGTCCGCAATAGCCGCGAAGCCCTGTGCACGCTCCCCCTGCTTCTCCAAGGTCACAGGGAAGGTGATTAATTCGCGCCTCCTTCTGTAGAGGGCAGCTGTCACTTGCCGGATGCAGCAATGCACCGCAAATTGTGAGATATTTGAGATGTCCCCAGTTGCTGCCTGAAATGAGCCGCTGGCGTAAAAGTTGAGCGTGACAGTGACTTTCACGACCACCGACAGAGAGGTCCTGCACCGTATCCGCGGCTGCAGATCCCCAGCAAGCAGGTGGCACAGCTCAGTCACAACATCCTTACCGAATCTGAGCCTTCGCAGACACTGCTCCTCCGACATGGTAAGGTACGAGACCTGCTGCCTGAAAACCCTGGCAGCGTATGGTCGGATTTGGCGACGTCCATTGGCCCTCCTCCTTCTGGCCAATCCCGGCCCTCTCTCCCTCCGTCTCTGTGCCCTTGCCAGTTGTTCAGCCAGGATGACGTTCCCCTCCAAAGCAGCTCCCATTATTCTGGCCGACGAGTAAGACGCAGTAATCTCTCTGGATCCAACTGTTCTGGACAGAGCTGAAGGTCCCAAGGCTCCTCTGGCTCAAGGAGAACAACTCTCTGCAACTGAAGGTCTGCAACTCTCTCCAGCAGCGAGCAGGATGGCCAGGCCAAATGGCTGCTGCTTTTATACTAGTGCTGTCCCCTTTAAAGAGCGCCCCCCGAGTCCGAGAAGGACCTGGTAACGTTCCATCCAACTGTCACTAATAGTGCCAGGCGGAACGGAGGGGGGCGCCACTGAATTTCCGGTACGGGGCACCAAAAAGGCGTTGCACAATGAAATGACGTCATGATCTGGCTGCGCCCGCGAGCGGCCGCAAAGAGTTAGCGCCGGCGCTAAAAGGCTACTTAATATGGCAGGATGCTCTGGGATCACTGCGAACGGCCGAAAATTGGGTAACGCCCCAAATCTCGGGCTCATTAGGCGCTAATCGCTGGCGCAACCAACCAAATTTCTAGGCCCATGTCCATTATGCTCCTTAGTGGGCGGAATCTGCATTACGTCTGTAGAGCTGCTTTCTTGCTCTCGAGTTCTGTTGCTGTTTCCAGATCAGGAATGCCTTGCGCTTGCGGCTTATTAGCTCCTGGATCTCCTGGTCATTCTCGTCGAACCAGCCTTGCTGTTTCCTGGTTGAGTGACCGAGCGTCTCTTCACAGGTGTTGATTATGGAGGTCTTGAGTGCAGGCGCTGTGGGCACTCTGTGTCTCTGCATTACTGGGAGTCGTCAGGTTATTTGTGAGGCGCGGGCTGAATAGGGCTTTCTTAGCGGGGTCTTTCAGTGCTCCAGCATTGATTTTCCTGTGGCATTGTTTCTGTTGCCGCCGCTGTTTTGGGGCTACGTTGATGGAGATGACAGAGCGGATTAGGCGGTGGTCTGTCCTGCAGTCAGCTCCTGTCATGGCGCGGGTGATGACCAATATCCCTCCATTAATCAACACCACCAACACAAATGAACTGATCATTTATGCCATTTGCTTTTGCGGAACCTTGCTGTGTGCAAATTGGCTACCAAACAACAGTGACTACTTTTCAAAAGAAACTCATTGGCTGTGAAGCACTTTGGGATGTGCTGAAGATGTGAAAGGTGCTATATAAATGCAAGTTCTTTATTCTTCTTAATCAAAAGGTGATAAATGCTCAGAATAATCTGCCAGGTAAAGTAGTGGAGGCAAATACATTAGAGGTGTTCAAAGTGGAATTGAATGCTGGGCTAGGTGAAGCGCTAGAGGGGTGAGTATAAGTGGGCCAAATGGCCTTTTCTCTGCCTTAAATTTTCCTAATGCTCTACAATTTCTAAAATGAAGCACTCTGGCTATTGAGCTCATAGCCTGGAGCTCGACGGGCCGAATGGCCTTATTCCGTGCTGTAACCATTCTATGATTCGAAGATTTTCATTAACAAAGGTCAAGTTCAGCCGTAGCTCAGGATGTCAGTAACTGTCCCCACATAGCTGAAGCACTAAGCATGAAGGGCACATCACACCTCACTTCAATATAGCAGCTCACAAAGCTGTGGCAATATGATCAAAACCCACCACACAATGGGGTAGAACTTGACTTTGTGCGATAGTGTTAGACGGGTGACAGTGAGTCGGCAGCTAGCTTTGCAACTCTCCCAATTTTCCTTTCCATTGACCTCATTGATAGCATACAGGCAGCAGAGTTTTGGTTGAGCTAAAGTTTATGGAGGATGGGAGGCCATTGGAATAATCGAGTCTGGAGGTGTCAAAGGCATGGATGAGGGTTTCAGCTGCAGATGGGTTGATGTAAGGGCAAAGTAAAGAAGGTGGAAGTTGAAACATCTCAACAACGCAACTACAGATCATAGTGGAATAACAACAGAAAATGCTGGAAAAACTCAGCAGGCCAGGCAACATCCGTGGAGAGGAAATAGAGTCAACATTTCGGGTCAAACCCTTTGTCAAACTTAGTGGAAGCCTGGGTGGACCAGTGGTCTGCATAGCCTGGCCTGAAGCATTGACCTCTTTGCTCTCTCCACAGATGCTAACTGACCTGCCGTGTATTTCCAGCATTTTCAGTTTACTTTTCAGATTTACAGATTTTTTTTGCATTTTTTTAATGAAAAAATATTGCAGTGATGGCTTGAATAAAACAGGTAATTTTAAAAGGATAGCATTACATCTCAAAAGGGTGTTCATGCAATTCAAAGGCAATGTTGCAACAGTCACACAAATGGATTCACTGTGAGCAGAAGAGGTAACAAGTATATAAAGATAAGGGGGATGAAAAGGTTCAAAGGAACATTTTGACATGATCACTCGATCCATAATTATTCAAGCAATCTACCCAGTTGATTCTGCTTGAATTATGCAGAGGCTCATAGTGTGATTTAAGAATGCCAAAAAAGTTCCTTTGATCACAAATGCAGGCAGAGGCTGTAGTTAAAGAGTATTATCCTGTTGGCTTTGCGTCAGTATAAGGCTGCTCGCAAATTAAATAATAGCAGCACATCTACATTTAAATGGCTGCATGTCTACCCAGGCTTAGATGAATGACTCACGAGATTTTCCTCCAAGGAAGAAATGAATTGATCAATAATCAGAGCATTATCGACTTTTACAGAATTAGGTCTAATAGTCCAAGTTAGTACTTTTACAAGGACTCAGTTCGTCAAGGCATAATTGTATAGCACACATATCTCAAAAATAGAGTGCAGGAGTGCTCCATCCAGCTCCACATTAAAAACACGGGCAGCTGCCGGCCCCTGTTCGCCCCCTTCCCAATCACAGCCTCGACCCCCTCCCGATCACAGCCTCGACCCCCTCCCGATCACAGCCCCGACCCCCTCCCAATCACTGCCTCGACCCCCCCTCCCGATCACAGCCTCGACCCCCTCCCAATCACAGCCTCGACCCCCTCCCGATCACAGCCTCGACCCCCTCCCAATCACAGCCCCGACCCCCTCCCAATCACTGCCTCGACCCCCCCCCGATCACAGCCTCGACCCCCTCCCGATCACAGCCTCGACCCCCTCCCGATCACAGCCTCGACCCCCTCCCGATCACAGCCTCGACCCCCTCCCGATCACAGCCTCGACCCCCTCCCAATCACTGCCTCAACCCCCCCTCCCGATCACAGCCTCGACCCCCTCCCGATCACAGCGACCCCCCTCCCAATCACTGCCCCGACCCCCTCTCAATCGCAGCCCCGACCCCCTCCCAATCGCAGCCTCAACCCCCTCCCGATCACAGCGACCCCCCTCCCAATCACTGCCCCCCTCCCAATCACTGCCTCAACACCCCTCCCAATCACTGCCTCGACCCCCCCTCCCAATCACTGCCTCGACCCCCCCTCCCAATCACTGCCCCGACCCCCCCTCCCAATCACAGCCTCGACCCCCCCTCCCAATCACTGCCCCGACCCCCTCCCAATCACAGCCTCGACCCCCCCTCCCAATCACTGCCCCGACCCCCCTCCCAATCACTGCCTCGACCCCCCTCCCAATCACTGCCTCGTCCCCCCCTCCCAATCACAGCCTCGACCCCCCCTCCCAATCACTGCCCCGACCCCCTCCCAATCACAGCCTCGACCCCCCCTCCCAATCACTGCCCCGACCCCCCCTCCCAATCACTGCCTCGACCCCCCCTCCCGATCACTGCCTCAACCCCCTCCCAATCACTACCACAAACCCCTGCGATCACTACCTCGAACCCCCCCTTCCAGTCATTACCTCCATTTGGATTCAGAAACTCACTAACAATTGATTACGTTTGCAGACAATATTAAACTGGGTGAGGGCAGTCAAGTTGGAGGAAGCAGCCAGGGACCGACAAAAGGAGCTAAGATAAAATCTGTAAATGGGTGGAATAGAGGCAGATGAAATAGAACTGTGAAGTACTGCACACCGGAAGGAAAATGAGTATCCACTAGCGATGGGGTAGAACCAATTAAAGGTAATGGAATCTGGGATTGATAACATATCAGCGCTGATTTTCCAGGGGGGTGCGCTGCTCGGGGCAAGGTGAGTGGAAAGAGCTGGCACTCATTGGGACGGAAGGACGGACTTTAGGAACATAGGAACAGGAGTAGGCTATTTAGCCCCTCGAGCCTGTTCCGCCATTCAATGAGATCATGGCTGGTCTGTGATCTAACTCCATATACCCGCCTTTGCCCCATATCCCTTAATATCTTTGGTTAACTAAAATCTATCAATCTCAGATTTAAAATGAACAATTTATTTTGGAGGGAAGGTCATTGATGAAGCAGCTGAAGATGGTTGGGCCTAGAACACTGCCCTGAGGAACTCAAAGTGGTCCCTCAGCCTTGGTCTTTACTAACTGGACTTGGGTTGGTTGGAGTGTGTTTCACTGGGGTGACAGTGCGCTCCATAATGAGCAAACAGAATATCTAGCTGTGTAGATTTCACAGTAGATTAGGTTGGAGATTCTGTGCGTATCTGACACCCAACTGATCAAAACAAAGTGGGATCAATGAATTGCTTTGTTTGAACTTTCTATCCCAATAGGCATTCAAGTTCTCTCACTTAAATCACAAGTGGTTATAGATCAGACCACCAAAGCTGTCTGACTGGTCCCCTCCCTGATAGGAAACAAAGTTAGACAGCACCTGAATATTACAGTAAGTGATGTTACCATACACACGCTTATTGGGCTCGATTTTAACGCAGCCGACAGGCGGGCTTTTAGGCGTACGGTGGGTTAAAATCGCAAAGCCTGGGGGTCGGGACCCCCCCGGCCTGGTTCCCGCTTCCATGCCATTTTAAACTAGGTGTGTCTGATTGACCTGAATCAGTCCCGCCTGCAACAGGCGGGACTGGTCTTTAGGGCCCTTAAACAGCACTGATTGGCCTTTATAATCCCATTTTAATAGGCCCTTGCCTGTTTAATCCTTTTCCCATGTAAAACGCGCCTGGTGGGGATCACACCTGTGAAAACTGGCGTGAACACTATTGGCTTGCTGACTATCAACTGCAGGTCCAACATTAAAGAGGAGATTTGATCAGTCATCATTTGCAGGTGGCAGGACTTTGTTGTCTCAGGTCTGGGGCAACTTTTACCAGGCTTAACCACACCTGTGGAAGGTTGGAGCCTCACACACTTCTCCAGTGTGACCGCCTGCGAGACCCCTCTCGCCACCCTCACTCAGCGCTTCCTCAACTGAGGCACCTACCAGAAGCATGGGAGGCCTTTTTTTCCTTCCCCTCTTGGCATTAGAGGACCTCCAGCCCCATTCGCAAAATGACACACGCCACAACTGCAGAAGTTGCCATCAGAATTTTTATGAAAAACACACAACTGATGGCATTTTTAAAATAAACACATTTCACCCAAGTGACTACCCTTGTGACTATTTGTGCTTTATTTTCCTCTTACGCGTGCTCCTATGTAGTGGTTCCCCTGTGGCTTCAGCAGATGTGGAGGCCCCTTGCTCACTTTCCTGCTGCTCCTGTCTCGACACCTTTGGCGGGCGTCCTCTGGGTCTGCTGCTCCTGTGGCTCTACAGGGGTTGAGACCTCTATCTCCGTTGGGTGTGTACTCCGGCGGGGCTCTAACCGAGGGCTCTGCAGTGGCATGGAAGTGTGAGCGCTTGGAGAGGAGGCCCCACTTCCTTGAGGTCTGCCACCAACCTCCCTCGCATGGGTCAGGTCCCCCTCAGTGCCTGCAAGTGGCTTGAGAGCAGCTTGCTGCACATCAGGGGGGGCCATGGGGACCCGTATCTACAATGGCAGTCCTACTCAGAAGGACTTCCATGAAGGTCTGGTTTCTCTGTTCAATAGATGCCCATCGCTCCTCAAGAGATGTCATTCTATTCTGAACACTCACCATGTTTTCCATACCCTTGCGACTAACCTCCTCCTTGGCCGTAGCCCTCCTCTCCTCTACCGTAGCCAGCCTTACCACGGAGGCAGCAATCATTTCCACGTAGGTAGTCATCCTTTCCGTGTTCATGCGTTCATGCGCCAATGACTCCACAAAGGCTCTGCTCATGTTCGCTATGGACTCCTCCATTCGCTCCACACTCGCAGCGACCCTGGAGACAAAACCTGCCAGAGACTCCTGCATCTGTGCATGGAGTTCCATCACCTCTGATCTTACGGATGGGCCCAGAGGCAGAGGGTCGACATGCAGCTGAGCCGAGCTGGCAGAGTCCTGTGCCCTCCGACGAGGACTCTCCACTGCTGTCCCTGTCTCCACAATCTGCTGATACTCACTTGTGAGCTGTGATACACCAGGTGACAACTCTACTCTATGTCCCGAAGGTCCCACTGAGGTGTGAGTGTCTGCGCTGGTGCTGGGTGCGCTTATTTCTGCTGACGCTGCGCCCTCAAAGGTTGCAGATTCCTCTGAGGAGTCTGGCTGCTCAGGCTCTTCCTCCTGCACAGTGGGGACGGGGGCTCTCGATGGTCCTGTGGGGGAGTCAAGGAAAAAGTTAGAGATGTGATGCCAAGGTTACATGCAGATTGCATTTTGCAAATGATCATAAGTCCATATGATGTAGCTTCAGAATCATTATCAGCGACTCAGGCAATGCCAATGAGAGAGATGGAAAACTATTCTGTAACCAGCTTGCGGGGATGCTCCTGCCTATCCTTCCCCAACGTCCACATCTCGGTCAGCCCCGGCAATCTCCAGGACGCCTTCCTCCCAGGGGGTGAGCTGGGCTAATGAGGGCGGCCCTCCTCCTGTCCTGGCTCGCTCTCTCCTGTTGTGAGCTCTCTTTTCCTGCAATGAGGGAGACAAGTGGAGGTTGAGCGAGAATGAAGGAGTGAGTGCAGAGATTGCATAGCATAGATACTTAGAAGGAGACAAAGATGGAGTGAGGTTGCACTACCAAGGGCCCTCCCTGTGTTGTCAGTTGTGTTCAAAGCATCAGAGTGAGAGGGAGTGTGAGGGCTGCATGGTGGCATAGTTCTGTGAATGTGAGCATAGAGAGAGAGGGAATGGGTGTGGGTGCATGGATGTGAGTGTCTAGTGGGATGTGCAGGAAGAGATTGCTAAAGCTGAGTGCTGGTGAGGAAAGGCAATGGGGATCAGATTGAGGGTGATGGAAACATCATACAGTACTTACTTTTCCGGTGCGAAGGTGGTCGTGGAATCTTTTCCTGCACTGCATCCACGTTCTTCGTGTGAGCCCCAAGCAGTTGACTTCACCAGCCACCTGTAGCCACACAGCCTTGGTCTGGCTGGGAGGCCCCTTCCTCCCTGAAGAAGGGAACAGGACCTCCCTGTGGGCCCTAGCACCATCCAGCAATGCCTGCAGTGAAGCCTCATCAAATTTGGGGGCAGATCTGGCCCTCCCGCTGGCCGTTGCTCCTGCAGGCTCCTGTGCCATCTTAATGGTGAAGTTTGGGAGCCTGCAGAGGAAGCAAGGCTTGCTGTGGACCTTAAAAGCAGCAGCAATGATGACGTCATATTCTGTGACTTTCTGACTGGAAATACTCAATTGCCAAGGGTTCCCACCCGCTGGAAATCAATTGGCCAATTGAGTTAAAATTGCATCAATCTCATAGACCCATTTGGAATCTTGTGGGAATCACTAAATTCGGAGAACCCGCCAATTCCCTGCACCTGAGATAAAATCAACCCCAATGTGTTGGTATTAAATTCCTCTTTCTGCTAATTATACATTCATTTTCAATGGAATGACGCCTCTGTTAGAATAGTGGAGAGGGGAATTTAACATTCAATATTTGTATGATAACAGTAATTTCCAGGCTGTGGTTCCTATAACACTGTCCGACTGGAAACTGCTCTAAGTTACTTCTCCCAGTGATCATTAATCATTGTTTATATTAAATATTCAGACAAATCAAAAGATGCTAAAGTTAATCAAGTATGTATGACGCACGTGTGCATCAGAAGTAGATGGGGGAGTTTTCCGAGTACATGTAGGCAGTGGGAGCCTCGACTGTACCAGCACATATTGCAATATCTGGGGCAGCGGGCCGGAGACTTTCTGCTATCTGTTGGCAGACGGCATGTTTCCAGAAAATGACTCCCTTGAAATAATTTTTTATGATGCTATGATGTAAAGTAACAACAGCCACTAGATGGAGTCTGTGTGCAAGTCATCAAATTCTGGTTAACAGTGCTGCATATGAAACACTTCTAAATAATTTAAAGGCTACAAAAACATGGGAGGTTTTAAAAGTTTCTATACACAAGAAAAAATGGTATGGATAACATTTGTACAGGTGAGCACATCTGTTAGTTAAAACTAGACATTAAGCTGGGAGTAAGCCTTGGGTCAGCGGTAGCATTCCCATCTCCGAGAAAGGTCATAGGTTCGAGCCCCACTCCAGATAGCGCTGGCACCGGAGACTAGAGTTCCAGCCTCAAAACACTGGGATGACATCCAGTGGAGGACTCGCGCCTGATGGGAGTGGAGTGGCAACTCCCCCATGGCATCCAGCCGCAACTCCTGGTAGCGAGTTGAGAGTCAGGCTAACAACCTGTCCACATAAAAAAGGGTCTTTGTTACCGAAAAGCCCAGAGCATGATCTGCTGGATGTGGAAGAAATGGGTTGTCTTATGTGCCATAGGCATGTAAAAGGAAGACGCTATGACGAAGAACTTCCCCAGTGTTGTACAGACTCACTGTGTGAGTAAATGGCCCGGATTCCATGTGGCATTTGTATAAACACTGGGCACTCTGCACGGTGTCACAATACTACTTAAACTAGTGCACAGTGAAACATCCCACATTGTACCAACACAGGGAAGTACACTCAGACACTGATTATGTACATTACCCAAGTTCTAAATATACAAAGTATATCTTGGCTAGACAACTACAGACTGAGGCTTTAAATTCCACTAAATGCTCTCTTGTTTCTGTAATCAAATATAGTATTATGGGAATATGATGAATTGTATATTTAGTAATAGGTGTGTTCCTTCTATAGTTTGTGGTTGGTCCACAAACAACTGTTTTCTGTTTAAACTCTTCCAAGAAGCTGAAGTGAGGAATGAAATACTCATTGGTGGATTTGACTGTACTGCATATGATGAGGTTGGATAGAAATTGTATCTAACAGTTTCTCCGATGTGCTTTCTGTTCAAACAGAATTGAATTAAAAAGCACATACTGGAGCTCAAAATAGATTCAGTACTAATTAAGGACAGTGATCGTAGTGACATGATGATGTTGTAGAAGACACTCTTTCGAAGTACCAAATTTAATGGTGAGTTCTGTTCTTATTGTTGGTGAGTACAGGGACCGTCTAAATTAGTAAATTAAGTCTCCCGTTTACCGAAATTCAAAGCACCAGCAGCTTCTCCGTATTGTAAGACCACTTGCACTGGTTCTGCAACGTGGTCTGGCTGCTGGTGAATAAGAACATAAGAAATAGGAGCAGGAGTAGGCCATTCGGCCCCTCGAGCCTGCTCCGCCATTCAATAAGATCATGGCTGATCTTCTACCTCAACTCCACTTTCCTGCACTATTCCCATATCCCTTGATTCCCTTAATATCCAAAAATCTATCGATCTCTGTCTTGAATATACTCAACGACTGAGCCTCCACAGCCCTCTGGGGTAGAGAATTCCAAAGAGTCACCACCCTCAGTGAAGAAATTTCTCCACATCTAAATCCTAAATGGCCGACCCCTTATTCTGAGACTGTGACCCCTGGTTCTAGACTCCCCAGCCAGGGGAAACATCCTCCCTGCATCTACCCTGTCAAGCCCTGTAAATATTTTGTATGTTTCAATGAGATCACCTCTCATTCTTCTAAACTCTAGAGAATATAGGCCTAGTCTACTCAATCTCTCCTCATAGGACAATCCCCCCATCCCAGGAACCAGTCTGGTGAACCTTCGTTGCACTCCCTCTGTGGCAAGTATACCCTTCCTTAGGTAAGGAGACCAAAACTGTACACAATACTCCAGGTGTGGTCTCAACAAGGCGCTATATAATTGCAGTAAGATGTCTTTACTCTTATACTCAAATCCTGAAAGCTGATAAATCCCCAGGTCCTGATGGCCTACATCCTAGGGTTTTGAAAGAGGTGGCTATAGAGATAGTGGATGCATTGGTTGTCATCTTCCAAAATTCCATAGATTCTAGAACTGTTCCCGTGGATTGGAAGGAAGCAAATGTAACCCCATTATTTAAGAAAGGAGGGAGAGAGGGAACTACAGACCAGTTAGCCTGACATCAGTAGTAGGGAAAATGCTAGAATCTATTATTAAGGACATGGTAACAGGGCACTTAAATAATAATAAGATTGGGCAGAATCAACACGGATTTATGAACTAATTAGTCCTGTATAATTCACCCCTGCCCCCTCCACCCTCATCTCCAACAACAAGTGCGAGGAGCTCATGGACTTCTTTGTCACTAAGATTGAGACCATCCATTCAGCTGCCTCTGCTGCTTCCCTCCCTTCCCCTTGCCCATTAAGCCAAGCTTCTCCCAAGTTTCCTCCCAGGACATAGATCCAGTGCCGGAAGAAGTTTAATGACTTCACACAAGTGGTCTAGATGAGTGAATGCATCTTCATATGCCATATCCCACCAACTTCACCACTAGCCTCACATGATGCCTAATGCACTACACTCCCATCACTCACCTACCAATAATCTCTAGCAATCACCACTCATACCTAAACTAGTTTGGCAGGGGGATGGGCACCAGCATAAAGGAGTGGAAAAGAGGAATAAGGTGCATAAAAGAGTGAGTGTGTTGGATAGTACTAGAGAAGAAAGTAGAAATAGAGGCAGGAGTAGGAGCATATTAGATAGGAGCAGACTAAGAAAGACCAGGAAAAATTCAAAAATGGGTTTAGAATGAATGTACGTAAACACACAAAGTGTGGTGAATAAGGTTGGTGAGCTACAAGCACAATTAGCCGTGTGGCAATATGATATTGTGGCAATAACGGAAACGTGGCTTAAAAACAATGAGGACTGGGCACTTAATATGCAAGGGAACAAGGTGTTCTATACAAGAGCTATACAGTGGTGATATTGGGGGACTTAACTTACCAAAATATCGATTGGGATAATGCTAGGGTAAAGGGAAAGGAGGGGGAAGAAATTCTGAAGTGTGTTCAGGAGAATTTCCTTGACCAGTATGTTCTTGGCCCAATTCGGAAGGAGGCATTGCTGGATCTGGTGCTGGGGAATGAGGTGGGCCAGGTCGACCAAGTGTCTGCGGGAGAACACTTGGGTACGAGTGATCATCGTATCATAAGATTTAGATTAGCAATGGAGAGGAGCAAAGAACAATCTAGAGTGGAACTTCTAAACTGGAATAGGGCTAACTTCAATAGGATGCGAAAGGATCTAGCCAGGGTAAAATGGAACCAAAGACCGACAGAAAAAACTGTAACGGAACAATGGGTGATCTTTAAAGGAGGAGATGTTCCAAGTACAGGCTAGGTACATTCCAACAAGAGGGAAGGGTAAGGGAACCAAAGCAAGGGCTCCTTGGATGACAAGGGAGATAGAGACGATGATGAAACAAAAAAGAGGGTGTATGATACATGTCAGGTGAATTCTTCAAGGGAGAACCAGACCAAATACAATAAGTTGAGAGGGGAAGTGAAGATGAAAATAAGATTGGCAAAGAGAGAATGAGAGTAGAATGGCAGTTATCATTAAAGGGAACCCAAAAATCTTCTACCGGCATGTAAACAGTAAGCGGATAGTAAGAGGCAGGGTGGGGACTATTAGGGATAAAGAAGCTGATCTATGCTTAGAGGCGCAGGGCAAGGCTAGAATACTCAGTGAGTGCTTTGTATCGGTGTTTACTAAGGAGATGGATGCTGACAAAATATCGGTAGAAGTAGAAAAGGTAGAAGCAATGGAAGGGGTGACAATTGATAGACAGGATGTACGAGAAAGACTGGGTCTGCTTAGAGTGGATAAGTCGCCTGGTCCAAGTGGCATGCGTCCCAGGTTGCTGAGGGAATTGGGGGAGGAGATAGCGGAAGGGCTTGCCATAATTTTCCAATCTTCCCTAGATGCGGAGGAGGTGCCTGAGGATTGGAAAGTGGCAAATGTGACACCATTGTTCAAGAAAGGGTGTAAGGGCAATCCTAGTAACTACAGGCTGGTCAGTTTAACATCAGTGGTGGGTAACATTTTAGAAACAATAATCAAGGAAAAAATTAACAGGCACTTGGCGAGGTTTAAGCTAATTAAGGAGAGCCAACACGGATTTGTAAAAGGCAGATCGTGTTTGACTAATCTAATTGAATTTTTTGATGAAGTAACAGGGAGGATTGATGAAGGGAATGCAATAGATGTTGTCTACATGGATTTTAGGAAGGCATTTGACAAAGTACTACAGAGAAGGCTGGTTAACAAAGTTGAGGCTCATGGAATAGGTGGGTCAGTGGCAGCTTGGATAAGGAATTGGCTTAAGGACAGAAAACAGCGAGTTGTGGTAAATGGCTGTTTTTCAGACTGGAAGATGGTAGACAGTGGTGTTCCCCAAGGGTCAGTGCTGGGGCCACTGCTTTTTTGATATAGATAAATGACCCAGACATTGGAGTACAGAGTAAAATTTCTAAATTTGCTGATGACACCAAACTTGGGGGTGTGGCAAACAGTGAGGAGGATACCAATCGACTGCAACAGGACATAGAAAGGCAGACAGGTGGCAGATGGAATTTAATACAGAGAAGTGTGAGGTGATGCATTTTGGCAGAAGGAACAGGGAGAGGCAATATACACTTAACGGCACCGTATTAAAGAGTGTGCAGGGACAGAGGGACCTGGAAGTTAAAGTGAATAGGTCCCTGAAGGTGGCACGACATATTGAGAGAGTGGTTAGCAAAGCATATGGGATCTTGGGCTTCATAAATAGAGTTATGGAGTAAAAGTTATGCTGAACCTTTATAAAGTGCTGATTAGGCTGGATGTGAAGGCCCTTGAGAGGGTGCAGAGGAGATTTACCAGAATAGTTCTGGGGATGGGGGACCTTAGCTACAAGGACAGGTTGGAGAAGCTGGATTTGTTTTCATTAGAGCAAAGGAGGTTGAGGGGTGATTTGATAGAGGTGTACAAGATTATGACGGGTTTGGATAGGCTAGACGGGGAAAGGCTGTTCTCACTAGTTGATGGTACAAGGACTAGGGGACACAGATTTAAGGTTTTGGGCAAGAGATACAGGGGGGATGTGAGGAAAAACATTTTAACGCAGCGAGTGGTGGGGACCTGGAATTCGCTGCCGCCGGAAGTGGTGGAAGCGGAGACACTCAATGTTTTCAAGGGGAGACTGGATAGACACTTGAGGGAAATAAACTTGCAGGGCTACGGGGATAGAGCAGGGGAATGGCACTGACTGGATTGCTCTACAGAGAGCCGGCACGGACTCGATGGGCCGAATGGCCTCCTTCAGTGCCGTTATGACTCTATGACTATGACTCTATGACCTCACAATGATAGCTTCACTTCACCCTTACACACTTACCACTACTGTAAGCCTCACACCCACAGAACTTTTTTCACAGAAACCTCACAGTACAGATAGAGGCCATTTCGGCCCATCGAGCCTGCACCGACACATATCCCACCCGATCCCCGTAACCCCTGCACCAACACATATCCCACCCTATCCCCATAACCCCACGTATTTAATCCCCCTAACACTAAGGGTCAATTTTTTATCATAGCCAATCAACCTAACCCGCATATCTTTGGACTGTGGGAGGAAACTGGAGCACCCGGAGAAAACCCACGCAAACACGGGGAGAATGTGCAAACTCCACACAGACAGTCACCCGAGGCCGGATTCGAACCCGGGTCTCTGGCGCTGTGAGGCAACAGTGCTAACCACTATGCCACCGTGCTGACCTTACACACAATGCCAGCTATTCAACCATGATAGACACATCACCCAAGCACTTTGCATCACACTGACTGACACACTTCCCTTTCTCTTGCAGGTCAAGGTGGCTCACAACAGGTGCAAGCAGGAACAAACGGGCAAAGGGGGGTGGTGGACAAGCACGGTTGCAAAACCTGACACAGCTGGAGGAGACTGTGCTGGAGATCATTGGCGGGTCTGTCACTGAGTCCGTGGCGATCGGCGAGGCTGAAAGCATTGATGATGATGGTGGTAAGCTCATACCTAATCCTTCTTCTCACATCCCACTTCCCCCTCATCTCACATCCCACCCCTCACCACAACCCAACCTTTGTGCCTTTCTCCTTTCAGATAGAAACATAGAAGATAGGAGCAGGAGTAGGCCATTCAGCCCCTCGAGCCTGCTCTGCCATTTAATGAGATCATGGCTGATCATCCAAATTCAGTACCCTGTCCCTGCCTTCTCCCCATATCCCTTGATCCCTTTAGCCTCAAGAAATATATCCAACTCTTTCTTGAATATATTTAATGAACTGGCCTCCACCGCCCTCTGTGGCAGAGAATTCCACAGGTTCACCACTCTCTGGGTGAAGAAATTCCTCCTCAGTTCTGTCCTAAATGGCTTACCCCTTATCCTTAGACTATGACCCCTGGTTCTGGACTCCCCGGCCATCAGAAACATCCTTTCTGCATCTAGTCTGTCCAGGCCTGACAGAATTTTATAGGTTTCGATGTGATCCCCTCTCAATCTTCTAAACTCCAGTGAGTATAAGCCCAATCGACACAATCTCTCCTCATACGTCATTCCTGCCATCCCAGGTATCAGCCTGGTGAATCTTATACCAAAGAACTGCCAGCAGCCCAGCCTGTGCAGGAAGAAGTAGAGGAGGAGAGTGAAGGAGAAGAAGAGGTACCGTCACTCGGATCTAACACTCCCAGGCACCAGCTCAGAAAATGGCACTGCGTGATCGTAAGAGGGTAGTATAGAAACGGGATCAGCACGTGGTGAGCCACCAGGAACAAGTGAGCTTCAGCCAGGCCAGGGGGAAAGGGTTAGGGTTGGGATTGGGGGATAGGGTTAGAGTCAATGGTCCCTTTAATTTTATTTTAGTGTCCGCGGCCCATTTAATGGTTTGCGTGGCCCATTCAAATGTCTTTGCATGTGCGGTTTTTCCCTTAAAAGGCTGATGAGCTGGCTGCGCAGGAGCTCCAGACAGCTGCGCAGCCTCGTAGGTTAACGGGAACTTTGGTTAGGGTTATAGGGTCAGGGGGGTAGGGTAGGGGTGGGTGGGTAGGGGGTTAGGGTCAGGGGTTTCCCAGGGTGTGAAGCTGTAGAGGGTCAGGGTCATGGGGTTAGGGTTTGGGAGTCAGGGTCAGGGGTTCCCAGGTGTGAGGCTGTAGACGGATAGGGTCAAGGGTTAGGGTCAGGGGGTTAGAGTCAGGGTCCTCTTTTTGTTTGAACCCAAAAAACCCAATTAGATTGTAAATAAACAAAAGTTCAACTAAATCTTAACAAATCAAATTAAAATTTGGTTTTCCGGGTTGATGATGCACTCCAGTCCCCGCGGTGCCCACCGGTCGCGGAAATACTCATGCGCACCGGCGGACACCGCGTGCTCCATCTCCAGGGCCACCCGGGCGTGAACATGGCCGCGGAAGAGAGGCAGGCAATCCGGCTGGACGACCCCCTCGACCGCCCGCTGCCTGGACCAATTTTAGAGTCAGGGTCAGGGGTTTCCCAGGTGTGAGGCTGTAGACGGATAGGGTCATGGGGTTAGGGTCAGGGGTTAGAGTCAGGGTCAGGGGTTTCCCAGGTGTGAGGCTGTAGATGGATAGAGTCATGGGGTTAGGGTCAGGGGTTAGACTCAGGGTCAGGGGTTTCCCTGACCCTGACTCTAACCCCCTGACCCTGACTCTAACCCCCTGACACTGATGGATAGGGTCTGGGGGTCAGAGGGTTAGAGTCAGGGTCAGGGGATAGGGTCT
The DNA here is from genome assembly GCF_052327205.1 of Somniosus microcephalus. NCBI lineage: Eukaryota > Metazoa > Chordata > Chondrichthyes > Squaliformes > Somniosidae > Somniosus > Somniosus microcephalus. The sequence goes on from NC_141013.1 coordinate 40,954,222, forward strand.
GGTGGTTAGGGTCAGGGGGTTAGAGTCAGGGTCAGGGGGTTAGAGGCAGGGTCAGGGGGTTAGAGGCAGGGTCAGGGGGTAGGGTCTGGGGGTTAGGGTTAGGGTCAGGGGGTTAGAGTCAGTGTCGGGGTTAGAGTCAGGGGCAGGGGGTTAGAGTCATGGTCAGGGGGTAGGGTCTGGGGGTTAGGGTCAGGGGGTTAGAGTCAGTGTCGGGGTTAGAGTCAGGGTCAGGGGGTTAGAGTCAGGGTCAGGGGTTTCCCAGGTGTGAGGCTGTAGAGGGTTAGGGTCAGGGGTTAGGGGGTTAGGGTCAGGGGGTCAAGGTCAGGGGTTTCCCAGGTGTGAGGCTGTAGAGGGTTAGGGTCAGGGTCATGGGGTTAGAGTCAGGGTCAGGGGGTTCCCAGGTGTGAGGCTGTAGAGGATAGGGTCTGGGGGTTAGGGTCAGGGGGATAGGGTCAGAGGGTTAGAGTCAGGGTCTGGGGGTTAGGGTCAGGGTCAGGGGGTTAGGGTCAGGGTTTAGAGTCAGGGTCAGGGGTTAGGGTCAGGGGGTTAGGGTCAGAGGGTTAGAGTCAGGGTCTGGGGGTTAGGGTCAGGGGGTTAGAGTCAGGGTCAGGGGGTCAGGGTCAGGGGGTCAGGGAGTTAGAGTCAGGATCAGGGGGTTAGAGTCAGGGTCTGGGGGTTAGGGTCAGGGTCAGGGTCAGGGGGTTAGAGTCTGGGGGTTAGGGTCAGGGGGTTAGAGTCAGGGTCAGGGGGTTAGAGTCAGGGTCAGGGGGTTCCCAGGTGTGAGGCTGTAGCCGGCTCTCCCACACACTCGGCTTCCTCACCTGATCCAAGGCGATTTCTTCGGACCAGTTATGGAGCAGCACCGAGGAGTTGTACGTCCTTTCGCCCATTTCACCAAAGTCTGGCGGCGAGAAGCGGGAGGAAATGTCCGGGAAACTCTGACTGCGGCGTCCCGGCAGCGGCCCGTTTCCCCGGCAACCGGCGGCGCGTTGCCCTTCGACCCGCCGCGCGGGAACTTCCGGCGGTTGCCAATGGTGACGGGGGCCAGCAGGCCCGACCAGCAATGGGGCGTTTGGTGTCTCTCAGCCCGGGGCCCTAGTCACAGGCTTTGCGCCTCCCGGAGCTCTGGAACCGACTGTGGGCTCAGGCTCCCTGCGGGCCTCACCTGCCTCTCACTCCCCTCCCCGGGCACTGACCTACAGGCAGGCCCCGTGCTGCGCACACTGGATAGTAGCACCTCATATTTGCTGTCGTTTAATTCTCATTTGTAATGTATTCCAAATGGTTCTCTAATCTCCATTTCCCAGGCTCAGTGGGCAGCACTCTCACCTCTGAGTCATCAAGTTGTGGGTTCACAGTCCCACTCCAGAGCCTTGAGCACAAAACTCTAGGCTGACACTCCAATGCAGTGCTGAGGGAGTGCTGCACTGTCGGAGGTGCCGTCTTTTGAGACGTTAAACCGAGCCCCCCCCCCCGCTGCCCTTTCGGGTGGTAGGGTTGCCAACTCTGGTTGGACATATTCCTAGAGGTGTCATCACTGTCACCAACCGCCCCGTCCCGTCCCGTCCCCACAGTCCCGCCGTTGGCTGCCCGGCATGCCCATCCTCGCAGCGCACCACCTTCCCACACCAATCGGAAAATGAGTACACACTTCACTGGATGATTCGCGACTGTCAGTCAAAGAGCCTTTATTTAGTCCCATGTCTGATATTTTTAAAAATAATAGACCAAATTGTTCAAAGAATTTTTTTTTGAAAAAGCAGTTTTTTTAATTGCCCCTGTGGTTTTAGTCTTGGGTTGTTCTCAGCAGTGTCCTGGAGCAAAGTCTTTAATTCCTGGAGGGAGTGTTGGCAACCCTAATCGGTGGGTCCCATGGCACTATTTTGAAGAAGAGCAGGTGCGTTCTCCTGGCCAATATTTATCCCTCAACCAAGATCACTAAAAACAAATGATCCTGTCATTATCACATTGCTATTTCTGGGACCTTGCTGTGAGTAAATTGGCTGTCCAACAACTGACAACAGTAATTACACTTGAAAAGTACTCCATTGGCTGGAAATCGTGGCTGAATTTTCCCCCGTATAATCCTGGGTACTTAACCCAATTGTACCCCTACAGCCACCCGGGTGAGTCATCTAACTCGGCACAGACTAGGGATTGAACTTGGAAGTTTCCTGTCTTAAATGGGTCAGCTACTCACTGGGTAAACTTGCTGAACCAGTAGGGATGCCCTTGACTCTTCTAATGTTTACAGAGAGCAGGTGATCTCTCCTAACATTAAAATTTAACCAGCATTAGGATGCAAGTACACATGCACAGCTGTGTTTTTCCTGCCAGACAGCAATATATGGAGGATTACAAGTGTTACACCCATGTTCGATAAAGGGGAGAGTGATAAACCTGGTAACTACAGGCCATTCAGTCTAACGTCAGTGGTGGGAAAACTACTAGAGACCATTGTCAAGGATAAAATTAATTCTCACTTGGAGAAGCATTAAGGGTCAGCCAGCACGGATTTGTTAAATGCAAAATAACAACAGAAAATGCTGGAAAAACTCAGCAGGCCAGGCAACATCGTGGAGAGAAATTAGAGTCAACGTTTTGGGTCAAAACCCTTTGTCAAGACTAAAGAGGTACAGGGAATTAAATAGATTAAGAGGCCAGGCTGGGAGAGAACAAAAGAGAAGAGACATTAAGAGGTATTCAAAACGAGACGAGATGGTGATAGGACTAGTGGAGACAAAAGACAGCTCTAGATTAGGTGTGAAATGCGCTGGCAGAATGGGAGACAGCTGCCATGTGGGAGAGAGAAAAAAAAAGGAAAGGGGGGGGGGGAAAGGCCAAAACAAAGGTGTGGATAAAAAATATAAGTAAAAATGTAATAGGGGCCGAGGTTATTATTATGTCCGTGTGTAATTGAGACACGGACTGCAGGAGTTGGTTATAACAGGTCTTTACTGAGTGGAGACAACCTGGAACTACTATGCAAAAGTTACTACACAGGCCTATATACAGGGGTGGGCACTACTGGTACTGCAGTATACAGGGGCTGCAGAATATAGTTCCTTCTGCAAAGTACATACACTACAATTCCTCCCCTTTTAGCTAAACAGTACATAACATTTGATTAACAACTAAATAACATATTTACAATTACAGTTGCTAGATACATTAGTTGAAGTTAAGAAATTATAAGTTCAGTCTTTGAGGAGGCTTCCTGATTCTGTCTGGATAACGCCTCTTTGGGGTATCAGGTTCTTCTGGCAAAGTTGATTCGGGATCAACGTCGTTGTTTGGTTCGTCTGCTTCCAATATCACCGATTCTGAGGTAGATGCAATTGGTACTTCGGGTTCATCACCAGGTGTATCGGATCGTGGTGTGGAATTGACGTTTTCCAGTGACTCTAGAATCTGGTCAGTATGGCGTCTTACAATGCTCTCTCCAACGTCCACGGTATACATTAGAGGTCCTTGCCGTGTACAGATCGTTCCTGGCTGCCATTTTTCTGTGTGGTAGTCCCGGGCCAAAACTGGTTGACCTATCTTAAAACTCCTGGTCGGCCTTTCATTCATATTCTGAAACTGCCTGTTCTCCACATCTCTTCTGATGTTTGGCTTAACCAAATCCAAGCAGCATCGTAGTCTTCGATTGAAGAACATCATGGCTGGAGTTTGGTTGGTAACCGCATGTGTCGCATTCCGGTAGGCAAACAAGAAGTTATCCACCTTGTGTTGTAGGGGTATGTCTTCATTACACATTGCCTTGATAGCCTTCTTGAATGTTTGAACGAACCTCTCAGCCAATCCATTGTTCTTTAAGAACCTCTGGAACTCTTCAGACACAAACTGTGGTGCATTGTCGGAGCAAATCTGTTCAGGCAGCCCATTTCTGGCGAATATGGTTCGTAAGACTGATAGTTTTTTCTGTGGTGGTTGAGGACATTTTTATTACCTCTGGCCACTTTGAATGTGCATCCACCGCAATTAAAAACATCGAGTCCATAAATGGACCAGCAAAATCAATGCACCCTTTGCCATGGAGATGAGGGCCACTCCCATGGATGTAGAGGGGCTTGTGGTGGGGCGTTTTGGACCTTCTGGCATCCTGTACAGCTCTTGGTCATCTCTCCGATTTCTCTATCGATTCCCGGCCACCACACAAACGCTCTGGCTAATTTCTTACTTTTTACCCCTCCCAGATGACCCTCATGAAGCTCATTGAGCACTCTATCCTTCAATTTGGGTGGAATTACTACTCTGGATCCACACATCAAGGTTCCTCTGCACACTGACAGCTGTTCTCTTCTCGGCGAGAATGCTGGCAGCAGTGGTTCGCCATGTGCTGGCCATCCCTTCACCGTTAAATCATAGACCCAGGAGAGTGTCGGGTCATTTTGTGTTTCCTTTTCTATGTTTGCATTCATCACAGGGAGACATTCGACTATGGTCGACTGGAATATCTCCACTGGATCCACTGCAGGTGCTTCCACCGTCGGCAACGGTAGGCGTGACAATCCATCAGCATTCCCATGCTGTTTAGTTCCTTTGTACTCGATGTCATATTGGTGTGCCCCTAGGAAAAGGGACCACCTCTGTAGCCGTTGTGCTGTCATTATCGGTACGCCCTTCCGAGGGTTGAAAATGGAGACAAGAGGTTGATGATCAGTTCGTAGAGTAAATTTCTGACCGTGCAGGTAATGATTGAACTTCTTCACCCCCCACACCAGGCTGAGGGCCTCTCTGTCAACCTGGGCGTAGTTACGCTCGGCTGAAGTTAACGAGCGTGACGCAAAAGCTATCGGCCTCTCTGAACCATCAAGGAATTTATGTGACAGTACCGCTCCAATGCCATAGGGAGACGCATCACACGCCAGTCTTATCGGTAGTGATGGGTTGTAGTGAGCCAATACTTCTCTTGAAGTGATTAGATCCTTACTCATCTGAAAGGCCTGCTTACATTCATCGCTCCATTTCCATGCTACTCCCGTTTGTAGTAGGGCGTTCAGTGGGTGCAGAATTGTGGACAAATTCGGCAAAAACTTATGGTAGTAATTCACCAATCCGAGGAATGACCTCAGTTGCGACACATTTTCAGGCGCTGGAGCCTTAACTACCGTTTCAATTTTGTCAGAGGACTTATGTAACCCCTCTTCATCAATCACGTGGCCACAATACAATATCTGTTTCTTAAAAAACTCGCACTTGGGGCGATTGGCTCGTAGCCCATGTTCTCTTAGTCTAGTGAGCACCTGCTCTAGGTTGGCAAGGTGTTCACTGTCATCATCACCTGTCACTAGGATGTCGTCCAAGTAACACTGAGTCCCCGGAATCCCTTGCAGGACTTGTTCCATCGCTCTTTGCCATATCGCCGGAGCTGATGCTACTCCGAATACCAGTCGATTATACTGGTAAAGACCTTTGTGAGTGTTTATCGTGAGATACTTCCTAGAGGATTCTTCAACCTCCATCTGCAAATATGCTTGTGCTAGGTCAATTTTTGTAAAACGCATCCCTCCAGATAGTGAGGCAAAAATATCTTCTATCCTCGGAAGAGGATATTGTACTGTGTGAAGGACTGGGTTCACCATCACCTTGAAGTCCCCACAGATGCGAACCTTCCTTGGCTCCTCAGACTTATTGTTTAACGTTTTCTTCATGACAGGAACGATGGGTGTCGCCCACTCGCTCCAGTCTACCTTAGAAAGCATGCCTGCATTCTCCAGATTCTCCAGCTCTGCCTCGACGGCTGGGCGAATTGCATATGGTACCAGTCTTGCTTTGAAAAACTTGGGAATTGCATTCTCTTCTATTTTTATCGAGGCGGTTACGCCTTTAAGAGTTCCCAGTTCTTGTTGAAATACCTCTTTGGCGTTAGCTAAGATTGTTGACAATCGTCCAGGAGTGACGTCGTCATCCTTTTTACCAGCCACCGTCAGCGCCTGAATGGAGTGCCAGTCTAAACTTATCTTTCTGATCCATTCACATCCCAATAACGGTGGTCCACCATCTTGCAGTATGTACAGATGCAATTTCTGTATTTCCTTGCCGTTGTATTCGACAGGCACCCTTATTTTTCCTCTGGGGTATACTTTTTGCCCCGTATACGTCTTCAAGACAATGGATGTCTCTTTCAAGGGTATGTGTGAGAATAGCCGCTTGTAGTCTCGTCGATTCATGACGGTCAGAGCTGATCCTGTATCCAATTCCATTTTGACTTGGGACCCTGCTATCGTGAGGGTGACCCAAATGGTTCAGTGATCCTCTTTTGCAATTACGTTGTGAAGTTTGAGACAGCTTAGTCTCTTGTTCCCGGATTCACTATCACTCATCTGGTCTTCGGAACTACTGTCCGTCATCTTTTGTACTTTCCTGTACTGTTCCTTAGTAGCCTTTTTGTTGTCGTTAGTCTTCTTCCCAGACCTGCAAACTCGTGCAATGTGTCCCATCTTTCCGCATTGCCTGCATATTTTGTCCTTGGACCAGCAGTCCTTCTGGTCATGGGTTGTTCTGCCACAGCAATAACATTTTTCAAATCCCCGTGTCATTTCGTGGGTGCCGTATTCCTGTGGCTTTTGCTGTATTTCCGCAGCTCCCCTTGCTGCTGCTTCGTACGATACTGCCACGCTGAAAGCCTTATCTAGCGTCAGCTCTTTCTCTGAGAGTAACCTCTTCTGGGTTCCTTCACTCAGGAGTCCACAGACAAATTTGTCCCGTAGGGCATCTGCCAGTCCTGCTCCGAACTGGCAGTGCTTTGATAGCTTGCGTAGTTCCGTAAGGTAATCAGCATTGCTCTCATCTTTATGCTGATTTCTCCTGTGGAATTTAAATCTTTCTTCCTTCTGGCCTCGACCTCTGATAACTTCGCTTCAGGGATGGATCCCCATGAGGTGGTGCAGACTGTAGGTAAGTTCGGATCTGCTCGTCGCCAGTATTATGTCTGTGTGTAATTGAGACACGGACTGCAGGAGTTGGTTATAACAGGTCTTTACTGAGTGGAGACAACCTGGAACTACTATGCAAAAGTTACTACACAGGCTTATATACAGGGGTGGTCACTACTGGTACTGCAGTATACAGGGGCTGCAGAATATAGTTCCTTCTGCAAAGTACATACACTACAGTTATGATCTGAAATCCTTGAACTCGATATTGAGTCCGGAAGGCTGTAAAGTGCCTAATCGGAAGATGAGGTGCTGTTCCTCGAGTTTACGTTGAGCTTCTGTGGAACAATGCAAGAGGCCGAGGACGGTGAGGCCCGAGTGGGAATGGGGCGGTGAATTGAAATGACATGCGACCGGAAGCTCGGGGTCACCCTTACGGACTGAACAGAGGTGTTCTGCAATGCGGTCAATGCAAATTGTGTCTGACTAACCTGATTGAGTTCTTTGATGAAGTAACAGAGAGGGTTGATGAAGGTCATGCAGTAGATGTATATGTGGACTTTCAAAAGGCATTTGATGAAGTACCACATAACAGACTTATTCGAAAAATAAAAGCACATGGTAGTAAAGTCGATGGTGGTAACTTGGGTACATAATTGTCTAAGGGATAGGAAGCAGAGAGTAGTGGTGAACGGATGTTTTTCTGAATGGAGAGAAGTATGTCGTGGGGTTCCCCAGGGTCTGTATTAGGAACATTGCTTTTCTTGTTATATATAAATGACCTGAACTTGAGTATAGGGAGTACAATTTCTAAATTTGCGGATGATACAAAGCCTGGCAGGATAGTAGCAGACTTCAGGAGGACAGACAGACTGGTGAAATGGGAAGACACATGGCAGATGCAATTTAATGCAAAGAAGTGTGGGGTGATGCACTTTAGGAGAAACAGCATGGAGAGGCAGTATAATCTAAATACAGGTGCACGACCCCTTATCCGCACTTCCGAAAACCGAAAAGCTCCGAAAACTGAATTTTTTTTTGTGGAGCGTCTCTCGGTATTTCCAGTGTAAAAGCTTGAGCAGCTTGCATGGGAGGGGCCTGCACCAGCACGATCGGAGATCGCGAGTGCCGGCAAAAGAGCCCAGCACCGAGGAGAAGTGCTGGGCTCTTGGGACACAGCCGGCACTGCCCGGGGGGGGGGGCAGGGGGCGCTCAGGAGGCCGGGGATGGTGGCACGAGGAGGTGCAGGCAGGCGGCCCGCAAAAAAGCATTATCCGTTCTGAAATCTGAAAAATTCTGAATTCTGAAACACAGCTGGCCCCAAGGGTTTCGGATAAGGGATCGTGTACCTATAGTATTATTTTGAGGAGGGTGCAAGAGCAGAGGGACCTGGGGGTGAATATTCACAAATCCTTGAAGGTGGCAGGGCAAGTTGATCAGGCAGTTAAGAAAATGTATGGGATACTTGGCTTTGTAAATAGCAGCATTGAATAAAAAAACAAGGAAGTCATGCTAAACCTTTACAAATCATTGGTTAGGCCTCAGCTGGGGTATTGTGTACAATTCTGGGCACCACACTTTTGGGAAGGATGTCAAGGCCTTGGAGAGGTTACAGAGAGGTTTATCAGGATGATACTAGGGATGTGGGAGTTCAGAGTTATGTGGGGAGATTGGAGAATCTGGGATTGTTCTCCTTAGAGCAGAGAAGGTTAAGAGGAGACCTAATAGAGGTATTCAAAATTATGGGGGATTTTGAGTGAGCAAGTAGGGAGAAACTTTCCTCTGGCAAGTGGGTCAGTAATCGGAGGCCATAGATTTAGAGTAATTGGCCAAAGAACTAGAGGGGAAATGAGAAATGATTTCACACAGAGGGTTGTTATGATCTGGAACGCACTACCTTAAAGGGCGGTGGAATCAGATTCCACAGGAACTTTCAAAAGGCAATTAGACATGTATTTAAAGAGAACTAATTTGTAACATCATGGGGAAAAAGGTGTGGTGTGGGAGTAAATTCGATAGCTCTTTCAAAAAGCCGGCACAGGCACAATGGGCCTATTGGCCCCCCCTCTGTGCTGTAAGATTCTATGGGGGAGAAATTCATTATAGCCCATGAATGGGCGGTAACTTCGGAAAAGTTTGAGATTTAGCACCAGGCGCTAATGAATCACGCTGCATGAAAAATTAAGTATCATCGCTCAAAAAAAGGATTGGAGCGCTAAATCGAGTGCTAACAGCCGAGTTCAGTGGCGCTACACTCAGAGCGCGCCATCAGCTGGTCCAGGCAGCGGGCGGTCGAGGGGGTCATTCGGCCCGACTGCCTGCCTCTCTTCCACGGCCACGTTCACGCCTGGGTGGCCCTGGAGATGGAGCACGCCGTGTCTACCGGCACGCTGAAGGCCTTCCGCGACCGGTGGGCACCGCAGAGACTGGAGTGCATTATCACCACCGGTAATGGAATTTTAATTTAATTTATTAAGTTTCCTTTAATGTATTTTTGTTAATTTACAGCTTATTTGTTTGTACCCAAAAAAGTACACTCAGAGCGCTAACCAATATCAAGTGCAGTCTAATCGCAAGTCATCATTGCCACAGGCACTTTCCAGTTCTTAAAGGGGAGGTTCATTGATGCTGGAGAACCTCATTCTCAGCATTGCTGGCTGTGAACCTGTGTCAGCAAGCCGGAGCAGGCAAAGCCCAAGGAGCCTGACGACTCAAAACAGGTGTCACGATGGCAGATCCACGCCTCGGGGGAGAGCCCGCAGATTTTCAGACCAAGCATTGGAGGAGTTGGTGTCCGCTGTGGAAAGACGGAGGGCGGTGCTCTACCCAGCAAGTGGCAGGAGGCCCTCGCAGCAAGTCTTCCATGCCATGTGGAGGGAGGTTGCCCATCAGGTCTCAGGCAGCACTGTGGTCCCCAGGACCCACGCACGTTGCAGGAAGAAATTTAATGAGCTCACTCGGGTGGTCAGGGTGAGTCAATGCCTCAACAAATGTTATATACCACATAGAAACATAGAAGATAGGAGCAGGAGTAGGCCATTCGGCCCCTCGAGCCTGCTCCGCCATTCAATGCGATCATGGCTGATCATCCAAATTCAGTACCCGGTCCCTGCTTTCTCCCCATACCCCTTGATCCCTTTAGCCTTAAGAAATATATCCAACTCTTTCTTGAATATATTTAATGTATTGGCCTCTACTGCCTTCTGTGGTAGAGAATTCCACAGGTTCCCCACTCTCTGGGTGAAGAAATTCCTCCTCATTTCTGTCCTAAATGGCCTACCCCTTATCCTTAGACTGTGACCCCTGGTTCTGGACTCCCCGACCATCGGGCACATCCTTCCTGCATCTAGTCTGTCCAGCCCTGTCAGAATTTTATAAGTTTCAATGAGATCCCCTCTCATTCTTCTAAACTCCAACGAGTACAAGCCCAATCGTCCCAATCTCTCCTCATACGTCCTTCCTGCCATCCCAGGTATCAGCCTGGTGAATCTTCGCTGAACTCCTTCCATGGCAAGAACATCCTTCCTCAGATAAGGCGACCAAAACTGCACACAATACTCAAGATGTGGTCTCACCAAGGCCCTGTACAACTGCAGCAAGACATCCTTGTTCCTGTACTCAAACCCTCGCGCTACGAAGGCCATCATACCATTTGCCTTCTTAACCGCCTGCTGCACCTGCATGCTTACCTTCAGCGACTGGTGCACAAGGACACCCAGGTCTCGTTGCACGTCCCCGTCTCCCAATCTATTGCCATTCAGATAATAATCTGCCTTCCTGTTTTTGCCACCAAAGTGAATAACCTCACATTTATCCACGTTATATTGCATCTGCCATGCTTCTGCCCAATCACCCAGCCTGTCCAAATCATCCTGTAGTTTCTCGGCATCCTCCTCACAGCACACACGCCCACCCAGCTTTGTGTCGTCTGCAAATTTGGAGATATTACACCACCGTCTGAACCACAGTCTGCACACACTGACCAACGCACCATACCCCCAGCACTCACCCACCTATAATCTCTACCTACCAACACTCATACCCATATCTCACACCTTGCACACAATGACAGCTATTCAACTGTGGCAGGCACATCACCCAAACACATTGCTCCACACTCACTCACACACTTTCCTTTCTCTTGCAGGCCAAGATGGCTCACAACAGGAGGGAGCAGGAGCGCACAGGTGAGGGACAAGCCGACACCCAACCACTGTCTGCGCTGTAAAATAGAGCACTGGAGATTATTGGGCGCCAGGTGGTAGGTGCCATGGCCACTGGTGACGTTGACCCCCTTGGGGACAATGGTATGTTCAACCCTACTCCTTCTCACATCCCACTTCCCCCTCATCCCACAAGCCTTTCGCACTTTCCAGCTAATCATGTTGTAAGCATGCATTTCTCCCTTCCTGCCCCCCTCCCCTCACCTTAACCCGTCTCTTGTGCCTTTATGCTTTCAGATAATGAGCAAGCACCTGAGCATCCTGTCCCTGAGGGCACCGTTGAGAGCGAGGCAGGAGAAGAGGAGGGCAATAGTAGCGGGATCTGCACAGGGTGATGCACTGGGAACGAGCGGACTGCAGCAAGGCCGGGCGAAAGGGTAGCTCGGGGGCCAGCTCCCCGAAGGGCGAGTTTGCGCACAAGTTCTGCTGCAGGGGACTCAGATGAGGACCTCAATGGTGAGGCCTTTAGAAGAAGGGTGATGGGCATGCACACAGAGATGATAGGTGCAATGGCAAGGGTGCCCGAGAGCCTGTTGGCAATGGTAAGGAGCATGCAGGTGGACGTAAAAGGCACTATTTTGAAGAAGAGCAGGGGAGTTCTCCCCGGTGTCCTGGCCAATATTTATCCCACAATCCACAGAACAAAAACAGATTATCGGGTCATTATCACATTGCTGTTTGTGGGAGCTTGCCGTGTGCAAATTGGCTGCCACATTTGCCACATTACAACAGTGACTACACTTCAAAAGTACGTCATTGGCTATAAAGCGCTTTGAGACGTCCGGTGGTCGTGAAAGGCGCTATATAAATGCAAGTCTTTCTTTCTTTTAACTGATTATTGATAAATTTATTAATTTAGTTTGGTTTATTTTGTGGTATGTCTCATTTCAGCTTTGCGCTGTGAAATGGCCTGCGACAGGGATGGAATGATGGGGATGTGGTGAGCAACGGGGCTCTGGGGTTTAATTTATTGGAACCGCAGTCTGATGAGGCGGTCACGGACCGCCCTTCTGGAAGGCCGATTGAGTGGCTGCCTCCCCTCTCATTCCTGTTCCTCCTCCTCCTCATCCTCGTCCTCCTTGTCTTTTACTCCTCCCCTCCCTCTTCCTCCTCCTGAGGTGGTCCCGCAATCCCTGGTGGCAAGGGCTGGGCTCTCCTGATGGCCAAATTGTAGAGCGTGCAGCAGACAACGACGAAATGGGACACCCACTCAGTCGAGTACTGGCGGACTCCTCCCGAGAGGTCAAGGCAGTGGAACCGTTGCTTGAGTACACCGATGGTCTGCTTGATGATGTTCCTGGTGGCAGCATGGCTCTCATTATATGAGTGCTGGGCAGAAGTGTTGGAGTTTCGGAGGGGAGTCATGAACCAGGTAGAGAGTGGATATTCCTTGCCTCCGACCAGCCAGCTGCGAGCTTGATGTGGTGGCTGGAAGAGTGCTGGCGCAGGATGAAGGCATTGTGGCTGCTGCCAGGATAGCAGGCATTCACATTGAGAATTTGCTGTGTGTGGTCGCACACCAACTGCACATTAAGTGAGTGGTAGCCTTTGCAGTTACCGAAGATGTCAGGATTGTTATGCGGTGCCCGCAAAGCCACGTGGGTGCAGTTTATGGCACCCTGCACCATGGGAACCCCGCTATCCTGGCAAAGCCACATGCACGCTCATCCTACTTCTCTCTGGTGATGGGGACGGAAATGTAGTCCCTTCTCCTACTGTAGAGAGCCTCTGTGACCTCCTGGATGCAGCGGTGGATGGCGAACTGCGGGATGTTAGCTATGTCTCCTGTTGCAGACTGGAACGATCCGCTGGTGAAGAAATTGAGGGCGACGGTGACCTTGAATGCCACTGAGAGAGCCGTCCTGATCTGAGGCTCGAGGTCTGGTTGCAGGAGGTGACAGAGTTCTGTGACCACCTCCTTGGTGAAGCGGAGCCTTCTAATACGCTGCTCCTCGCTTAATTGAAGGTAGGAGAAGTGCTGGGGGGTAAGGCCTCCGATTGAGTGCCCTGATGGCCCTCCTCCTCCCTCTGGCCACACATTCCAATCTTTCTCGCTGGCTCCACTCCCTCTGCTGTAGATCCTGGAGGGCGAGGTCGACTGCCAGTACAGCTTCCATTAATTTAATGAAGTGTAGCACTTTGATATGTTGTGAGAATAAATGTTACTATTCTCAACACACCACTCCAGAGACTAAACAACCTTTAAATGACTGTGCAACAGTTTAAATCAATGTCAAACTGACAAGGAGGCAGTGAAACAGCACTAACCTGAGAGCTGCAACTCATTACTCATGATCCCTTTAAGTAGCGTCCCTGGAGCCGGCTACCGACTGCTTCACGCCTCCGCTCCCTGTCGCTGTCGGGGCGAGGTGCTAAGGCAGGGGGCGATAATCAATTTTGCAGATCGGGCACCCAGTGAGCGTTGCACGCTCACTGACGTCACGATCTGCCTGGCGCTGAAGTCCCCAGCGCTAACTCATAGCGGCGGTGCTACGGGGGTGCCGGATTTGGCATGCATCGCTGGATTCACCTTGCCACGGAGCTGCTGCCTCAGCGCCCCGTTAGCACCCCCCGCCAGGCGCTAACTGGAGGCACTAAGGTAATGAATTTCTCCCCCTATGATTCTATAGAAGCTAACAGCATAACATAACTCTGCCAACTCTGTTACTCTAGTGTAATGCCCTTAGCTACAGGTACTTTGATACGCCTGATTAGCTGTTCATTTGGTCTTACAGTAGTTCATAAGCGTAACTAAAACAACTGACTTTATGGCTTCTCCATCATCTGTTTTTCAGTCACTTTCAGAAATGTTCAGAGGCGACCAGCTTCACTGTTAAAACCATCTACAAGTTTGAAAAGACTTTGACCTGAGGTAATGCAGAAGGGGACCAGAAAAAAATAAACACCTATGGCGACAGCAGTCTAAATGTAATGGAAGGTGACATGGAGGAAAATAGCATTTGTTTAAAAATAAATTAATTGTGTAACAGTTTTTGACTTTCTACTCACACTTAGAAAATCCGGTAAATTATTTTGGGGGAGTTGTGGGGACAGATGGACATGGCTAGCAAGCAACTGTGGAAAAAGTTAGTCTTGATCCTGCTTTTTATCAGAACATAATGCCAGCATTACGCTGGAAACCTGGTACTATCACTTTCAAAGCTTTCTGAGGCATGAACTCTGGGATCACTGTATTAATTTTTAGTGGTGATCTTGACTATGTGCCTGTTTCCTATGGTGTAATGTTGAACACCTTGAAGATCTGTTCAAAAAAGGGGAGAGAGATAAATCGGGTAACTACAAGCCAGTCAGCCGAACATTGGTGGTAGGGAAACTTCTAGAGACCCTAATCCGAGACAAAATTAATTGCCACTTGGAAGAACATGGGTTAATAAATGACAGCCAACATGGATTTGTTAAAAGCAAATCGTGTCTGACTAACTTGATTGAGTTCTTTGGTGAAATAATGAAGAGGGTTGATGGTAGTGTGGTTGATGTTGTGCACATGGACTTTCAAAAGGCGTTTGATAAAGTACCACATAATAGACTTGTTAGCAAAATTGAAGCCCATAGAATTAAAGGGGCAGTGGCAGTGTGGATACGAAACTGGCTGCGAGACAGAAAACAGAGAGTAGTAGTGAATGGTTGTTTTACAGAATGGAGTGAAGTATACAGTGGTGTCCCCCAGGGTCCGGTATTAGAACCACTGCTCTTTGATATCTATTAATGACCGGGACTTGGGTATAGGGGACATCATTTCAAAATTTGCAGATTTGACAAAGCTTGGAAATGTAGTAACCAGTGAGGAGAATAGTAGCAGACGTCAAGAGGATGTAGACAAACTGGTGAAATGGGCAGACATATGGCAGATGAAATTTAATGCAGAGAAGTGTGAAGTGATGCATTTTAGAAGTAAAATGGCAAGAGGCAATATAAACTAAATGGTACAATTTTAAAGGGATGCAGAAACACCTGGGGTTTACATACAGAACACTTTGAAGGTGGTAGGACAAGTTAAAGAGCTGGCACAGGCACGATGGGCCAAATGGCCTCCTTCCTGTAAGATTCAGTGATTCTTAGAGAGTAGGATGATGCAGAAAAAGGGGGAGGATGACAGATGGCAGCTTGATAATACAAGGGAGATAAGGCTGACTATAAAAAGTACAGAGGACAAATGAAGAAGGAAATAAGAGGGGCAAAGAGACAGTACGAGAATAGATTGGCGGCTAACATAAAAGTGAATCCAAAGGTCCTCTATAGGCATATTAACAGTAAAAGTGTGTTGGAGGAGCGATGGGGCCGATTAGGGACCAAAATGGAGATCTGTTGGTGGAGGCAGAAGGCATGGCTGAGCTGCTAATGAGTACTTTGCATCGGTGTTTACCAAGGAAGAGGACTTTGCCAAAGCTATGGTAAATGAGGAGGTTGTCGGGATACTGGATGAGATAAAAATAGATAAAGAGGAGGTACTAGGAAGGCTGGCAGTACTTAAAGTAGATAAGTCTCTCGGTCCAGATGGGATGCATCCTAGGTTGCTGAGGGAAGTAAGGGTAGAAATTGCGGAGGTGCTGGCCACAATCTTCCACTTCTCCTTAGATACAGGGGCAGTGCCAAAGGACTGGAGGATTGCAAATGTTACACTCTTGTTCAAAAAAAGGGAGAAGGATAAACCTGGCAATTACAGGCCAGTCAGTTTAATGTCTGTGGTGGGGAAGCTTTTAGAATTAATAATCCAGGAAAATATTAACAGCCGCTTGGACAAGCATGGACTATCAAAGGAGAGCCAGCACGGATTTGTTAAGAGCAAATCGTGTTTGACTAACTTGATTGAGTTTTTTGATGAGGTAACAGAGAGGGTGGATGAGGGCAGTGTAGTTGATGTTGTGTATGTGAACTTTCAATAGGCGTTTGATAAAGTACCACATACTAGGCTTGTTAGCAAAATTGAAGCGCATGGGATAAAAGGAGTAGTAGCAGCATGGATACAAAATTGGCTTATAGATAAAAACAGAGTTGTGGTGAGTCGCTGTCTTTCGGACTGGAGGGAGGTATACAGTGGAGTTCCCAAGGTTCAGTACTAGGATCACTGTTGTTTTTGATATACATTAATGACGTGGACTTGGGAGTACAGGGCACAATTTTTAAATTTTCAGATGACCCAAAACTTGGAAGTGTAGTAAACACTGAGGAAGATAGTAATAGACTTCAAGAGGACCGAGGCAGGCTGGTGGAATGGGCGGACACATGGCAGATGAAATTCAACACAGAAAAGTGTGAGGTGATACATTTTGGCAGGAAGATTGAGGAGAGACAATACACACTAAATGTTACAACTTTAAAGGGGTTGCAAGAAGAAAGAGACCTGGGGGTGTTTGTGCACAAATCTTTGAAGGTGGCAGGAGAGGTTAACAAAGCAGTTAATAAAGCGTGTGGGATCCTGTGATTTCTAAATAGAGGCAGAGATTACAAAAGCCAGAAAGTTATGCTAAACCTGTATAAAACACTAGTTTGGCCTCAGCTGGAGTATTGTGTCCAATTCTGGGCACCACACTTCAGGAAGGACGTGAAGGCTTTGGAGAGGGTACAGAAGAGATTTACTAGAATGGTTCCAGGGATGAGGGATTACAGTTACGTGGATAGACTAGAGAAGCTGGGTTTGTCCTCCTTCTAGCAGAGAGAAGGCTAAGAGGAGATTTGATAGAGGTGTTTAAAATCATGAACGGTTTAGATAGAGTAAATAAAGAGAAACTCTTTCCAATGGTTGAAGGGTCAATAACCAGAGGGCACAGATTTAAGGTGATTGGCAAAATCAGAGGCAACATGAGGAAAACCTTTTTCGCGCAAGTGGTTAGGATTTGGAAGGCACTGCCTGATAGGGTGGTGGATACAGATTCAATAGTAGCCTTCAAAAGGGAATTGGATAAACACTTGAAGGAGAAAAAATTGCGGGGATATGGAGAAAGCCGGGGAGTGGGACTAACTGGATTGCTCTTCGAAAGAGCCGGCACAGACTCGATGGGCCAAATGGCCTCCTTCTGTGCTGCACTATTCTATAATTCTATGGGAAAGAGGGGGCCCCACTGATAGCTAGGGAGGTCTGGGACCTTTTCTACCTGTAGGTGTTGAGGTTCCCTGGCAGCTGGCATGCTTAATTGTTATTGGTTGCTATTGTTAATGATTTTGGTACCAAGGGGAAGTCACACTTACGATCTGAGTCAGCGAGTGGAGAGAAACAACGGAGGCCAGCTGTGCAAGTGAGCAGATTGAAACAGTTTTTAGGCAAAGATCTCATTTGTTGCAGGTCCGAGTCCAGCACTGGGTTTTCACAGACAGCAGATACTTGATAATGCAGCGACTGGCATCATTTTAAAATGTATTCTTTCGTATTTATGTTCCCAGACCTTCAAATCATTATTGTAGCAATTTGGAATCTAATTTTGAACAGTATCGCTCTTAATGCAGAATCTGCAACTTTGGAATAAAATGGAAACAAAGTGAGTTCTCTTCTATATATCTGACCAACCAAGTCTTGTTGAAGGGACCAAAAAAGCCAAGGTGACTACTAGACTTAGACTCGCCCAAAGTCTGAACCAGAGTGACCACAGGCAAATAAAAATTGCCCCCAATGGGGGACTGGGTGATCCAATGAGTTAGACACTCCGAGACCTAGGTTCAAATCCAACCTAGACTGGGAGGATGAAAGTCTCCTCTTTGCACTGGCAGTCAGGTTGCTACATAAAATTAGCCAATATTTTGCAAAGTTACATAGGCTTGCATGTCCTTGAATGAAGGATGTAATTTGTTGTGTATTTTGAATGTGTATTTGAATTGTCCCACATAGCTTACCATAGTTGTGATATGCAATGCACTATGGGAAATAGAGTGCATGAAGTGGAGAAGATTCTCTGGAAAGTAATGGCTGTTAACTGAACTCTGTTTCCTGCGTACTCTTTTAATTGTTATACAAGCAAGGTTATTAAACTCTTGAGATTTAACAAAAGTGGCGACGAGGACGTCTGAACTTACGTGGCTCTGCTGTGCGGAAGATAGTCGGGTTTTACGTGTTTAAAACTGTTATTTTTGCCGTGGACAGTTAATTAAAGTGAGGCTGGCTCGAGAATAAAGGAGCTTGAAATGGCGGGAAGACAAGATGGCGTATAAGGTACTAACGACTTGAGGAAGGGGAGGAAAAACAGTGAGTAAATCGAGAAGGACATTTATTCAACTGTGAAACGATCTGTGAATTGAAGCACTTAACTGATAATGATTTTAGTTGAGTTCAACATTGGAAGGATCCTTAGTGAATGATAATTAGGAGCCTGAGAGAAGGAAAATGGCTGGAATTATCGGTAACATTGGACCGTTTGATGAGAATGTCGAACAGTGCAGCTCATACACAGAACGATTTGAATACTTCACACAAGCAAATGACATTGGAGGGAACAAAGTAGTACCTACATTGTTAAGTGTGATGGGACCAAAGACTTTCAATCTTTTGCATACTTTAGTGCATCCAGATAAACCAGGGACTAAACAATATAGCAAAATTGTGGCGATACTAAAAGGGCATTTTTCACCCAAACCCCTAGTCATAGCTGAAAGGTTTAGGTTCCACAGGCGTAACCAGGAAGATGGAGAAACAGTGGCCATGTTTGTAGCTGCACTAAAAAGACTATCAGAGCACTGTGAGTTTAATGACGTGCTAAATGATACTATAAGAGACAGGCTAGTGTGTGGTATGAGAACTGAAGCCATACAGAAGAGACTATTAACGGAGAGTAATCTGACTCTACAAAAGGCCATTGAAATCAGTATTTCCACGGAATTGGCAGCTAAGGAAGCTCAACAGTTGGGTGCAACAGAAAAAGTGCACAAAGTAAGAACAGAGAGCCAAGGGCCATGCTTCCGTTGTGGCAAAACGGGGCATCTTGCGTCTGCATGCTGGTGTGTGGACATGGATTGCCACAGCTGTGGTAAAAAGGGACATATTCCGCGCGCATGCAGAAATAAAAAGGACATAGAGAAAACGTCAAAGACGGAAGGAAGAAAAAAAACATTCAGACAAAAGACAAAGAAGCATGTTCGCTCTGTAGAACAGGACAAAACAGAGGCAAGTGACACTTCAGAGGAGGAACTATTACTGAACGTGCTGACTGTAGCTGGGGATTCGCATAGCTACTGGGTCTCACCCTTGCTAGAGGGGCAGCCTGTGCGAATGCAGATCGATACCGGGGCAGCAGTATCTCTTATGTCAGAGACAGTCTACAAAAAGACATTAAAGCACCTTCCACTTCAGCCAGCTAACATAGCGTTGAAGACATATACTGGTGAAAGAGTAACCGTGAGAGGTATCACTGAGGTCACAGTTCAGTTGAATGGACAAACTAGGAAGTTACCACTCTACGTAGTTAAAGGAGACTACCCCTCCTTGCTGGGACGTTCGTGGATGGAGAGAATAAAATTAGACTGGTTATCAGTCTACATGATGTCACACAATGATCCAGGCTTACCCGCCATCTTAAAGAAACATGTAGAAGTCTTTAATGGAGAACTGGGTAGCATGAAAGATATTACTGTGAAGCTTCGTATTAAGCAGGATAGCAAACCCAAGTTTATGAAGGCACGACCCGTACCTTATGCCATCAGACCAAAAGTCGAGGCTGACTTAGAAGCCCTAGTTGAAAGCGGAGTACTAGAACCAGTCAGCGTGAGTGAATGGGCAATACCCATCTTACCAGTGCTCAAGAAAGGGGGTGGAGTTAGGATATGTGGAGATTTTAAAGTAACTGTTAACCCTGTATTGTCAGTGGAGCAATATCCGCTTCCCCATATTGATGATTTGTTTGCGGGACTTGCTGGGGGCCAGAAGTTTAGCACAAACGACCTCTGTCAAGCCTACCTGCAAATGCATGTGGATGAACAGTCACGAGAAATGCTGACTATTGTGACGCACAAAGGCCTATTTAGGTATCATCGACTTCCTTTCGGAATTACATCAGCTCCAGCGCTTTTCCAACGTGCTATGGACCAGATCCTTAGTGGATTACCTGGAGTCCAGTGCTACTTAGATGATATCTTAGTTACTGGGTGTGATGACCAAGACCATCTGCGTAACTTGGACGCAACGCTAGAGACTGAGGGATTACGGACTCAGAGTTCGCAGGGATAAATGCGATTTTTTTTCAGGCATCAGTTGAGTACCTCGGTCATGTGATCGATGCCACAGGCCTTCACAAGGCACCGTCCAAGACCAAGGCAATCGTGGATGCCCCAGCACCTGAAAATATCAGCCAGCTGCGTTCTTTTTTAGGGTTATTGAACTACTATGGACGGTTCATACCGAACCTAACCTCGATGCTGAGGCTGCTACATTGGTTGCTATGTAAAGACAAGATGTGGGAATGGACTAACAAGTGCCAGGAGGCATTCATGAAAGCAAAGGACATGCTCCTGATGTCAGAGGCTTTGACGCATTTTAACCCTTCATTACCAATACAGTTAGCTTGCGATGCATCGTCATATGGTGTGGGAGCGGTCGTTTCTCATATCATGCCAAACGGAGAAGAGAAGCCGATAGCATTCGCATCTAGGACTTTGAATAGAGCTGAAACTAACTACGCCCAAATAGAACGAGAAGAACTGAGCATCGTTTTTGGTGTTCGCAAGTTTCACCAATATTTGTACGGGAGACAATTCACCCTACTAACAGATCACCGCCCTCTCACGACCATCTTCGGGCCACATACAGGGATTCCGAAACTTGCTGCGAGCAGAATGCAAAGGTGGGCGCTGCTGTTGTCTGCACACACATTTGCCATTAGATATCGTAAGCCTGACCTGCACGGCAACGCCGACGGTCTTTCCAGGTTGCCGCTGCCTGTCACCAAGCCTATGACGCGTAGCATGGAAATCTGCTATTTTAGGCAGGTGGAGAACACACCTGTTACTTCGACACAGGTCCGCGAAACACCAGAAACGACCCAGTGTTGTCTGCAGTGCTGGACATTATCGTCAGGGGAAAGCTTGACAGCGATGACCCAAACCTGAAACCATATCTCTTAAGGAGAAACGAACTGTCGGTGCAGTCTGGATGTTTGCTGTGGGGGAGGAGAGTGGTTATTCCACCATCGCTACAGAAACCAGTGTTACAGCAACTACACTCCGGACACTGCGGAATGGTTCGTATGAAAGAAATAGCGAGGAGCTACTTCTGGTGGCCGGGTATGGATGGACAGATTGAGGACAAAGCTAAAACCTGTTCCTCATGTCAGAGTTGGTAATGTGCCACAGCTTGCACCTCTTCACCCCTGGGACTTTCTGGAGGAAGCATGGCACCGCATTCATGTAGACTTTGCAGGTCCATTCGAGGAGAGAATGTTCCTGGTGGCTGTTGACGTGCACAGTAAGTGGCCAGAGGTTGTTATAATGAGGTCCACCACCGCTGAGAAGACCATCGAGAAGTTAGGTGAGGTGTTCAGCCGATTTGGATCTCCGATGCAACCTGTCTCAGACAACGGTCCACAGTGGGTGTCACAAGAAATGGCTACATTCCTGCAGGTGAATGGCGTACAACATATCAGGGCTGCATCATACCACCCTGCGACCAATGGTCTAGCTGAGAGGTTTGTTCAGACCATGAAACACTCTCTAAAGGCATCGCAAGCCCAGGGAACGCTTCATCAGTGCCTGAATAGTTTCCTGTTGAGTTACAGGAACACACCACATGCGACCACAAAAGCATCACCTGCCACTCTACTGCTCTAAAGAGAGCTACGAACCAACTTTGACCTGCTGAAACCGCCAAAGGTGAAAGATGTGGTACAGTATCAGCAGGACAAGCAGATCAAGTGACGTGAACAACGCTCCAAAGACAGAGTCTTCAGTCCAGGTGAACATGTGTTGGCACGGAACTACAGTGGTGGACCTAAGTGGGCTCCTGCTACTGTCATTGCACAGACTGGTCCAGTATCCTACACTGTACAGATACCCGAGGACATTGTCTGGAAGAGACACACCGATCAGCTTCTTAAAGTGCAGCAACACCCACTGAACCACCAACAGCAGTTTATCTGCCATTGGGTGACGCTGTGGGTCATCCGCCTTCTACACCGAGAGGCTCACCTTCTGAGGAAGCAGCCGCTTCAGCCCCTATCTCATCAGCAAGGGAGACCTGTATACAGGCACCTCAGCCGCCTACACCTGTGTTGACGTCACCTGTGAGAGACAATGAACTGGAGAGCCAGGTTGACCGCCGGTATCCTACCAGAGAGCGGCGGCCCCCTATACGTTTGAACTTATAGTTCAGAGGCTTACCCTTTATCTGTGTTTTATTGTGTTATTATTGTGTTTTAAAAATTTTGAATTATTATTGTGTTTTTAAATTTTGTGGTTCTATTGGGACATCTAATGTAAGAGGGGAGGAGATGTTGTGTATTTTGAATGTGTATTTGAATTGTCCCACATAGCTTACCGTAGTTGTGATGTGCAATGCGCTATGGGAAATAGAGTGCATGAAGTGGAGAAGATTCTCTGGAAAGATGGCTGTTAACTGAACTCTGTCTCCTGCGTACTCTTTTCATTGTTATACAAGCAAGGTTATTAAACTCTTGAGATTTAACATAATTGAGGTGTTTAAGATGAGTAAAGGACTTGATAGGGTAGATAGAAACTATTTCCATGATGGGGGAGTCCAGAACAAGGGGGCATAATCTCAAAATTAGAGCTAGACCATTGAGGGTGATGTCAGAAAGCACTTCTTCAGTGGAAATCTGGAACTCTCCCCCAAAAAAGCTGTTGAGGTTGGGGGTCAATTGAAAATGTCAAAACTAAGATTGATAGACTTTTGTTCGGTAAAGGCATTAAGGGATACGAAACCGACGGGTAAGTGGAGCTAAGATACAGATCAGCCATGGTCTAATTGAATTGCGGAACAGGCTCGAGGGGCTGAATGGCCATGTCCAATATTCCTTTGAACATATTTATCCAGTTCCTAGTTGGCATTGGTCTATAGCACCAAACTACCCTAATTTAACACTAAATTGACAATCTCACTCTGTGCAATATCGGTGCACGAACGATATTGGAGCTAAGGCTCATTGTTAGGGCAGAATAGAAGGAACTTTACTCAACACTTAAACATGTGGTACATGACCTGGCTGATGCAGAAACTGGATGTCCAGAATAGAGGTATTCCAATCCTGGCACTAACGTTCTTCATCATGATAAACACAAATATCACAATTTTTGTTACGATATCGCTCCCTTCCCTTGCCAGAAAAACATCCCACATTTAGAGGTGATGGAGACGATTTGCAAAGATACAACTTCCCATTATTAGAACCTCTCAACTCCTCAGTCCCAGTTTGCAGAGTTGTTTGGGAGGTCTGAAAAGGCTAAAAAAAAGATCAATGCATGTCTCACTTGCAGTATTCTGGGAATTTGTCCCTTGAGAGACACGGGGATGTATGATTGTTTGGGATTGGGCTGTTATTGTCGGGCATGGTTGCTTATTCCACCCAGAGCCAAGTAGTTGATACACAACACCACACAGGCCAGGAAGCTCCCAGGTTCGATCCCACCTTGCACTGAGGTTAGCTGATCTCAACTGACACATGACACCTGGCCTCAGTACCTCTGGGTCAGGCAGGAGAAAATCTGCCCGAGTTACCACTCCAGCAGCCCTACTGGAAGCAGGCACCTGTGGAACCATAAGAATTCAATACCTTCAGGAGTTGAAGAGAGAACTGTCGGAGGAATTTGGTGAGCAAAAAACATTGGTCCTAATTTTTTTAAACTTAAAATGCCAAGACAAGGCAACCTGTGGCAGGATCCAGAAATAGCCCTGCTGGTAGCCCTAACAGAGTGCATGCAATAGAATCAACTATGAACATCGGAACAGGAGCAGGCCATTCAGCCCCTCGAGCCTGTTCCGCCATTCACTCAGATCATGGCTGATCTGCAGCTCAACTCCATCTACTCACTTTTGTTCCATATCCCTTGGTACTCTTACTTAACAAAAAATCTATCATCTCAAGTCTTGAAAATTTCAATTGATCCACAGCCTTTTGGGGGAGAGGTTTCCAGATTTCTACCATCCTTTGTGTGAAATATACTTCCTTATTTCACTCCTAAATGACCTCGCTCCAATTTTAAAGGTTGTGCCCCCTTGTTTTCAATTACCCCACCAGAGGATATAGTTTCTCTTTCTCTACCCTATCAAATCCTTTTTGGATTTTAAACATCTGAATTAGATCACCCCTCAACCTTCTAAACTCGAGGGAATACAAGCCAAGTTTTTGCAACCCTTTTAACCCTTCAAGCCCTGGTATAATTCCTCCCTCCAAGGCCAATTTACCCTTCCTGAGATGTGGTGCCCAGAACTGTACTACTCCAGATGGGGTGTAAGGTGTTTGGTTTCCTCATCCTTACGAGGGTTCTTTGACTCTGGGTTTTACAGGAACAAAATGGTAGACGACACAAAGGTTTAGGTTCAACCAAAAACTGTTAGTTTATTAAAACCAACAAAACACAGACAAAAACCCTGTTGAGATTTGGCTGAAACTTACAATCACCCATCCGGCCAGTCGTTACCGTTGTGGATTGTAGGCCTTGATCGGAGATGACCTGTCCCCGCCCTCTTTTATCTAACTGCAGCTGCCTAGACAGCGCAAACCCCTTGTAGAGTCAACTGATACTTACAATCACCCGTCCGGCTGGTCGTGGCCGGCGTCGATTGCAGGCTGGGAGCTGGAGATGACCGTCTTCCCTTCCTTCTTACACCTGGCTGTAGTCAGAGCTAGCTTCCCAGAGAGCGCTTCCGAGCGAAAGAGAGAGAGAGCTGTGGTGTGTTTCCTTCTTACAGCTCTTCCGTCATGCCTTTTTGCGTCTGGACCTTCCCCCAACTCTTGTTTTCCAATACACACCTAGTAATCCAAACCACAGGATGTGTACAGGGCTGAGGGATGGAAGACAGTTCCTTTTCTTGTCTCCCCCGCCCTGTGATACATATTTAATGTGATTTAGTCTTACTGCTGATGTGTTTTGCCCAAGGTTAAAGTGTTTTCCAGGATGTCTATTGTTCCAGCGAAACTGGCATCATTGTCTTATCCATTGAAGATCCATCGAAACCCATTATAACACAAAGGGGGAGAAATTGGGTGAGTAGCGCCACTTGTTAGCGCCTAAAGAGGCAGGCAGTGGCTGTAGCGCCACTGGCTGCGCCTCCCGCGATATTGAGTTGGGGCGATAATGGTGGCATTAGTCTTTTGCGCTGCGCCGCCACCGATGATGTCATCGGTGTGCGCAGCGCCCCATTCGCGCCCTGTTCGCGATATTTGGTAGCGAACGCCGCAGTTGCGCCGTTCGCTACCCGCGCCCGGTTCACGGGGCCTTACTGTGCCGGCAGCGGCGCAAGTTAAGGTGGAGGTGCGGGGCGGCCGCCTTTTTCGGCGGCCACCTGCCAGCACCTCCGTCCCCAGCCTCCTAACCCCCCCCCCCCCCGCCGCGGCATTGCCGGCTGTTTCCCGAGAGCCCGGCACTTCTCCTTGGTGCCGGGCTCGTTTGCCGGCACTCGCGATCGGGGTTCGCGCTGTTGCAGGCACCTCCCCCTTAACAGTGGGAGGAAGGCCTGCAGTACCACAGCGTGCCGTGCCGCAGCGTGTGGCGCTGCGGCACGTTGCGCTGCGATATTCAGTTTCAGCGCCCTAAGAGGGACACGGAGCGCCTCGAGCCTTGCCCCGTGTCCCTTGAGGGGCAATGAAACTGAATATCGGACGATCGCTGAAGCCGCGAACGCTGCGCTAAATCCTGCGCTCAGGCAACTTTTGCGCCACTTTGGCGCCCCAACCCAATTTCTAGGCCAAAGTCTCATTGTCCAAAATTAAATCATCTATTCACCTTTAAATCACCTATCGAGACGCTCATTGTTTCAGTTACTCAGGGCATTGTCCAGATGTTAATTTTTCCCATCGAAACCAATCATGATTCAAGGCCTCGCAATGTCAATGTCCTTTTCAGAGTTAATCGAGAGTCAAAGCTTTCATTGTCCAGTATCAATGTGTTCTCCAAGAACTACAGACTTTAATGACTGGCACCTTTTCTGTGCCTCGAAGTTTAACCGTTTCATGCCCTTACCACTGGGCCAAACAGGCTTGCAGCATTTTAAAATCTGCAGGGGCCTGACTAAGGCTCTGTACAACCGAAGCAGAACTTCCTCCCCTTTTTATTCCAATCCTCTTGTGATAAAGGCCAACATTCAATCTTTCAATCCTCATTGGATACAGGAGTAGTGAAGGAGGGCTGGAGGGCTGCTAATGTTATACCACTATTCAAGAAAGGGGAGAGGGATAAACCAGGAAACTACAGGCCAGTCAGCCTAACATCGGTGGTGGGGAAGTTATTGGAAACCATTTTCAGGAACAAAATAAACTTTCATTTGGAAAGGCATAGGTTAATGGAGGAGAGCCAGCATGAATTTGTTAAAGGCAAATCATGTCTGACTAACTTGATTGAATTCTTTGATGAGGTAACAGAGAAGGCTGACCAAGGTAGTGCAGCAGATGTATATACGGACTTTTGGAAGGCATTTGACAGAGAGACTTGTTAAGAAGATGGAAGCCCATGGAATTATGGGGAAAGCGGCAGAATGGATACGGAATTGGCTCAGTGACAGGAAGCAAAGGGTGGTGGTGGATGGATGTTTTGTCAGACTGGGAGGTGGTTTGCGGTGCTATTCCCCAAGGGTCAGTTTTGGGTCCATTACACTTTTTAATAATTGTTTTAAATGAACTAGACTTGAGTGTAGGGAGCAGTATTATAAAGTTTGCAGATAATACAAAACTTGGCAAGGTAGTTGATAGTGATGAGGACAGTTGTAGACATCAGGATAGTGGAATGGGCAGAAGCATGACAGATGGAGTTCAAGGTAGAGATGTGTTAAGTGCTGCACTTTGGGAAGTGTCAGCCCTGGCACAGTGGGTAGCACTCTCACCTCTGAGTCAGAAGGTTGTGGGTGTTGAGTTTGCAAGGATAACTCAATGACAGCATGTAGAAATCAACTCATGTCGTTTTAATGCTCGATCGAACTAACCCCTACAGGCCAAGGCAATCAAGTACCTATCACCAATGTCAGACATAATATAACGATAACAGCACTATCAAACTTCATGTGCTAGAGTAACTCTAATGCAGCACTGTAACCCAGTGTGCAGACATAACATTTCCTCCCCCTCACAGAATTTCAAACATGAAATGTAATGACAAAGTCCTGTAGGTGGCGAGGGCGAGAACGTGTACGAACAGGCCGAGGTGGGGACTGGTGAAGAGCAGGCCGAGTGGGGACTGGTGAGGAGCAAGCCGAGGTGGGGACTGGGGAGGTTGTGGCTGAGGCACAATATCTGCTTGAGGGTTGGCTGGCTGAGCCACATGTGCATCCCGCCACTCTGGGGGTAAGGCTTGGGGATTAGATCCGTGTAATCCTGCATCAGGGGGTGCTGGCACCTTCTGAAGGCGGCTGGCATGCCACCGAGAGCCGTCAGTGAGGCAGAAAGTGGCTGGTCCAAGTTGGCGGCTGATTTGGAGAGGGGAGGACCAGAATGAGGCCATCTTATTGTTGCGGTGAGGCCTGCGGATTCTGACCCAATCGGAGACTGAGATGTTGGGCGCCTTGGCCCTCCTCGACTGGTCAAAGCGGAGTTTCATCTTCTGCTGTCTGGCGACTGTGGCTTGAGCCCGTGGAGCAGGGCTCTGAGCTAGCGAGGGGCGGAGCCTGCTAAGGGGCAGTATGAGCTCACGACCTAGCATGAGGGATGCGGGTGAGACCCCTGTAGTGGAATGCTGGGAGGCTCTGTAGTGCAGCAGTGTGTGGAGGAGGGCCTTGTCAAACGCACACCCCTGGGATAGGTGTGCTCTGAGGCCATTTTTCAGTGTCTGGTTAAAACGCTCCACCGCCCCCCCCCGCCCCCCCCCCATTTGACTCGGGGTGGTAGTACGCTGTGCGTATGTGACGGATGCCCACAGCAGTGACCACTGGCCATTTTGAGTGCAGGTCATAGGTCACCACTAGGAACCGTTGATGGTGGGGGACACCATGGATCTCCCCACAGACGTCCAGCTGCAGGTGCTCCCAGGGCTGAGAGGGCCAGGCAAGGGGTTGCAGGGGTGGAGGAGCTTGGTGGCTAGTCTTGCCACTTACAAGGCAGGCTGCACAGTCCTTGACCAGGGCCTCGATTTCCCTGTCGATACCCGGCCACCACACGAGGTCTTGGCATCGTTGTTTGAGCTGCACTATGCCCAAGTGGCCCTCGTGCGCCATGGATAAAACACGCGCACGAAGGGCACTTGGGACCACAGTGCAGAGCCCATGTGCAACACAGGAGTCATTCCAGCAGGAGAGCTCCTCTTTAACTCTGGAGTAGGCAGACAGTTCCTCAGGCACCTTGCGAGGCCAGCCATCTCTGATGAAGGTGCACAGCTGGGAGAGGGCCGAATCCTGTTCAGAGGCCTCTTTGAGCTCCTGGAGAAAGACTGTTACTCGAGTCCGACAATCTGTTGTTGTCACAGGCAGTTAACATTGCCTTTCAAGTGGAGTCTGCAGCTGAATGTGCAGCGAAACTAGCAAGGCATCCAGTGAGCGACTTCTCCAACGCCCCCTTCCACTCTGAACTCTCACACACGGCTCAGCCACACAGACCCAGTGACAGCGCCCTCGGCCCTGACAGCTCTGACACTGTAATGCTCGTGCGACTGCAGCAACGCGCGCTACCACGGCAACAGTGTGGAAACTGTGGATCTTGTTCACATGCTACCAGAGCGCAGAATTGCCCCACGCGCGGCCAAGCCTGTCGCAATTGTGGAAAACAAAATCACTTTGCAAATGTCTGCCGCTCTGCCCCTGTTGCTACAAATGAATACTCTCAGTCCTCAAGCACTATAATTCCGCAGGGGTCGGTGCTGGGTCCCCAACTCTTTACAATCTATATTAACGATCTGGAGGAGGGGACCGAGTGTAACATTTCAAAGTTTGCAGATGATACTAAGATGGGAGGGAAAGTAGTGAGTGAGGAGGACATAAAAAACCTGCAAGGGGACATAGACAGGCTAAGTAAGTGGGCAGAGATTCGGCAGATGGAATACAATACTGGAAAGTGTGAGGTTATGCACTTTGGCAGGAAAAATTGTAGAGCAAGTTATTATCTTAATGGCAAGAAACTGGAAAGTACTGAAGTACAAAGGGATCTGGGGGTCCTGGTGCACGAAACTCAAAAGGTTAGTATGCAGGTGCAGCAAGTGATTAAGAAGGCCAATGGAATGTTGGCTTTCATTGCTAGGGGGATAGAATATAAAAATAGGGAGGTATTGCTTCAGTTGTACAAGGTATTGGTGAGACCGCACCTGGAATACTGCGTACAGTTTTGGTGTCCATACTTAAGAAAGGACATACTTGCTCTCGAGTCAGTACAAAGAAGGTCCACTCGGTTAATCCCGGGGATGAGGGGATGGACATATGAGGAGAGGTTGAGTAGATTGGGACTCTACTCATTGGAGTTCAGAAGAATGAGAGGCGATCTTATTGAAACATATAAGATTGTGAAGGGGTTGGATCGGGTGGATGCGGGGAGGATGTTCCCGATGATGGGTGAAACTAGAACTAGGGGGCATAGTCTTAGAATAAGGGGCTGCTCTTTCAAAACTGAGATGAGGAGGAACTACTTCACTCAGAGGGTGGTAGGTCCATGGAATATGCTGCCCCAAAAAGCTGTAGAAGCTACATCATTACATAAATTTAAAACAGAAATAGACAGTTTCCTAGAAGTAAAGGGAATTAAGGGTTACGGGGAGCGGGCAGGAATTTGGACATGAGTCTAGGTTCGGATCAGTCATGGCCCTGTGGGTAGCGGAGCCGTGTAGCCTGATCCTGCTCCTATTTCGTGTGTCTAATTCTGTTAGATTCAGGAGATGGTTCTGTGATAGTGGATTGGCGGTTAGGATCAGATCAGCCATGATCTTATTGAATGGCGGAGCAGGCTCGAGGGGCCGATTGGCCTACTCCTGCTCCTATTTCTTATGTTCTTATGTAATTCACAACGTGAGCTCTGGGCCAGTAGTGGCTTTCAAGTCATGCACAATTAACCTGAATGATGTGTGCATTCCTCTGTTGTTGGATACTGGTGCCAGCGTCTCACTGCTGAATGTGGACACATTCAAACATTTTTTCAGCTCCCTGCCACTCTCTGCGCCCTCCACTGCCCTCTGCGGGTATGGTAATTCGAAAATTGAACTAGTGGGCTCAGTCAACCTCACTGTACGCTATGGAACAAAAGTTTTGCCAGATTTTTGTTTTCATGTGGCATGCCAAGGAGCTAACCTGATGGGACTGGATCTTTTCACTGACCTGGGTTTTTCTCTCTTGGACACCGGCGGGTCTGCGATTCTGCACGTTGCCTCACCGTGGCGCCAAACATGGCCAGCACTCTTCGAGGGTCTGGGCTGCCTGACTGCCTTCACCCACCAGCCAATGGTTGACTCCACCGTTACCCCTGTCATTCAGCCACTGCGCCGCATCCCGCTTGCTCTCCGTGACGGGGTCACAGCTGAACTAAAGCAGCTACTGGAAGCTGGCATCATTGAACCAGTTGATGCCTCCCCATGGGTCTCCAACCTGGTGGTCGCAAAGAAAAAGTCAGGTGGTCTACGCGTCTGTGTTGATCTTCGAACAGTGAATAAGGCCGTAATCCCTGACAAATATCCACTGCCCACGTCAGAGGAACTCACAGCGCAGTTCTACGGCTCCATCCTGTTCTCGAAACTAGACCTTCGACAGGGCTATCTACAGGTTCCCCTCCACCCCAGCAGCAGGGACCTCAATGCTTTTGTGACACATGTTGGCGTCTTTCAGTACACCAGGATGCCATTTGGACTTAGCTCTGCACCCAGCTGCTTCCAAAAGGTGATGTCCTCTGTGCTCGCGGGCATTCCTGGGGTGGCCATCTACCTGGATGGCATCGTCGTGCATGGGCCCTCGACCTCCACTCACGACGAACGCCTTCACAGAGTTTTTACGGCTCTAGCAAAACACAAGCGGGCAGTGGAGGGCGCAGAGAGTGGCAGGGAGCTGAAAAAATGTTTGAATGTGTCCACATTCAGCAGTGAGACACTGGCACCGGTATCCAACAACAGAGGAATGCACACATCATTCAGGTTAATTGTGCATGACTTGAAAGCCACTATTGGCCCAGAGCTCATGTTGTGAATTATAGTGCTTGAGGACTGAGAGTGTTCATTTGTAGCAACAGGGGCAGAGCAGCAGACATTTGCAAAGTGATTTTGTTTTCCACAATTGCGACAGGCTTGGCCGCGCGCGGGGCAATTCTGCGCTCTGGTAGCATGTGAACGAGATCCACAGTTTCTACACTGTTGCCGCGGTAGTGCGCGTTGCTGCAGTCGCGCGAGCATTACAGTGTCAGAGCTGTTGGGGCCGAGGGCGCTGTCACTGGGTGTGTGTGGCTGAGCCGTGTGTGAAAGTTCAGAGTGGAAGGGGGCGCTGGAGAAGTCGCTCACTGGATGTCTTGCTAGTTTCGCTGCACATTCGGCTGCAGACTCCACTTGAAAAGCAATGTTAACTGCCTGTGACAACAACAGATTGCCGGACTCGAGTAACAGTCTTTCACGCACTCTCATGTTGTTGGTGCACTCTATTAGTTGATCATGCAGCATCTCGTCTTGTAGTGCACCGAACTTGCACGAGCTAGCTAACCCCCTCAAATTAGCCACGTACTGATGCACAGACTCGCCGGGGAGTTGGTGACGCTGTCTAAAAATGAATCGCCGGAGGAGGGCACTTTGTGGGGCAGAGAAGTGTGTACTTAACAGAGCCACAGCCACATCATATGTTTGTATTGAGTCTGCTGTCCATAATGCCCCAAGAACACGCTGGCCCTCCGCTCCCAAGCAATGGGATAACAGTGCCTTTTTCCGTGCTGCACTCACATTTTCTAGTCCAAGAGCGATGAGGTAGGTTTCAAAGGACTATAACCAGCGAAACCATGGGATCGGGGGCTAGGTAGTGCAAGGAAGGGAGGAGGTGGTGGAAGAGAGATTTTATCCCATCCTCGTCGCCAAATGTTGCGTTTGCAAGGATAACTCAATGACAGCATGTAGAAATCAACTCGTGTCGTTTTAATGCTCGATCCAACTAACCCCTACAGGCCAAGGCAATCGAGTACCTATCACCAATGTCAGACATAATACAACGATAACAGCACTATCAAACTTCATGTGCTAGAGTAACTCTAATGCAGCACTGTAACCCAGTGTGCAGACATAACAGTGGGTTCAAGGCTTGAGCACAAAAATCTAGGCTGACACTCCAAGTGCAGTACTGAGGGAGTGCTGCACTGTTGGAGGTACAGTCTTTCGGATGAGACGTTAAACCGAGGCCCCGTCTACTCTCGGGTGGATGTAAAAGATTCCATGGCACTATTTCGAAGAAGAGCAGGGGAGTTATCTCCGGTGTCCTAGACAATATTTATCGCTCAATCAACATCACTAAAACAGATTATCTGGTCATTGTCAAATTGCTGTTTGTGGGAGCTTGCTGTGTGCAAATTGGCTGTCGCATTTCCCACATTACAACAGTGACTACACTTCAAAAGTACTTCATTGGCTGTAAAGTGATTTGGGACGTCCTGAGGTCATGAAAGGTGCTATATAAATGCAAGTCTTTTTTTTTCTAGTATGGAAAGACAATATACTATAAATGGCATGATTTTGAAAAGTGTCGACGAGCAGAGAGCCCTTGGTGTCCATATACACAAATCCTTAAAGGCAGCAGGGCAAGTTGATAAGGTGGTTAAAAAAGCAGATGGTTACTTGGGTTTATAACTAGAGGCATAGAATAGCGAAGCGATCACGCCGGAACTTTCTAAATCACTGGTTAGGCCTCAGCTGGAGTATTGTGGACAATTCTGGGCCCCACACTTCAAGAAAGATGTAAAGGCCTTAGAAAGGGGACAGAGGAGGTTTACCCGGATGTTACCAGGGATGAGGGACTTCAGTTATGAGGAGAGGTTGGAAAAGTTAGGATTGTTGTCCTTAAAACAGAGAAGGTTAAGAGATGACTTAATAGAGGTTTTCAAGATGATGATAGGTTTTGATGGAGTAGAAACAGAAAAACTATTCCCTCTGGCCAATAACCAGAGGCCATAGATTTAAAATCATTGGAAAAAGATCGAGAGGGGAGATGAGGAGAATGTTTATCACTCAGAGAGTTGTCGGGATCTGTAACGCTCGACCTGAAAAGGTGGTGGAAGCTGATTCCATAAATAATTTTAAAAAGGAGTTGAACAAGTACTGGAGGATGAGGAACCTATAGGGTTACGGACAAAAAGCAGGGATGTGGGACTTATCTTGACTGCTCTTTCAAACAGACAGCACAGGCACGACAGGCCAAAGGTTTCTTTCTGTGCTATAAGTTTCTATGATTCTATGATTCCTTTAGCCTTCCTGATTACTTTTTCTACCCGTGCACTAGCTCTTTGTGAACTTGGACACCCAAATCCTTCGCTCCTCCATATTTCCTAGTCTCTTGCCATTTAGAAAATATTCCAATTTGTCTTTCTTGGATCCAAAGTGAATGACCTCACATCTCCCCACAGTTTTACCCACTCACTTAATCAGTCTCAGTCCCCGTGTAGCTTCCTGCTCCCTTCTACACAACTTTCTGTGCCTCGGAACTTAGTGTCATCTGCAAACTTGGATATACGACTCTATTCCTTCATCCAAGTCATTGATTTATATGGTGAAAATCTGAGGCCCCAGTACAGATCCCTAGGGAACACCATTTGTCACATCCCATCAATCAGAGTACGTAATCTTTATCCCTACTCTCTGATTGGTAAATGGTCGGGAGGTAGAAGACAATGTCACAAGGTTACCTCCTACAATTCCAGTTATGGCAGCAATTTGCTTAAGACTTGTTCAGGAAGAGTGAATCAGAGCAGGAACAGAACATATGTACGAGTTTCCCAATCTGGCTACAGCCTTTGTCAAATGTATTTGGGAATAAAGAGATGTTTCCCTTACACAACTGCAGCAGTATGATGAAAGCACTGCAGAATCTTGGCTTCATCTCTCTCCAGTGATTACTGCTGTCATAAGGTTGGAGCTATACATATCATTTCCCTTTGCTCTTTTGCAATGTCAACATTCAGGTCTGATCTCCGTCATTCTTTAAATGATTAGTCACTAGGCTCGTTGAAGTAAGACTGGAATAAAGTAAAGGTTGGTTTCTCATCCACTGTATTGAAAGACAGGAAATCCTCCAGTGTTGTCCAAGATCTAGTAGTGTGGGCCATGACCTTTTCATTAAAAAGCTGGTGTGTCTGGAGGTACTGGAAAATATCAGCACCTTCAAAGTGATATCTTGTTCTGCAAAATCTCATGATTAGTGCTCCCTGCTATCGAACAACTGTGCAAGGACTTTAAGCTCTTATCTTGCGAGCTCAGGAAACCCTACCCCAGCATTGTGGGAGATCTATCAGAATTGTTTCAAAGCGGAAAATTAGCTAACAGCCCCAGGGGAAAGTAAAAGAAATGGCAGGCATCCTCAGAGGAGTCCAGATCAGTGACGAGCCTTGCAAATCACATGATTACGCTGCCATTGGATTCAGAAAGGGGGATTTTGCTCCAACGCTCCTCCTCCATCCCAATCCAAAGAGGTTCTGCAGCAGGGAAAATAAATTTACATATAGCATGAATCTGAGGAAAATAAATTGACACAGCATGAATTTGAGCAGCTCGACAGTTAAAAATATAACTGGCTGCATCAACGCCTCCCTTGTTCTGAGGGAGCTGTTGGTATTTAAGATGTTTTCAGTCCCAAATCGGGAATGACGTACATATTCATTAATTATTTACAAATGAAATGTGTGCGAGACAGAATACATGTATTTTTATTATTTGCTTCTGAAGTGAGTGCAGATCTTCAATTTTTTAATTCATTCATGGGATGTGGGCATCGCTGGCAAGGCCGGCATTTATTGCCCATCCCTAATTGCCCTTGAGAAGGTGGTGGTGAGCCGCCTTCTTGAACCACTGCAGTCCGTCCCAATTCATCATGCTCTCTCTCCTCTGAGTTCACTAGCCTCCTATCCTCCCTTAATCTCTCCCTCCATGTAAACTCCCCAACCCATATTCATGGCCACCCCCTCAACCTTGCCATCTCTCGTGGCCTTGCTATTCCCATCGTGTCAATCGCAGAAAAGGCCATCTCTGACCACTTCCTCGTATCGCTCTCCACCCACATCCCACCTTGCCCCCCACCCCCCAACCCAACCTCCTTCTGTGTCCACCCTGGAAAAAACTCTCCCAACCCTCTTACAACTGCACTTACGAAATCCCAACTGCCCTCCATTCACCATGACATTTCTGCAGCTACCGATCTGTTCAACCGCACCCTCATCACCACCTTGGATGCCCTAGTCCCTATTAAAACAATTACACTCTCACCCTGGTCGTTCCCCCTGGTACGGCCCATATCTTTGCTCCCTTAAGTCCAAGGGATGCAGACTTGAACGGATATGGCGGCCAACTGGTTTAACCATTCACCACCAGATCTGGCAGGACCACATAAAGCATTAAAGGTAACCTATCCCTCCTCGTCCTTCTTGACTTGTCTGCAGCCTTTGGCATGGTTGACCACTCCATCCTTCTCCAACGCCTCTCCACTGTCGTCCAGCTGGTTCCATTCTTATCTATCTAATCATAACCAGAGAGTCACCTGCAACGGCTTCTCTTCCCACTCCCGCATCGTTACCTCTGGTGTCCCCCAAGGATCTATCCTTGGCCCCCTCCTATTTCTCATCTACATATTGCCCCTTGGTGAAATCATCCAAAAACACAGCGTCAGTTTCCACATGTACACTGACAACACCAAGCTCTACCTCACTACTTCTTCTCTCAACACCTCCACGGTGTCTAAATTGTCAGACTGCTTGTCCGACTACAGTTCTGGATGAGCAAAAATTTTCTCCAATTAAATATTGGGAAAACCGAAGCAACTGGCCCGGATTTTCCGATCGGAGGTTTCCTGCGTGCAGATGCCTCCAATATGAATAAATCTACGAACTTACCTGCTGACTCTATAGGTCCTGACACTTCCGCTCCTGGGCCTCTCCTGGTCGGCGCGCGCAGAGGCCCAGGTATCCCAGGGGCGCAGGCAGTTCGCAAGCGTCCTTGGGATCACGTGGGCCATGGGGAACCAATCAAAGAAGGGAAATCCCCCTTCACACTTTTGACAGGTGTCTCCGGATAGACATGTGAAAAGTATGAATGGGGATCACTCAAAAAACACACTAAAACATTAAATAATTTTTTTTAAATCACGTATTTAAAATTAGTTAAAATTACATTAATTAAAATAATTTAAACAAAACTTTAATTTTATGAGAAGTTTTTTACAGGGCTAAAAATAAACTTACCTTTTTAAAAGTAATTTTTAAATTATAAATGAGTGGGGAAAATTTTTTTTTTTTACTTTTTTAAACTCTTATGCTGGTAAAAGCAGGCCTTTTACCAGGTGTAAGATTTTTGAAGGTTTTCAGTAGGCGGAGGTTGTGCAGAAAGCAGAACTCTCCACCCACAGAGGCCCTTCTCCAGGGCAGGCATGCGATCTGTCAAGAGGATTCTTGACAGATCGGAAGTGCCGGTTTTCAGCGCATGCGCTTTGCATACCTGAAACTGGCATTTCCGATGTCCCTACGGGTGCATACACAGCCCGTACACACCCGTGGGGGTCCGAAAGTATGGGCCATTGTTTTCAGTCCCGCCACAAACTCCGTTCCTGAGCCACGGACTCCAGCCCTCTCCCTAACATCTGTCTGAGGCTGAACCACACTGTTCGCAACCTTGGTGTCATATTTGACCCTGAAATGAGCTTCCGACTACATATCTGCAGCATAGGGGGATTAAATACGTGGGGTTACGGGGATCGGGTGGGATATGTGTAGGGGTTACGGGGATCAGGTGGAATATGTGTCGGTGCAGGCTCGATGGGCCGAAATGGCCTCTATCTGCATTGTGGGGTTTCTGTGATTCTGTGATTCTGTGATAACAAAGACCGCCTAATTCCATCTACGTAACATCGCCCGTCTCCGCTCTTGCCTCAGCTCATTTGCTGCTGAAACCCTCATCCATGCCTTTGTTACCTCTAGACTTGACTATTCCAACACACTCCTGGCTGGCCTCCCACATTCCACCCTATGTAAACTTGAGGTCATCCAAAACTCGCTGCCCGTGTCCTAACTCGCACCAAGTCCCGTTCACCCATCACCCCTGTGCTTGCTGACCTACATTGGCTCCCGGTTAAGCAGCGCCTCAATTTCAAAATTCTCATCCTTTGTTTTCAAATCCCTCCATGGCCTCGCCCCTCCCTATCTCTGTAACCTCCTTCAGCTCCACAACCTCCCCCCCCCCGCCCCCCCGAGATATCTGCGCCCCTCTAAATCTACCCTCTTGAGGATCCCTGATTATATTGCTCAACCTTTGGTGTCCGTGCCTTCTGTTGCCTAGGCCCTAAGCTCTGGAATTCCCTGCCTAAACCTGTCTGCCTCGCTACCTCTCTTTCCTCCTTTAAGACGCTCCTTAAAACCTACCTCTTTGACCAAGCTTTTGGTCACCTGCCCTAATTTATCCTTATGTGGACCGGTGTCAAATTTTTTGTCTTAAAATATTCCTGTGCAGCGCCTTGGGACATTTTACTACGTTTAAGGCGCTATATAAATACAAGTTGTTGTTGTTGTTTCGGGTCCTGCTCTCTACTGCCAAAATTGCTCACTATTCCAGAATCATTCTGGAATGCAAAGATAAACCTGGCTTCTATTCTCTACTGCTAACCGTCTTCTTAAACCCTTCTCCCCTGTCTCCTCCATCCTCACCTCCAACAAGTGTGAGGAGCTCATGGACTTTTGTCTCTAAGATTGAGCCCACCCGTTCAGCTGCTTCTGCCACTTCCCTTCCTTCCCCTAGCCCACCGGGCCAAACTTCCTCAAAGGCTCCCCCGCAGCCCTAGCCCTGAACTCACATCTTTCTCCAATTTCTCTCCGATCTCCCCTCATGGACCTCTCCACACTCATCTTGTCCATGAGACCCACTTCCTGCTCCTCAACCCTATTCCCACCAAACTGCTGACCACCCAATTTCCTTTCCTGGCTCCCATGTTAGCTAACATTGTTAACGGTTCTCTCTCCTCAGGTACTGTCCCTCTCTCCCTCAAATCTGCCGTCTTTACCCCTCTCCTCAATAAACCAACCCTTGACCCCCCTGTCCTTGCAAACTATCTCCCCATCTCCAACCTCCCTTTCCTCTCCAAAGTCCTTGAACGTGTTGCCGCCTCCCAAATCCATGCCCATCTTTCCCGCAACTCCATGTTTGAATCCTCCAATCAGGTTTCCGCCCCTGCCACAGTACTGAAACGGCTCTCATCAAAGTCACAAATGACATCCTTTGTGACTGTGACAAAGGTAAGCTATCCCTTCTCGTCCTTCTTGACTTGTCTGCAGCCTTTGACACAGTTGACCACTCCCTCCTTCTCCAACACCTCTCCACCGTCATCCAGCTGGGTGGGACTGCACTCGCCTGGTTCTATTCTTATCTATCTAATCGTAGCCAGAGAATCACCTGCAACGGCTTCTCTTCCTGCTCCTGCATTGTTACCTCTGGTGTCCCCCAAGGACCTATCCTTGGCCCCCTCCTATTTCTCATCTACGTGCTGACCCTTGGCGAAATCATCCGCAAACACAGCGTCAGTTTCCACATGTACGCTGATGACACCCAGCTCTACCTCACCACCACTTCCCTCGACCCCTCCACGGTCTCTAAATTGTCAGACAGCTTGTCCAACATCCAGTTCTGGATGAGCAGAAATTTTCTCCAATTAACTATTGGGAAGACTGAAGCCATTGTTTTCGGTCCCCGCCACAAACTCCGTTCCCGAGTCACTGACTCCATCCCTCCCCCTAACAGCTGTCTGAGGCCTAACCACACTGTTCGCAACCTTGGTGTCATATTTGACCCTGAAATAAGCTTCCGGCCACATATCCGTGGCATAACTAAGACCGCCTATTTCCACCTCTGTAACCTCGCCCATCTCCACCCTTGCCTCAGCTCATCCACTGCTGAAACCCTCATCCATGCCTTTGTTACCTCTAGACTTGACTATTCCAACGCACTCCTAGCTGGCCTCCCACGTTCTACCCTACATAAGCTTGAGGTCATCCAAAACTCAGCTGCCCGTGTCCTAACTTGCAACAAGTCCTGTTCACCCACCACCCCTGTGCTCACTGACCTACATTGGCTCCCGGTTAAGCAGCACCTCGATTTCAAAATTCTCATCCTTGTTTTCAAATCCCTCCACGGCCTCGCCCCCTCCCTATCTCTGATATCTCCTCCATCCCACAACCCCCGAGGTAGCTGCACTCCTCTAATTCTGCCCCCTTGAACATCCCTGATTATAATTGCTCAACCATTGGTGGCCGTGCCTTCTGTTGCCGAGGCCCCAAGCTCTGGAATTCCCTCCCTAAACGTCTCCGCCTCGCTACCTCTCTTTCCTCCTTTAAGACGCTCCTTAAAACCTACCTCTTTGACCAAACTTTGGTCATCTGCCCTAATTTCTCCTTATGTGGCTCGGTGTCAAATTTTTTGTCTTGTAACACTCCTGTGAAGTGCCTTGGGGCATTTTACTACATTAAAGGCGCTATATAAATACAAGTTGTTGTTTTATTATTATTATTAGGTGAAGGTACTCCCACAGTGCTAATAGAGAGGGAGTTCCAAGATTTTGACCCAGCGACGATGAAGGAACGGCGATATATTTCCAAGTCAGCATGGTGTGTGACTTGGAGGGGATCTTGGAGGTGGTGGTGTTCCCATGCGCCTGCTGCCCTTGTCCTTCTAGGTGGTAGACGTCGCGGGTTTGGGAGGTCTTTGAGCGATTTAAGCAGTTAGCACTGTGCAATATTTGTTAAGAAGAGTTAGGAAAGAATTCTACAGAAATTTTTCTGTGCTGTGCAAATAATTGTGGTAGAAATGGAGATTGGTTTGCAATAGCAAGCCAAATGCATACTGCGTG
The DNA here is from genome assembly GCF_052327205.1 of Somniosus microcephalus. Classification (NCBI taxonomy): domain Eukaryota; kingdom Metazoa; phylum Chordata; class Chondrichthyes; order Squaliformes; family Somniosidae; genus Somniosus; species Somniosus microcephalus. Next base: position 40,994,448 of record NC_141013.1, read on the forward strand.
TGGTGGCATACCAGTCTGGTTAATCCCCATTTCACTTATACTTTTGGCTCGGAAACAGAATGCACCATTTACAGTTTAGTGGAATAAAACCAACTTTAATAAAAAAACAAACTGAGAATGCTTGGTTGGCATTCAGAGTTTCATTTCAACTGATAAAGTAGACAATCCTTTTTAGGGCAAAACACAACAGGATGAAAACAAGTTCAGATTATGGAAATGATATTTATTGTTGCTTATGAGTTTTATTAGCAATGAACAGATTTACAAAAGCTGAGAAGAAGTGAAAATGCTAGATTAATCCGTCAGACTGAAAATTCATTAAAAAAAGACAAAAGGTGGGTAAAGTAGGTCCAACAATAGAAGAAGCAGAGTGGAATGTACATGGGAAAAGGCAGGAGCAAACTGGAGCAGATAATTAAGGTCTGAAGTTGCTAAACTTAATGTTCTGACCAGAGGGCTGCAGAGTTCCCTTTGGTGTATATCTATATTCATTTTACTTACCTTTAGTTGAGTCCTTCAAGAAAGTGATGCTTTTGCCTGCTTACCTGTTGCATCCCAGTTGCATCTCCAAGGTGGGCGCTGCTGTGGCACCGTTGTCCACAGCGCCACTTGTCTTGCAGCAGCTACAATCGGACCTGCCGACTGCTGCCCGCTCCCTGCCTGCTGCCCGCTCCCTGCCCGCTGCCCGTTGCCCGCTCCCTGCCCACTGCCCGCTCCCTGCCCGCTGCCCGCTCCCTGCCTGCTGCCCACTGCCCGCTCCCTGCCCGCTGCCCGCTCCCTGCCCGCTGCCCGCTCCCTGCCTGCTGCCTGCTGCCCACTCCCTGCCTGCTGCCCGCTCCCTGCCTGCTGCCCGCTGCCCGCTCCCTGCCCGCTGCCCGCTCCCTGCCTGCTGCCTGCTCCCTGCCCACTGCCCGCTTCCTGTCTGCTGCCCACTGCCTGCCCACTGCCTGCTCCCTGCCCGCTGCCCACTCCCTGCCTGCTGCCCGCTCCCTGCCTGCTGCCCACTCCCTGCCTGCTGCCCACTCCCTGCCTGCTGCCTGCCCACTGCCCGCTCCCTGCCTGCTGCCCACTCCCTGCCTGCTGCCCACTCCCTGCCTGCTGCCCGCTCCCTGCCTGCTCCCTGCCCGCTGCCCGCTCCTTGCCTCCTGCCCGCTGCCCGCTGCCCGCTGCCCACTCCCTGCCTGCTGCCCGCTCCCTGCCCACTGCCCGCTCCCTGCCTCCTGCCCACTGCCCACTGCCCGCTCCCTGCCTGCTGCCTGCTGCCCGCTCCCTGCCTGCTGCCCACTCCCTGCCTGCTGCCCGCTCCCTGCCCACTGCCCGCTCCCTGCCTCCTGCCCGCTCCCTCCCCACTCCCTGCCTGCTGCCCGCTCCCTGCCTGCTGCCCGTTCCTTGCCCGCTGCCCGCTCCCTGCCTGCTGCCCGTTCCCTGCCCGCTGCCTGCTCCCTGCCTGCTGCCCGCTCGCTGCCCGCTCCCTGCTTGCTGCCCGCTGCCCGCTCTCATAGCTGCAGTTTCCTTCTCCCTGTCCAGGCCCCTGAACAGATGGGCCTGTCATTCTATCCCTCACCCCCACCACCCCCTCCCCCCACCCTACCACCCCCAACGTTCCCTGCCATGACCAACCAACCCCCGCCGCCCCATTGTGTTGGTGCAAGAAATATTAAATCAGACCCGATTGTTCCAGGATTATAATTTGTAACTTTCCACTGTCATAAATCTCATCCTCATAAAGAAACTATCTATGAAATAACACTGGACGGCCAGCTGGTGGCGCCGTCCAAGGAGTATAAATACTCGGGCGTGGGCCCAGCTTTCCAGGGACATTTTGTAAGACAGGAACTAGTGAAGTACAACTAGACCTCCATGTTCTGAAACAAGTTGATTAAAGCCTTGCTTTATACTCAAACCAAGTGCGTAGTGAGTTTTATTACGTCATCCACATTTAGTTTGCTTTTCAGAATTTAATGGATCCATTTAAAGAAATGAGGAAAATTTTGTCCACCCGCTGCTCTATCTTGAAAATACCCCTCTAAATATCTTTAAAAGGATGCTCTTCACCCGAAGGCAGTTTACCAGGTTAATAAACAACAAAATCTTGCATGTATATAGCACCTTTAATGTCGTAAAATGTCCCAAGGCTCTTCAGAGCAGTGTTGTCAATCAAAATTTGACACCGAGCCACATAAGGAGATATTAGGACAGATGACCAAAAGCTTGGTCAAAGAGGTAGGTTTTATGGAGTGTCTTAAAGGAGGAGAGAGGCAGAGAGGTTTAGGGCGGGAGTTTCAGAGCTTAGGACCCAGGCAGCTGAAAACATAACCACCAATAGTGGAGCAATTAAAATCGGGGATGCGCAAGAGGCCAGAATTGGAGGAGTGCAGAGATCTTGAAGGGTTATAGGGCTGGAGGAGTTTACAGAGACAGAGAGGGGCGAGGCCATGGAGGGATTTGAAAACAAGGATGAGAATTTTAAAATTGAGACGTTGCCGGACAAGGAAGCCAATGTAGGTCAGCGACCACAGGGGTGATGGGTGAACGGAACTTGGTGCGAGTTAGGACACGGGTCAGCGAGCACAGGGGTGAAGGGTGAACGGGACTTGGTGCGAGTTAGGACACGGGGCAGTGAGCACAGGGGGTGATGGGTGAACGGAACTTGGTGCGAGTTAGGACACGGGGCAGTGAGCACAGGGGTGATGGGTGAACGGGACTGGGTGTGAGTTAGGACACGGGGCAGTGAGCACAGGGGTGATGGGTGAACGGGACTTGGTGCGAGTTAGGACACGGGGCAGCGAGCACAGGGGGTGATGGGTGAACGGGACTGGGTGCGAGTTAGGACACGGGGCAGTGAGCACAGGGGTGATGGGTGAACGGGACTTGGTGCGAGTTAGGACACGGGGCAGTGAGCACAGGGGTGATGGGTGAATGGGACTTGGTGCGAGTTAGGACACGGGGCAGTGAGCACAGGGGTGAAGGGTGAACGGAACTTGGTGCGAGTTAGGACACGGGGCAGTGAGCACAGGGGGTGACGGGTGAATGGGACTTGGTGCGAGTTAGGACACGGGGCAGTGAGCACAGGGGGTGATGGGTGAACGGGACTGGGTGCGAGTTAGGACACGGGGCAGTGAGCACAGGGGTGATGGGTGAACGGGACTGGGTGCGAGTTAGGATACAGACAGCAGAGTTTTGGATGAGCTCAAGTTTATGGAGGTGGAAAGATAGGAAGCCGCCCAGGACAGCATTAGAATAGTCAAGTCCAGAGGTAACAAAAGCATAGAGGAGGGTTTTAGAAGCAGATGAGCTGAGGCGGGGCGGAGTCGGGCGATGTTTCGGAGGTGGAAATAGGCGGTCTTGGTGATGGCGCGGACATGTGGTCGGATGCTCATCTCGGTGTTAAATACAGCATCAGCGAACAGCCGAGACCAGAATGAGCTGAATGGTGTTATGATGTCATCGCATAACCAATCGTATGTTGTTGAAGCCAAATGAAAACTAAGAAAATTACTCAGAACCGCATTACAGAAGGTTAAACAGCAGCTGATGTGAGAACATATTTCCTCCGCAGCCAACTTATTAACGTTCTACTTAGCAGAGTTTTCAGGAGCAAGCTGGCAGCAATTAACTGTTGTCAACTAGAGACCTTGACAGTGTGTTGAAATGGAAGTCACATTGGTGTTTCCGAGGCTGGAATTAAAGCACGTTGCTGGGACAGAGTAGAGGAAACTGTATCTGACCCATGAATTTAACTACATCTGGCATGATGCCGATACTGGAGCATGAGTGGAAGAACGTCCATTTGTTTTTAGCACAAGTAAATTTACAAGCATCAGTAGTGCTGTGCTTTTTCTGCAGGGCCATTAAATATATTTGGAACACATCATTAATAAGCCTCAGATAATGTTAGTAGGACCTGATGGTTCTGGTTTTTGAATTATAGCCTCCTAGGGGGAATCATCCTTTCTTCCCATTTCCTCTATCCCCCACCAAATGTTTTCCACTTTTATGTGCTTCTCTGCAAAGGGCAATGTTTAATGCTAGGGTTCAGTTCAACAGGTGCCAGTAACTCACCAGCACCACACCCAAGTAAGCCTAGACAGTGAGGCAGGATATTTAGCCGTAAGGGGCTTTGCAATCAATCCATGCACGTACTGTGTCACAAGTTACTGCAAAGTGATCTGACTGATTTCCCATGCACCCAGAGAGGTCAATTGTACTGTTCCCACTGCTGTCCCACCTGAAATGAACTCGGCACAGATCTGGGATCAAAACTGGGACCTCCTGGTCTGTATGGCTCAGTACCATACTGGGCAGTGCAGTTGGCAACTAAGTCATTAGTGTATTTTTATGCTGTTTTTAGGTGGAGATAATGTAATTTAGCTTTTTAGTGCCAACAATAGTGTAAAGTCCGCGCCTCAATAATACACGGGCTTCGGGAGAACAGTTTAACAGGTACTTTACTGAACAAGAGACAGCTTGAAACTGAAACTACAGAAGCCTGCTAGGGCCTTTTATACAGGGGTGGTCACTGCCGGTACTGCAGTCTAAGACCAGTTATTCCCTTAAAGGTACATACACAACAATTCCGCCCCGTTTAGATAAACAGTACATAACATTCATTTAACAACTAAATAATAACTAATTACAATTACAATTTCCTCAGTAATATATACATCAACTGAAATAGTCATTTATAAGTTCAGTCTTTGAGGAGGCTTCCTGATCCGGACTGGATAGTGCCTTTCTCGAGTATCCTGCTCTGGCGGTGGAGTTAATTCTGGCTCATTGTCATTGGTTGGTTCGTCAGCTTCCAATACCCCTGCTTCTGAGGTAGACGCAACCTGTACTTCGGGCTCATTACCAGGTGCACATGCTTGTGGTACAGGTTTGGCTTGTTCCTGTGACTCTAGAATCTGGTTAGCATGGCGTCTCACGATGCTCTCTCCAACGTCCACTGTGTACATTAGTGGTCCCTGCTGTGTGCATATCGTGCCTGGCTGCCATTTTTCTGTTCAGTAGTCGCGGGCCAAGACTGGTTGTCCTATCTTGAAGCTCCTGGTTGGCTTCTCATTTATGTGCTGGAACTGCTTATCCTCAACATCTCGTCTTATGTTTGGTTTGAGCAAATCCAAGCGACATCTTAGTCTCTGGTTGAAAAACAGTACGGCTGGAGTTTGGTTGGTTACTGCATGCGTCGCATTCCGGTAAGCAAACAGGAAGTTATCCACCTTGTGTTGCAGTGGTATGTCGTCATTATACATTGCCTTTATGGCCTTTTTAAAGGTCTGAAAAAACCTCTCAGCCAATCCATTTGTGGCTGGATGATATGGGGCAGATGTGTAACGTTTCACCCCATTATTCTTCAGGAACCTCCGGAAATCCTCAGACACAAACTGTGGGCCATTGTCGGAACAGATCTGTTCTGGTAACCCATTCCTGGCGAGATGGTCCTTAGGACTGCAATAGTTTTCTCCGTGGTGGTGGAGGACATTTTAATGACCTCTGGCCATTTCAAATGGGCGTCCACAGCGATTAGAAACATTGAGTCCATAAATGGACCAGCAAAATCAATGTGTACCCGTTGCCATGGAGATGAGGGCCACTCCCATGGATGTAGCGGGGCCTGTGGTGGAGCGTTTTGGACCTTCTGGCATCCTGTGCATCTCTTGGTCATATCCTCAATTTCTTTATCGATTCCTGGCCACCACACAAATGCCCTGGCTAGGCTCTTCATTTTTACCCCTCCCAGATGACCCTCGTGAAGCTCATTGAGTACTCTATCTCTCAACTTGGGTGGAATTACCACTCGGGATCCACAAATCAAGGTTCCCCGGCACACTGACAGCTGTTCCCTCCTTGGCGAGAATGCTGGCAACAGTGAGTCGCCATATGCTGGCCATCCCTTCACCGTCAAATCATAGACCCGAGAGAGTGTCGGGTCATTTCGGGTTTCCTTCTCAATACTTACGTTTGTAACAGGTAAACATTCGACTATGGTCGCATGGAATATCTCCACAGGGTCCAGTGCAGATGCTTCTTCCGCCGTAGGCAACGGTAGGCGCGACAGCCCATCAGCGTTTCCATGTTGTTTCGTACCTTTGTACTCTATGTCATACTGATGTGCCCCTAGAAAAAGTGACCATCTCTGCAGCCGTTGCGCCGTCATCACCGGTACGCCCTTCTTTGGGTTAAAAATTGAGACCAGGGGTTGATGATCAGTCAGTAGGGTGAATTTCTGCCCGTGCAGATAGTGATTGAACTTCTTCACCCCCCATACCAGGCTGAGGTTAGTGAGCGCGATGCAAAGGCTATTGGCCTCTCTGAACTGTCACGGAATTTGTGTGACAGCACCGCTCCAATGCCGTAAGGTGACGCATCACATGCCAACCGAATCGGTAGTGTTGGGTTGTAGTGAGCCAATACTTCTTTTGAAGTGATTTGGCATTTACATTCCTGAAAGGCACGCTTACACTCATCACTCCATTTCTATGTTACACCAGTTTGAAGGAGGGCGTTCAGTGGGTGCAGAATTGTAGATAAATTCGGCAAGAACTTATGGTAGTAGTTCACCAACCCGAGGAACGACCTCAGTTGCAACACATTTTCTGGTGCTGGAGCCTTGACTACAGCCTCAATCTTGTCCGGCAACTTATACAACCCTTCCTCATCAATCATGTGGCCACAATACGAGATTTGTCTCCTGAAGAACTCGCATTTGGGACGGTTGGCTCGTGGCCCATATTCCTGCAATCTCGTGAGCACCTGTTCCAGGTTGGCAAGGTGTTCATTGTCATTTTCGCCCGTAACCAGGATGTCGTCCAAATAACACTGGGTCCCCGGGATCCCTTGCAGGACTTGTTCCATTGCCCTCTGCCACATAGCTGGGGCCGATGCTACCCCAAATACCAGTCGATTGTACTGGTAAAGGCCTTTGTGAGTGTTTATCGTGAGGTATTTCCTAGATGCTTCTTCCACCTCCATTTGTAGATACGCTTGAGCCAGGTAAATCTTTGTAAAACGTTTCCCTCCAGATAGTGAGGCGAAAATATCTTCTATCCGCGGAAGCGGATACTGTACTGTGTGCAGGACTGGGTTCACAGTCACCTTGAAGTCCCCACGGATGCGAACCTTCCTTGGCTCCCCAGGCGTGCTGCTCAATGCTTTCTTCATTACAGGAACGATGGGTGTGGCCCACTCACTCCAGTCCACCTTAGACAGCACCCCCGAACGCTCCAGACTCTCCAGTTCAGCTTCCACAGCTGGGCGTATCGCGTATGGCACCGGTCTGGCCTTGAAAAATTTTGGGGTTGCGTTATCCTCAATCTTTATGGTTGCCTTTACTCCTTTTAGAGTCCCAAGTCCTTGTTGGAACACCTCTTCCGTGTCAGATAGAATTTGTGACAGACGCCCAGGTGTGACGTCATCAGCTTTTTTGTCAGTCACAGTTAGTGCCAGAATGGAATGCCAATCCAATTGTAGTCTTCGGATCCATTCACGTCCCAATAATGGTGGTCCTCCATCTCGTAGTATATACAAGTATAGTTTCTGTGTTTCCTTTCCGTTCTATTCAACTGGCACCCTTATTTTTCCTCTGGGGTAGACCTTTTGCCCCGTGTATGTCTTCAATACAATGGACGTGTCCTTTAAGGGTATGTGTGAGAATAGCCACTCATAGTCTCGTCGATTCATGACAGTTAGGGCTGATCCTGTGTCCAATTCCATCTTCACTGGGGGCCCTGCTATCATGAGGGTGACCCAAAAGGTTTGGTGATCTTCTTTTGCGATCATGTTGTGTAATTTTAAACAACTTAGTCGCCTACTCCCAGAGTCCTTTTCACTCTCCTGATCTTCGGAACTACTATCTGTCAGTTTCTTTACTTTCCTGCACTGTTCCTTAGTTGTTCTTGTCATGTTGGTCTTCTTTCCCGATCTGCAGACTCTTGCTATATGTCCCATTTTTCCGCATTGCCTTCATATTTTGTCTTTAAACCAGCAGTCCTTCTGCTCATGGGTTGTTCTGCCACAGCAATAGCACTTTTCGGCTCCATACGCCATTTCGTTAGCGCTGTATTCTTGTGGTTTCTGTTGTATTTCTGAGCTCCCCGTGCTGCTGCTTCGTAGGATACTGCCACACTGAAAGCCTGTTCTAGCGTCAGGTCCTTTTTTGAAAGTAGTCATTTCTGGGTTCCTTCACTCTGGAGCCCACAGACAAACTTATCCCGTAAGGTGTCTACCAGTCCTGCTCCGAACTGGCACTGCTTCGATAACTTGCATCGTTCCGTAAGATAGTCAGCATTGCTCTCATCTTTGTGCTGGTTTCTTTTATGGAACTTGAATCTTTCTGCTATCAGAAGTGGTGTAGGGCTTAGGTGTTCCTGTAAGATATGAACAATCTCCTCAAAGGTTTTCTCCATTGGTTTAGCTGGGGTAATTAAATTCCGCAATAGGCCGTACGTATTCGCACCTATCAGATTTAATAATACCGACGCCCTCTTTCCATCGGCCACCTCATTTGCCTTGCAGTACACTTCGATTCTTTCTACATACGTGGTCCAGTCTTCTACCTCGTTGTCAAAAGCAGTGATACTGCCACTTTTCGGCATCTTGGGCGATTTAAAATGGCGCCTCCCACGCTTTTGCTTCTTCCCCTTACTGCCACGCTGCTCCTAGCATTCTACGGGGTAATGGCGGCAACCCGCAGCTTCGGCGCGTCTCGCTTTCCTTCCCCCCCCGTTTGGTTTCTCTCCGCTGTCCTGTTCTCGAGCACCGACCGCGCCCTGTGCGCGCCACCCTCTCTCTCTTGTTTTCTTTTCCCGGCGACGCTGCGCGGCCTGACTTGTAGAGCCGCTCGATCGAGCTTGAGCCCGCCGCAGTCCAGAAAGGTCAGCCCGCTACCTGCTACCAGCACGATTCGCTGGAACCACAGTCTGTCCCGCAATTCTCCAAACACCGATGGATTCTTTGGGCGGTTGCCCTCGGTCGACGCCCGTTGCTCAGACTACGACCTTCCAGGACCTTCCTTTCAGGCGAGATCCCTGTGAGATGATGCCACACTGCAGGTGAGTTCGAACTTACTCGTCGCCACTGTAAAGTCCACGCCTCAATAATACACGGGCTTCGGGAGAACAGTTTAATAGGTACTTTACTGAACAAGAGGCAGCTTGAAACTGAAACTACAGAAGCCTGCTAGGGCCTTTTATACAGGGGTGGTCACTGCCGGTACTGCAGTCTAAGACCAGTTATTCCTTTAAAGGTACATACACAACAAATAGAACTATATTCTTCTTTATTTAGCATCCTCCTTACACCGTATAGGAGTTGTACCTAGTTTGATTGATTCAATGTGCATCCACATTTGAGCACGTAACAACTGATGTCAGAGAGGTCACGAGTGTCTTCCCTGCAGGTACTCACTCTCTTACTCCTATATATCTCAGACCCAATGCAATAGCACTGGTTCATTTTCCCACAGCAGAAAGATTGTTTTCTCTGCTCTTAGTGTTGCATTTCCCAATGTCGAATTAGATTAGTTCTTCAGTGTTATTGTGGTTTATAGGTCAGATTAGATAGACCTTCACAATTTGCATGTTTAATTTTTTTATGCTGCCAGTTCACATGCTTCTCTGTTTTCAGGTTTCTAGTTTGGAACTCAGGGTGTTGACGATTGCCAATGTACCTCAAAAGAACAACCTGGTCCTCATTAGGATTCAAGACATTGGCACTGATTAATACTGGCCAACATGCTTCAAAAAACAGCAAATGATCGAATTGCTGTCCTTTTTGGGTCACAATACAAGAAAAAGCATTTGGTGCTGGCATATTTACAGACTCCGTTCAGATAGTGCTTTCAAATAGACCACTTGGCCACACCATCAGCCTAATCACATGCTCTCTAAGAAAGCCATAAAGGGAGTAAGTAACAAAAAAGCAGTGAGCAGAAATGAAAACAAAGGAGGCTTGATGCAATAGTTTAAATTTAAACACTCGGCACAATGAGTGTTCCCTCAGCAGGCTTATTGGGCATTAATGCATCTGTGGACATTTGGCCCACACAAATATGTTATGCTGCTTGCATTAGAAGTACCGAAAGTACCCGTTGTAGGAATCAACGGATTCCTATCTAAATCACTGAGGTCGAGTCAGTTCAGTAAATTAACCGAATTTAATTAAACTGGTGAACAAAACAAAAACATGCAGGAGCAACAGCAAACAGGTCTATACAGTAGCTTGTTCCACGAGGTCTGAACTCAGAACCTCCCACCTCTGACATCATGACGTCATCACATTTCCCGCCACTCGGGGCACCACGTGACCAATGTGATGACATCATCGTGTTGTTTCAGGGTTTTTACAGAAAGCTTGTTTACACTCAGCAAACGGACATAGGTGCTGTAACATTGCTTTAAAGACAGTTATTCATTTGTACAGGAGTTCATTGGTGGTTTTACCACACCGTGAAGGTTGCAATGAAATGTCCACACCAACTTCTGCGAAAGTCTTTAAGCATTATGCAGAATGCCATTTCCAATCCATTATTGCTGACGGGCACAATTAATGCCTCAAATGTTTCTCACCCAAACAGGATACCACAGCTTTCCCCATTTCACTTGATTTTTTATAACACTGGGTATCGCCAAGGACTTCATCACCAGTTGGTACTGAATATCATGAAAAACAACAGCAAGGCACGCTACTAGTACAACAGCAACAACTTTCATTTCTACAGAGCCTTTATTGTAGAAAAACATCCCAAGGTGCTTCACAGAGACACGAGGAAATTGGACCCCAAGCCAAAGAAGGCGAGATTAGGGCAGGTGATGAGAAGCTGTGTTTGAAATACCTCCAGCATTTTCCATTGGAGGCTCTTATCCCTCTGTGAAAGCTGAGAATTGAAAGTTGTGGGAATTTCTAGTGTTGTCGCTGTCAACTGTAGTGTATGTAACCGTTCCACCTTTAAGAGAACTATTGTATGTAACCGTTCCACCTTTAAGAGAACTATTTTAAGAGTTGCACTACTTTATCTTGGCTGCTGTATACTGTAATACCAGCGGTGACCACACCTAAGTGCTGTGTAATGATTTATTGGGCAGTTCCGCCCTGACCTTCAACCAGTAAAGTCCTGTTAAAGTTTACTCTTGTGGTCTGTGTAGTAATTCGCAATATAACACACAGACTTAACAGTGGCGACGAGTTCGATCTTACCCTGCGGCAGAGATACACCCAAGGCAGTTTAACGGGCGTCGATAAGAGGCATCCGCCCTCGTCATTCTGCTGAGAGAAGACTCGAGTCTGCAGAGCAAAGGAAGAAGGAAGAATTCTGACACGAAGCCTTCCATCAGCAACAGGCAGTGATCGTCCCTTCTATCACGGTGGTGGGTGAGCCGATCAGCGACGAGAAGCAAGTCGGCCACGTTGACTGTGAGTAGGGGAGAAAATTTTAAAAAACGGAGGATATAAGGGCGGAGAACTCGACCACGGCGCCGGGGAAAGGAGCCGGACAGAAGTCGGGGCCAGAGGCGCTGAGACTGGGGCAGCGTAGGGCACGGAAGCCGCGGTGAAAGCAAACGCAGCCGGTGTGAGAGACCGGGCTGCAAGCGGGCTGGGTGACGCAACAGCGTCGAGAGCAAGCTCGACCGCGACCGGTAAACAAGGCCGGGCAGCTACCGAGGCCGCGAGGCGCAGCGACCGAGAACCGCTTGCGCAGGAGAAAATAAAACAAATAAAAAATAAAAAAAACCACGGAGAACTCAGCCGCAGCCGGGGGGGAAAGGACCGGACTGCAAGAGGGGCTGGGACGCATGATTGAAAACCGCTGAGGGAGAGACGGAGCCCGAGCGAGCGAGCGAGACCGAGCGAGTGGGAGAGAGAAGAGACCGAGCGAGCGAGGGAGACCGAGCGAGCGAGGGAGAACGAGACCGAGTGAGCGAGGGAGAACGAGACCGAGCGAGTGAGGGAGAACGAGACCGTGCGAGCGAGGGAGACCGAGCGAGCGAGGGAGAACGGGACCGAGCGAGGGAGACCGAGCGAGATTTCCGCCCAGCGGCTTACAGCAGCTTTCCGCAAAGGACCAAGAGCTGGGACTGTCCGCCGCCAACTGGTTGTCCCCAGCGCCCGGTTGCCCTGTCGGAAAAGGGAACAAGGGACTCAATCAGCTGTTCTCACGCTTTCAGAATAAACTGAAGCCGGCGCGCAGGCTGCGAACCCCGAAAGCCAGCGGTCGTCGCCCGAGGGCAAAGCTTTACCCCTCCCGCCAGAGGAAGAAACGCGGGAAGCCGCCATTTAGGCGGGGAAGAAGACAAGCGCGGGAAACCGCCATTCTCGGAGGCGGGGAAGAAGATAAGCGCGGGAAACCGCCATTTTTGAAAAAAAAAGTTAAAGAAAAATTTCGTTGTTGTTTCTCAAAAAGATTGCGAAGATGCCTAAGCGTGGTAACATCAACGATTTCGATCCCGATGTGGAAGATTGGGCCACGTATGTAGAACGCATAGAGATATATTGTAAGGCAAATAAAATATCAAATGATGATAAAGCACTAACCTTACTAAACTCAATGGGTGCGAAGACATACGGGCTATTGAAGCATCTTCTATCACCAGCTAAACCGGCGGATCAGACTTTCGCTAATATTGTTGCTGTCCTGAAGGATCATTTGAACCCCACACCGCTGATGTTAGCGGAACGATTTAAATTTTATGCGAGTACGCAACTGAAAGAGGAAAGCAACGCGGAGTACTTGGTTGAACTGCGTAGACTAGCGAAATACTGTCAGTTTGGGGAAAATCTGACAGAGGCACTGAGAGACAAGTTCGTGTGTGGGTTGTCGAAGGAAGGAACACAAAAGCGACTGCTCGAAGAGAACGATCTTACACTTGATAAGGCTGTCCTTATTGCAGCATCGCACGAAGCCGCAGCGAGAGGCACTGTGGAAATGCAGCTGAAGGCAGCGGTACTCAGCGTGGATCAAATGGCTTCGGGTACAACGAAATGTTATCGTTGTGGAAAGACAACACATGATCAGAACCAATGCTGGTTTAAAAACCAGGAATGTAGAAAATGTGGCAAGCTTGGTCACATAGCTAACGTATGCCGGTCAGGTAAGAAGACCAGCAACAAAAAGTCACCGCAGGAAAAGTGCAGAAAGGTACATAAGGTGGCTGAGAAGAGTTCGGATGAACAGAATTCGGATTCAGACTCCAACAGCCAGGAACTGGGTAGTCTGAGAATTCACAATGTGAGTAAGGAAGCTGACCTACAAACTATCTGGGTCACGCTCAAGTTCGCCGGAGTCCAAGTGAAAATGGAATTGGACACGGGATCAGCCCTAACAGTCATAAACCGAAGGGACTACAAGCGGCTATTCTCACATATACCCTTGAGAGATACCAAGATTGTATTGCAGACATACACGGGGCAAAGAGTATACCCCATCGGAAAGATAAAAGTCAAGGTGAGACACAAGGGCAAAGAACACCAAGGAATGGACTTATATGTACTACCTGAGGGAGGTCCACCACTTCTGGGACGGGAGTGGATCAGGAAAATAAATATGGACTGGCACTCCCTAAAAGCAATAAAGAGTGAGAACTCGGTGAAGACAATCAGCTCAGACTCTGGAACTGATGATGGTAAGACCAGCCCATGTGCAAAAGACAAGTCTAAAATGGACTTGCAGACTAATGATGGAAAAACGAAGGAGTGCATAAATGCTTATGCTTCAGAGGAGAACAAAGTATCAGAACAGAATTCCACTGAACAACAACAACATAGTTTGACAGAGAATTCTGAGTCTGTCCAGTCTACAGACATGCACATTCCTGAGGAACACCGGGCTCGACCTCAACTCCATTTCAAACTACAACAGCAATTAGAACAAATGATTCGCCGTTTTGAGCAAGAGATGAATGCAATGAAAAAGTTCTTTGACACAGAGTGGGAGAATCTGGAAAGACAGCAGAAGCAGCTGATGGAGAAAATGGAGCAGGAACACACAAACCGTCTGCGCGAGGAGGCCAAACGAATCAAAGCTGATTCGGTTTCTGAAGGTGCGTGCTCTAATCTGGTGGAGCAAGATGTTCAGCAACTGAAGGCGCTTGTTAGCAGGTTGCAGGCAGAAAAGGCTGATTTGGTTGCCAGGAATTCCGAGCTCCTACTGAAGTTGGGTGCAGCATCACCGGACGATTCATTTGTTGAAATTCGATTGGTGGAGGCTGCGGATGATGGCGAATTAAAAGCAGCAAAGGAGCCCCAGTGCAAGGTTACAAACAGCCCTGCAGCCTATACGTCAAAAACACATGACGACGATACTGGGAAACGTCTGATGTCAGAAGAGTTAACGGTCAGCCAACTCCTTCATATGCTGAGGGACAAGACTCTGAAATGGGAAAAACTTGAACACGAGCTTCAATCTTCAAAGGAAAGGGGTTCGGAGCTCTCAAAAGTTATTGAAATAGCTGAGGTTGCAAGACAGACTGAGAAGATTGCAGCAGAGCAGCCCTTGGATGCCAAGAGTACGCTGACTCACGTCAATATAGAACAACAGAATGCTGAAACAGCTGCTCCAGTAGAGGAATTGAATAGTCCGATCAATCAATCTCCGAATGAAGTTGAAGTATTGAAATCACAAATGATGTCATTAGTAAAAGACTTGCAGGAAGCCCAGAAAAAGCTGGATGGAGCTGAACACATGAAGAAGTCTCTTCAGGAGAGATTTCTGGATTTGGAACAAAAGCTGGCTAACGTCCAGCTGGGCATGGAGGAAATAGAAGACCCTCTCGCTGGCCTAGCTCAGGACGACACCGAATATTACCACGACCTGTTCTGCCCAGCTTGTGGGGAAATCTTCCAAAGTGCAAAAACCATGAAGAATCACGAAAAGTCTAAGAAACACCGGGAGATGGTGGCGCTAATACGGCAGGAGGAGGAGGAACTGTGCATGCAGCTGGGAGTGGAGCCCAGAGAGTCTCCAAGAAGCAGAAAAGGAAAAGACGAAGCAGAAGATGATGACCCATCTGAACCATTATCACCTCTACCAGATCACGCACGTGGTCCCTCCGAACTGAGTCAAATCAGTTTGGAAGTAGGAAAACTTCCCAGGGTACTCGAGCTTTTAGAAGTCAGCAATGCCGGTTCTGAAGTTACGGAAGTTCAAGCTGGTTCTGAAGCTACGGAAGTTCAAGCTGTTAAGTCCAGTGAAGGACTATTAGATGAGTCACCCCAGCAACAAGAACCTACTACACCATCGAAAACTACTACACCACCGAGGCGTTATCCGGACCGAGTCAGGAAGCACAGGAGGCGCCACCGCAGAGACTGAATCTGTGAACTGTTTTCACATGAAGTTGTGTATATATGTTATGGTGTTATGTTTAATGGGGAACATATACTGTTAAGCTAAAAAGGGAGGATTGTAGTGTATGTAACCGTTCCACCTTTAAGAGAACTATTGTATGTAACCGTTCCACCTTTAAGGGAACTATTTTAAGAGTTGCACTACTTTATCTTGGCTGCTGTATACTGTAATACCGGCAGTGACCACACCGGTATATAAGTGCTGTGTAATGATTTATTGGGCAGTTCCGCCCTGACCTTCAACCAGTAAAGTCCTGTTAAAGTTTACTCTTGTGGTCTGTGTAGTAATTCGCAATATAACACACAGACTTAACATCAACTTCAGAGACTCAACACCGGTAACGTGCTGTAAATCCCACGTGCAAGCTACAACTTCCAGAATTCTTACTGGCTATTTACAGAGCGCGCCCAGACTTGCTGTTTGCAAGATTTGCTCCCTCCGCCATTCCTGCTCATTGATGAGAAATTACTGAAGGTGGGAATCCTCAGGGAAACCATCGCTAGAAATAGTAAAAGTAACCGAAATTCTTTTCCCTATGAAACACTTAAGGCTAGGTAAAACACGATCTCTTCAACTTTTTCTGAGGTAATTTTGACAAAACAATGTAAGTTACTTTATTCAAGTGGTTGTTCGGTATGTTACATGTGACATGAAAATGTCATATTTGGTATTGTTTAATTCTTTCCAATTGTAATTTATTCTAACTGGTCATATACCTGCATTTCTTATTTCTGTGTGCTTGAGAGAGTACTCAAAGTATTCCAGAAAAAAACCAAAGTTCTGTATAAAATTTCCAAATTTAAACCAAAGAAACACTTTTCCAGAAACCATTCCAAAAACACTTAATTCGCTGTCTCTGAACAAAACTCTTCCAAACTTCTTTCCAAGCTTCTCAGTGGAAACGTGCGCCACTCTCCCACATATATAGAGTTTGCCTAAATGATTTTGCTTTGTAAATTGTTTAATTGTAAATAAATGTGATTAGTTACTTTACCCTATATAGACTTAGGTTAGCGTGTGATATTATCCATGTTCTGAGAAACTGAAGACCTGGTAGAAATTCTCTGTAAAATCCAGTAAGTAAGTTACCACAATCAGGGTTGATTGTTACATCCAGGCTGTGCTAGATCTGCAAAGTTGAAGTGAAAGAGGCAGATTTCAGATCTTGAAGCGTACAATCTGCTTATGAAAACTGTCATTGGACCATTTCAACAAGAAAATGTTGCAAAAACTTGAAGTGTGACAGATGGCTGTGCAGCAACTTCTCCCACAGCGAAAAACGACAGACACATTCTTAACACGGAGGGAAGGCCAGTCTCAGCTAGTATGGACACAGCGCAAATGGACATAGGAACAGTTTATAATATTAACTGCCTGCAATTGAGGCGGATCATAGTGCAGGGTAAAACTGTATATCTGGAAAACAACACAGCAGTGGTCTGATAAGTCAACAAACAGGAAGGGTGTCACTCTCAATTCTTCTGCAGGATGTAATCCAACTGACTCGCTGATGCCTGAACCATGAAGTGACACACTTGGTTCAACACTTTAGCAGCGGCATTTAGTCATATCCTGACCCACCCTCACAAATGGAGGATTCACATGGAACCAATTCAATAGCCATTGAAGGTAAGAGGACAGCCAGAGATGGGTCTTTTGCCTCGCTGGACAATCATCAGCTTCTGTGCTTTTAATCAAAGGAGGAAGACCTATCAGCTGGAAGTTGGAAGGTGCCTCCTTTTTCTGAACATGCAGGTTTCTGTCTGCATTTCTACCATTGTCTGATTCTCAGGGTGATGCGAAAGTCACTGGTGACTCCATATTAGCCAACCCATATTTCTTGGACAACCTGGCCAGGATTCCACAACTATATAGCAGACAACAACTTATATTTATATAGCACCTTTAACATAGTAAAACGTCCCAAGGTGCTGCACAGCAGTATTTTAAGACAAAAAAATTTGACACCGCGCCACATAAGGATAAGTTAGGGCAGGTGACCAAAAGCTTGGTCAAAGAGGTAGGTTTTAAGGAGCGTCTTAAAGGAGGAAAGAGAGGTAGCAAGGCAGAGAGGTTTAGGCAGGGAATTCCAGAGCTTAGGGCCCAGGCAGCTGAAGGCATGGCCACCAAAGGTTGAGCGATTATAATCAGGGATCCTCAAGAGGGCAGAATTAGAGGAGCGCAGATATCTCGGGGGGGTTGTGGGGCTGAAGGAGATCACGGAGATAGGGAGAGGGCGAGGCCATGGAGGAATTTGAAAACAAGGATGAGAATTTTGAAATCGAGGCACTGCTTAACCGGGAACCAATGTAGGTCATCGAGCACAGGGTGATGAGCGAACGGGACTTGGTGCGAGTTAGGACACGGGCAGCCGAGTTTTGGATGATCTCAAGTTTACATAGGATGGAATGTGGGAGGCCAGCCAGGAGTGTGTTGGAAGACAAGTCTTCTGCCACTGTTGACAAGCTAAATATTTCATCCAAACCCGAGGGCTTTCCAGAGGATAGCCTGGATACTGAAAGGGCAATTCTTCGACCAGAGTCCACACTGGCAGCGAATATATTGACTAGTTCATGTAAGGCATACAATATTGTGGCCTATAACACCATGTTGTCGTCTAGGGACTTATCGATAAGAGGACATTGCCGCTACCAGCTTCTTCCAACTGTCACGGCTCTGGGCTCTCACTTGAGCCTCATCAGCAGTAAGGCCCATGCTGTTAAGGAGCACTTTAATGTTGCCATCCCATCTTGTCTGGGTCTGCTTCGTGGCCTCTTCCATGTTGGTGGTGAATCCTCTGGCAGGTCAGACTCTGGGTGTTGCATGAGGTGTCCCTACCAGAGGAGTTGGTAATGGTAAATCAAACGGGGCAGTGGTGGTTGATTAGTTAGGTGTGTACGGTCTCATTGAAGATTTTGTCCTGAGGCTTAACCTTTAGTAACGTGTGAAGAGATATAGAATAGAATCCGTCACATGGAAAATTTTATTCAGTGCCTAAGTATTTGAAGCAGATGAAGATGCAATGCTTTGGGGAGGGTGTGGCAGTAGAATTTGTTTTGGATTGTTTTAGCAAAAAAAGCGGGCACAGACACAATGGGCCAAATGGCCTCCTTATGCTGTGAAGCTTCTACGATTCTAAGGATGCTCTACCTTTTGAGGCATCCTGGAATATCTCCAGCATCTATTTGAATTTGTTTAAGATCCAGTTCTGTTCATGTACGTACTACAGTTCACAAGAGAATCACCCATTTTTATTCCGTTGTGCGTAATCCTATTGGAAGTTGAGCTCGGACATGTCTTCAGCAATCCTCAATTAGAACCTAATTTAAATCTTCACAAAACAGTTCTTTCTTCTTAGGCAGTCCCTCGGAACCGAGGATGACTTGCTTCCACATTAAAAATGAGTTCTCAGGTGACTGATGAGTCCAATGTGGGACCTACAGTCTCTGTCACAGGTGGGGCAGACGGTGGTTGAAGGGGCGGGTGGGTGGGGTGCTTGGGTTGACGTGCGCTCCTTCTGCTGTTTGCGCTTGGCTTCTGCTTGCTCCCAGCGAAGAGACTCGAGGTGTTCGGCGCCTTCCCGGATGCTTCTCCTCCACTTTGTGCGGTCTTGGGCCAGGGATTCCCAGGTGTCGGTGGGGATGTTGCACTTTTTCAAGGAGGCTTTGAGGGTGTCCTTGAAGTGTTTCCCCTGCCCACCTGGGGCTCTCTTGCTGTGCTGGAGCTCCGAGTAGAGCGCTTGTTTTGGGAGTCTCGTATCGGGCATGCGGACAATGTGACCCGTCCATCGGAGCTGATTGAGCATGGTCAAAGCTACTCACTATTTCAATCCCTTTGAGCATGTTACTTTTATGCTGTTAGCTTTAGATTTGGGTCACAGAGTTTGTAAACTACAGGTCCTGTTGGTTTGACCAACCATATATTTGGATCAGGCAGTCCTTAGGACATACCCAGAGTTTCTGCCAAAGTTTGTTTTTAAACCTGGTTTGAATGAAGAAGTTGTTCTCTATCCTTTACTACACCAGAAGTGAAGCACCATTGGATACCCTAAGCTAGCACATCACCCATGCTCAGAATTTTCAGAAGTGCAGGCAGCTGTTTATTTTATATGACTCAAAGACCTGAGGCAAACTAATGACCACCAGCAGAGAGCTCAGTAGATGGGCGAGGTTATTCTTCACTGCTATCATGTAGGCAAGAAAACCCGATCAGGTTAAAGGTCATTCCATAAATTGTTCAGGGCTTTTTGGGCACCTCTCAATCATTCTCATTGATTTGTATTTTCAAAAGAATCAGATGAAGTAATCCTCACACATTTACCAAGTGTTACTGTCTAGCTTTTCCTACACATGACAATATCATTTGCCAGATCCATTCAGGCAGCTGGTGTTTTTGGCTGCTTTGCAGGAGTCTCCCCCGCCCCCTCTCTTGAATTCAGTACTGGTATCTGGTGTTTTAAAGAAAGAACTTGCATTTATATAGCGCCTTTCAAATCCTCAACATCCCAAAGTGCTTCACAGCCAATGAATTATTTTTGAAGTGCAGTCACTGTTATGTAGGCAATCGCAGCGGCTAATTTGCACACAGCAAAGTCCCACAAATAGCATTGACAGAGCAGTATTGTCCAATACATTAGCCACTAGCCACATGTGGCAAATTGGGATTCCAAATATGGCTAATTGCATTTCTGATTAGTAAATAAAAATTGAAAAGTAGACACTATTGTTGGGCATGTGATCTCAATACTCATATTGGCACGGTGTTTCCATGTGAACATGTGTAACGTGTTTTCCATTAAAATTAGTGCATGTGGCTAAAACTGTGTTGTCATAGCCACATTTGTGGCTAGTCAGCAATTTCTGTTGGATAACACTGAGATCGATGACAAGATCATCTGTTTTAGTGATACTGGTTTAGGGATAATTATTGACCAGGACACTGAGAGAATTCCCCTGCTCTTCTTTGGATAGTACCATAGGATCTTTTACATCCACCTGAGAGGACAGATGGGGTCTTGGTTTATCATCTCATCTGAAAGACGGCACCTCCGACAGTGCAGCACTCCCTCAGTACGGCACTGAAGTGTCAGGCTAGATTATGTGCTCAAGTCACTGGTCATCTGTTCTAATAGCTCCTTATGTGGCTCAGTGTCAAATTTTGTTTTGTAACACTTCTGTGATGCGCCTTGGGACGTTTTACTACGTTAAAGGTGCTATATAAATTCAATGTTGTTGTTGAAATGGGACTTGGCCCACAACCTTCTGACTCACAACCTTTCCCACATTTCAACAGTGACTCCACTTCAAAAGTACTTAATTGGCTGTAAAGCGCTTTGAGACGTCTTGTGGTTGTGAAAGGCGCTATATAAATGCAAGTCTTTCTTTCTCAGAAAGTTATCACTGAACTAAGACTTACTGTACTTTTGGTTCCTGTATTATGGTAGACTTAGTATCTACCTTGTACCCACTTTGTGCACAGTGAGGTCCCATAAGCAACAATGAAAAAAATGATCATATAATCTATTTGTGATGTTGATTGAGGGATAAATATTGTCCAGGGCACTGGCAATAACTCCCCTGCTCTTCTTCGAAATAGTGCCGTGAGATCTTTTACATCCACCTGAAAGGGCAGAAGGGAACTCGGTTTAACGTCTCATCTGAAAGACAGTACCTCCAACAGTGCAGCACTCCCTCAGTACTGCACTGGAGTGTCAGCCTAGATTATAGTCCGTGGAGTGGGACTTGGATCCACAACTTTTTGACTCAGAGGTGCTCTGGACCAAGGTGAGGCCCATTGTATTATCGAAGGTCTGAGGCAGGGTTTGCAGGCTGTGTTGAGTTAGCTAATTGCAGTTGGATGTCACAATTGACCAATGTGCCCGTGAGCTAAGGAAGGGGAAAGTAACCAGTGGTTCCCCGTGAACAGTAGCAACTTATGCAAGGTGCCAAAGGGCTGCTGTAGCACCCGGAGGACCATACCCAGCAAGTGTCAACACCTTCAGAAAATTAGAAAGTTTGAGAGGAGGCAGGGGAGAGGTTAACTTTTTCAATTATGATTTTTATCAATGTCTAGAAAAATGAAAGATTGTAATGGAAATGCTGCAGGATAGACTGTATTTGGTGGTCTATAGTTGATTTGTCAAATGGTCGAGCAAAGGCAAAGGCCCTAATCGAGGATCTTCCCCACATCACTGTTCAAGTCAACATTTTTTTTAAATGTTGACTCTTTGGTGAGAATAAGATTTCCTTCAACAAAATGTGAATTGAAAGTACTTTAACAAACCTGTTTCCCCTTTAATTTAGAAACAAATTTTTAGGGGGAATAACAAGTTTACATTTTAGTGTGAAAAGCTGAGAATTTACTTTGAATTAAAATTCTAATGGGTATGTCTCTGTTCTATTGCACATGTGGAATTCAGTAAGCCAAATAGGCACGAGGAATACTTTAGAGCAGATTTTTATTTTAACGAGCCAATTGGGCTACCTATATACCCGGTTTGATAGCACACCTGAAATGCTTGTATCCTGAGTCATGTGAATAAATGAAGTTGTCTTACATTCATGGCTGCTTGGTTTCTTCATGAAGCTGGTAATAATATGCATTTGATGAAAAGGTGACAGACTTTAGCACATTCTCACCACCGTGAATATTTCCAAGTGTTATAAAAGGAACAACCAAAGCTCCCAAAATGTGATTTATTTCTCTCTGGTAGCCAAGGCACTGTTAGATACCTGTGATTTTTCCCCCCTTTAGATTACCATTAAAAACACAAAACTTTAAAGAGAACTACTTGATCATTTCTCGTGTGTTTTTAAAAAATCTGTTATACAAGTTTTGATGCTCAAAGTTCCTTCAGTGAGCAGCTGCTAATCTCCTAATAGATACGCGCAAAAGGAGCCACTTCCTGCTTTTAGAAATTTACTCTATACTGAAAACAGCTTCTGCTGTAGAGATTTTGTCATTACTGGCATAAGGAAGGGGGAAAAAGGTCTCGAAATAACCTGGATGCTTTACATACTAAGCAGGGCCACAGTTGTGTCTTATTAATATTAATGTGGGTGTATCAGCACTGAATACAGGAAAAGCTGTAGGCAGTTGATGTTTGTAGCCTTTGGGTAAAGTAGCTGGTACTGAATAAATAAGGGCAACATGATTCCTGAAAAAGGGTGAGAAAATAGTCTATTTCACATAAGTCTTTTATTATTCTGTTCGAAGTTATGAACTGGGTGGAAACACTTTTAGGGAGAAGGTTTTTCACTGTTTGCTATTTATAGTCTGTAAGTACATTTACCATTTTGCTGTCAATGCCAACAGTGGAAGTCCTCCCTCAGTGTTTCTAGAAAATAGTTATTTTCTGAATGCCGAATTTAAGAGGAGAGAGAAAAATGAAAGAGCGTGAGTGTCCTTTCAGCCAACATGATGGGTAGACCTCGAGAGGAGCACGCAAGGGCAGCACTCTGTGTGTGGCAGTGTCAGCTTGTTTTAATTGAAACATAAGGAAAGCATTTTTAAGTTTGTGGTAGCATCAAAGCTCATCTAAAAGAAGACGTCATTTTTGATAAATGGAGCATTTTCCTCCTTTTCATCCAATGTCAGCATCGAAACCCTGTAGTGGTGTAAGTTTTAAGTCGAAAGCGATGCTCACTTTATGAAACTCAAATGCTGTGTTTCAACTCCAGCCTCTGAAGAACAATTCCGACTGCATCAGCAGAATACTTCCTTTGCCCGCTTCTCCGGTGATGTTTTCAGGCTGGAAAGGAATCGTCTGAGTGGTGATCTTACAGAAGTGTATAAAATAGTTAAGGGAATGGAAAGCGCAATACTGTCAAATTAAATTGCGAGAGTAGGACAAAGTTTCAAACTAATAAAAGGCAAATTTAGAACTAATATCAGGAATTCTTCATACAACGAGTGAGCAACACATGGAATAGACTTCCAGATAGACTAGTGGAGGCAAAAACCCAGAAACCATTTAAGAAACGATTAGTTTGGTCTTTCTAGGTGGATGAACTAAGATGGGCCAAATACCCTTCCTCAACTGTAACAATCCTGTGACTTTCTTGATTTATTATTTTACAAAAACCCAAAGTGAAGCACCAAAACCTCCAGTCTAGGAGACAACCAAGGTTAAAAAGAGTAAAAGTGACGACAAGCTTGAGGTTTGAAACCTGAACATTGATGGAGGAATGCAGGACTAAGGAAAGTAAGGAGTTCCACAGTTTGAGGTCCTGGGCCAGAATGAGCTAGAATAGAAGGAAAAGAGTGCAGAATGGCACATTATCAGCTTAGAAGGAGCAAGTGAGGAATTTCAGAGCAGCGTTGACTAAAGATAGCATCAATAAAATATAGATGGACAATAAAGGTTGCAACAGAGAGACATTAGAAGCTATAGAGTTGAAAGAAGGGTTAGAAGACAGGCGTTATCTTGTATTCTGTTCAAGAGTATGAGAGAGATGTTAGAATAACTATTATTTGGCTACAGTTTGCCAGGAGTTAGACCTCTCAATATCCCTCTTCCATTTTGACCTCAAACAGGATGTTACATCAGGATCATGGTGTCATGATATAGTAACCAGCTGAGTGGGTGTGACCTCGCACAGGATATTACATGAAACGTGGTATCCTGAGTAGTCAAAACTTAGGGGGAGCTTGGTGAAAGGAAGATAGAGATTATCATCATTTGAAATCCTTCAGATATATTAATGTAAAATAGGCCATGAAAGGCAATCAGAAAATAAATCTTAGTTGTTAACCACTAACAGAAAGAAGAAAAGAAAGAACTTGCATTTATATAAGCACCCTTTATAACCTCAGCATGTCCCAAAGTGCTTAACAGTCAATGAAGTACTTTTGAAGTGTAGTCACTGTTGTAATGTAGCAATGCCCTAATGGGTTGAAGGGAGGTGGTCGGAGTTCTAATAGTCTATCTTGCTTCTTCTCCAAAAAGAAGCAAAAAAGCAATTAAAAGATAAAAGTGACCTCCACTGATATCTTAGTAGTAACAAAACCTCACAGCATGAAGCTGTGCTCCAGATTTACTTTTTCTATCTTGTTTAGGAACATAGGGACAGGAGTAGGCCATTCAGCCCCTCGAGCCTGTTCCGCCATTCAATGAGATCATGGCTGATCTGTGACCTAACTCCATATACCCGCCTTTGTCCCAGATCCCTTAATACCTTTGGTTAACAGAAATCTACCAATCTCAGATTTAAAATTAACAATTGACCCAGCATCAATTGTCATTTGTGGAAGTGAGTTCCAAACTTCTACCACCCTTTATGTGTAGAAATGTTGCCTAACTTCACTCCTGGAAGGCCTGGCTCTAGTTTTTAGGCTATGTCCACTAGTCCTATATTCCCCAATTCCCCAGCAGAAATAGTTTCTCTCTATCTACCCTATCAGTTCCCCTTAATATCTTGAAAACTTTGATCAAATCACCCCTTAACCTTCTAAATTCCAGGGAATACAACCCTAGTTTGTGTAAAATCTCCTCATAATTTAACCCTCAGAGTCCTGGTATCATTCTGGTAAATGTACGCTGCAGTGCCATCAAGGCCAATATATCCTTCCTAAGGTGTGGTTTACTATAAATAACTGTGGGGTGTTCTCTCATCTCCGGTTTTTCCAGTCTTCCTCATAATTCAACCCTCTTGAGACTGCACTGCCCCCGGACCTAAATGCCATGCTTGTGTCTTGGAAACTAAATTAGGCACGGTACTCAAGGTTGCACTCTCACCAGAAATAGGCAACACAGCGAGCTACAAGAAATAGGTCTTTACTCCAACTCTCACAATACAGTACTGAATTCGTAAAGCCCGCGAGCCTGTGATGACTCACGGATTGGTCACCTGCTGGAACCTGATTGGTTTTCCTTCTCTCAGCAGCAGGCAAGTCTGAACATGCCTTATTCCTCTCAGCTTGCAACTGGCTTGCGGGGAAGGGGAATACAGCAGTTAAAAGGGGATTATACAGGTTTATCTACATACACACAGTGTTTCCCCAATGTGGCAACGCCACATACGCCCCCCCAGAATCCTCGTTAACTGTAAAAGTCAGTCTCTGCGGAGGTTTGACCAAACGGCCGTAGCGGCTGTAGTAGCCATCTGGCGTGTGAGGAGGGCTGTCTGGGAGGTCGGCTGGTTGGTTCGTCGGCTGGTCTGGCGGCTGGTCTGCCGGTGGGCTGGCTGGACGGGCTGCCAGCGAAGGTGGGGCGGCGGCCGGGAAGTAAGGTTCTGGCGTGTCTTGGTCCTCTTGTGGGGCCACCGCCAACGCGGGAGGTCTGCCCCGCCGTGGGGGAAGAGCCGGACGAACCGGGAAGCTGAGGTCCAGGTGTGTCGGTTTGAGGCGGTCTACTGAAATAAGGTCCGGCTTCCCGCCGACGTCGATAAGAAAAGCTTTGTCCCCCGTCTCCAATACTAAGAAGGGGCCGGTGTATGGTGCCTGCAGCGGGCCTCTGTGCGCGTCCCAGCGCACGAAGACGAACTCCGCATGTCGTAAGTCCTGAGGCACGTAGGACGGCTGCGGGCCGTGTTGCGAAGTGGGCACTGGACGGAATTGCTGGGCTGCGTCCTGGTGCAGGGAAAGCTGTCTGGCGGCCGACCACGGCTCCGTTGTCAGGGGGAGGAAGTCGCCTGGTACTCTGAGTGGTTGGCTGTAGACCATCTCGGCCGCAGAGGCGCGGAGGTCCTCTTTGGGCGCGGTGCGCAATCCCAGGAGGACCCAGGGTAGTTTGTCGATCCAGCTGGTGTCGGCCAGGCTGGCGCGGAGGGAGGCTTTCAAGGAACGATGAAAGCGCTCGCAGAGCCCGTTGGCCTGCGGGTGGTAGGCTGTTGTCCTGTGCAACTTGGTGCCGAGGCCGGCAATGATGGCATTCCACAAGTGGGAGGTGAACTGGGGGCCTCTGTCCGAGGATATGTCGGTCGGCACGCCGAACCGGGCCACCCATGTCGAGACGAATGCTCGCGTGACGTCGGTCGTGGTGGTGGAGGCGAGGGGAACCGCCTCGGGCCATCTGGTGGTGCAGTCGACAATCGTGAGCAGGTGTATGAAACCGTGCGACGGCGGCAAGGGGCCTACCAGATCGACGTGGACGTGGTCGAAACGCCTCTCGGGCACCGGGAAACACTCCAATGGCGCCTTGGTGTGCTGCTGGACCTTAGCGCGCTGACACGCCACGCATGTGTTGGTCCAGTCTATCACATCCTTGTGGAGTCCAGGCCAGACGAACTTGGCGGATATGAGTTTCTGAGACGCACACATCCCTGGATGTGAGAGGCCGTGGA
The DNA here is from genome assembly GCF_052327205.1 of Somniosus microcephalus. Lineage (NCBI taxonomy): Eukaryota > Metazoa > Chordata > Chondrichthyes > Squaliformes > Somniosidae > Somniosus > Somniosus microcephalus. The sequence continues at coordinate 41,021,070 of NC_141013.1, forward strand.
TGATGTCGAAAACTCACTTGCGCCAGGCGGATGGGACGACCGGCCTAGGCGAAGGGACTGAGACGTCGCACAGGAGGGTTGTGCCGGCTGCGTGGAAGTGGATGTCGGCCAGAGTGAGGCTGGTGGTTGACGTCCTGAGGGCCTGGATCTCCGCGTCGGCGGCCTGGTCTCTCGACATGCTGGCGTAGTCGACGCCCAGGTGCACTGCGTGGAGCGAGGGTCTTGAGAGGCAGTCAGCCACCAAATTGTCCTTGCCGGCGACGTGGCGGATGTCCGTGGTGAACTCCGAGATGAAGTTGAGTTGGCACTGTTGGCGCGCGGACCAGGGTTCGGTTACTTTGGCCATGGCGAAAGTGAGCGGCTTGTGGTCCACGAATGCGGTGAATGGCCGGCCTTCCAGGAGGAAACGGAAGTGCCGGATTGCCAGGAACAGGGCCAGGAGCTCTCTGTCGAACGTGCTGTAGGCCTGCTCGTTCTTGCGCAGCTGTCGGCTGAAAAATGCCAGTGGCTGCCACGCGCCTTCGACCCACTGTTGCTGGACAGCGCCGACGGCATAATCCGAGGCGTCCGTGGTGAGGGCGGTCTTGGCGCCCGGGATGGGGTGGGCCAGTAGTGTGGCGTTGGCCAAGGCGCTTTTGGTCTGGTGGAAGGCTGTCGCCATCTCGCTGGACCAGGTGAGTTGCTCTTTGCCCGTTTTGCCCCTGGTGGCTTCGTAGAGGGGGCGCATGAGTGAGGCGGCCTTGGGCACGAAACGGTGATAGAAATTGACCATCCCCAAAAATTCCTGCAGCGCCTTGACCGAGGTGGGCTGGGGAAAGTCCGCCACCACCTGCACCTTTGAAGGTAGGGGAATGGCTCCCCTTGGCGAGATTCTGTGGCCGAGAAAGTCAATTTGGGCTGCTCCAAACTGGCATTTGGCCGGGTTGACGATTAGCCCATGTTGGCTGAGGCGCTGGAAAAGAGAGCGCAAATGCGCGATGTGCTCGGCCTTGCTGGTGCTGGCCATGAGGATATCGTCCAGATAGACGAACAGGAAGCTCAGGTCCCGTAGGACGGAATCCATGAGCCGTTGGAAGGCCTGTGCGGCGTTCTTGAGCCCGAAGGGCATGCGCAGGAACTCGAACAGTCCGAAGGGGGTGATGACCGCCGTCTTCTGGACGTCTGCGTGGTGGACGGGGACCTGATGGTAGCCGCGAATCAGGTCGACCTTGGAAAAGACGGACTTTCCTGCTAGGTGTGCCGAAAAGTCTTGGATGTGCGGAATGGGGTATCTATCGGGCGTGGTGGCATCATTGAGCCGTCTGTAGTCGCCGCAGGGGCGCCAGCCACCGCCCGGCTTGGGCACAATGTGGAGGGGGGACGACCAGGGGCTGTTCGAGCGGCGGATGATGCCCAGTTTCTCCATCGTGGCGAATTCTTCCTTGGCCACCGCCATCTTGGCTGGGTCCAGGCGTCTGGCTCGGGCGAACACTGGTGGTCCCGTAGTGGCGATGTGGTGCTCGACACCATGCTTGGCTGCCGCGGCTGAGAAGGTCGGTTGTGTGAGCCTCGGGAAATCTGCAAGTAGGCGGGCGTAGTCGTCATCCGCCGGGGCAGAGCAGGACCCGACAAGGGCCGGGCTGTTGCTCTGCTGGCAGGCCAGTGAAGCGAAAGTTGCTGCGTCGATCAGGCGCCTGTCACGGACGTCGACCAGGAGTCCGTGGGTGCAAAGAAAATCGGCGCCCAGCAAGGGATGTGCCACCGAGGCCGTCACGAAATCCCACGTAAATCGCTGGCCGTTGAAACAAACCTCGGCCCGTCGCTTTCCAAAAGTAGCGATGGCTGCGCCATTTGCCGCCACGAGGGGTGGGCCGCTGCAGCCTGCCTGGATGTCCAGCTGGGAGGCAGGAATTATGCTGCATTGGGCTCCGGTGTCGCAAAGGAATCTGCGCCCTGAAAGGGAGTCGGTTATGTACAGCAGTTTACCTGCGGTGCCGATGGCCATCGTGGCGGCGGGGGTGCGGTCGAGTGGGCCTAGACGGCGGCGCGGGGCTGGCGCGTTGGGCTGGGCGGCCATCTTGGTTTGATCGAAAGAGCAGGGTGCTCTGCAGCGTTGGGCCTTGTGGCCGAAACGCGCGTGGTAGTAGCATGGTTCTGCGGCCTGGCGTGGCGGCACGCGCTCGGTGGTGTCGGGGGGCCTCGCGGCTGCACAGCCGAGTTGGGCGATGGCGAAGGCTTTGTCCGCGGTGGCTGCCAGTTGTACGCAGTCCGTGATCGGGGACCCCGCGAGGGCAGTCTGTACCTGCTGAGGAAGCAGGCTGAGGAAAAGGGCCCGAAACAAGAAGCACTGCGGTTCAGAGCCCAGGAGCGCAAGCATCCGGCTCATCAACTGGGTCGGGGTAGAGTCGCCGAGGCCTGGTAGTGAAAGAAGCCTACGGGCCCTCTCCTCCCCGGACAGGCCGTAAGCCTGCAGCAAGCGGCCCTTAATGGTTGAGTACTTGCCGGTCTGTGGTGGGTTCCCAGCAGGTCGAGAACTTCAGCGGCGGTGGAGCTTGCTAGTGCTGAGACTACGTGGAGGTACCTTTCTTCATTGTCTTGAACCCTGCGAAGGGTGAATTGGGCCTCCGCGTGCGCGAACCAAGCCGGTGCTTGGTGTTCCCAGAAGGTGGGGAGCTTCAAGGACGCAGCGCCGGCCGACATTGGGCTGCTGCTGGTTGCCGTTGGGTCGTTGCTGGCCTCTGTAGGGCTACGTGAGTCGGGGGCTTCGGCCGCCGACATTCGGGGTCACCAATGTGGGAGACTACAGCCTCCCGCGTAAAGAAATAGGCAACACAGCGAGCTACAAGAAATAGGTCTTTACTCCAACTCTCACAATACAGTACTGAATTCGTAAAGCCCGCGAGCCTGTGATGACTCACGGATTGGTCACCTGCTGGAACCTGATTGGTTTTCCTTCTCTCAGCAGCAGGCAAGTCTGAACATGCTTTATTCCTCTCAGCTTGCAACTGTCTTGCGGGGGGAGGGGAATACAGCAGTTAAAAGGGGATTATACAGGTTTATCTACATACACACAGTGTTTCCCCAATGTGGCAATGCCACAAGATCATCTGTTTTAACGATGTTGGTTGAGGGATAAGCATTGACCTGGACACCGGGAATTCCACTGCTCTTTGAATAGTGACATGAGATCTTTTATGTCTATCTGAGAGGGCAGACAGGGCCTCGGTTTAATGTCTCATCCGAAAGATAGCACCTCCGACAGTGCCGCACTCTCTCAGTACTGCATTAGAGTGTTAGCCTCGATAATGAGTTCAAGTCCCTGGAGTGGGATCTGAACCCACAACCTTCTGACTCAAAGGCAAGAGTGCTATGACTGAGCCATAGCTGACACTATAGAGTATATACGTTGCCTATTTTTTTCTTATAAGCAATACTTTAAACAGGGAGGGAGTTCCAGATTCCCACCACCCTTTGTGTGAAGTGCTTCCTGATATCACCCCCGAACATCCCAGCTCTAATTTTAAGGTTACGCCCCCTTGTTCTGGACTCATCCACCAGAAGAAATAGTTTCTCTCTATCTACACTGTCATAGAGTCATAGAGTTATACAGCACAGAAAGAGGCCCTTCGACCCATCGTGTCTGCGCCGCCCATCCATCCCTGTCCAGTCTAATCCCATTTTCCAGCATTTGGTCCATAGCCTTGTATGCAATGGCATTTCAAGTGCTCATCCAAATGCTTCTTGAATGTTGTGAGGGTTCCTGCCTCCACCACCCTTTCAGGCATTGAGTTCCACATTCCAACCACCCTCTGGGTGAAAAAGTTCCTCCTCAAATCCCCTCTAAATCTCCTGCCCCTTACCCTGAATCTATGCCCCCTTGTTATTGACCCCCCCACTAAGGGGAAAAGTTCCTCTTTATCTACCCTATCTATGCCCCTCATTATTTTGTACACCTCAATCAGGTCCCCCCTCAGCCTTCTCTGCTCCAAGGAAAACAACTCCAGCCTGTCCAGCCTCTCTTCATAGCTGAGGCTCTCCATCCCAGGTAACATCCTGGTGAATCTTCTCTGCACCCTCTCCAAAGCAATCACATCCTTCCTATAGTGAGGCGACCAGAACTGCACACAGTACTCCAGCTGTGGCCTCACCAGCGTTTTGTACAGCTCCATCATAACCTCCCTGCTCTTATATTCTATGCCTCGGCTAATGAAGGCAAGTATCCCATATGCCTTTTTAACCACCTTATCTACTTGTTCCGCTGCCTTCAGAGATCTATGTACATGTACACCGAGGTCCCTCTGACCCTCTGTACTTCCTAGGGTCCTACCACTCATTGTGTATTCCCTTGCCTTATTTGTCCGTCCAAAATGCATCACCTCGCACTTTTCAGGGTTAAATTCCATTTGCCACTTTTCCGCCCATCTGACCAACCCGTCTATATCGTCCTGTAGCCTGAGGCTTTCCCCCTTGCAATTTACCACCCCACCAATTTTCGTGTCATCTGCGAACTTACTGATCATCCCTTTTACATTCTCATCCAAATCATTTATGTAGATCACAAACAACAAGGGACCCAGCACCGATCCCTGAGGTACCCCACTGGACACAGGCTTCCAGTCACAAAAGCAACCTTCGACCATCACCCTCTGCCTCCTGCCACTCAGCCAGTTTAGGATCCAACGCGCCAAGGCACCCTGGATCCCATGGGCTCTTACCTTCTTGACCAGTCTCCTATGCGGGACTTTGTCAAAAGCTTTACTGAAGTCCATGTAAACCACATCCACAGCATTTCCCTCATCCACCTCCCTAGTCACCCCCTCGAAAAATTCAATCAGATTTGTCAGACATGATTTACCCTTGACAAAGCCATGCTGACTATCCCCGATTAATCCTTGCCTCTCCAAGTGGAGACTAATTTTGTCCCTCAGAATTTTTTCCAATAATTTCCCTACCACAGATGTTAGGCTCACTGGCCTGTAATTCCCTGGTTTATCCCTGCTACCCTTCTTGTATAATGGTACTACATTAGCTGTTCTCCAGTCCTCTGGTACATCCCCTGTGGCCAGAGAGGTTCTGAAAATTTGTGTCAGAGCCCCTGCAATCTCCTCCTTTGCCTCCCACAGCAACCTGGGATACATCTCGTCCGGGCCTGGGGATTTATCGACTTTTTGGCCTGCTAAAACCGCTAGCACCTCCTCCCTCTCGATGCTAATATGTTCAAGTATGTCACAATCCCCTTGCCCGATTTCTATGTCTGCATCGTCTTTCTCCATAGTGAACACAGATGCAAAAAATTCATTTAAAACCCCGCCTACATCATCTGGTTCTACACACAGATTGCCACTTTGGTCCCTAATGGGCCCTACCCTTTCCCTGGTTATCCTCTTGCCCTTAATATACTTATAAAACATCTTAGGATTTTCCTTTATTTTGCTCGCCAGTGTTATTTCATGGCCCCTCCTCGCCCTCCTAATTTCTTTTTTAAGTATGCCCCTGCCCTTTTTATACTCCTCTAGGGCTTCTTCCGTCTTTAGTCTTTTGTAACTGCCAAAAGCCCCCCTTTTATTTCTAATGCATTTTTGTATCTCCCTTGTCATCCAAGGTTCCCTTTGCTTGTTGGTCCCACCCTTGACCTTTACAGGAACATGTTGGCGCTGTACTCTCTCTATTTCCCTTCTGAAAGTCTCCCACTGTTTTGATGTGGATTTTCCTATAAGTAGCTGCTCCCAGTCCACTTTGGCCAGATCCTGCCTTATCATATTAAAATCGGCCTTCCCCCAATTTAGAACCCTTATTTCCGGGCCGTCTTTGTCTTTTTCCATGACCACCTTAAATTTCACCGAATTATGGTCACTGTCGCCAAAATGCTCTCCTACTGATACTTCCACCACTTGCCCGGCTACATTCCCCAGAATTAGGTCCAGTACCGCCCCCTCTCTTGTAGGACTTTCTACATGTTGGCTCAAAAAGCTCTCCTGGATGCACTTTAAGAATTCTGCACCCTCTAAGCCTTTCACACTCTGACTATCCCAATTAATATTGGGGAAGTTGAAATCCCCCACTATTATTACCCTATTATTTTCACACTTCTCTGAGATTTGCCTACATATCTGTTCCTCTATCTCCCCCTGACTGTTTGGGGGCCTATCGTACACTCCCAGCAAAGTGCTTGCCCCCTTTTTGTTTTTAAGTTCTACCCATATGGCCTCATTTGAGGAACCCGCTAATATATCATCCCTCCTTACAGCAGGAATTGACTCCTTAATTAATATCGCAACACCCCCTCCCCTTTTACACCCCCCTCTGTCTCGCCTGAAGATTCTATACCCCGGAATATTGAGCTGCCAGTCCTGACCCTCCCTCAACCATGTCTCCGTGATGGCAACAATATCGTACTCCCATGTGTTCAACAACAACTTCAGTTCATCCACCTTATTTGCAAGACTCCTTGCATTAAAATAAATGCCTTCCAGCCCTGCCATATTCCCTTTTGCCTTCACATATTTGCTCTGCCTTCCCAGCTGACTTGTTTTTTCCTCTGTATTTGGCTGTAAATCACCCCCTACTATAGCTCCACTCTGTACCCCATCCCCCTGCCAAGTTAGTTTAAACCCCCCCCAGCAGTGCTAGCAAACCTCCCCGCAAGGATATTGGTTCCCCTCTGGTTCAGGTGTAAACCGTCCGACTTGTACAAGTCCCACCTTTCCCAGAAGCAGTCAACTCCTTTATTCATCTTAAACACCTTTATTGGATCATCCCTCAATCTTAATATACTCGAGGGAGTACAAGCAACATGTCCTCATAATTTAACCCTTTTAGCGCAGGTATCACTCTGGTGACTGCGCTGCTGCCTCTCCAAGGCCGTGATGACCCAGCAGGTAAATGCACTGCACGATGTAGTACTGACCATACAGACCAGAAAATTTTGATCCCTGGTCTATGGTGATCTCAGCTAAGGTGGAAAGGGAGTACGTCAATTGGCTTTGCTGTACCCAGGGCTAAAGAGGGAATAACCAACAGCTCCAATTGTCTTTGATAGAACACCTGCTAGAAAGTAAATCAGGTGAAAACAGGATCAGGCTCCATTGTGAACTGGGAATGGTGGAATAAGCTACATATACGATGGCTATATAATCCAGGCACCTGGGGGAAATCAAGGAACAAAATGATCTTTGTCTTCCTGCGCTATATTAGTGCACAAAGAAATTGTCTTCAGTATATTTTCTTCCATCAATCAATGAGATTGCATCTGTCTCATTGTGAGAATCATTTCCAACATGAGAGTCTAACCACCTCCCCTTGACATTCAATGGTATTACCATCGCCGAATACCCTGGGGGTCACCATTGACCAGAAACTTAACTGGACCAGCCACATAAATACAATGGCTACAAGAACAGGTCAGAGGCTGGGTATTGTGTGGCGAGTAACTCAACTCCTCACTCCCAAAGCCTTTCCACCATCTACAAGGCACAAGTCAGGAGTGTCATAGAAACATAGAAACATAGAAGATAGGAGCAGGAGTAGGCCATTCGGCCCCTCGAGCCTGCTCCGCCATTCAATGAGATCATGGCTGATCATCCAAACTCAGTACCCTGTCCCTGCCTTCTCCGTATATCCCTTGATCCCTTTAGTCTTAAGAAATATATCTAACTCCTTCTTGAATATATTTAAAGACTTGGCCTTAACTGCCTTCTGTGCTAGAGAATTCCACAGGTTCACCACTCTCTAGGTGAAGAAATTCCTCCTCATCTCTGTCCTAAATGGCTTACCCCTTATCTTTAGGCTGTGACCCCTGGTTCTGGACTCCCCGACCATCGGGAACATCCTTCCTGTATCTAGACTGTCCAGTCCTGTCAGAATTTTATAAGTTTCAATGAGATCCCCTCTCATTCTTCTAAACTCCAGCGAATATAAGCCCAATCGACCCAATCTCTCCTCATACATCATTCCTGCCATCCCAGGTATCAGTCTGGTGAATCTTCGCTGCACTCCCTCCATGGCAAGAACATCCTTCCTCAGATAAGGCAACCAAAACTGCACACAATACTCAAGATGTGGTCTCACCAAGACCCTGTACAACTGCATCCAGTACTCAAAGCCTCTCGCTATGAAGGCCAACATAACATTTGCCTTCTTAACCGTCTGCTGCACCTGCATGCTTACCTTCAGTGACTGGTGCACAAGGACACCCAGGTCTCGTTGCACTTCCCATTCTCCCAATCTATTGCCGTTCAGATAATAATCTGCCTTCCTGTTTTTGCCACCAAAGTGGATAACCTCGCATTTATCCACATTATACTGCATCTGCCATGCTTCTGCCCAATCACCCAACCTGTCCAAATCATACTGGAGCTTCTCGGCATCCTCCTCACAGCACACACGTCCACCCAGCTTTGTGTCGTCTGCAAACTTGGAGATATTACATCTAGTTCCCTCGTCTAGATCATTAATATATATTGTGAATAGCTGGGGTCCTAGGACCGATCCCTGCGGTACCCCACTAGTCACTGCCTGCCACTCGGAAAAAGACCCGTTTATTCCAACTCTTTGCTTCCTGTCTGCCAACCAGTTCTCTATCCAAGTCAGTACCTTGCCCCCAATCCCATGTGCCTTAACTTTACATGCTAATCTCTTATGCGGGACCTTATCGAAAGCCTTCTGAAAGTCCAAATACACCACATCCACTGGTTCTCCCTTATCTAGATTAGTCAAGCACGATTTACCTTTTGTAAATCCATGTTGGCTTTGTCAGATCCTGTCACTGTTTTCCAAGTGCTCTGCTATTACATCTTTTATAATGGACTCTAGCATTTTCCCCACTACCGATGTCAGGCTTACCGGTCTATAATTCCCCGTTTTCTCTCTACCACCTTTTTTGAATAGTGGGGTAACATTAGCTACCCTCCAATCCATGGGAACTGTTTCAGAGTCTATAGAATTTTGGAAGATGACCAGCAATGCATCTATTATTTCTAGGGCCACTTCCTTAAGTACCCTAGGATGTAGATTATCAGGCCCTGGGGATTTATCGGCCTTCAATCCCGTCAATTTCCCTAACACCATTTCCCTACAAATACTGATTTCATTCAGTTCCTCCCTCTCATTAGACCCTATGTTCCCCGACATCTCTGGGAGGTTATTTGTGTCCTCCTTTGTGAAGACAGAACTAAAGTATGTATTTAATTGGTCTGCCATTTCTTTGTTCCCCGTTATAAATTCCCCTGATTCTGACTGCAAGGGACCTACGCTTGACTTCACCAATCTTTTTCTCTTCACATATCTATAAAAGCTTTTACAGTCAGTGTTTATGTTCCCTGCAAGCTTACTCTTATATTCTATTTTCCCCCTCTTAATTAATCCCTTTGTCCTCCTTTGCTGAATCCTAAACTGTCCCCTATCCTCAGGTTTGCTGCTTTTTCTGGCCAATTTATATGTCCTCTCTTTGGATCTTATGCTATCCCTAATTTCCCTTGTTAGCCATGGTTGAGTCACCCTTTTTGTTTTATTTTTATGCCAAACAGGGATGAACAAATTCTGTAGTTCATCCATGCGATCTTTAAATGTTTGCCATTGCCTATCCACCGTCAACCCTTTGAGTAACATTCATCAATCAATCCTACCCAACTCGCGCCTCATACCATCATAGTTTCCTTTATTTAAATTCAGGACCCTAGTCTCTGAGTCAACAACTTCACTCTCCATCTTAATGAAGAATTCTATCATATTATGATTGCTCCGCCCCATGGGGCCTTGCACAACAAGATTGCTAATTATTCCTTTCTCATTACATAATACCCAGTCTAAGATGGCCTGATCTCTAGTTGGTTCCTCGACATATTATAGATACATAGATAGATACATAGAAGATAGGAGCAGGAGTAGGCCATTCGGCCCTTCGTGCCTGCTCCGCCATTCGATGAGATCATGGCTGATCTTTTAATTCAGTATCCCGTCCCCGCCTTCTCTCCGTAACCCTTAACCCCTTTTGCCCGTAGAAATATATCTAATTCCCTCTTAAATATATTTAATGAGCTGGCGTACACTGCCCTCTGTGGCAATGAGTTCCACAGGTTCACCACTCTCTGAGTGAAGAAATTCCCCCTCATCTCTGTCCTAAATGGTTTAGCCCTTATCCTCAAATTATGTCCTCTAGTTCTGTTCTCACCCGCCAAGGGAAACATTCCTTCTGCATCCAGTCTGTCTAGACCTGTCAGAATTTTATACACTTCTATGAGGTCCCCTCTCAATCTTCTAAACTCCAGTGTGTACATCCCTAAACTACATAGTCTCTCCTCATAGGTCATTCCCGCCATTCCTGGTATCAGCCTGGTGAATCGCCGCTGCACCCCCTCCATGGCAAGAACATCCTTCCTCAGATGAGGCGACCAAAACTGTACACAGTACTCGAGGTGTGGTCTCACCAGTGCCCTGTACAGCTGCAGCAAGGTATCCCTGTTCCTGTATTCTAACCCTTTTGCTATGAAGGCCAGCATACCGTTTGCCTTCTTGACCGCCTGTTGCACCTGCATGCTCGCCTTCAGTGACTGGTGTACAAGAACACCCAGGTCTCTCTGTACTTCCCCCTCTCCCAATCTATTGCCATTTAAATAATAATTTGCCCTCCCGTTCCTGCACCCAAGGTGGATAACTTCGCACTTGTCCACATTATAGTGCATCTGCCATTTATCCGCCCAATCGCCCAGTCTGTCCAAATCGCTCTGGAGCTTCCTGGTCTCTTCCTCTGAGCCCACCCCCCCTCCTAGTTTAGTGTCGTCTGCAAATTTGGAAATGCTGCATCCGACTCCCTGATCCAGGTCATTAATGTAAATTGTGAACAGCTGGGGGCCCAGGACAGATCCCTGTGGTACCCCACTTGTTACTGCCTGCCATTCAGAAAATGAGCCGTTTATTCCAACTCTCTGTTTTCTATCTGACAGCCAGTTCCCTATCCACGCCAAAACTTTCCCCTTTATCCCATGAGCCTCAATTTTCCATGCTAATCTTTTATGTGGGACCTTATCGAAGGCCTTTTGGAAGTCCAGGTACACCACATCTACTGGCTCTCCCCCATCTATTCTACCAGTTACTCCCTCAAAAAATTCCAATAGATTAGTCAAGCACGATTTACCCTTTGTAAATCCATGTTGACTCTGTCCTATCCTGTCCCCATTTGCTAAGTGCTCCGCTATTTCATCCTTAATGATGGACTCCAGCATTTTGCCCACAACTGATGTAAGGCTTACAGGTCTGTAATTACCTGCTTTTTCCCTACCCCCCTTTTTGAATAGTGGGGTAACGTTAGCTACCCTCCAATCCATCGGCACTGTTCCCGAGTCTAATGAATTCTGAAAAATCATCCTTAGTGCATCCGCTATCTCTAGGGCCACCTCCTTCAGTACCCTAGGATGCATGTTATCAGGCCCTGGGGATTTGTCCACCTTCAATCCCTTTAGCTTCCTTAACACCATATCCTTAGAGATATTGATTTGCGTCAGTTCCTCCTTTGCCAATGTCCCTATTTTTCCCGATATCCCAGGGAGGTTTTTTGTGTCTTCCTTCGTAAAGACTGACCCAAAGTATGCATTTAGTTGATCTGCCATTTCCTTATTTCCCATTATATATTCCCCCGTATCATATTGGTCCAGGAAACCATCCCGTATACTCTCCAGGAATTCCTCCTCCACAGTATTGTTACTAATTTGGTTAGCCCAATCTATATGTAGATTAAAGTCACCTATGATAACTGCTGTGCCCTTATTGCACGCGTCTCTAATTTAATGCCATCCCCAACCTCCGCATTACTGTTTGGGGGCCTGTATACAACTCCCACTAATGTTTTCTGCCCCTTGGTATTTCTCAGCTCTACCCATACAGATTCCACATCATCAGAGCTAATATCCTTCCTTACAATTGTGTTAATCTCCTCTATAACCAGCAATGCTACCCCACCTCCTTTTCCTTTTTGCCTGTCTTTCCTGAATATTGAATACCCCTGGATATTGAGTTCCCAGCCTTGGTCACCCTGGAGCCATGTTTCCGTAATCCCAATCATATCATATCCGTTTACATCTATTTGCACAGCTAATTCATCCACCTTATTATGAATGCTCCTTGCATTAAGACACAAAGGCCTAGAAATTGAGTGGGCTTAGCGCCCATTTTGCGGCGCTAGAGGGCATTGCGCTGGACTTACAGCCGGTTTTGAAATTGACTAGGGCCCAACATCGGCGTTACACCGGTAGCGCTGCGCCGGCACCGATGACGTCATCGGTGTGCGCAGCGTCCCGGTTGCCGTGGTGACGGGCCCCAGCGCCGAAATTCAGTTGCGGCCGCCTCGCCCGTGGCAGCCGCAACTAAGACTCTGGCAACAGAGTCTTGCACGACTTTGCGCCGGCGCATAAAGGTGGAGCGGCGGCCGGCCGCTTTCCCGCCGGCCGCCTGCCCGCACCTCCCTCCCCGGACTCCCCCACCCCCCCCCCCCGCGGAACAGATGCTTCTCGGCTGCGAGCCCGGCACTTCCCCGAGGTGCCGGGCTCATTTTTGTGGCGATTTAACCGGCCAGCGGGCGGGTGCAGGCAGCTCCTCCTTAACTGAAGGAGGAGGCCTGCACTTCCCGAGCCTGCCGCACCGCATCGGGCGCCGCAGCGCCGGAATAGCGCCGCAATGCGGCGCGTAGCGCCAGTTTTCAGGCGCAAACAGCCTTCAGTAGCGCCGGCAGCCGTTTGGGCGTGGCGCTACTGAATTTTTGGCGCGCACAGCGCGACTTAGCACCGGCGCTAAATTTCCGGCGTTAAGCCCCGGCGCAGCGCAAACTCAATTTCTAGGCCAAAGCCTTCAGGCTTGTTTTTTTAACACTCTGTGGAATACTCTCCACTTGCCTGGATGAGTGCTGCTCCAACAACACTCAAGAAGCTCGACACCATCCAGGACAAAGCAGCCCACTTGATTGGCACCCCATCCATCACCTTAAACATTCACTCCCTCCACCACTGACGCACCGTGGCTGCAGTGTGTACCATCTACAAGATGCACTGCATCAACTCGCCAAGGCTTCTTCGACAGCACCTCACAAGCCCGTGATCTCCACCACCTAAAAGGACAAGGGCAGCAGGCGCATGGGAACACTACCACCTCCAAGTTCCCCTCCACGTCACACACCATCCTGACATGAAAATATATCGCCGTTACTTCATCGTCGCTGGGTCAAAATCCTGGAACTCCCTCCCTAACAGCACTGTGGGAGCACCTTCACCACACGGACTGCAGCAGTTCAAGGGGACGGCTCACCACCACCTTCTCAAGGGCAACTAGGGATGGGCAATAAATGCTGGCCTTGCCAGCGACCCACACATCCCATGAATTAATTTTTAAAAAGGTACAGCTTTCTGGCATTTAGATTTTAACCTTTTGTTAAAACTCTGGAGTAAGTTTCCAAAATTTTTACTCGTGTGGCAGAGCCACCGAGGGACTCTGAACAACTGTACATAATTCCCTTTAACGATGTGTTAGCTATAGACTAAATTTGTACCATTGTATATACTGTTTGCGTGTACAGTGCGCGGTCCCTTTAAGAGCGCGGGCAAACGCGATAACGCCATGCCGCTAATCACGTGATCACCCAAATGTGGGAAAAACGTGATGACATCATAACGCCATCCACGGGACTGCCCTGGCAGTCCTCGTGGAGCCTCCGACCTGTTAAGACCTGTTTTCATAGTTCTCTTGCATCAATCTGTTTAAACTTGTTCGTTTGACATTAAAAACCTTTTTGATTGATTGCCTGCATCGAACTCAATCTCTAGATAGGAATTTGACCATTCCTACACAAGCAGTTTAAAGTTCTACATCAAGAAACAATTTCCCTTTTCTTCCTGCCATGGCCTGTAACGTTCCATTGGCATTTCCTCTGATTCTAAATCCTTAAGACCAGGACAGATAAGATTAGGGCAATCTTTATGGAATCGTATTCATAGAATCATAGAAAATTATGGCACAGCAGGAGGCCATTCAACTCATCATGTCTGTGCCGGCCAAAAAAGAGCAATCCAGCGTAATCTCACTTTCTAGCTCTTGGTCCGTAGCCTTGTAGGTTACGGCACTTCACGTGTATATCCAAGTACGTTTTAAATGTGATGAGAGTTTCTGCCTCTACCACCCTTTCAGGCAGTGAGTTCCAGACCCCCACCACCCTCTGGGTGAAAAAAGTTCTCCTCTACTCCCCTCTAATCCTTCTACCAATTACTTTAAATCTATGCCCCCTGGTGATTGACCTCTCTGCTAGAGGAAATACATCCTTCCTATCCACTCTATCTACGCCCCTCATAATCTTATTCACCTCAATTAGGTCTTCCCTCAGCCTCCTCTGTTCCAAAGAAAACAACCCGAGCCTATCCAATCTTTCCTCATAGCTAAAATTCTCCAGTCCTAGCAACATCCTCGTAAATCTCCTCTGTACCCTCTCTAATGCAATCACATTTTTCCTGGAATGTTGTGACCAGAACTGTGCACAGTACTCTAGCTGTAGCCTAATTAGTGTTTTATACAATTCAAGCATAACCTCCCTGCTTACAATCAATGCCTCGGCTAATAAAGGAAAGTATCCCATGTGCCTTCTTAACCACCTTATCTACCTGTCCTGCTACCTTCAGGGATCTGTGGACATGTACTCCAAGGTCCCTCTGTTCCTCTACCTCTACTTCTCAGTATCCTACCATTTATTGTGTATTCTCTTGCCTTGTTAGCCCTCCCCAAATACATTACATCACACTTCTCTGGATTGAATTCCATTTGCCACTTTTCTGCCCACCTGACCAGTCCATTGACCTCTTCCTGCAGTCTACAGCTTTCTTCCTCACTGTCAACCACACGGCCAATTTTTGTATCATCTGCAAACTTCTTAATCATGCCCCCTACATTGAAGTCTAAATCATTGATATATACCACAAAAAGCAAGGGACCGAGTACTGAGCCCTGCAGAACCCCACTGGAAACAGTCTTCCAGTCACAAAAACACCCTTCGACCATTACCCTTTGCTTCCTGCAACTGAGCCAATTTTGGATCCAACTTGCCATTTTCCCTTGGATTCCATGGGCTTTTACTTGTCTGACCAGTCTGCCATGTGGGACTTTATCAAAAGCAGGCCAGTAAGCCTATCCTCAGTGGTGGGCAAATTGTTGGAAAAAGTTCTGAGGGACAGAATTAATCATCATTTAGAACTTTTTCCAATCCACAGGGGGAAAAATTTGGTTGCTTTGCACTTCCCGTTAGTGCCCTAAGAGGGCAAAGAAACTAACGCCTGGGCGTGGTAGCGGTGGTGGTAACATTTAGTGCCCCATGGCACTGCACCCGGCGATGACGTCATCGCCGGGCGCAGTACCCCGCTCGCGCCCCAGCCGCGATATTCCCTCGCAGCGCCCCAAGAGGGAGGCGGGGCGCTTCCAGTAGCGCCCCGCTTCCCTCTTGGGGCGCTACCACTCAATTTCGGCTGCTGGGGCACTAATTTTTTCGGGACGCTCCTAAGTTAGCGGCCCAAAGGGGCTGTGACTCAATTTTTCCCCCACATAGACTACATCAAATGCACTACCCTCATCGACTCTCCTTGTTACCTCCTCAAAAATTTCAATCAAGTTAGTCAGACATGATCTTCCCTTAATAAATCCATGCTGACTGTCCTTGATTAATCCGTGCCTTTCCAAATGATGATTAATTCTGTCCCTCAGAACTTTTTCCAACAATTTGCCCACCACCGAGGTTAGGCTTACTGGCCTGCAATTACACGGTCTATCCCTTTCTCCATTTTTAAACAATGGTACAATGTTGACAGTCCTCCAGTCCTGTGGCACCACACCTATAGCCCGAGAGGTTTGGAAAATGATGGTCAGGGCCTCTGTTATTTCCTCCCTTGCTTCTCTTAACAGCCTGGGATACATTTCATCCGGCCCTGGTGATTTATCTACTTTCAAAGATGCTAAACCCCTAATATTTTCTCTCTCACTATGTTTATCTCATTTAATATTTCACACTCCTCCTTCTTAACTACAATGTCTGCATCATCCCTCTTTTTGGCGCAAAGTATTCATTAACAACCATACCCACGTCTTCTGCCTCCTATTGGCTCCAGAAACCTTCTCTTCGTTCTCCAGCTATCTAATGCTCCTGTGGATATGTGTCTGTCTTTTGATTAAGCTTTGTTCCATGAGTGTCTATCTCCTACCCATTGCCACAAAAGGTGAATATCTGGTTAGTGAAGAGAACCATTTCCTAAACCCCTGAATTCCAGAGTAGGCTCTTGAGAAAGAAAGCACGTCACAGCCAATAGTGTACTTTTGAAATGTAGAAAACGCGGCAGCCAATTTGCACACTGCAATTTCCTACAAACAGTGATAATAACCAGATAATCTGTTTTTAGTGATGTTGGTTGAGGGATAATTATTGGCCAGGACCCAGGGAGAACTCCCCTGCTCTTCTTCAAAATAGTGGCGTGGGATCTTTTACATCTCATCTGAAAGTTGGTACCTCCAACAGTGGTGCACTGGAGTGTCAGACTAGATCTCTCTGGAGTGGAATGTGAACCCACGACCTTCGGACTTTGCGGAGAGAGTGCTACCCACTGAGCCGGGGCTGGCACCACTCACACTGTTCACATTTATGCAGCTTTCCGTTATGTTTGCAGACTTAACTTGCGTCATTGACAATAGTGCTATTCTCAGTTCTGTTTCTGAAAGGGAAAGTTATCGCAAAAAACGTTTATTTTTGTTTGAAGAAAGAGAAGAGTGGTGCAAAATTTTTTATCACAATTGTGTCGCGTTTGTGTGCTGCGATGGTGCGTTTTGGTACCATTAGATTGTATGTTTACAAACCCAAAAAAGGTTTGCCAGATGTCTTATGAAGACTGTCCCTTTAATGAATCACAGCCTTTTGTCATATTTTGGAGGAAGGGGAAGATCACATGACTCCACCCAATATGTCTCTGAAAGGAATGGGCGTCATTGTTATTTTTCCTGGTTGGCCAGGCAACCAAACATTTTTATTTTGTTTTTTTCTCTCCTTAAATTCCCACATAATAATCCCATCAACTGGCTGTTGTGCCGTTTGAATGGCCAGTTGCATAAGAATAGCACAGATTGCCTCAGTTTTAGATTGCCCCTCCCTGTGTGGATATGCCTC
This sequence comes from Somniosus microcephalus, assembly GCF_052327205.1. Lineage (NCBI taxonomy): Eukaryota > Metazoa > Chordata > Chondrichthyes > Squaliformes > Somniosidae > Somniosus > Somniosus microcephalus. The sequence continues at coordinate 41,038,219 of NC_141013.1, forward strand.
ATTGTTCCAGCCAGACTGAAACTGAAACATTGCTGTGTATGCAATTGCAGATGTTAACCATTGTCCACCACTGCGGGAGGACGTTTGTATGCCAATGTGTTACACCGCTGGACCACATTCTCCCTGATTTACATGGCAGACTTTGCACACTTTCAGCAAATGCTTTCACACTCCACGTGATATCAAGAAATGGCTGAGCGCACTGGATGCAGCAAAGGCTATGGGCCCCGACAACAACCCGGCTATCGTGCTGAAGACTTGTGTTCCAGAACTAGCGGCGCCTCTAGCCAAGCTGTTCCAGTACAGCTACAACGCTGCCATATATCCGACAATGTGGAAAACTGCCCAGGTATGTCCTGTCCACAAAAAGCAGGACAAATCCAATCCAGCCAATTACCGCCCCATCAGTCTACTCTCAATCATCAGCAAAGTGATGGAAGGTGTCATCGACAGTGCTATCAAGTGACACTTACTCACCAATAACCTGCTCACTGATGCCCAGTTTGGGTTCTGCCAAGACCACTCAGCTCCTGACCTCATTACAGCCTCGGTCCAAACATGGACAAAGGAGCTGAATTCCAGAGGTGAGGTGAGAGTGATTGCCCTTGACATCAAGGCAGCATTTGACCGGGTGTGGCATCAAGGACCCCTAGTAAAACTGAAGTCAATGGGAATCGGGAGGAAAACTCTCCACTGGCTGGAGTCATACCTAGCACAAAGGAAGATGGTTGTGGTGATTGAAGGTCAATCATCACAGCCCCAGGACATCGCTGCAGGAGTTCCTCAGGGCAGTGTCCTAGGCCCAACCATTTTCAGCTGCTTCATCAATGGCCTTCCCTCCAACATAAGGTCAGAAATGGGGATGTTCGCTGATGACTGCACAGTGTTCAGTGCCATTCACAACTCCTCTGATAATGAAGCATTCCATGCCTGCATGTAACAAGACCTGGATGGCATTCAGGCTTGGGCTGATAAGTGGCAGGTAACATTTGCGCCACACAAGTGCCAGGCAATGACTATCTCCAACAAGCGAGAGTCTAACCACCACCCCTTGACATTCAACAGCATTACCATCGCCGAATCCCCCACCATCAACATCCTGGGGATCACCATTGACCAGAAACTTAACTGGACCAGCCACATAAATACTGTGGCAACAAGAGCAGGTCAGAGGCTGGGTATTCTGTGGCGAATGACTCATCTCCTGACCCCCCAAAGTCTTTCCACCATCTACAAGGCACAAGTCAGGAGTGTGATGGAATACTCTCCACTTGCCTGGATGAGTGCAGCTCCAACAACACTCAAGAAGCTCGACACCATCCAGGACAAAGCAGCCCGCTTGATTGGCATCCCATCCACCACCTTAAACATTCACTCCCTCCACCACCGGCGTACCGTGGCTGCAGTGTGTACCATCTACAAGATGCACAGCAGCAACTCGCCAAGGCTTCTTCGGCAGCACCTCCCAAACCCGCGACCTCTTCCACCTAGAAGGACAAGGGCAGCAGGCGCATGGGAACACCACCACCTCCAAGTTCCCCTCCAAGTCACACACCATCCTGACTTAGAAGTATATCGCCATTCCTTCATCGTCGCTGGGTCAAAATCCTGGAACTCCCTCCCTAACAGCGCTGTGGGAGTACCATCATCACACGGACTGCAGCAGTTCAAGAAGGCGGCTCACCATCTTCCCAAGGGCAACTAGGGATGGGCAATAAATGCTGGCCTTGCCAGCGACGCCCACGTCCCAGAAATGAATTAAAAAAAGCAAAAGGTAGTAGAAATCTGGAACTCTCTTCCCCCGAAAGGCTGTGGATGCTGGGGGACGTTTGGAGCTTTCACGACTGAGTTCGATGGATTTTTGTTAGTTAAGGGTATCAAGGGACATGGAGCAAAGGCGGGTAAATAGATTTGATCATCCATGATAGAATGGAATGACTTTATCATATTCTCAGGACATCACAAAGTGTTTCAAAACCAAATGAATTACTTTTAAAGTTATATAAGCAAACACAACAGCAAATATCCACACAGAAAGATCACACAAATAGCAGATAAAACCAATGCCGGAGACAGTTGCTGAGGTAAAACCAATGATCTGCTGTTTTGATGGCGTTGGTTGAAGGAGGAATGTTTGCCAGGACATCGGGGATCTCCCTGATCTTCTTCAAATAGTGCCAAGGGATCTTTTACATCCACCCGAACAAGTGGATGGTGCTTTAATCTCGCTTCCCATCCCGAAGATTATTCCAACAATGCAGCCGTCGACCTGGAGTATGGTCCCAAAATGTTCTGAAGGCTGTTTATGCATCAGTTATGCCATAAGGATGGGATGACTGCCCACTGGTGCTGTGCGCTGCTGCCGCCACTGGGATTCATAGTGAAAGGGAGTGGGGTCTTAGAGCATATTTGATTAATGTTAATGTAGAATAGATTGCTCTTTTAATTAGCTCTGTTGTTCAATGACTTCATCAGGTATATCGAGGTCTGGCTGGGATGGAGTGGCACATTTTAGTGAAGCAGACAGATGTTTTAGTGTGGAGAGGTCAGGGTAGCATCAAGGCTTTGGGACATGTGGTGATGGAAGTTTTCAAAGGGGAGAGCTTTAATGTGAATAAAGAAATAAAAGAAAGACTTGCATTTATATAGCAAACTTCATGACCTCAGAACATCCCAAAGCACTTTACAGCCAATTAATTACTTTTGAAGTGTAGTCATTGTTCTAATGTAGGAAATGCGACAGCCAATCTGTGCACAGCAAGCTCCCACAAACAGCAATGTGATTTTGATTGAGGAATAAATAAGAAGAAGAAATATTGGCCAGGGCACCAGGGATTAACTCCCCTGCTCTTCTTTGAATAGTGTCATGGAGTATTTTTCACCCACCTGGGAGAGCAGACAGGGCCTCGGTTTAACATCTCATCCGAAAGACGGCATCTCCGACAGTGCAGCACTCCCTCAGTACTGCACAGGAATGTCAGCATGGATTCATGTGCTCAAGTCTCTGGAGTGGGACTTGAACCCACAACCTTCTGACCCAGAGTGCTACCCACTGAGCCACAGTTGAGGCCTAATGTGTGTATCACTCATAAGCTGCCTGTGAATTTTCCTGACATCCAGCACAGAGATTCTTCCGAGTCACAGTTCTCCTGAGTCTGAGCTCCAGGATCCACAGCAGCCATCTCCCCCGGCTATTAGATTTCACCCTTTCTGAATAATGAAGTTGTGAAGGGCACAGCAAGCACCCACGATATGAGAGACCTGCTTGAGAACATGCTGCAGTGGCCTTCCTGATCTATCAAGGCAGCAAGACCATCCTTTTAGAATCCCATTTTCAATGTCCATTCCAATGTGACAATGGGCTTTATTGTACCGATGTTCAGCTAGTAAGGTTGGCACTTGAAGTGGGAGCATGAGCCATGGAAGCAACGGATGTGCCAAAAAACCGTCGTATTATTTCACTGCCTTCACCGAATAAAGCGAGGAAGCTGGACTATCACATGACAAAAGCATTCTGACAAGTCTCTGGAAATCTGGCATTGACATAAACAATTCATTGTAGCTGGTCACAATCTGAGCATTATCGGAGGAGTTGCGAATGGCACTGAACACTGTGCAGTCATCAGCGAACATCCCCACTTCTGACCTTATGATGGTGGGAAGGTCATTGATGAAGCAGCTGAATGTGGTTGGGCCGAGGACACTCAAGGGATTAGATTGACATAATATGCAAGGCAGGAGCTGGATTGTTCTAATTGTTCAGACTCTGAGCATCCTCCTTCTTCTTAGGCTGTCCCTTGGAACCGAGGATGACTTGCTTCCACATTAAGAATGAGTTCTCAGGTGATTGATGAGTCCAATGCGGGACCTACAGTCTCTATCACAGGTGGGGCAGATGGTGGTTGAAGAGGCGGGTGGGTGGGGTGCTTGGGTTGAAGTGCGCTCCTTCCGTTGTTTGCGCTTGGCTTCCGCTTGCTCCCGGCGAAGAGACTCGAGGTGTTTGCCGCCTTCCCGGATGCTTCTCCTCCACTTTGTGCGGTCTTGGGCCAGGGATTCCCGGGTGTCGGTGGGGATGTTGCACACATGTGTCATTCCAAAATGGATGAACAGTCCCATTGAAGATGGACTATTACAGACGCTTGTGTCTGCACTCACTCGGAGGTCGAACTCCAAACCATCGTCAACACCTTCACTGAAGCGTACGAGAGCATGGGCCTTACTCTAGATATCCGTAAGACAAAGGTCCTCTACCAACCTGCCCCCGCCACACAGTACTGCCCCCCGATTAACAAAATCCACGACAAGGCCTTGGACAATGTGGACCACTTTCCATACCTCGGGAGCCTACTGTCAACAAGGGCAGACGTCGACGACGAAGTCCAACACCGCCTTCAGTGTGCCAGTGCAGCCTTCTGTTGCCTGAGGAAGAGAGTGTTTGAAGACCAGGACCTCAAACCCAGCACTAAGCTCATGGTCTACAGAACAACAGTGATACCCGCCCTGCTGTATGCCTCAGAGACATGGACCATATAGAGCAGGCACCTCAAAGCACTGGAGAGGTACCACCAATGCTGCCTCTGCAAGATCCTGCAAATCTATTGGCAGGATAGGCACACCAACGTCAGTGTTCTAGCTCAGGCCAACATCCCCAGCATCGAAGCTTTGACCACGCATGATTAGCTCCGATGGGCGGGTCACATTGTCCGCATGCCCAATACAAGACTCCCAAAACAAGCGCTCTACTTGGAGCTCCGGCACGGCAAGAGAGCCCCAGGTGGGCAGAGGAAACACTTAAGGACACCCTCAAAACCTCCTTGAAAAAGTGTAACATCCCCATCGACACCTGGGAATCCCTGGCCCAAGACCGCACAAAGTGGAGGAGAAGCATCCGGGAAGGCACCGAACACCTTGAGTCTCTTCGCCGGGAGCAAACGGAAGCCAAGCGCAGGCAGCGCAAGGAGCGCACGTCAACCCAAGCACCCCACCCACCCGCCCCTTCAACCACCGTCTGCCCCACCTGTGACAGAGACTGTAGATCCCGCATTGGACTCATCAGTCACCTGAGAACTCATTTTTAATGTGGAAGCAAGTCATCCTCGGTTCCGAGGGACTGCCTAAGGAGAAGACAACCACTGGCACAGCAGCCTGGGCACCTGAGCGATGTAACGCTGCTGACTAAACCATCAGCTGTGGCGCAGTTGGTAGCACACTCACCTCTGAGTCCAAAGCTTGTGGGTTCAAGTCCCATTCCAGAGACTTGAGCATAAATATCTAGACTGACACTTCAGTGCAGTACTGATGGAGTGCTGCACTGTCAGAGGTACCGTTGTTCAGATGAGACGTTAAACTGAGGCCCCACCTGCCCATTCAGGTTGATGGAAATGATCCCATGTCTCTATTTCAAAGAAGAGCAGGGAAAATCTCCCCGGTGTCCTGGGGCCAATATTTATCCCTCAATCAACATCGCTAAAAACAGATTATCTGGTCAATCATCACAATTGGCTGCTGCATTTCCCTACATTACAACACCTCAAATAAAAAAAGTACTTCATTGGCTGTGAAGTACTTTGGGAGGTCCTGAGGTTGTGAAAGGTGCTAAAACAATGCAAAACAGGACGGTATGACTATGAGTGAGACAGGTACGGGTATCCAGGAGGTAGTGTTGAAGGAGCCGCAGCCCTTGCTCTTGTCAAAGAAGTTCGAGATTCTTACTCCCTGTGAGGGCGGGAGTGGGGACTGCAGGGAGGATGAGCAACCTGGCCACAGCACCGTGGAACAGGGGGCCATTCAAGTGGGGGGAGTAAAAAGAAATGTTGTAGTGGTAGGGGATAGTATCATTAGGGCGATAGATAGGGTTCTCTGCAGTCGAGAGCGGGAGTCCCGAAGGCTGTGTTGCCTGGGTTAAGGACATCTCTTCTGGGCTGGAAAGAAACTTGGAGTGGGAGGGGGAGGATCCAGTTGTCATGGTCCATGTTGGTACAAACGACGTAGATAGGACAAGGAAGAAGGTTCTGTTAAAGGAGTATGAACAGCTAGGGGTCAAATTAAAAAACAGAACCTCAAGGGTAATCTCTGGATTATTACCTGAGCCACGAGCGAATTTGGCTAGGATAAATAAAATTAGACAGTTAAATGCGTGGCTCCAAGACTGGTGTGGGAAAAATGGGTTTTGCTTCTTGGGACACTGGCACCAGTACTGGGACAGGAGGGAGCTGTTCCGTTGGGATGGACTTCACTTGGCCAGTGCTGGGACTAGAATCCTGGCGAATCATATAACTAGGGCTGTAGAGAGGGCTTTAAACTAATTAGTGGGGGGGGGAGCTTTCTAGAGAGCAAATAATAAAAATGACAACGGAGAAGGTCATAGACTTAGGTAGCAGTGGGGGAATTAAAAAACAGAACGTGTCAGGAAGGGACAGAAGGTATGGAGTAAAAGGTAAAGTAGTAAAAGGGGAAAAAGCAGGAACTAAGTGTCACAAAACATATTTGAAAGTTCTTTATCTGAATGCACGTAGCATTCGTAACAAAATGGACGAGTTAACAGCACAAATAACTGCATATGGGTATGATCTTGTGGCCATTACAGAAACATGGTTGCAGGGTGACCATGACTGGGAATTAAACATACCAGGTTATTTAACAATCAGGAAGGACAGGCAGGAAGGAAGGGGAGGTGGGGTGGCTATGTTAATAAAGGAAGGAAACACTGTAATACAGATAAATGATATTGGGTCAAAGGATCAGGATAGTGAAACAGTTTGGGTGGAGATAAGGAATAATAAGGGGAAAAAAACACTAGTGGGCATAGTCTATAGGCCTCCGAACAGTTGCAACTCTGTTGGACGGAGTACTAATCAGGAAATAGTTGAGGCTTGTAATAAGGGAACATCTATAATTATGGGGGATTTTAACTATCATATTAATTGGACAAATCAAACTGGGCAGGGCAGCCTTGAGGATGAGTTCATTGAGTGTATTAGGGATGGGTTTCTTGAGCAGTATGTAACTGAACTGACCAGGGGGCAAGCAACCTTAGATTTGGTCCTGTGTAATGAGACAGGATTAATTAAAAATGTCCTAGTAAAGGATCCCCTTGGAATGAGTGACCATAACATGGTTGAATTCCATATTCAATTAGAGGGTGAGAAGGTTGGATCTCAAACAAGCGTGCTGAGCTTGAATAAAGGAGACTATGAAGGTATGAGAGCGGAATTGATTAGAGTGGACTGGGAAAATAGATTAAAGGGTAAGACGGTACATGATCAGTGGTGTATATTTAAGGAGTTATTTTACAACTTCCAAAAAAAATATATTCCACTGAGGAAAAAAGGGTGTAAAAGAAAAGATAGCCATCCGTGGTTAAGTAAAGCAATTAAGGATAGTATCTGACTAAAAACAAGGGCATATAAGGTAGCCAAATCTAGTGGGAGGATAGAAGATTGGGAAGTCTTTAAAAGACAGCAAAAAATAACTAAAAGATTGATTAAGAAAGGGAAGATAGATTATGAAAGTAAATTAGCAAAAAATATAAAAACAGATAGCAAAAGTTTCTATAGTTATATAAAAAGAAAAAGGGTGGCTAAAGTAAATGTTGGTCCCTTAGAGGATGAGACCGGGAAATTAATGGTGGGAAACATGGAGATGGCAAAAACGCTGAACAAATATTTTGTATCAGTCTTTACGGTAGAGGACACTAAGAATATCCCAACACTGGACAAACAGGGGGCTCTACGGGGGGAGGAACTAAATACGATTAAAATCACTAAGGAAGTGGTACTTGGTAAAATAATGGGGCTCAAGGCGAATAAATCCCCTGGACCTGATGGCTTACATCCTAGGGTCTTGAGAGAAGTGGCGGTAGGGATTGTGGATGCATTGGTAATAATTTTCCAAAACTCCCTGGACTCAGCAAAGGTCCCGGCAGATTGGAAAACTGCTAATGTAACACCCTTATTTAAAAAGGGTAGTAGGCAGAAGGCTGGAAACTATAGACCTGTTAGCCTAACATCTGTGGTTGGTAAAATTTTAGAGTCCATTATTAAGGAGACAGTAACGGGACATTTGGATAAACATAATTTAATAGGACAAAGTCAGCATGGTTTTATGAAGGGGAAGTCATGTTTGACAAATTTGCTTGAGTTCTTTGAGGAAGTAACATACAGGGTGGATAAAGGGGAACCAGTGGACGTAGTGCATTTAGACTTCCAAAAGGCATTTGACAAGGTGCCACACAAAAGATTATTGCTCAAGATAAAAAATCACGGGATTGGGGGTAATATTCTGGCATGGGTGGAGGATTGGCTATCTAACAGAAAGCAGAGAGTTGGGATAAATGGTTCATTCTCAGACTGGCAATCAGTAACTAGTGGTGTTCCGCAGGGGTCAGTGCTGGGCCCCCAGCTCTTTACAATCTATATTAACGATTTGGAGGAGGGGACCGAGTGTAACATATCAAAGTTTGCAGATGATACAAAGATGGGAGGGAAAGTAGTGAGTGAGGAGGACATAAAAAACCTGCAAAGGGACATAGACAGGCTAACTAAGTGGGCAGAGGTTTGGCAGATGGAATACAATACTGGAAAGTGTGAGATTATGCACTTTGGCAGGAAAAATCATAGAGCAAGTTATTATCTTAATGGCAAGAAACTAGAAAGTACTGTAGTACAAAGGGATCTGGGGGTCCTGGTGCACGAAACTCAAAAAGTTAGTATGCAGGTGCAGCAAGTGATCAAGAAGGCCAATGGAATGTTGGCTTTTACTGCTAGGGGGATAGAATATAAAAACAGGGAGGTATTGTTGCAGTTGTACAAGGTATTGGTGAGACCGCACCTGGAATACTGCATACAGTTTTGGTGTCCATACTTAAGAAAAGACATACTTGCTCTCGAGTCAATACAAAGAAGGTTCACTCGGTTAATCCCGGGGATGAGGGGATGGACATATGAGGAGAGGTTGAGTAGATTGGGACTCTACTCATTGGAGTTCAGAAGAATGAGAGGCGATCTTATTGAAACATATAAGATTGTGAAGGGGCTTGATCGGGTGGATGCGGTGCGGATGTTCCCAATGATGGGTGAAACTAGAACTAGGGGGCATAACCTTAGAATAAGGGGCTGCTCTTTCAAAACTGAGATGAGGAGAAACTTCTTCACTCAGAGAGTAGTAGGTCTGTGGAATTTGCTGCCCCAGAAAGCTGTTTAAGCTACATCATTAAATAAATTTAAAACAGAAATAGACAGTTTCCTAGAAGTAAAGGGAATTAGGGGTTACGGGGAGCGGGCAGGAAATTGGACATGAGTCTAGGTTCGGAATGGTCATGGCCCTGTGGGTAGCGGAGCGGGCCCAGGGGCCGTGTAGCCTGGTTCTGCTCCTACTTCTTGTGTTCTAATTCTGTGTTAGATTTCAGGAGATGGTTCTATTCCTGTTCCTGGCTGGGGTGGAGATCACCTTTTACAGAAGGTAAGTACTGTAGAAAATATAGGGACAGAGTGGTCTCCTGGACGAGTTTCGATCGCCTAGATGGGTTGGAGAGGAATTTCCCAGATTTTTTCTCCCAAATTGGCCATTGGGTTTTTTATCTGGTTTTTCGCCTCTCCCGGGAGATCACATGGGTTCGGGTGGGATGTAGAGTGATAGTAGATTTGAGGTTAGGATCAGATCAGCCATGATCTTATTGAATGGTGGAGCAGGCTCGAGGGTCCGATTGGCCTATTCCTGCTCCTACTTCTTATGTTCTTATGTTCTAAAACTTTCTTCTTTCTTTCTGCCTGGACAACTGATGGAGTCAGAGATTCATTTGTTACTGACAAATTTCCAACCCTCACCCACTATAGAGCATTATGGGTTTCCCTATGTGGATTCCTTGTTTGCAAACTTGATGGAGGAGGAGACCAGAAAGGAGCACAGCAGCATCAAGAAAGAAAGAAAGACTTGCATTTACATAGCGCCTATCATGACCGCAGGATGTCCCAAAAACGCTTTACAGCCAATGAAGTACTTTTGAAGTGTAGTCACTGTTGTAATGTAGGAAACGCAGCAGCCAATTTGCACACAGCAAGCTCCCACAAACAGCAATGTTGATGGTGACCAGATCATCTGTTTTTAGTGATGTTGATTGAGGGATAAATATTGGCCAGGACACCGGGGAGAACTCCCCAGCTCTTCTTCGAAATAGTGCCGCGGGATCTTTTACGTCCACCTGAGAGGACAGACGTAAGAAAGGATGAGGCCAAATCGCAATTATTTACAGTGTCAGCTGTGGCTCAGTTGGTAGCACCCTCGCCTCTGGGTCAGAAGGTTGTGGGTTCAAGTCCCACTCCAGGGACTTGAACACATAAAGTTAGGCTGACACTCCCGTGTAGTGCTGAGGGAGTGCTGCACTGTTGGAGGTGCCGTCTTTCAGATGAGACATAAAACCGAGGCCCCATCTGCTCTCTCAGGTGGATGTAAAAGATCCCATGGCACTATTTCAAAGAAGAGCAGGGGAGTTATCCCCGGTGTCCTGGTCAATATTTATCCCTCAACCAACATCACTAAAAACAGCTTATCTGGTCATTATCACATTGCTGTTTGTAGGACCTTGCTGTGTGCAAATTTGCTGCCATGTTTCCCACATTAAAACAGTGACTACACTTCAAAAAGTACTTCATTGGCTGTAAAGCGCTTTGAGATGTCCGGTGGCTGTGAAAGGCGCTATAGAAATGCAAGTCTTTCTTTTCACAATGAATCTATAGATCCCGGCAATCCCATGAGGGGATGAGAGAGGAGCTGTGCCTTTTCAGGCTTCGATTCACTGAGGAAGTCTCGGATGACCTATGCCAGCTTCTGTACACTGACCTGCAGCCCAGCTTAAGTGCCTGAGCAGCTTTGCCAGTGGCTATTTATGGCGAGAGAGGGATGTAATGTGGACATGTCATTTTTCAGGAATGCATTTTGGGCTGGGTTTCTGCGCTTTCTTGCAGCCACTGACATTTCCTGTCCCGGTGGGGAGGGGGCAGTCGGCACACTATGCCTGCTGGTCAACTGATCCTGGAAAGCCACATTTATCTGATTGCAAGTTACACCAAGTGTAACAGGAGCAGAAATTATGGGAATTATGATGTTTTACGCTATCTCATTCGTAAGTGCGCGCAGCTGAAGAACAGAGGAAACTGCTCCCTCCGCACCTGCCCCGGCTATTTCAATGGGCCCAAAATAGAGTAGCAACCCAGTGGGAATAGACCCCACCCCAAAATCTGCCCCTGAAAAATGACCTGTACACATTACAACCCTCTCTTGCTAACAATAGCAAGGAAATTCAAGGCCTCTAGGCTCAGGTCCTGGAGTAGGGCTTGAAGCCACTGCAGTCTGAGGTCTATCACGTGATTAATGTTGGTGCAGTTTGAATAAATCTACTTGACATTCGTTTATTTTCTCTTCTTACAAAGCTTGCCAGTAGGAATTAATGTACGTCAAAACGTTGATTATTTATTCTTTATTTTAAAAGAAATGATTCCTGTTTTGTATTACTACACTTGAGTGAACTTCAGACTAAATTGTGTGCACAGAGGGTAATACAAACAATTGAGATTCTTATCAGCTGCTCAGTGTGATGCCAATCTCTCTCATTTCTATGCTGACTCCCAAAGGAAAAATGTTAGATTTGTGTTCATGTTGTGCTTCTATCCATTGCCAACCGGAAACCTCCTTATGGGGAACAACCCTAATTGTGGGTTTAAAAGACAGTGAGCCTGCAACTAATAAAAGTCTCAGGTTGTGGTCTTTTAATAAGACAATATTCCTTCACGACAAATAAAATTGCTTGAACACCCATTGCGATGTAACAAAATCATTGTAATCCATCTTTATATATAAAGTATATATATATAATATATTTAAAATGCACACATTGGCATGAATCTTGTCATTCATGTGGAAATGACTTATGAAATAATACTGGGCGGCCTGCTGGTGGCGCTGTCCAGGGAGAGTATAAATACTCGGGCACGGGCCCAGCTTGCGCAGGACATTCTTTAACAGGAACTAGTGAAGGACACAACTAGATCTCCATGTTGTAAAACAGTTGATTAAAGCTTTGTTTAACGCTTAGACCAAGTGCCGAATAGTTTTCTTACGTCACACGTGCTATATTCATTTTTTTTTAAATGGGTTGTAACTTTGTGATGATTTTGAATTGATAACTTCAGGTCCCACACCATCATTGAAGAAAAGGCCTCCAGATATTTGCCAGTGTCGCTCTGAGCTGATTGCGTGACTCCCTCTGATATATTCCCCCCCTCCGCATGGATAAGGCTGTCATTTTTCTTAGTATTTACTACAGCAACATGCTGATATTTTCACCTCAGCAGTACAGGAATCAAAGTTGTATCACCCACTGCCTTATCACATTGCAATATGATGTACCGCCAAGCCACCAACTCTATTATCCTTTATAAAGTATTTAAAAGAAAGACTTGCATTTTTATACAGTGCCTTTCACAACCTCAGGGCATCCTAAAGCGCTTTACAGCCAATTAATTACTGCTGTAACATAGGAAATGTAGCAGCCAATTTGGGCACATCAATGTGCTAATGACCAGATAATCTGCTTTTGCGATGTTGATTGAGGGACAAATATTGGTCAGGACACCAGGGAGAACTCTGAAATTAAATTATCAAGGACTATGAAATTAAATTATCAAGGACTATGAAATTAAATTATCAAGGAACATAAAACAAAATAGTAAAATATTTATAGGCACATCAATAAAAAAAGGCAAGTCGGGATGGGAATAGGGCCATTAAGGGATGGACAGGATAATACCACAGGCAATGATAGAGAGATGGCAGAAATATTAAATCATTATTTTGCTTCAGTATTTACCAGGGCGACAGAACAGGTGGATGTGACATTGGCTGATGAAATTAGAAATGAGATAACTGCATTTAAAATAAAAAGAGAAGAAATATTAAATAAATTAATCAAACTCAAAGAGGATAAAACCCCTGGTCCGGATGGATTATATCCGTGCTTTTTAAAAGAATCTAGAGAAGAGATAGCAGAGGCATTACTACACATATTTAATAATTCATTAGAACAAGGTGTAGTGCCAGAGGACTGGCGGACAGCTAACGTAATACTTATATTTAAGAAGGGAGATAGAACATGTCCAGGGAGCTATATGTAATGTATATATAGAATGTATATACCTTTAAGGGGGAACTACTTTTTACAGCTCATGTATACTGCAGTACCGGCAGTGACCACACCTGTATATAGCACTGAGTAGTAATCTGTACAGTTCAGTTCCAGAGTGAGCCACGTTGAGTAAACACCTGTTGTACCATTCTCTTGCAGTCTTGTGCCTTATTACTGACGGACACAACATTGGCAACGAGAAAAATTCAATCCTACCTGCAACTCTGCATCACCTCCCAGGCATTCGTTCCTGGAGACCAGAAGATTGGAGGTCAAGGCCAGAGACACAGGCGTCGACCACGGGCAGCCGCCCAGTCATCCATCAGAGCAGCAGAGACTCGAGAATTGCGGGGGAGGCTATTGCGAGCCAGGCTTGGCTTTCCAGTCGCGATGATCCAGCGAAACGGGCTGGCAACAGGTAGTGCGCAGACCCTTCCCGGACAGCGGCGGGCTAGAGCCCGACCGAGCGGCACAGCAAAGGGCCGTGGAGCGTCGACGGGGGAGAGAGAGAGAGGGCAGAGCGCACAGGGCGCAGCCGGTGTTCAGGGGCCGAGCAGCGTCGAGGAGAGAGAGAGAGATGCACAGAAACCCGCGAGGTGCCGCCATTGCCACGAGGACCGCCGAGAGCGGCGTTGGCAGCAGCGTAGGAAGGCCTGCGGAAAACTCGTTGGCAGCAGCGGGGGAGGAAGGAAAGCGCGGGAGACGCCATTTTAAACCACACCCAAAATGCCGAAGAGTGGCAGTATCACCGCATTTGACAATGAAGTTGAAGATTGGACTACATATGTCGAACGAATAGAGCTATACTGCAAGGCAAATGAGGTGCCAGATGACAAGAAAGCGCTGGTATTGTTAAACTTAATGGGTGCAAAGACGTACACGGGGCAAAAAGTCTACCCCAAAGGAAAAATAAGGGTGACCGTTATATATAACGGTAAGGAAACAACAAAACTAGACCTGTATGTATTGGAAGATGGAGGACCACCTTTACTGGGACGTGAATGGATCTGGAAAATACAGCTAGATTGGCATTTCATACAAGACTGTGGCTGCCAAAAAGGATGATGACGTCACACCTGGGCGACTGTCAAAGATCCTAACCGACGCGCAAGAAGTGTTCCAGCAAGGACTCGGAACACTAAAAGGCATGACAGCAACAATTAAAATCGAAGAAAACGCAAGCCCAAAGTTTTTTAAGGCCAGACCGGTACCTTATGCGATCCGCCCAGCCGTCAAAGCAGAGCTGGAGAGTTTGGAACGTTCAGGAGTACTGTCCAAGGTAGACTGGAGCGAGTGGGCTATGCCCATCGTCCCTGTGATGAAAAAGTCGTTGAGCAGCACGCCCGGGGAACCAAGGAAGGTTCGCATCTGTGGGGACTTTAAGGTAACAGTGAACCCAGTCCATCACACCATACAATATCCACTTCCGCAGATTGAAGATATTTTTGCCTCGCTATCTGGAGGGAAACGCTTCACTAAGATTGATCTGGCCCAGGCGTATCTGCAAATGGAGGTAGAAGAAGCATCAAAAAAATACCTCACAATCAACGTAGAAACATAGAAACATAGAAGATAGGAGCAGGAGTAGGCCATTCGGCCCTTCGAGCCTGCTCTGCCATTCAATGTGATCATGGCTGATCATCCAAATTCAGTACCCTGTCCCTGCCTTTTCCCCATATCCCTTGATCCCTTTAGCCTCAAGAAATATATCCAACTCTTTTTTGAATATATTTAATGAACTAGCCTCCACCGCCCTCTGTGGCAGAGAATTCCACAGGTTCACCACTCTCTGGGTGAAGAAATTCCTCCTCATTTCAGTCCTAAATGGCTTACCCCTTATCCTTAGACTATGACCCCTGGTTCTGGACTCCCCGGCCATCAGAAACATCCTTCCTGCATCTAGTCTGTCCAGACCTGACAGAATTTTATAGGTTTCGATGAGATCCCCTCTCAATCTTCTAAACTCCGGTGAGTATAAGCCCAATCGACACAATCTCTCCTCATACGTAATTCCTGCCATCCCAGGTATCAGCCTGGTGAATCTTCGCTGCACTCCCTCCATGGCAAGAATGTCCTTCCTCAGGTAAGGTGACCAAAACTGCACACAATACTCAAGGTGCGGTCTCACCAAGGCCCTGTACAACTGTAGCAAGACATCCTTGTTCCTGTACTCGAACCCTCTTGCTACGAAGGCCAACATACCATTTGCCTTCTTAACCGCCTGCTGCACCTGCATGCTTACCTTCAGCGACTGGTGCACAAGGACACCCAGGCCTCTTTGCACTTCCCCTTCTCCCAATCTATTGCCACAAATAATAATCTGCCTTCCTGTTTTTGCCACCAAAGTGGATAACCTCACATTTATCCACATTATAGTGCATTTGCCATGTTTCTGCCCAATCACCCAACCTGTCCAAATCGTACTGGAGTTTCCCGACATCCTCCTCGCAGCTTACCCTCCCGCCCAGCTTTGTGTCGTCTGCAAATTTGGAGATATTACATCCAATTCCCTCGTCCAGATCATTAATATATATTGTGAACAGCTGGGGTCCTAGGACCGATCCTTGCGGTACCCCACTAGTCACTGCCTGCCACTCGGAAAACGACCCGTTTATTCCAACTCTTTGCTTTCTGTCCGCCAACCAGTTCTCTATCCAAGTCAATACCTTGCCCCCAATCCCATGTGCCTTAATTTTGCACGCTAATCTCTTATGTGGGACCTTATCGAAAGCCTTCTGAAAGTCCAAATACACCACATCCACTGGTTCTCCCTTATCTATTTTACCAGTTACATCCTCAAAAAATTCCAGTAGATTAGTCAAGCATGATTTACCTTTTGTAAATCCATGTTGACTTTGTCCGATCCTGTCACTGCTTTCCAAGTGCTCTGCTATTACATCTTTTATAATAGACTCCAGCATTTTCCCCACTACCGATGTCAGGCTTACCGGTCTATAATTCCCCGCTTTTTCTCTACCACCTTTTTTGAATAGTGGGGTAACATTAGCTACCCTCCAATCCATGGGTACCGTTCCAGAGTCTATCGAGTTCTGGAAGATGACCAGTAATGCATCTACTATCTCTAGGGCCACTTCCTTAAGTACCCTGGGATTTATCAGCCTTCAGTCCCATCAATTTTCCTAACACCATTTTCCTACAATTACTGATTTCTTTCAGTTCCTCTCTTTCATCAGACCCTATGTTCCCCGGCATCTCTGGGAGGTTATTTGTGTCCTCCTTTGTGAAGACAGAACCAAAGTATGTATTTAGTTGGTCTCCATTTCCTTGTTTCCCATTATAAATTCCCCTGATTCTGACTGTAAGGGACCTACGCTTGACTTCACTAATCTTTTTCTCTTCACATATCTATAAAAGCTTTTACAGTTAGTTTTTATGTTCCCTGCTAGCTTACTCTCATATTCTATTTTCCCTTTCTTAATTAATCCCTTTGTCCTCCTTTGTTGACTCCTAAACTGCTCCCAATCCTCAGGATTATTGCTTTTTGTAGCCAATTTATATGTCCTCTCCTTGGATCTTATGCTATCCCTAATTTCCCTTGTTAGCCACGGTTGAGTCACCTTTTTTGTTTTATTTTTATGCCAAACTGTGACGAACAAATTCTATAGCTCATCCATTCGGTCTTTGAATGTTTGCCATTGCCTATCCACCGTCAACCCTTTGAGCGCCATTCCCCACTCAATCCTACCCAACTCGCTCCTCAGACCATCGTAGTTTCCTTTATTTAAATTGAGGACCCTTGTCTCTGAGTCAACTACTTCATTCTCCATCTTAATGAAGAATTCGATCATATTATGATCGCTCTGACCCAAGGGGCCTCGCACAACAAGATTGCTAATTAATCCTTTCTCGTTACATAATACCCAGTCTAAGATGGCCTGATCTCTGGTTGGTTCCTCGACATATTGGTCCAGGAAACCATCCCATAAACACTCCAGGAATTCCTCCTCCACAGTATTGTTACAAATTTGGTTGGCCCAATCTATATGTAGATTAAAGTCACCCATGATGACTGCTGTGCCCTTATTGCACACTTCTTTAATTTCCCTTTTAATGCCATCCCCAACCTCCACCTTACTGTTTGGAGGTCTATATACCACTCCCACTAATGTTTTTTTCCCCTTAGTATTTCTCAATTCTACCCATACAGATTCCACATCATCAGAGCTAATAAAGGTCTCTACCAATACAACCGGCTGATATTCGGGGTAGCATCAGCTCCGGCTATTTGGCAAAGGGCAATGGAACAAGTCCTGCAAGGGATCCCAGGGACCCAGTGTTATTTGGACGACATCCTGGTCACGGGCGAAAATGACAGTGATCACCTCGCCAACCTGGAGCAGGTGCTCACTAGATTGAAGGAATATGGGATCCGAGCTAACCGCCACAAATGCGAGTTTTTTAAAAAACAGATCTCGTATTGTGGCCACGTTATCGATAAAGAGGGGTTACATAAGTCCCCAGAAAAGATTGAGGCAGTAGTCAAGGCTCCAGCACCGGAAAACGTGTCACAACTGAGGTCGTTCCTCGGTCTGGTAAACTACTACCATAAGTTCTTGCCAAATTTGTCTACAATACTACACCCACTGAACACCCCACTGCAAACTGGGGTGCCATGGAAATGGAGTGACAAATGTAATCGAGCTTTCCAGAAGAGCAAAACACTAATCACATCGAAGGAGGTATTGGCCCATTTCAACCCAGCACTACCAATTCGGTTGGCGTGTGATGCGTCACCCTACGGCATTGGAGCGGTGCTGTCGCACAAATTCTCGGACGGCTCAGAGAGGCCAATAGCCTTTGCGTCACGATCACCAACCTCAGCCGAGCGTAACTACGCCCAGATTGACAGGGAGGCCCTCAGCCTAGTGTGGGGAGTGAAAAAGTTCAATCACTATCTGAACGGGCAGAAGTTCACCTTGCTGACTGACCACCAGCCCCTTGTCTCCATTTTTAATCCGAAGAAGGGCGTTACGGTGATGACTACGCAACGACTACAAAGATGGTCACTCTTTCTAGGGGCGCACCACTATGAGATTGAATATAAGGGCACGAAACAGCATGGAAATGCTGATGGGCTATCACACCTGCCACTGCCTACTGCGGAGGAAGCACCAGCAGTGGATCCTGTCGAAATATTTCATTCGACTATAGTTGAATACCTACCGGTAACTAACGCTCGTATAGAAAAGGAGACCCGAAATGACCCGACACTGTCTCGGGTATATGATTTGACGGTGAAGGGATGGCCAGCACATCCATGAGAAGCCAACAAGGAGCTTCAATGTAGGGCAACCAGTCTTGGCCCGCGACTACCGAACAGAAAAATGGCAGCCAGGAACGATATGCACACGGCAGGGCCCACTAATGTACACAGTGGACGTTGGGGAGAACATCGTGAGAGTCCTAGAGTCACAGGAACAAGTCAACCCCATGTCTCGCCCATACGTACCTGGTGAGGAACCCGACGTACAGGTCGCATCTACCTCAGAAACAGTAGCATCGGAAGCTGATGACCCAACCGACGACAGGGTGCCAGAATCGCCTCCGCACCAAGAGCGAGACACTCGGGAAAGGCGTTATCCAGAAACGATCAGGAAGCCTCCCCAAAGACTGAATATATAAATGGACTATTTTCAGATAACGTTGTATGTTAAAAGTGTTAATTGTAATTAGTTTGATATTTAATTGTTAAATGAGTGTTATGGTACTGTTAATCTAAAAGGGGAGGAATTGTAATGTATATATAGAATGTATATACCTTTATGGGGGAACTACTTTTTACAGCTCATGTATACTGCAGTACCGGCAGTGACCACACCTGTATATAGCACTGAGTAGTAATCTGTACAGCTCAGTTCCAGAGTGAGCCACATTGAGTAAACACCTGTTGTACCGTCCTCCTGCAGTCTTGTGTCTTATTACTGATGGACACAACACTATAGACCTGTCAGCTTAACATCAGTGGTTGGAAAAATAATGGAATCCCTACTAAAGGAGAAAATAGAAGAACATCTAGAAACCAAAAATATAATAATGAATAGTCAGAATGGATAGCAAAAGGGAAAGTCTTGCTTGATAAACCTCATTGAAATTTTTCAAGAGGTAACAGAGAGAGTAGACAAGGGTAATACAGTAGATGTAATTTATCTAGATTTTCAAAAGGCTTTTGATAATGTGCCGTATAATAGACTAATGACTAAGGTCACAGCAAGCAGAGTCAGGGGACAAGTAGCAGAATGGATAACTAACTGGCTTCAAGACAGAAAGCAGAGAGTAGGGGTAAAGGGTAGCTATTCAGAGTGGCAGAAGGTGGGAAGTGGTGTTCCACAAGGATCAGTGCTGGAACCACTGTTGTTCATAATTTATATTAACGATTAAGATTTTGGAATTAAAAACACAATTTCTAAATTTGCAGATGACAACAAATTGGGGGGAATAGTCAATACTGAGGAGGACTGCAACAAATTACAAGAATACATTAATAAACTTGAAGAATGGGCATATAATTGGCAAATGAAATTCAACACAGATAAATGTGAGGTATTACATTTTGGTAAGAAAAATAGGGAGGTCACATATTACTTGGAAAATACAAATCTAAGTGGGGTAGAAGAGCAATGGGATCTCGGAGTACGAATACACAAATCACTGAAAGTAGCAACACAGGTTAACAAGGCTATAAAAAAGCAAACCAAGCACTAGGGTTTATTTCTAGAGGGATTGAATTGAAAAGTAGAGAAATTATGCTAAACTTGTATCGAACCTTGGTTAGACCACACTTATAATAATTCAACTTTATTGTCATTGTACAATGCACAAGTACATGAACAACGAAATGTGATCTTGCAAGCTCCCATGAGTCCAGTACAAATAACATTAAACATAAATAGCACCGTCCTGGGAGAAGCAAAGCCACTGCGTCTGTGCGCGCCGCCATTCCATTTCCACAATCTTCAGCCCAACGCCTGGGCCTGCTCACCAGCCGCCCCTCCTGGGGCTCCTTCTGTGACCTTCTCACCAACCGCCCCTCCTCAGGGCTCCTATCCTGTGACCTTCTGCACCTGGTCTTCTCTGATGGTCACCCCTACCAAATACTAACCAGGCCTGGCTCTGCTTAGCATCCAAGCCTTGCCAGTGACCCTGTCCCTAGTCCCAGGAACAGGAACACTTGGAGCACTGTGTACAATTCTGGTCGCCATATTATAAAAAGGATATAGAGGCACTGGAGAGGGTGCAGAGAAGATTTACAAGGATGATACCAGAAATGTGAGGGTATACCTATCAAGAAAGGATGAACAGGCTGGGTCTCTTTTCTTTTAAAAGGCGAAGGCTGAGGGGTGACCTAATAAAGGTCTTTAAAATTATGAAAGGGTTTGATAGAGTAGATACAGAGAGAATGTTTCCACTTGTGGGGAAGAGCATAACTAGAGGCCATCAATATAAGATAGTCACCAAGAAATCCAATAGGGAATTCAGAAGAAACTTCTTTACCCAGAGAGTGGTGAGAATGTGAAACTCGCTACCACAGGAAGTGATTGAAGCGAATAGTACAGATGTATTTAAGGGGAAGCTAGATAAGCATATGAGGGAGAAGGGAATAGAGGGTTATGCTGATGGAGTTAGATGAGGAAAGACGGGAGGAGGCTCGAGTGGAACATAAATGCCGGCATGGACTGGTTGGGCCGAATGGCCTGATTCTGGGCTCTGTATATCCTATGTAATCCTATGTAAACTTCCCTGCCCTTCTTCGAAATAGTGGCCATGGGATCTTTTACATCCACCTGAGAGAGCAGACGGGGCCTCAGTTTAACACCTCATCCGAAAGATGGCACCGCCGACACACTAGAACGTCAACCTAGATTTTGTGCTCAAGTCTCTGGAGTGGGATTTGAATTCACAACCTTCTGACTCAGAGGCAAGAATTCTACCCACTGACTTCAGGCTGGCTCCTAATGGGGATGGGTCAGGTAGTCAGTTGTTATAGATTGAATTGCCACTATTGATGAGCACGAGAAATAATGATATTCTACAGTATGCTCTGACTTCCCAGTCATTGGAACAGAGGGAAGAGAGAAATGTTATGTATGTTGACAGTGCGATAAATTGAGAGCTTTTTCTGAGTCAGAAGGTTGTGGGTTCAAGTCCCGCTCCGGAGACTTGAGCACAAAATCCATGCTGACACTCCAGTGCAGTGCTGAGGGAGCGCACAACATTAAAATGCAAAGGCACTATTTGAAGATCAGGGATTTATCTTCAAAACCCCTCAAGGAAGACCACCAAAAACTAACTAACTGGTCATTCATCCAGTTGCTGATTGTGGGATCTTGTGGTGTTCAAAATGACTGCTGCATTTGCCCACATAATAACAGTGACTGCACTTCAAAAGTAATTCATTGGTTTTGAAGAGCTTTAGGACATTTTTGATAAGCTGTTATATAAATGAAAGTTCTTTCTCTCTATTATCATGAGATAAAATCACAATGAACAGTTCTTATGGATTGGAGGATAGCTAACGTAACCCCACTATTTAAAAAAGGTGGTAGAGAGAAAACGGGGAATTATAGACTGGTAAGCCTGACATCGGTAGTGGGGAAAATGCTAGAGTCCATTATAAAATATGTAATAGCAGAGCACTTGGAAAACAGTGACAGAATCGGACAAAGTCAACATGGATTTACAAAAGGTAAATCGTGCTTGACTAATCTACTGGAATTTTTTGAGAATGCAACTGGTAGAATAGATAAGGGACAACCAGTGGATGTGGTGTATTTGGACTTTCAGAAGGCTTTCGATAAGCTCCACATAAGAGATTAACGTGCAAAGTTAAAGCACATGGGATTGGGGGTAAGGTACTGACTTGGATAGAGAACTGGTTGGCAGACAGGAAGCAAAGAGTTGGAATAAACGGGTCTTTTTCCGAGTAGCAGGCAGTGACTAGTGGGGTACTGCAGGGACCAGTGCTAGGACCCCAGCTATTCACAATATATATGAATGATCTAGATGAGGGAACTAGATGGAATGTCTCCAAGTTTGCAGATGGCACAAAGCTGGGTGGGCGTGTGTGCTTTGAGGAGGATGCCGAGAAACTCCAGTATGATTTGGACAGGTTGGGTGATTGGGCAGATGCATGGCAGATGCAGTATAATGTGGATAAATGCGAGGTTATCCACTTTGGTGGCAAAAACAGGAAGACAGATTATTATCTGAACGGCAATAGATTGGGAAAAGGGGAAGTGCAACGAGGCCTGGGTGTCCTTGTGCACCAGTCACGGAAGGTAAGCATGCAGGTGCAGCAGGCGGTTAAGAAGGCAAATGGTATGTTGGCCTTCATAGCGAGAGGATTCGAGCACAGGTGCAGTTGTACAGGGCCTTGGTGAGACCTCACCTTGCATATTGTGTGCAGTTTTGGTCGCCTTATCTGAGGAAGGATGTTCTTGCCATGGAGAGAGTGCAGCGAAGATTCACCAGACTGATACCTGGGATGGCAGGAATGATGTATGAGGAGAGAATAGATCGATTAGGCTTATATTTGCTAGAGTTTAGAAGAATGAGAGGGGATCTCATTGAAACTTATAAAATTCTAACAGGACCAGACAGACTAGATGCAGGAAGGATGTTCCCGATGGCGCGGGAGACCAGAACCAGGGGTCACAGTCTAAGGATAAGGGGTAAGCCATTTAGGACAGAAATGAGGAGGAATTTCTTCACCCAGAGAGTGGTGAACCTGTGGAATTCTCTACCACAGAAGGCCGTTGAGGCCAATTCATTAAATATATTCAAGAAGGAGTTAGATATATTTCTTAAGGCTAAAGGGATCAAGGGATATGGGGAGAAAGCAGGGACCGGGTACTGAATTTGGATGATCAGCCATGATCGCATTAAATGGCGGAACAGGCTCGAGGGGCCGAATGGCCTACTCCTGCTCCTATCTTCTATGTCTATGTTTCTATGATTATGTCACTATAATTAATCTGCCCAAACAGATGTTTTCATGGAAAGCAAAATACTGCAGATGCTGGAATGTTTTCATGGAATACCCGCTGACGTTCCCCAGCTCTCGATGTTCACCACAATACACGGTGCCAGCTAAAGAAAAGAACGGAAAATGGAATGAAAGAGTACTTTTTATTAAAGTTCTCTGAGAGAAGAACCCATATTCTATTTTTTTGTGATATATCCGACCTGGGAACTTAATCTTAGTGTTTTAAAAAACCTCACATGTCTTGTGTGCAGCACTTATGGCTGTGACTAGCGATGTTAAAAGATTGGCAATGATAATACAAGATATGAACTCCAATGGAAGAGCTTAAATACAGGAGAAAAGAAAGGGAAAATGGACATAGTACAAAGGAAATCTGGGCGTGTGTTCACAACTGAAGTATGCTCAGAGCTCCGACACGGCAAGAGAGCCCCAGGTGTGCAGAGGAAACGCTTCAAGGACATCCTCAAAGCCTCCTTGAAAAAGTGTAACATCCCCACCGACATCTGGGAATCCCTGGCCCAAGACCGCCGGGAGCAAGCAGAAGCCAAGTGCTGGCAGCGCAAGGAGCGCACGTCAACCCAAGCACCCCACCCACCCGCCTCTTCAACCACCATCTGCCCCACCTGTGATAGAGACTGTAGGTCCCGCATTGGACTCATCAATCACCTGAGAACATAAGAACATAAGAACATAAGAAATAGGAGCAGGAGTAGGCCAATCGGCCCCTCGAGCCTGCTCCACCATTCAATAAGATCATGGCTGATCTGATCCTAACCTCAAATCTTCTATCACTCTGCATCCACCCGAACCCATGTGATCTCCCGGGAGAGGCGAAAAACCAGATAAAGACCCAATGGCCAATTTGGGAGAAAAAAATCTGGGAAATTCCTCTCCGACCCATCTAGGCGATCGAAATTCTTCCAGGAGATCACTCTGTCCCTATATTTTCTACAGTACTTACCTTCTGTAAAGGCGATCTCCACCCCAGTCAGGAACAGGAATAAAACCATCTCCTGAAATCTAACAGAATTAGAACACAGTAGGAGCAGAACAAGGCTACACGGCCCCTGGGCCCGCTCCACTACCCACAGGGCCATGACCATTCCGAACCCAGACTCATGTCCAATTTCCTGCCCGCTCCCCGTAACCCTTTATTCCCTTTACTTCTAGGAAACTATCTATTTCTGTTTTAAATTTATTTAATGATGTAGCTTCCACAGCTTTCTGGGGCAGCAAATTCCACAAACCTACCACCCTCTGAGTGAAGAAGTTTCTCCTCATCTCAGTTTTGAATGAGCAGCCCCTTATTTTAAGATTATGCCCCCTAGTTCTAGTTTCACCCATCATTGGGAACATCCTCACCGCATCCACCCGATCAAGCCCCTTCACAATCTTATATGTTTCAATAAGATCGCCTCTCATTCTTCTGAACTCCAATGAGTAGAGTCCCAATCTACTCAACCTCTCCTCATATGACCACCCCCTCATCCCCGGGATTAACCGAGTGAACCTTCTTTGTACTGACTCGAGAGCAAGTATGTCTTTTCTTAAGTATGGACACCAAAACTGTATGCAGTATTCCAGGTGCGGCCTCACCAATACCTTGTACAACTGCAGCAATACCTCCCTGTTTTTATATTCCAACCCCCTAGCAATAAAAGCCAACATTCCATTGGCCTTCTTAATCACTTGCTGCACCTGCATACTAACTTTTTGAGTTTCGTGCACCAGGACCCCCAGATCCCTTTGTACTACAGTACTTTCCAGTTTCTTGCCATTAAGATAATAACTTGCTCTATGATTTTTCCTGCCAAAGTGCATAACCTCACACTTTCCAGTATTGTATTCCATCTGCCAAATCTCTGCCCACTTACTTAGCCTGTCTATGTCCCTTTGCAGGTTTTTTATGTCCTCCTCACTCACTACTTTCCCTCCCATCTTTGTATCATCTGCAAACTTTGATATGTTACACTCGGTCCCCTCCTCCAAATCGTTAATATAGATTGTAAAGAGTTGGGGACCCAGCACTGACCCCTGCGGAACACCACTAGTTACTGGTTGCCAATCTGAGAACGAACCATTTATCCCAACTCTCTGCTTTCTGTTAGAGAGCCAATCCTCCACCCACGCCAGAATATTACCCCCAATCCCGTGATTTTTTATCTTGAGCAATAATCTTTTGTGTGGCACCTTGTCAAATGCCTTTTGGAAGTCTAAATACACTACGTCCACTGGTTCCCCTTTATCCACCCTGTATGTTACTTCCTCAAAAAACTCAAGCAAATTTGTTAAACATGACTTCCCCTTCATGAAACCATGCTGAGTTTGCCCTATTAAATTATGTTTATCCAAATGTCCCGTTACTGTCTCCTTAATAATGGACTCTAACATTTTACCAACCACAGATGTTAGGCTAACAGGTCTATAGTTTCCAGCCTTCTGCCTACTACCCTTTTTAAATAAGGGTGTTACATTTGCAGTTTTCCAATCTGCCGGGACCTTTGCTGAGTCCAGTGAGTTTTGGAAAATTATTACCAATGCATCCACAATCCCTACCGTTACTTCCCTCAAGACCCTGGGATGCAAGCCATCAGGTCCAGGGGATTTATCCGCCTTGAGTCCCATTATTTTACCAAGTACCACTTAATGTGGAAGCAAGTCATCCTCGGTTCCGAGGGACTGCCTAAGAAGAAGGAGGATGCTCAGAGTCTGAACAATTAGAACAATCCAGCTCCTGCCTTGCATATTATCTCAATCTAATCCCTTGAGTGTCCTCGGCCCAACCACATTCAGCTGCTTCATCAATGACCTTCCCACCATCATAAGGTCAGAAGTGGGGATGTTCGCTGATGACTGCACAGTGTTCAGTGCCATTCGCAACTCCTCCGATAATGAAGCAGTCCATGCCCGCATGCAACAAGGTCTGGATGACATTCAGGCTTCGTCTATGATGGGCCTTCAATAACCACAAAACTAGAAGTTATAGACTTAAACAAGTTGGCTTTTAATCACTAAGATCAGAACTAACATCTCAACACGCCGACTGGTTCACAGGAATGAGTCATACAGATCCTGGGATCTTTATGTAAGAGAAGTCAGGGGCGGAGCCAAGAGCCAAGACCTGGAACCTCCCAGGTTAGTCGGGAAAGAGGAAGTGAAACTATACACAGTGGGGGAGGGTAATATACATGAGTGCAAAACGAATACAGGATCAAGACAAACAGATTTCATTACAGTCTAATAAGTGACAAGTAATATTCGCGCCACACAAGTGCCAGGCAATGACTATCTCCAACAAGTGAGAGTCTAACCACCTCCCCTTGACATTCAATGGCATTACCATCGCCGAATCCCCCACCATCAACATCCTGGGGGGTCACCATTGACCAGAAACTTAACTGGACCAGCCACATAAATACTGTGGCAACAAGAGCAGGTCAGAGGCTGGATATTTTGCGGTGAGTGTCTAACCTCCTGTCTCACCAAAGCCTTTCCACCATCTACAAAGCACAAGTTAGGAGTGTGATGGAATACTCTCCACTTGTCTGGATAAGTGCAGCCCGAACAACACTCAAGAAGCTTGACACCATCCAGGACAAAGCAGCCCACTTGATTGGCACCCCATCCACCACCTTAAACATTCACTCCCTCCACCACCGGCGTACCGTGGCTGCAGTGTGTACTATCTACAAGATGCACTGCAGCAACTCGCCAAGGTTTCTTCTGCAGCACCTCCCAAACCCACGGCCTCTTCCACCTAGAAGGACAAGGGCAGCAGGCGTATGGGAACACCACCACCTCCAAGTTCCCCTCCAAGTCACACACCATCCTGACTTGGAAGTGTATCGCCGTTCCTTCATTGTCGCTGGGTCAAAATCCTGGAATTCCCTCCCTAACAGCACTGTGGGAGGACCTTCACCACACGGACTGCAGCGGTTCAAGAAGGCGGCTCACCACCACCTTCTCAAGAGCAATTAGGGATGGGCAATAAATGCTGGCCTTGCCAGCGACGCCCAGATCCCAGGAACAAATTAAAAAAAAGGTCCTGTAGCACCCAATCAATTAGCATTCTTAAAGATATATATGCCACTCTTCAAGTTTCAAAAACACAGTGAAGTCTTTTCACAACACAGCCATTTCTCAATCCATGACAAGCGAATAACGTTTTGGGATGTAAAACTCAAAGGATTATTTAAAGAGCCAGGGTTTAGAGTGTGTGCTTTATATATTCATTGCATTAAATAAAGTATATTAAAGCAAAAAAAAACACAATGGAGTAAATCATGAAATGATTATAAAAAAGCATTATAGATTGTGCACTTCTCATTCACAAAATAGAAAGATTATGTTAAGCCTTGGTTGGACCACGCTCGGAGCACTGTGCACAGTTCTGGTCGCCATATTATAGAAAGGATATAGAGGCACTGGAGAAGGTGAAAAAAGATTTCCAAGCATGATACCAAAACTGAGAGGTTGTAACTATCAGGAAAGGATGACCAGGCGGGGGCTCTTTTCTCTAGAAATGAGAAGGCTGAGGGGTGACCTGATCGAGGTCTTTAACATTATAAGAAGTTCGATAGGGCAGATGTAGAGAAGATGTTTCCACTTGTGGGTGAGACTAAAACTAGGGGTCATAAATATAAGATAGTAACTAATAAATCCAATAAGGAATTCAGGAGAAACTTCTTTACTCAGAGGCCACGATTTTACCCTCGGCAGTGGGTTGGAGTCGGGTTGGCTGTTCGGCGGGTTCCGGTCCTGCTGCCAGTTTCAGTCGCTCTGAATTAACGATTTTCCCTTAACTAGGCTTATTAAGCCCATCGTGCGTGCTGCCCGGCCCAATCAGTGGGTTCAGGTCTGCTGCTCGCCTCTGCTGACGTCTTCCATCCAGCTGCATTTAAGGGGCCCATGCAGCTTCGTGGCTTTTCATTCATTTTCTGATGCTTCTCAGTGTGGCAGATAGCAAGATGACTGCTTCAAGACCAAAGGCCTCTCCAAGATTCGATGATGACTCCCTCCATGCTCTTGTGGAGGGAGCGAGAGGGCGCCAAGAGGTTCTGTTCCCCTCAAATGGACAGAGGAAGCCTCCTCAGCAAACCAAGGCAGCCTGGCTGCAAATTGCTGAGGAGGTGAGTACCAGGTCTTTGTGTGGTCGCACCTGGGTTCAGTGCAGGAAAAGGTTCAATGACCTGCTACGCACAGCAAAAGTGAGTATAACATCACACTTACCTTCAATCTGCTCCCCATCTCCTCTCATCACCAGCAACCTGCATTGTCAACCTACTCCTGCACATCCCACTTTACCCTTACATCCCTTGCACCCTTAACAATCCCTCTCTCTCTATGTAGAGAATCACTTCACCATTCTACTATGCACCCCTCACACTCGCTATCACTGTTATGCAATGACAACAACTAACAACACACAGGGAGAGCCCTTGGGATTGGCACCTCACTCCATCTTTGTCTCCCTCTAAGCATCTATGCTATGGATTCACTGCACTCACTCTAACATTCTCACTCAAACTCCACTTGTGTCCCTCACTGCAGGAAAAGAGCCCACAATGAGAGGGTGAGGTGCAAGACAGGAGGAGGGCCACCTTCCATAGCACACTTGACCACCGCTGAGGAGACTGCTCTCGACATCGTCGGAGATGCTGAGGAGCTGGAAGTGGGGGAACGGAGAGACGGGCGCAGTAGAACAAGCTGGTGACAGAATAGATTTGCAGCCCTCTCATTTAGATTGCATGAGTGACTGATATGGCATCTGATGTTCATACAGATTGAGTTCTGATCATCTACACAATTCGATGTATCTGCTACGTTAATATCACATGTCTAACTCATGCCTTTACTCCCTCACAGGTCCATCGAGAGCCCTCCTCCCCACTGTCCAGGAGGAAGAGCCGGAGGACTCCTCAGAGGAAGCTGCAACCTCTGAGGGTGCAGTGTCGGCAGAATTCAGTGCGCCCAGCACCAGCCCAGCCACTCACACCTCGGTGGGATCTTCGCCAGATAGATTAGTGTTGTCACCTGGTGTATCACAGATCATAAGTGAGCATCAGCAGATGGTGGAGACAGGGGCAGCAGTGGAGAGTCCTCATCAGAGGCCGCAGGGCGCTCCTAGCTCTGCTCAGCTGCATGTGGACCCTGTGCCTCTGGGGCCATCCAGAAAGAGAGCGGGGCTGGAACTTCAGGTGTCATGTCTGATTGGGACTCCTAGACCCGACACTTTGCAAAGTTGCGTGGAGGCGGGATGGCGGCGGGTTCACAACCCGTTGTCAATCATTTAGATTTTCACTCCTGACCCGCCTCCAAACCCGCCCTCTGAGCACCGGCAAAATCGCAGCCAGAGAATGGTTAGAATGTGGAACTCGCTAGCACCAGGAGTGGTTGAGGCGCATAATATTTCATTTGAAGGGAAGCTAGAGAAGCGCATGAGAGGGAAAGGAATAGAAGGATATGGTAATTGTGTTAGATGAAGTAGGGTGGTAGGAGGCTCGTGTGGAGCCTAAGCCAGCATAGAGCCGTTGGGCCGAATGGCCTGTTTCTGTGCTGTAAATTGCTTGTAATTCTATGTAATATATTTTCAGTGGATTAATCTGAATATTAATTATATGTTAATTTATGCAAAGCAGCTATTGTGTTACAGTGAATCCTTTCGCTTCTCCTGTAAAATTAATCGCCCTTTTTTTCTAATTTACACAGAACCTTTCAGAATGACACATGGGCCTGAATTTCTGATTGGAGGCTTCCTGCTGGCGGATGCCTCCCATCGGAAAACATCTATGAACTTACCTGCTGGCTCCGTAGGTCCCCAAGAATGCGATCCTGGGCCTCTGCTCTACAAAATGCGCAGAGGCCCAGGTATCCCAGGAACGCAGGGCCAAGGTATCCCAGAGGGGCAGGGCCCAGGTATCCCAGGGGCGCAGAGCCCAGGTATCCCAGGGACGCAGGGCCCAGGTTTCCAGGGACGCAGAGGCCCAGGTATCCCAGGGGCGCAGGGCCCAGGTATCCCAGGGGCGCAGGGCCCAGGTATCCCAGGGGCGCAGGGCCCAGGTATCCCAGGGGCGCAGGGCCCAGGTATCCCAGGGGCGCAGGGGCCAGGTATCCCAGGGGCACAGGGCCCAGGTATCCCAGGGGCGCAGAGGGCCCGGGTATCCCAGGTATCACGGTGGCATAGTGGTTAGCACTGTTGCCTCACAGCGCCAGGGACCCGGGTTCGAATCTGGCCTCGGGCGACTGTCTGTGTGGAGTTTGCACATTCTCCCCGTGTTTGCGTGGGTTTACTCCGGGTGCTCCGGTTTCCTCCCACAGTCCAAAGATGTGCGGGTTAGGTTGATTGGCTATGATAAATTGACCCTTAGTGTTAGGGGGATTAAATACGTGGGGTTACGGGGATAGGGTGGGATATGTGTTGGTGTAGGGGTTACGGGGATCGGGTGGGATATGTGTCGGTGCAGGCTCGATGGGCCGAAATGGCCTCTATCTGCACTGTGTGGTTTCTGTGATTTCTGTGATCTCAGGGGCCCAGGTATAACAGGGGCGCAGGGCCCAGGTATCCTAGGGGCGTAGGGCCCAGGTATCCTAGGGGCGCAGGGAACAGGTATCCTAGGGGCACAGAGGCCCAGGTATCCCAGGGGCACAGAGGCCCAGGTATCCTAGGGGTGCAGGGCCCAGGTATCCTAGGGGCACAGAGGCCCAGGTATCCTAGGGGCGCAGGGCACAGGTATCCCAGGGGCGCAGAGGCCCAGGTATCCTAGGGGCGCAGAGGCCCAGGTATCCTAGGGGCGCAGGGCCCATGTATCCCGGGGCGCAGAGGCCCAGGTATCCTAGGGGCGCAGAGGCCCAGGTATCCTAGGGGCGCAGAGGCCCAGGTATCTTGGGGCGCAGGGCCCAGGTATCCCAGGGGCGCAGAGGCCCAGGTATCCTAGGGGCACAGAGGCCCAGGTATCCTAGGGGCGCAGGGCCCAGGTATCCCAGGGGCGCAGAGGCCCAGGTATCCCAGGGGCGCAGAGGCCCAGGTATCCCAGGGGCACAGAGGCCCAGGTATCCCAGGGGCGCAGAGGCCCAGGTATGCTAGGGGCGCAGGGCCCAGGTATGCTAGGGGCGCAGAGGCCCAGGTATCCCAGGGGCGCAGAGGCCCAGGTATCCCAGGGGCGCAGAGGGCCCGGGTATCCTAGGGGCGCAGGGCCCAGGTATCCTAGGGGCGCAGGGCCCAGGTATCCCAGGGGCGCAGGGCCCAGGTATCCCAGGGACGCAGAGGCCCAGGTATCCCAGGGGCGCAGAGGGCCAGGTATCCCAGGGGCGCGGAGGGCCCAGGTATCCCAGGGGCGCAGAGAGCCCTGGTATCCCAGGGGTGCAGAGGGCCAGGTATCCCAGGGGCGCAGAGGGCCAGGTATCCCAGGGGCGCAGAGGGCCCAGGTATCCCAGGGGCGCAGAGGGCCCAGGTATCCCAGGGGCGCAGTGGGCCAGGTAACCCAGGGGCGCAGGGGGCCCAGATATCCTAGGGGCGCAGAGGCCCAGGTATCCTAGGGGCGCAGGGCCCAGGTATCCTAGGGGCACAGGGCCCAGGTATCCCAGGGGCGCAGAGGGCCAGGTATCCCAGGGACGCAGAGGGCCCAGGTATCCCAGGGGCGCAGAGGGCCCAGGTATCCCAGCGGCGCAGAGGGCCCAGGTATCCCAGCGGCGCAGAGGCCCAGGTATCCCAGGGGCACAGAGGCCCAGGTATCCCAGGAGCGCAGAGGCCCAGGTATCATAGGGGCGCAGGGCCCAGGTATCCCAGCGGCGCAGAGGCCCAGGTATCCCAGGGGCACAGAGGCCCAGGTATCCCAGGGGCGCAGAGGCCCAGGTATCCCAGGGGCGCAGAGGCCCAGGTACCCTGGGGGCGCAGAGGCCCAGGTATCCCAGGGGCACAGAGGCCCAGGTATCCCAGGGGCGCAGAGGCCCAGGTATCCCAGGGGCGCAGAGGCCCAGGTACCCTGGGGGCGCAGATGCCCAGGTATCCTAGGGGCGCAGAGGCCCAGGTATCCTAGCGGCGCAGGGCCCAGGTATCCCAGGGGCACAGAGGCCCAGGTATCCTAGGGGCGCAGAGGCCCAGGTATCCTAGGGGCGCAGAGGCCCAGGTATCCTAGCGGCGCAGGGCCCAGGTATCCCAGGGGCACAGAGGCCCAGGTATCCTAGGGGCGCAGAGGGCCCAGGTATCCCAGCGGCGCAGAGGCCCAGGTATCCCAGGGGCACAGAGGCCCAGGTATCCCAGGAGCGCAGAGGCCCAGGTATCATAGGGGCGCAGGGCCCAGGTATCCCAGCGGCGCAGAGGCCCAGGTATCCCAGGGGCACAGAGGCCCAGGTACCCTGGGGGCGCAGATGCCCAGGTATCCTAGGGGCGCAGAGGCCCAGGTATCCTAGCGGCGCAGGGCCCAGGTATCCCAGGGGCACAGAGGCCCAGGTGTCCTAGGGGCACAGAGGCCCAGGTATCCCAGGGGCGCAGGGCCCAGGTATCCTAGTGGCGCAGGGCCCAGGAATCCCAGTGGCGCAGGGCCCAGGTATCCCAGGGACGCAGAGGGCCCGGGTATCCTAGGGGCGCAGGGCCCAGTTATCCTAGTGGCGCAGGGCCCAGGAATCCCAGTGGCGCAGGGCCCAGGTATCCCAGGGACGCAGCGGCCCAGTTATCCCAGGGGCGCAGAGGGCCAGGTATCCCAGGGGCGCAAAGGCCCAGGTGTCCCAGAGGCGCAGAGGCCCAGGTATCCCAGGGACGCAGAGGTCGCGGTTATCGTAGGGGTGCAGGGCCCTGGTATCCTAGGGGCGCAGGGCCCAGGTATCCCAGGGGCGCAGGGGCCCAGGTATCCCAGGGGCGCAGAGGCCCAGGTATCCCAGGGGCGCAGCGGCCCAGTTATCCTAGCGGCGCAGGGCCCAGGTATCCCAGGGGCACAGGTGCCCAGGTATCCCAGGGACGCAGAGGCCCAGGTATCCTAGGGGCACAGGGCCCAGGTATCCTACGGGCGCAGAGACCCAGGTATCCTGGGGGCGCAGGGCCCAGGTATCCCAGGAGCGCAGGGCCCAGGTATCCCAGGGGCGCAGAGGGCCCAGGTATCCTAGGGCGCAGAGGCCCAGGTATCCCTGGGGCGCGGGGCCCAGGTATCCTAGGGACGCAGGGCCCAGGTATCCCAGAGACGCAGAGGCCCAGGTATCCCAGTGCGCAAAGGGCCGGGTATCCCAGGGGCGCAGAGGGCCCAGGTATCCCAGGGACGCAGAGGACCCAGGTGTCCCAGAGGCGCAGAGGGCCCAGGTATCCCAGGGGCGCACAGTGCCCAGGTATCCCAGGGGCACAGAGAACCCAGGTATCCCAGGGGCGCAGGGCCCAGGTATCCCAGGGGCGCACAGGGCCCAGGTATCCCAGGGGTGCAGAGGCCCAGGTATCCTAGGGGCACAGGGCCCAGGTATCCCAGGGGCACAGAGGCACAGGTATCCTAGGGGCACAGGGCCCAGGTATCCCAGGGGCACAGAGGCCCAGGTATCCCAGGGAGGCAGAGGCCCAGGTATCCCAGGGGCGCAGAGGCCCAGGTATCCCAGGGGCGCAGGGCCCAGGTATCCTAGGGGCGCAGACGGCCACGTCTCCCAGGGGCGCAGAGGGCAAGGTATCCCAGGAGCGCAGAGGCCCAGGTATCCCATGGGCACAGAGGGCCCAGGTATCCCAGGGGCGCAGAGGGCCAGGTATCCCAGGGACGCACAGGGCCCAGGTATCCCAGGGGCACAGAGAGCCCAGGTATCCCAGGGGCACAGGGCCCAGGTATCCCAGGGTCGCAGAGGGCCCAGGTATCCCAGGGCCGCAGAGGGCCAGGTATCCCAGGGGCGCAGGGCCCAGGTATCTCAGGGGCGCAGAGGGCTCAGGTATCCCAGGGGCGCACAGTGCCCAGGTATCCCAGGGGCACAGAGTGCCCAGGTATCCCAGGGGCGCAGGGCCCAGGTATCCCAGGGGCGCACAGGGCCCAGGTATCCCAGGAGTGCAGAGGCCCAGGTATCCCAGGGGCACAGGGCACAGTTATCCCAGGGGTGCAGGGCCCAGGTATCCCAGGGACAGAGGGCCCAATTATCCCAGGGGCGCAGGGCCCAGGTGTCCCAGGGAGCCAGGTATCCCAGGGGCGCAGGGCCCAGGTATCCCAGGGGTGCAGGGCCCAGGTATCCCAGGGGCACAGAGAGCCCAGGTATCCTAGGGGCACAGGGCCCAGGTATCCCAGTGGCGCAGGGCCCAGGTATCCCAGGGGTGCAGAGGCCCGTGTATCTCAGGGACGAGAGGGCCCGGGTATCCTAGTGGCGCAGGGCCCAGGTATCCCAGAGACGCAGAGGCCCAGGTATCCCAGTGCGCAAAGGGCCGGGTATCCCAGGGGCGCAGGGCCCAGGTGTCCCAGGGGCCCAGGTATCCCAGGGGCGCAGGGCCCAGATATCCTAGGGGCGCAGAGGCCCAGGTATCTTAGGGGCGCAGGGCCCAGGTATCCCAGGGGCGCAGGTCCCAGGTATCCCAGGGACGCAGAGGGCCCAGGTATCCTAGTGGTGCAGGGCCCAGGTATCCTGGGGCGCAGGGCCCAGGTATCCCGGGGGCGCAGGGCCCAGGTATCCAAGGGGCGCAGGGCCCAGGTATCACAGGGGCGCAGAGGCCCAGGAATCCCAGGGGCGCAGAGGCCCAGGTATCCTAGGGGCGCAGGGCCCAGGTATCCCAGGGACGCAAGGCCCAGGTATCCCAGGGGCGCAGAGGCCCAGGTATCCCAGGGACGCAGAGGGCTCGGGTATCCTAGGGGCGCAGGGCCCGGGTATTCTAGGGGCGCAGGGCCCAGGTATCCCAGGGGCGCAGAGGCCCAGGCATCCCAGGGGCGCAGAGGCCCAGGTGTCCCAGGGGTGCAGGGCCCAGGTATCCCAGGGGTGCAGAGGCCCAGGTATCCCAGGGGCGCAGAGGCCCATGTATCCTAGGCGCCCAGAGGCCCAGGTATCCCAGGGGCGCAGGGCCCAGGTATCCTAGGGGCGCAGAGACCCAGGTATCCAAGGGGCGCAGGGGCCAGGTAACACAGGGGCGCAGGGCCCAGGTATCCCAGGGGTGCAGAGGGCCCAGGTATCCAAGGGGCGCAGGGGCCCAGGTATCCCAGGGGCGCAGGTATCCTAGGGCGGCAGGGCCCAGGTATCCCAGGGGCGCAGAGGCCCAGGTATCCCACGGACGCAGAGGGAACGGGTATCCTAGGGGCGCAGGGCCCAGGCATCCTAGGGGGGCAGGGCCCTGCTATCCCAGGGGCGCAGGGACCTGCTATCCCAGGGGCGTAGTGGCCCAGGTATCCCAGGGGCGCAGAGGCCAAGGTATCCTAGGAGCGCAGAGGCCCAGGTATCCGAGGGGCGCCGAGGGCCCAGGTATCCTAGGGGCGCAGGGCCCAAGTATCCCAGGGGCGCAGAGGCCCAGGTATCCCAGGGGCGCAGAGGACCCAGGTATCCCAGGGGCGCAGACGGCCAGGTCTCCCAGGGGCGCAGAGGGCCAGGTATCCCAGGGGCGCAGAGGGCCAGGTATCCCAGGGGCGCAGAGGGCCAGGTATCCCATGGGCGCAGAGGGCCCAGGTATCCCAGGGGCACAGAGAGCCCTGGTATCCCAGGGACGCAGGGCCCAGTTATCCCAGGGGCGCACAGGGCCCAGGTATCCCAGGTGCGCAGATGGCCCAAGTACCATAGGGGCACAGAGGGCCACGCATCCCAGGGCCCAGGTATCCCAGGGGCGCAGGGCCCAGGTATCCCAGGCGTGCAGGGCCCAGGTATCCTATGGGCCCAGGGCCCAGGTACCCCAGAGGCGCAGAGGGCCCAGGTATCCAAGGGGCGCAGAGGGCCCAGGTATCCCAGGGTCGCAGAGGGAACGGTATCCTAGGGGCGCAGAGGGCCAGGTATCCCAGGGGCGCAGAGGCCCAGGTATCGCAGGGGCGCGAAGGGCCCAGGTATCCCAGCGGCGTAGAGGCCCAGGTAACCCAGGGGCGCAGAGGCCCAGGTATCCTAGAGGCGCAGGGCCCAGGTATCCCAGGGGTGCAGGGCCCAGGTATCCCAGGGGCACAGGGCCCAGGTATCCCAGGGGCGCAGAGGTCCCGAGTATCCTAGGGGCGCAGGGCCCAGGTATCCCAGGGGCGCAGAGGCCCATGTATCCCAGGGGCGCCGAGGCCCAGGTATCCTAGCGGCGCATGGCCCAGGTATCCCAGGGGCACAGAGGCCCAGGTATCCCAGGGACGCAGAGGCCCAGGTATACTAGGGGCGCAGAAGCCCAGGTATCCCAGGGGCGCAGGGCCCAGGTATCCTACGGGCGCAGGGACCCAGGTATCCTAGAGAGGCAGAGGCCCAGGTATCCCAGGGGCGCAGAGGGCCGGGTATCCCAGGGGCGCAGAGGCCCAGGTATCCCAGCGGCGCAGAGGCCCAGCTATCCCAGGGGCGCAGGGCCCAGGTATCCTAGGGGCGCAGAGGGCCCAGGTATCCTAGGGGCGCAGAGACCCAGGTATCCCAGGGGCGCAGGGCCCAGGTATCCCAGGGGCGCAGGGCCCAGGTATCCCAGGGGCGCAGAGGGCCCAGTTATCCAAGGGGCGCAGAGGCCCAGGTATCCCAGGGGCTCAGGACCCAGGTATGCTAGGGGCGCAGGGCCCAGGTATCCCAGGGACGCAGAGGCCCAGGTATCCCAGGGGCGCATAGGGCCGGGTATCCCAGGGGCGCAGAGGGCCCAGGTATCCCAGGGGCGCAGAGGGCCCAGGTATCGCAGGGGCGCAGAGGGCCCAGGTATCCCAGGGGCGCAGAGGGCCAGGTATCCCAGAGACGCACAGGGCCCAGGTATCCCAGGGGCACAGAGAGCCTAGGTATCCCAGGGGCGCAGGGCCCAGGTATACCAGGGGCGCACAGAGCCAAGGTATCCCAGGGGCGCAGAGGGCCCAGGTATCCCATGGGCGCAGAGGGCCAGGTATCCCAGGGACGCAGGGCCCAGGTATCCCAGGGGTAATGGGCCCAGGTCTCCATGGGGCACAGGGCCCCGGTATCCCAGGGGCGCAGAGGGCCCAGGTATCCCAGGGGCGCACAGTGCCCAGGTGTCCCAGGGGCACAGAGAGCCCAGGTATCCCAGGAGCGCAGGGCCCAGGTATCCCTGGGGCGCACAGGGCCCAGGTATCCCAGGGATGCAGAGGCCCAGGTATCCCAGGGATGCAGAGGCCCAGGTATCCCAGGGGTGCAGGGCCCAGGTATCCCAGGGTCACAGGGCACAGGTATCCTAGGGGCGCAGGGCCCAGGTATCTCAGGGGCGCAAGGGCCCAGGTATCCCAGGGGTGCAGAGGCCCAGGTATCCTAGGGGCGCAGGGCCCAGGTATCCCAGGGGCACAGTGGCCCAGGTATCCCAGGGGCACAGTGGCCCAGGTATCCCAGTGACGCAGAGGCCCAGGTACCCTAGGGGCCCAGAGGCCCAGGTATCCCAGGGGCGCAGGGCCCAGGTACCCTAGGGGCCCAGAGGCCCAGGTGTCCCAGTGACGCAGAGGCCCAGGTACCCTAGGGGCGCAGGGCCCAGGTATCACAGGGGCGCAGGGCCCAGGTATCCCAGGGGCGCAGAGGGCCCAGTTATCCTAGGGGTGCAGGGGCCCAGGTATCCCAGGGACGCAGGGCCCAGGTATCCTAAGGGCGCAGGGCCCAGTTATCCCAGGGGCGCAGAAACCCATGTATCCCAGGGGCGCAGAGAGCCCAGGTATCCCAGGGGCGCAGACGGCCATGTCTCCCAGGGGCGCAGAGCACCAGGTATCCCAGGGGCGCAGGGCCCAGGTATCCCAGGGGCGCAGAGAGCACCAGGTATCCCAGGGGCGCAGGGCCCAGGTATCCCAGGGGCGCACAGGGCCCAGGTATCCCAGGTGCGCACAGGGCCCAGGTATCCCAGGTGCGCAGAGGGCCCAGGTACCCCAGGGGCGCAGAGGGCCAGGTATCCCAGGGCCCAGGTATCCCAGGGGCGCAGAGGCCCAGGTATCCTAGGGGCGCAGAGGCCCAGGTATCCCAGGGGCGCAGGGCCCAGGTATCCTAGGGGCGCAGGGCCCAGGTATCCCAGGGGTGCAGGGCCAAGGTATCCCAGGGGCGCAGAGGCCCAGGTGTCCTAGGGGCACAGAGGCCCAGGTATCCTAGGGGCACAGAGCCCAGGTATCCCAGGGGCGCAGAGGCCCAGGTATCCTTGGGGCGCAGGGCCCAGGTATCCCAGGGACGCAGAGGGCCCGGGCATCCTAGGGGCACAGGGCCCAGGAATCCCAGTGGCGCAGGGCCCAGGTATCCCAGTGGCGCAGGGCCCAGGTATCCCAGGGACGCAGCGGCCCAGTTATCCCAGGGGCGCAGAGGGCCCAGGTATCCCGGGGCGCAGAGGGCCCAGGTATCCCAGGGGCGCAGAGGGCCCAGGTATCCCAGGGGCGCAGAGGGCCAGGTATCCCAGGGGCGCAGAGGGCCAGGTACCCTGGGGGCGCAAAGGCCCAGGTGTCCCAGAGGCACAGAGGCCCAGGTATCCCAGGGACGCAGAGGTCGCGGTTATCGTAGGGGCGCAGGGCCCAGGTATCCCAGGGGCGCAGAGGCCCAGGTATCCCAGGGGCGCAGAGGCCCAGGTATCCCAGGGGCGCAGCGGCCCAGTTATCCTAGCGGCGCAGGGCCCAGGTATCCCAGGGGCACAGGTGCACAGGTATCCCAGGGACGCAGAGGCCCAGGTATACTAGGGGCGCAGAGGCCCAGGTATCCCAGGGGCTCAGGGCCCAGGTATCCTACGGGCGCAGAGACCCAGGTATCCTAGGGGCGCAGGGCCCAGGTATCCCAGGGGCGCAGGGCCCAGGTATCCCAGGGGCGCAGAGGGCCCAGGTATCCTAGGGCGCAGAGGCCCAGGTATCCCTGGGGCGCGGGGCCCAGGTATCCTAGGGACGCAGGGCCCAGGTATCCCAGAGACGCAGAGGCCCAGGTATCCCAGTGCGCAAAGGGCCGGGTATCCCAGGGGCGCAGAGGGCCCAGGTATCCCAGGGACGCAGAGGACCCAGGTATCCCAGGGGCACAGAGAGCCCAGGTATCCCAGGGGCGCAGGGCCCAGGTATCCCAGGGGCGCACAGTGCCCAGGTATCCCAGGGGCACAGAGAGCCCAGGTATCCCAGGGGCGCAGGGCCCAGGTATCCCAGGGGCGCACAGGGCCCAGGTATCCCAGGGGTGCAGAGACCCAGGTATCCTAGGGGCACAGGGCCCAGGTATCCCAGGGGCACAGAGGCCCAGGTATCCTAGGGGCACAGGGCCCAGGTATCCCAGGGGCACAGAGGCCCAGGTATCCCAGGGAGGCAGAGGCCCAGGTATCCCAGGGGCGCAGAGGCCCAGGTATCCCAGGGGCGTAGGGCCCAGGTAACCTAGGGGCGCAGACGGCCACGTCTCCCAGGGGCGCAGAGGGCAAGGTATCCCAGGAGCGCAGAGGCCCAGGTATCCCATGGGCACAGAGGGCCCAGGTATCCCAGGGGCGCAGAGGGCCAGGTATCCCAGGGACGCACAGGGCCCATGTATCCCAGTGGCACAGAGAGCCCAGGTATCCCAGGGGCGCAGGGCCCAGGTATCCCAGGGTCGCACAGGGCCCAGGTATCCCAGGGTCGCAGAGGGCCCAGGTATCCCAGGGCCGCAGAGGGCCAGGTATCCCAGGGGCGCAGGGCCCAGGTATCCCAGGGGCGCAGAGGGCTCAGGTATCCCAGGGGCGCACAGTGCCCAGGTATCCCAGGGGCACAGAGTGCCCAGGTATCCCAGGGGCGCAGGGCCCAGGTATCCCAGGGGCGCACAGGGCCCAGGTATCCCAGGAGTGCAGAGGCCCAGGTATCCCAGGGGCACAGGGCCCAGTTATCCCAGGGGTGCAGGGCCCAAGTATCCCAGGGACAGAGGGCCCAATTATCCCAGAGGCGCAGGACCCAGGTGTCCCAGGGAGCCAGGTATCCCAGGGGCGCAGGGACCAGGTATCCCAGGGGTGCAGGGCCCAGGTATCCCAGGGGCACAGAGAGCCCAGGTATCCTAGGGGCACAGGGCCCAGGTATCCCAGTGGCGCAGGGCCCAGGTATCCCAGGGGTGCAGAGGCCCGTGTATCTCAGGGACGAGAGGGCCCGGGTATCCTAGTGGCGCAGGGCCCAGGTATCCCAGAGACGCAGAGGCCCAGGTATCCCAGTGCGCAAAGGGCCGGGTATCCCAGGGGCGCAGGGCCCAGGTGTCACAGGGGCCCAGGTATCCCAGGGGCGCAGGGCCCAGATATCCTAGGGGCGCAGAGGCCCAGGTATCTTAGGGACGCAGGGCCCAGGTATCCCAGGGGCGCAGGTCCCAGGTATCCCAGGGACGCAGAGGGCCCAGGTATCCTAGTGGTGCAGGGCCCAGGTATCCTGGGGCGCAGGGCCCAGGTATCCCGGGGGCGCAGGGCCCAGGTATCCAAGGGGCGCAGGGCCCAGGTATCACAGGGGCGCAGAGGCCCAGGAATCCCAGGGG
This sequence comes from Somniosus microcephalus, assembly GCF_052327205.1. Classification (NCBI taxonomy): domain Eukaryota; kingdom Metazoa; phylum Chordata; class Chondrichthyes; order Squaliformes; family Somniosidae; genus Somniosus; species Somniosus microcephalus. Next base: position 41,078,895 of record NC_141013.1, read on the forward strand.
CGCAGAGGCCCAGGTATCCTCGGGGCGCAGGGCCCAGGTATCCCAGGGACGCAAGGCCCAGGTATCCCAGGGGCGCAGAGGCCCAGGTATCCCAGGGGCGCAGATGCCCAGGTATCCCAGGGACGCAGAGGGCTCGGGTATCCTAGGGGCGCAGGGCCCGGGTATTCTAGGGGCGCAGGGCCCAGGTATCCCAGGGGCGCAGAGGCCCAGGCATCCCAGGGGCGCAGAGGCCCAGGTATCCCAGGGGTGCAGGGCCCAGGTATCCCAGGGGTGCAGAGGCCCAGGTATCCCAGGGGTGCAGAGGCCCATATATCCTAGGCGCCCAGAGGCCCAGGTATCCCAGGGGCGCAGGGCCCAGGTATCCTAGGGGCGCAGAGATCCAGGTATCCTAGGGGCGCAGGGGCCAGGTAACACAGGGGCGCAGGGCCCAGGTATCCCAGGGGTGCAGAGGGCCCAGGTATCCAAGGGGCGCAGGGGCCCAGGTATCCCAGGGGCGCAGGTATCCTAGGGCGGCAGGGCCCAGGTATCCCAGGGGCGCAGAGGCCCAGGTATCCCACGGACGCAGAGGGAACGGGTATCCTAGGGGCGCAGGGCCCAGGCATCCTAGGGGGGCAGGGCCCTGCTATCCCAGGGGCGCAGGGACCTGCTATCCCAGGGGCGTAGTGGCCCAGGTATCCCAGGGGCGCAGAGGCCAAGGTATCCTAGGAGCGCAGAGGCCCAGGTATCCCAGGGGCGCAGGGCCCAGGTATCACAGGGGCGCAGGGCCCAGGTATCCCAGGGGCGCAGAGGGCCCAGGTATCCCAGGGGCGCAGGGCCCAAGTATCCCAGGGGTGCAGAGGCCCAGGTATCCCAGGGGCGCAGAGGACCCAGGTATCCCAAGGGCGCAGACGGCCAGGTCTCCCAGGGGCGCAGAGGGCCAGGTATCCCAGGGGCGCAGGGCCCAGGTATCCCAGGCGTGCAGGGCCCAGGTATCCCAGGGTCGCAGAGGGCCCAGGTATCCAAGGGGCGCAGAGGGCCCAGGTATCCCAGGGTCGCAGAGGGAACGGTATCCTAGGGGCGCAGAGGCCCAGGTATCGCAGGGGCGCAGAGGGCCCAGGTATCCCAGCGGCGTAGAGGCCCAGGTAACCCAGGGGCGCAGAGGCCCAGGTATCCTAGAGGCGCAGGGCCCAGGTATCCCAGGGGCGCAGAGGCCCAGGTATCCGAGGGGCGCAGAGGCCCAGGTATCCTAGGGACGCAGAGGTCCCGGGTATCATATGGGCGCAGGGCCCAGTTATCCTAGGGGCGCAGGGCCCAGGTATCCCAGGGGCGCAGAGGCCCAGGTATCCCAGGGGCGCAGAGGCCCATGTATCCCAGGGGCGCCGAGGCCCAGGTATCCCAGGGACGCAGAGGCCCAGGTATACTAGGGGCGCAGATGCCCAGGTATCCCAGGGGCGCAGGGCCCAGGTATCCCAGGGGCACAGAGGCCCAGGTATCCCAGGGACGCAGAGGCCCAGGTATACTAGGGGCGCAGATGCCCAGGTATCCCAGGGGCGCAGGGCCCAGGTATCCTACGGGCGCAGAGACCCAGGTATCCTAGGGTCGCAGGGCCCAGGTATCCCAGGGGCGCAGGGCCCAGGTATCCCAGGGGCGCAGAGGCCCAGGTATCCTCGGGGCGCAGAGGGCCCAGGTATCCTAGGGGCGCAGAGACCCAGGTATCCTAGGGGCGCAGGGCCCAGGTATCCCAGGGGCGCATGGCCCAGGTATCCCAGGGGCGCAGAGGGCCCAGTTATCCGAGGGGCGCAGAGGCCCAGGTATCCCAGGGGCTCAGGGCCCAGGTATCCTAGGGGCGCAGGGCCCAGGTATCCCAGGGACGCAGAGGCCCAGGTATCCCAGGGGCGCATAGGGCCGGGTATCCCAGGGGCGCAGAGGGCCCAGGTATCCCAGGGGCGCAGAGGGCCCAGGTATCGCAGGGGCGCAGAGGGCCCAGGTATCCCAGGGGCGCAGAGGGCCAGGTATCCCAGGGACGCACAGGGCCCAGGTATCCCAGGGGCACAGAGAGCCTAGGTATCCCAGGGGCGCAGGGCCCAGGTATACCAGGGGCGCACAGAGCCAAGGTATCCCAGGGGTGCAGAGGGCCCAGGTATCCCATGGGCGCAGAGGGCCAGGTATCCCAGGGACGCAGGGCCCAGGTATCCCAGGGGTAAAGGGCCCAGGTCTCCATGGGGCACAGGGCCCCGGTATCCCAGGGGCGCAGAGGGCCCAGGTATCCCAGGGGCGCACAGTGCCCAGGTGTCCCAGGGGCACAGAGAGCCCAGGTATCCCAAGAACGCAGGGCCCAGGTATCCCTGGGGCGCACAGGGCCCAGGTATCACAGGGATGCAGAGGCCCAGGTATCCCAGGGGTGCAGGGCCCAGGTATCCCAGGGTCCCAGGGCACAGGTATCCTAGGGGCGCAGGGCCCAGGTATCTCAGGGGCGCAAGGGCCCAGGTATCTCAGGGGCGCAGAGGCCCAGGTATCCCAGGGGTGCAGAGGCCCAGGTATCCTAGGGGCGCAGGGCCCAGGTATCCCAGTGACGCAGAGGCCCAGGTACCCTAGGGGCGCAGAGACCCAGGTATCCTAGAGGCGCAGGGCCCAGGTATCACAGGGGCGCAGGGCCCAGGTATCCCAGGGGCGCAGAGGGCCCAGTTATCCAAGGGGTGCAGGGGCCCAGGTATCCCAGGGACGCAGGGCCCAGGTATCCTATGGGCGCAGGGCCCAGGTATCCCAGGGGCGCAGAAACCCATGTATCTCAGGGGCGCAGAGGGCCCAGGTATCCCAGGGGCGCAGAGAGCCCAGGTATCCCAGGGGCGCAGACGGCCATGTCTTCCAGGGGCGCAGAGCGCCAGGTATCCCAGGGGGTCAGAGAGCACCGGTATCCCAGGGGCGCAGGGCCCAGGTATCCCAGGGGCGCACAGGGCCCAGGTATCCCAGGTGCGCACAGGGCCCAGGTATCCCAGGGGCGCAGGGCCCAGGAATCCCAGGGCCGCGGAGGCCCAGGTATCCCAGGGGCGCAGAGGCCCAGGTATCCTAGCGGCGCAGGGCCGAGGTATCCCAGGGGCATAGAGGCCCAGGTATCCCAGGGACGCAGAGGCCCAGGTATACTAGGGGCACAGAGGCCCAGATATCCTAGGGGCGCAGTGCCCAGGTATCCTAGGGGCGCAGAGGGCCCAGGTATCCTAGGGGCGCAGGGCCCAGGTATCCCAGAGACACAGAGGCCCAGGTATCCCAGGGGCGCAGAGGGCCCAGGTATCCCAGGGGCGCAGAGGGCCCAGGTATCCCAGAGGCACAGAGAGCCCAGGGGCGCAGGGCCCAGGTATCCCAGGGGCGCAAAGGGCCCAGGTATCACAGGGGCGCAGAGGGCCCAAGTATCCTAGGGGCGCAGAGGGCCCAAGTATCCCAGGGGCGCAGAGGGCCAGGTATCCCAGGGGCGCAGAGGGCCCAGGTATCCCAGGGGCGCAGAGGGCCAGGTATCCCAGGGGCGCAGGGCCCAGGTATCCCAGGGGTGCAGGGCCCAGGTATCCTAGGGGCGCAGGGCCCAGGTATCCCACGGGCGCAGATGGCCCAGGTATCCCAGGGGCGCACAGTGCCCAGGTATCCCAGGGGCGCAGAGAGCCCAGATATCCTAGGGGCGCAGGGCCCAGGTATCCTAGGGGCGCAGGGCCCAGGTATCCCAGGGGCACAGAGGCCCAGGTATCCCAGGGACGCAGAGGGCCAGGTATCCCAGGGACGCACAGGGCGGGGTATCCCAGGGGCGCAGAGGGCCCATGTATCCTGGGGGCGCAGAGACCCAGGTACCCCGGGGGCGCAGAGTCCCAGGTATCCCAGGGATGCAGAGGCCCTGGTATACTAGGGGCGCAGAAGCCCAGGTATCCCGGGGCGCAGGGCCCAGGTATCCTACGGGCGCAGAGACCCAGGTATCCTAGGGTCGCAGGGCCCAGGTATCCCAGGGGCGCAGGGCCCAGGTATCCCAGGGGCGCAGAGGGCCCAGGTATCCTAGGGGCGCAGGGCCCAGGTATCCTAGGGGCGCATGGCACAGGTATCCCAGAGACGCAGAGGCCCAGGTATCCCAGGGGCGCAGAGGGCCGGGTATCCCAGGGGCGCAGAGGGCCCAGGTATCCCAGGGGCGCAGAGGGCCCAGGTATCCCAGGGGTGCAGAGGGCCAGGTATCACAGGGACGCACAGGGCCCAGGTATCCCAGGGGCACAGAGAGCCCAGGTATCCCAGGGGCGCAGGGCCCAGGTATCCCAGGGGCGCAAAGGGCCCATGTATCCCAGGGGCGCAGAGGGCCAAGGTATCCCAGGGGCGCAGAGGGCCAGGTATCCCAGGGGCGCAGGGCCCAGATATCCCAGGGGTGCAGGGCCCAGGTATCCTAGGGGCACAGGGCCCAGGTATCCCAGGGGCGCAGATGGCCCAGGTATCCCAGGGGTGCACAGTGCCCAGGTATCCCAGGGGCACAGAGAGCCCAGGTATCCTAGGGGCACAGGGCCCAGGTATCCCAGAGCACAGAGGCCCAGGTATCCCAGGGACACAGAGGCCCAGATATCCCAGGGGCGCAGAGGCCCAGCTGTCCCAGGGGCGCAGGGCCCAGGTATCCTAGGGGCGCAGAGACCCAGGTATCCTAGGGGCGCAGGGCCCAGGTATCCCAGGGGCGCAGGGCCCAGGTATCCCAGGGGCGCAGAGGGCCCAGGTATCCTCGGGGCGCAGAGGCCCAGATATCCCATGTTTTGATTTCTTTTTGGGTTCAATAAAGACTCATTTCTGAAAGGGAATGTTGTTTAATCTAAAGTCTTGTTCAAGACTTTCTACAGCTTTTTACAGAACACACTATGCTGTGATGCATCTAGAATGAAACTGAAAGTAAAACTCCCCTGGACTGCTTGTCTCTCACATGACCACTGCTGGTCAGGCACAAGTAATCAAAAACACAGACAAATATGCTGTAAGGCATAAGTAATCAAACACAGACAAATATCATCACTATTTGCTGATATCATTACATCTCCCTTTCTTAAAACAAAAGTATTTTACTTTTAACTAACAACATTTAATGAACTTACATTATCATTATCATGATCAAGGTTTTTTACCCTTGCTTTGTGTGTTCACATGAAATATGTCAATACACTAGAACTTGAAGAAAGAATAAGATAACATTACTTCCTTCTTTAACAATAGTCCTTAAATTTGCTCAATGAGTCTCTCAGGAGGCTTCACGTGTCTTGAGGATTTTCTGATTGATTGTCCTTGAATCTGAGTTGTTGCCTCAGATGATTGGTTCTCAGCTGTGTGATCAGGTTGTTCAACAGTATCAGTCTCTTGACCTGCTGTGGCTGGTCCCATGAGAAGATCTCGACAATTTCTTCTCAGAACAGCACCCTCATCTGTCTGAATGGTGTATGATCTTGGTTGAACTTCACTCAGGGTCCATGTGTTTGTTTTGTCTTTGAACCTTACTTGGTCACCAGTGTGGAGTTCAGGTAGGTTTTGTGTTCCTCTGTCATAGTAGTACTTTTGCTTTTCTTTCTGTTGCTCTTTGAACTTCCTCACTTTCTCCCCCTCTTTTGTTTTCAGGAGGTTCTCCGGGATGGGTAGGTTTGACCTTAGCCGACGTCCCATCAGGAGTTGGGCTGGTGACATACCACACTCGAGCGGCGTTGTGCGGTATACAAGCATGCTTTGGTAGAAGTCAGTTCCACTGTCTTTTGCCTTGTACATCAGTCTTTTCACTGTCTGGACCGATTTTTCCACTAGTCCATTGGACTGTGGATAGTGAGGACTTGACGTTGTGTGGACAAAGTCCCACTCTTTGGCAAAGTGTCGGAAATTTGCATTGTTAAACTGGGTCCGTTGTCTGTGAAGACCTCGCTTGCCACGCCATGTCTGGAGAATATGGCTTTCATACTTCTTATCACAGCTTCTGCGGTGGTGGTGTACAGTCTACAAACCTCTGGATACAGGGAGTAATAGTCTGTGACGACAAGATAGTCCTTCCCTTGACATACGAATAGGTCAGCGCCTACCTTCTGGTAAGGTCTGTCTGGTGCTGGGTGTGGCTTTAGTGGTTCTACCGGATTGCTTGCTCGATATTTCAGGCATATTGTGCAGGTTGACACCTCATTTGTCACATCTTGGTTGATTCGTGGCCAGTACATCACCTCTCGTGCTCTTTTCTTACACTTTTAGATTCCCAGATGTCCTCCATGGATCTTTTTTAGCATCTCTCTTCTCAGACTCTTTGGGATAACTATTTTACTTCCTTTGTAGATGATGTCTTCAACCACTGATAGTTCCGCCCTGCAGTTCCAGTACTCTGCTATATCAGGTGAGCAGTCTTGCTTCATGTTGGGCCATCCATCCAAGATGCTTTTTCTCAGTCGTCTCATTGTTTCATCTTTGTTTGTCTCAGTCTTTATGAGCTCCATTTTTGCATCTGCTATGGGCAGTGCACTTGTGATCATGTTCACGTAGGCGTTCACTTTTTCATCCATTGTGGTGTTTGCGGGCTCACTTGGGTCAACAGCTCTGGACAACGTGTCTGCTGTATACATCAGCTTACCCGGTGTGTACGCAACATTCAGTGTATAGCGTTGCAGCCTGATCATCATTCTTTGTATTCTAAGCGGACAGCTATTCAGTGGCTTTTGGAACAATGCAATCAAGGGCTTATGGTCAGTCTCTACACTGATTGCTTGTCCTGCCACAAACTGGTGAAATCTTTCACAGGCGTATGTGATGCTGAGCAGCTCCTTTTCTATTTGAGCATATCGCGTCTCCGCGTCTGTCATTGAGCGCGATGCATATGCAATAGGTTGCCAGTAGTCATATTGTTGCAGAAGAACAGCACCGAGCCCACTCTGTGATGCATCTGATGATATCTTGATGGGTCTCGCTGGGTCATAAAACCTCAGAACTGGTTCCTCTGTGAGCAGTTTCTTTAGATCGCTCCATGACTTCTCATGCTCATGATTCCATTCCCATTCTATGTTCTTTTCAGTTAGTCTTCTCAGTGGCGCTATTTTTTCTGAGAGGTTGGATATGAATTTACCCATGTAGTTGATCATTCCATTAAACCTCTGCACGTCCTTTTTGCATTGTGGCCTTGGCATATTCTCAATGGCAGACACCTTTCTGGGATCTGGTCTGATGCCCTCACTGCTAAGGATATCTCCCACGAATGTCAGTTCTGTCACCCCGAGCTGGCATTTCTCTCTATTCAGCTTCAGGTTTGTTTTCCTTGTTGCTTCCAGCACTTTTTTCAGTCTCTCGTCATGCTCAGTTCTCGTGGTTCCCCATACTATGATGTCATCCATTGATGTATCAACTCCCTCCAGGTGCTCATAGATCATATGGATAGTCTTGTGATACACTTCAGGAGCTGAGGTAATGCCAAATGGTAACCTTAGGAATCTGTATCTGCCAAATGGAGTGTTGAACGTGCACAGTCTTGAACTTGCTTCGTCCAGCTTCATCTGCCAAAATCCTGAGGACGCATCTAACTTGCTGAAATATTTTGCATTTGCAAACTGTGCCATGATTTCCTCACGTATAGGAAGCTTGAAGTGCTCTCTCTTTATTGCTCTGTTTAGATCTCTTGGATCCAGGCAAATTCTGAGCTTTCCATTCTTTTTGTCCACTACGACGAGGGAACTCACCCACTCAGTTGGCTCATCTATCTTCTGAATCACGTTCAGGCTTTCCATCCTGTCCAACTCTGCCTTCAGTTGCTTTTGAAGAGCAAACGGAACTTTTCTGCATGGATGTATGACCGGTGTCATACTTTTATCTACTCTGATCGTGTGTTCTCCTGGAATGCAGCCTAGACCCTTAAATAGGTCTTTGTACTCTTTCATGAGTTCATCATAGACTGTCTCTCCTTCGCTTTCCACAACGAGGACTCTCTTTACCAGGTTCAGTCTCTCACAGGCTTTTAACCCTAGTATGGCTTGCACATCCTTTGGCACCACGATTAATGCTAGCGTGTGCTCTCTGTCCTTGTGTGTTACTTTAACAATGCATTTTCCTTTCACTGGTATATCAGTACCTGAGTATCCGGTCACTTTCACTTGTATTCCATGTAACTTTGGTCTGGGTCTAATTCTCTTAAAATCGGTCTCTGATATCACATTAACTTGTGCTCCAGTATCCAATTTAAATGGAATGTGTATGTCGTTCACTTTTAGTGTCAACATCCAGTCTCTTTCTTCTCTTTTGTTTTCAGACACAACATCTACATAGAATTCCTCTATGTCGCTTGCATCTACTGCATGGACCTTGCTTTGTTGCACTTGGTTCTTGCAGCAACGGGCATAATGGTTGTTCTTGTTGCAACTATAGCAAGTTTTACCATATGCTGGACACTTTCTTGGTGGATGCTGTGTACCGCATCGACTACATGACTTCCGATTGTCCCTTTCATTTCCGTTTGCTGGCCACGCCTCTTTTTTCACATTGGCGCTCTCTTTGTTAAACGGTTTGTATCCGTGCTTTCTCACTGCATCCACGTTGCAGCTACTGTCACTGAACAGCTCCTTTGCCTGCAACTTCACAGTCTCTGTAACCCTACACAGTGCTATGGCTTTTCCCAGGTCTAGATCTTGCTCTCTTAGCAGCCTTTCCCTTAGATCATTATCTGGAATACCACACACCAGTCTGTCTTTTATCAGCGAGTCTGTGAGTCCCCCAAATTCACACGATTTGCTCCGGTTTCTCAGTTCAGTCACATACTGATCAATAGTCTCGCCGATTTTCTGTACACATGTGAAAAATTTGTGCCTCTCAAAGGTCACGTTGCGTTTAGGTATGCAGTAGGCCTCAAACTGTTCCATTATTTTATCTAGCTTCATTTTGTCTCCATCAACAGCAAATATGAAATTATTATATACCTCCAGCGCTGCATCACCCACGACATGTAAGAACACAGACGATTTTTGTTTTTACTTTTCTCGTCAGCTCCGATTGCCGCTAAATACAACTCTAAACGTTGTTTGAACCTTCTCCAATTTTCAGCCACATTACCTGTCAATTGAAGCATCGCCGGTGGGAGTAAACCTTCCATTTTTTCACTTCGTTAGCTATTCTCTAATGGTAAGCAACGATGTTCTCTTCTGGCTTGCTAATATGTGGAGAGCTGATTTCGCTTACTTGCCACAACTGCTTTCACTGTCCCATCAAGTTGCTAACTTCAGATTTTTTCTCTTTCAGCCACTTCTGACATCATGTTTTGATTTCTTTTTGGGTTCAATAAAGACTCATTTCTGAAAGAGAATATTGTTTAATCTAAAGTCTTGTTCAAGACTTTCTACAGCTTTTTACAGAACACACTATGCTGTGATGCATCTAGAATGAAACTGAAAGTAAAACTCCCCTGGACTGCTTGTCTCTCACATGACCTCTGCTGGTCAGGCACAAGTAATCAAAAACACAGACAAATATGCTGTAAGGCATAAGTAATCAAACACAGACAAATATCATCACTATTTGCTGATATCATTACATCCCAGGGGCTCAGGGCCCAGGTATCCTAGGGGCGCAGGGCCCAGGTATCCCAGGGATGCAGAGGCCCAGGTATCCCAGGGGCGCATAGGGCCAGGTATCCCAGGGGCGCATAGGGCCAGGTATCCCAGGGGCGCAGAGAGCCCAGGTATCCCAGGGGCGCAGACGGCCATGTCTCCCAGGGGCTCAGAGCGCCAGGTATCCCAGGGGGGCAGAGAGCCCAGGTATCCCATGGGCGCAGAGGGCCCAGGTATCCCAGGGGCGCAGAGAGCACCGGTATCCCAGGGGCGCACAGGGCCCAGGTATCCCAGGTGCGCACAGGGCCCAGGTATCCCAGGTGCGCAGAGGGCCCAGGTACCCCAGGGGCGCAGAGGGCCAGGTATCCCAGGGGCGCATGGCCCAAGTATCCCAGGGGCGCAGGGCCCAGGGCCCAGGTATCCCAGGCGTGCAGGGCCCAGGTATCCTGGGGGCGCAGAGGCCCAGGTACCCTGGGGGCGCAGAGGCCCAGGTATCCCAGCGGCGCGCAGGCCCAGGTATCGTAGGGGCGCAGGGCCCAGGTATCCCAGGGGCGCAGAGGCCCAGGTATCCCGGGGGCGCAGAGGCCCGGGTATCCCAGGGGCACAGAGGCCCGGGTATCCCAGGGGCGCAGAGGCCCAGGTATCCCGGGGGCGCAGAGGCCCGGGTATCCCAGGGGCACAGAGGCCCAGGTATCCTAGGGGCACAGGGCCCAGGTATCCCAGGGGCGCAGGGCCCAGGTATCCCAGGGGCACAGAGGCCCAGGTATCCTAGGGGAGCAGGGCCCAGGTATCCCAGGGGCACAGAGGCCCAGGTATCCTAGGGGCGCAGAGGCTCAGGTATCCCAGGGGTGCAGGGCCCAGGTGTGGTAAACCACTATTGTTGTTGTTGTTGTTGTTGTTACACACTGTTGTACCTATGCATGCCTCAACATGTCTCGGCTGGCTCCACCCACACAGGCCCAGGTATAAAGGTGATTGACCTGCAGCCCCCTGCCTTCTTGGAACCCAGTCAACCACAAGAGGCATGCTCTGTTCTTTGCTAATAAAAGCCTTTAGTTACTCTCTTAACTCTCAGTCTTTTATGGGTAATTGATAGCGCATCAATTTTATTAGCAAAAACAAAATGCCGACGTTTGCTGAACAGCAGGCTGCTGCACCAAACGCGGAACAGCAGGCTGCTGCACCAAACGCTGAACAGCAGGCTGCTGCACCAAACGCTGAGCAGCAGGAGCTGCTGCGAGCCCTCAGACCAACATGCCTGGACCTAGACCCCCAAGAGGCGGGTTCGGCTACCAAATTCGCGCATTGGCTGCGTTGCTTCGAGGCCTACCTGCAAGCCTCAACTGTGACCCTGGACGAAAACAAGTTGGAAATCCTGGCCTCAAAGGTGAGCCACCAAGTTTATACAATAATCCAGGACGCGACGACCTACGCGGCGGCTATCGGTCTGCTAAAAGGGCAATACGCACGCCCGGTAAATACGGTCTATGCCCGGCACCTCTTAAGATCCTGCAGACAGCAGCCCGGGGAATCGGTGGAGGCCTTTCTACGAGCACTACGGATACTCGGCCGAGACTGCGACTGCAAAGAAGCATCAGCCGCAGCACACACGGAGGGACTGATCCGAGATGCTTTCGTTGCGGGTCTAAGGTCCGACTACTCCCGGCAGAGACTGTTGGAAAAGGGAGAAATGGACCTGAGAAAGGCAGTGTCCCTCGCGCTCTCGCTCGACGCGGCCCACAGGAATATGGGCGCCTTCTCCCCTAACCGCTCCGCAACGTGGACGCCACAACCTTGGGTCATGGGACCGCCACCTTCAACTGCTGCTGCGATGTCCAAGGCACAGAAATGTTATTTTTGTGGCCAGGCAAAACACCCCAGAGCACGCTGCCCGGCGAGAAATGCTACCTGCTCCGGCTGCGGGAAGAAAGGACACTATGCCAGCGCCTGCAAAGGTAAAACCGCTAACGCCAGCAGCGCCGCGTGCGAACCGTGGGGGCAGCCATCTTGTCCGCCATCTTGGGCTCCCCCAGCCGCGTGGGGATCGGGACCATGGGCGCCGCCATTTTGTCCGCCATCTCGGACGTCTCCAACTTCAACCACGGGGGACCCGGACTCAACCACCGCCTCATCTGACGACCACATCGACTCGCTCGACCATACGCTGGCCTCCGTGACGCTGGACCAATCTCTCCCTCATCAACTGTCCAGGTCCATGATGGACATTAAGGTAAACGGCCGCGCCACTACCTGCCTTTTTGACAGCGGGAGCACGGAAAGCTTTATCCACCCCGACACGGTGCGGAGTTACTCTCTCCCGGTCCTGCCGACGCGACATCGGATCTCTTTGGCTTCCAAAGCTCAGTCAGCGGACGTCGGTGGCTACTGTGTAGTGACCCTTTCAGTAAGGGGCACAGAGTACAAAAATTTTAAACTCCTGGTCCTGCCCCATCTTTGCGCTGCCGTTGTACTGGGGTTGGATTTTCAGTGCAACCTTAAGAGTGTCACATTAGCGTACGACGGACCCCTCCCCCCACTCACAGTCTGCAGCCAGCAGCTTTTAAATCGCCCGCCGCGCACCATTTGCAGCCTCTCCACCCTTAAAGTCCCCCCCCCCTCCTTGTTCGCTAACCTCACCCGCGACTGTAAGCCCATCGCTACCAAAAGCAGGCGTTACAGTGCCGGGGATAGGAGCTTCATTAAATCCGAGGTAGCAAGACTCCTGAAGGAAGGGATTATTGAAAGTAGCACCAGCCCATGGCGAGCACAAGTGGTGGTAGTGAAGACTGGCGAAAAACAGCGCCTAGTTATTGACTACAGCCAGACGATCAATCGCTACACCCAGCTAGATGCATACCCACTCCCCCGCATATCTGACATGGTCAATCAGATAGCACAATACCGGGTGTTCTCGACGATTGATCTGAAGTCGGCATACCACCAGCTCCCCATCAGGGCTGAGGACCGCCAGTACACAGCTTTTGAAGCTGACAGTCGTCTCTACCACTTCCTCAGAGTTCCCTTCGGCGTCACCAACGGGGTTTCAGCCTTCCAACGGGAGATGGACCGGATGGTCGACCAGAACGCGCTCCAGGCCACTTTCCCCTATCTAGACAACGTCACCATCTGCGGCCGCGACCAGCAGGACCATGATGTTAATCTAGAGAAATTCCTCCGTACGGCCCAGCGGCTGAACCTAACATACAACAAGGACAAATGTATGTTTCGTACCAAGCGCCTTGCCATTCTTGGCTGTGTAGTGGAGAACGGAGTCATCGCCCCCTTATGGAGCTCCCCCTCCCCCACTGCCAAAAAGCACTGAAGAGATGCCTAGGGTTTTTCTCGTACTATGCTCAGTGGGTGCCGAACTATGCGGACAAAGCCAGACCCCTCATCAAGTCCACCTCCTTCCCCCTGACAGCAGAGGCCTGTGCAGCCTTCACTCTCATAAAAGGAGATATTGCGAAGGCCACAATGCACACAGTGGATGAGTCCATCCCTTTCCAAGTGGAGAGCGACGCTTCCGACTTTGCCCTAGCTGCAACCCTTAACCAGGCGGGGAGACCCGTGGCCTTTTTCTCAAGGACCCTCCAGGGCCCCGAGATTCGACACTCCTCTGTCGAAAAGGAGGCCCAGGCCATTGTGGAAGCTGTGCGACATTGGAGGCATTACCTGGCTGGAAAACGATTTACCCTGCTCACTGACCAGCGTTCAGTAGCTTTTATGTTTAATAATAAGCAGAGGGGCAAAATCAAGAACGACAAGATCTTGAGGTGGAGAATTGAACTCTCCACCTACAATTATGATATCTTGTACCGGCCCGGGAAACTCAATGAGCCCCCAGATGCCCTATCACGTGGTACATGCGCCAACGCGCAGGTCGATAGACTGAAGACCCTCCACAATGACCTCTGCCACCCGGGGGTCACCAGGTTTTTTCACTTCATCAAATCCCGTAACCTGCCCTACTCCATCGAGGAGGTCAGGACCATGACCAGGAACTGCCAAATCTGTGCCGAGTGCAAACCGCATTTTTATAGGCCAGACAGAGCAAGCCTGATCAAAGCCACGCGCCCCTTTGAACGGCTGAGCGTCGATTTTAAAGGGCCCCTCCCCTCCTCCGACCGCAATGTGTACTTCCTCAACATAATTGATGAGTACTCCCGTTTCCCGTTTGCCATCCCTTGCTCAGACATGACTAGTACCACGGTCATTAAATGTCTGAATGACCTCTTCGCCTTGTTCGGTTTCCCCAGCTATATTCATAGCGACAGGGGCTCATCCTTTATGAGCGACGAACTCCGGCAGTACCTGCTCTCGAGAGGTATCGCTACAAGCAGGACCACCAGCTACAACCCCCGGGGGAATGGCCAGGTGGAAAGGGAGAATGCGACGGTCTGGAAGGCAGTCCTTTTAAACTTGAAATCTAAGGGCCTCCCGACCTCTCGCTGGCAGGAAGTCCTCCCTGCGGCGCTCCATTCCATTCGGTCACTGCTCTGTACAGCCACCAATGCTACCCCTCACGAGAGAATGTTCTCCTTCCCCAGGAAGTCCACATCGGGGACCTCGTTACCGACATGGCTGACTTCTCCAGGACCCGTCCTACTGCGGAAGCACGTGAGGTCCCATAAGACGGACCCCCTGGTCGAGAGGGTGAGCCTCCTCCATGCCAACCCTCAGTATGCTTACGTGGTGTACCCGGACGGGCGGGAGGACACAGTCTCCATACGAGACCTCGCACCTTCGGGTGCTCCCGAAACACCCCCCTCGCCATCCACCACTACCCACGCCTACCCCCAGTACGCTTACGTAGCGTACCCGGACGGGCGGGAGGACACAGCCCCCACACGAGATCTCGCACCTTTGGGTGCCCCTGAAACACTACCATTGCCATCCACCACTACCCACAACCCAACCCCGCTAGACGGCATGCCGCAGCCCCAGGACCCGTCATTGACCACCCAACCACTCAATGAGACGCCAGACTCAACGTTGGATGCTGCACCATCACCGCCGCCACCACGACGATCAGGACGGCATACAAGGCCACCTGATAGACTTAGTTACACGAACCTTTAGTACACTTCACCCCGCCAGACTCAATTTTAAACAACGGGTGAATGTGGTAAACCACTGTTGTTGTTGTTGTTGTTGTTGTTACACACTGTTGTGCCTATGCATGCCTCAACATGTCTCGGCTGGCTCCACCCACACAGGCCCAGGTATAAAGGTGATTGACCTGCAGCCCCCTGCCTTCTTGGAACCCAGTCAACCACAAGAGGCATGCTCTGTTCTTTGCTAATAAAAGCCTTTAGTTACTCTCTTAACTCTCAGTCTTTTATGAGTAATTGATAGCGCATCACCAGGTATCCTGGGGGCACAGAGGCCCAGGTTCCCTGGGGTGCAGAGGTCGCGGGTATCATAGGGGTGCAGGGCCCAGGTATCCTAGGGGCGCAGGGCCCAGGTATCCCAGCGGCGCAGAGGCCCAGGTATCCTAGGGACGCAGAGGCCCAGGTATGCCACGGGCGCAGAGGCCCAGGTTTCCTAGCGGCGCAGGGCCCAGGTATCCCAGGGGCACAGAGGCCCAGGTATCCCAGGGACGCAGAGGCCCAGGTACACTAGGGGCGTAGAGGCGCAGGTATCCTACGGGCGCAGAGACCCAAGTATCCTAGGGGCGCAGGGCCCAGGTATCCCAGGGGCGCAGGGCCCAGGTATCCCAGGGGCGCAGAGGGCCCAGGTATCCTAGGGGCGCAGAGGCCCAGGTATCCCAGGGGCACAGGGCCCAGGTATCCTAGGGGCGCAGGGCCCAGGTATCCCAGAGACGCAGAGGCCCAGGTATCCCAGGGGCGCAGAGGGCGGGGTATCCCAGGGGCGCAGAGGGCCCAGGTATCCCAGGGGCGCAGAGGGCCCAGGTATCCCAGGGGCGCAGAGGGCCAGGTATCCCAGGGACGCACAGGGCCCAGGTATCCCAGGGGCACAGAGAGCCCAGGTATCCCAGGGGCGCAGAGGGCCAGGTATCCCAGGGGCGCAGAGGGCCCAGGTATCGCAGGGGCGCAGGGCCCAGGTATCCCAGGGGTGCAGGGCCCAGGTATCCTAGGGGCGCAGGGCCCAGGTATCTCAGGGGCGCAGAGGGCCCAGGTATCCCATGGGCGCACAGTGCCCAGGTATCCCAGGGGCACAGAGAGCCCAGGTAGCCCAGGGGCGCAGGGCCCAGGTATCCCAGGGGCGCACAGGGCCCAGGTATCCCAGGGGTGCAGAGGCCCAGGTATCCTAGGAGCGCAGGTCCCAGGTATCCAAGGGGCACAGAGGCCCAGGTATCACAGGGACGCAGAGGGCCAGGTATCCCAGGGACGCACAGGGCGGGGTATCCCAGGGGCGCAGTGGGCCCAGGTATCCCAGGGGCGCAAAGGGCCCAGGTATCCCAGGGGCGCAGATGGCCAGGTATCCCAGGGACGCACAGGGCCCAGGTATCCCAGGGGCACAGAAAGCCCAGGTATCCCAGGGGCGCAGGGCCCAGGTATCCCAGGGGCGCAAAGGGCCCAGGTATCCCAGGGGCGCAGAGGGCCCAGGTATCCCAGGGGCGCAGATGGCCAGGTATCCCAGGGGCGCAGGGCCCAGGTATCCCAGGGGCGCAGAGGGCCAGGTATCCCAGGGGCGCAGAGGGCCCAGGTATCCCAGGGGCGCAGAGGGCCAGGTATCTCAGGGGCGCAGGGCCCAGGTATCCCAGGGGTGCAGGGCCCAGGTATCCTAGGGGCGCAGGGCCCAGGAATCCCAGGGGTGCAGAGGGCCCAGGTATCCCAGGGGCGCACAGTGCCCAGGTATCCCAGGGGCACAGAGAGCCCAGGTATCCCAGGGGCGCAGGGCCCAGGTAACCCAGGGGCGCACAGGGCCCAGGTATCCCAGGGGTGCAGAGGCCCAGGTATCCTAGGGGCGCAGGGCCCAGGTATCCCAGGGACGCAGAGGGCCAGGTATCCCAGGGACGCACAGGGCCCAGGTATCCCAGGGGCGCAGAGGGTCCAGGTATCCCAGGGGCGCAGACGGCCCGGTCTCCCAGGGGCGCAGATGGCAAGGTATCCCAGGGGCGCAGAGGCCCAGGTATCCCATGGGCACAGAGGGCCCAGGTATCCCAGGGGCGCAGAGGGCCAGGTATCCCAGGGCACAGGGCCCAGGTATCCCAGGGGCGCACAGGGCCCAGGTATCCTAGGGGCGCAGGGCCCAGGTATCCCAGGGAAGCAGAGGCCCAGGTATCCCAGGGGCGCATAGGGCCGGGTATCCCAGGGGCGCAGAGGGCCCAGGTATCCCAGGTGCACAGATGCCCAGGTATACTAGGGGCACAAAGGACCAGGTATCCCAGGGGTGCGGGGCCCAGGTATCCCGGGGGTGCAGAGGTCCCGGGTATCGTAGGGGCGCAGGGCCCAGTTATCCTAGGGGCGCAGGGCCCAGGTATCCCAGGGGCGCAGAGGCCCAGGTATCCCAGGGGCGCAGAGGCCCAGGTATCCCAGGGGCACAGAGGCCCAGGTATCCTAGCGGCGCAGGGCCCAGGTATCCCAGGGGCACAGAGGCCCAGGTATCCCGGGGGCACAGAGGCCCAGGTATCCCAGGGACGCAGAGGCCCAGGTATCCCAGGGGCGCAGGGCCCAGGTATCCTAGGGGCGCAGGGCCCAGGTATCCCAGAGATGCAGAGGCCCAGGTGTCCCAGGGGCGCAGAGGGCGGGGTATCCCAGGGGCGCAGAGGGCCCAGGTATCCCAGGGGCGCAGAGGGCCCAGGTATCCCAGGGGCGCAGAGGGCCAGGTATCCCAGGGACACACAGGGCCCAGGTATCCCAGGGGCACAGAGAGCCCAGGTATCCCAGGGGCACAGAGGGCCAGGTATCCCAGGGGCGCAGGGCCCAGGTATCCCAGGGGCGCAGAGGGCCAGGTATCCCAGGGGCGCAGAGGGCCCAGGTATCCCAGGGGCACAGGGCCCAGGTATCCCAGGGTTGCAGGGCCCAGGTATCCTAGGGGCGCAGGGCCCAGGTATCCCAGGGGCACAGAGGGCCCAGGTATCCCAGGGGCGCACAGTGCCCAGGAATCCCAGGGGCGCAGAGGGCCCAGGTATCCCAGGGGCGCAGACGGCCCGGTCTCCCAGGGGCGCAGATGGCAAGGTATCCCAGGGGCGCAGAGGCCCAGGAATCCCAGGGGCGCAGAGGGCCCAGGTATCCCAGGGGCGCAGACGGCCCGGTCTCCCAGGGGCGCAGATGGCAAGGTACCCCAGGGGCGCAGAGGCCCAGGTATCCCATGGGCTCAGAGGGCCCAGGTATCCCAGGGACGCACAGGGCCCAGGTATACCAGGGGCGCAGAGGGCCCAGTTATCCCAGGGGCGCACAGTGCCCAGGTATCCCAGGGGCACAGAGAGCCCAGATATCCCAGGGGCGCAGGGCCCAGGTATCCCAGGAGCGCAGGGCCCAGGTAGCCCAGGGGCGCAAAGGGCCCAGGTATCCCAGGGGCGCAGAGGGCCCAGGTATCCCAGGGGCGCAGATGGCCAGGTATCCCAGGGGCGCAGGGCCCAGGTATCCCAGGGGCGCAGAGGGCCAGGTATCCCAGGGGCGCAGAGGGCCAGGTATCCCAGGGGCGCAGAGGGCCAGGTATCCCAGGGGCGCAGGGCCCAGGTATCCCAGGGGTGCAGGGCCCAGGTATCCTAGGGGCGCAGGGCCCAGGTATCCCAGGGGCGCAGAGTGCCCAGGTATCCCAGGGGTGCACAGTGCCCAGGTATCCCAGGGGCACAGAGAGCCCAGGTATCCCAGGGGCGCAGGGCCCAGGTATCCCAGGGGCGCACAGGGCCCAGGTATCCCAGGGGTGCAGAGGCCCAGGTATCCCAGGGGCACAGAGGCCCAGGTATCTCAGGGACGCAGAGGGCCAGGTATCCCAGGGACGCACAGGGCCCAGGTATCCCAGGGGCGCAGAGGGCCCAGGTATCCCAGGGGTGCAGAGGGCCCAGGTATCCCAGGGGCGCAGAGACCCAGGTATCCTACGGGCGCAGAGACCCAGGTATCCTAGGGGCGCAGGGCCCAGGTATCCCAGGGGCACAGAGGCGCAGGGCCCAGGTATCCTACGGGCGCAGAGACCCAGGTATCCTAGGGGCGCAGGGCCCAGGTATCCCATGGGCGCAGGGCACAGGTATCCCAGGGGCGCAGAGGGCCCAGGTAACCTAGGGGCGCAGAGGCCCAGGTATCCCAGGGGCGCAGGGCCCAGGTATCCTAGGGGCGCAGGCCACAGGTATCCCAGAGACGCAGAGGCCCAGGTATCCCAGGGGCGCAGAGGGCCGGGTATCCCAGGGGCGCAGTCGGAGCACGGAGCCTGGGAGGTGAGGAGCCCGGTATAGAAACCGGAGAGCAGCGAGGCCCGAGAGTAGTCGAAGCACGGAGCCTGGGAGGTGAGGAGCCCGGTATAAAAACCGGAGAGCAGCGAGGCCCGAGAGCAGTCGGAGCAGGGAGCAGCGTGGTGAGGAGCCCGGTATCAAAACCGGAGAGCAGCGAGGCCCGAGAGCAGTCGGAGCACGGAGCCTGGGAGGTGAGGAGCCCGGTATAAAAACCGGAGAGCAGCGAGGCCCGAGAGCAGTCGGAGCACGGAGCCTGGGAGGTGAGGAGCCCGGTGTAAAAACCGGAGAGCAGCGAGGCCCGAGAGCAGTCGGAGCAGGGAGCAGCGTGGTGAGGAGCCCGGTATCAAAACCGGAGAGCAGCGAGGCCCGAGAGCAGTCGGAGCACGGAGCCTGGGAGGTGAGGAGCCCGGTATAAAAACCGGAGAGCAGCGAGACCCGAGAGCAGTCGGAGCACGGAGCCTGGGAGGTGAGGAGCCCGGTATAAAAACCGGAGAGCAGCGAGGCCCGAGAGCAGTCGGAGCACGGAGCCTGGGAGGTGAGGAGCCCGGTATAAAAGCCGGAGAGCAGCGAGGCCCGAGAGCAGTCGGAGCACGGAGCCTGGGAGGTGAGGAGCCCGGTATAAAAACCGGAGAGCTGCGAGGCCCGAGAGCAGTCGGAGCACGGAGCCTGGGAGGTGAGGAGCCCGGTATAAAAACCGGAGAGCAGCGAGGCCCGAGAGCAGCCGGAGCACGGAGCCTGGGAGGTGAGGAGCCCGGTATAAAAACCGGAGAGCAGCGAGGCCCGAGAGCAGTCGGAGCACGGAGCCTGGGAGGTGAGGAGCCCGGTATAAAAACCGGAGAGCAGCGAGGCCCGAGAGCAGTCGGAGCACGGAGCCTGGGAGGTGAGAAGCCCGGTATAAAAACCGGAGAGCAGCGAGGCCTGAGAGCAGTCGGAGCACGGAGCCTGGGAGGTGAGGAGCCCGGTATAAAAACCGGAGAGCAGCGAGGCCCGAGAGCAGTCGGAGCACGGAGCCTGGGAGGTGAGGAGCCCGGTATAAAAACCGGAGAGCAGCGAGGCCCGAGAGCAGCCGGAGCACGGAGCCTGGGAGGTGAGGAGCCCGGTATAAAAACCGGAGAGCAGCGAGGCCCGAGAGCAGTCGGAGCACGGAGCCTGGGAGGTGAGGAGCCCGGTATAAAAACCGGAGAGCAGCGAGGCCCGAGAGCAGTCGGAGCACGGAGCCTGGGAGGTGAGGAGCCCGGTATAAAAACCGGAGAGCAGCGAGGCTTACCAACTCAGCAGCGGGGAGAGAGGTAAAAAGTAATCAGTGTGTGACGTCACCAGGGAGCAGGTAGGTGGTTGGTTGGTGAGTATTTCTCTTTTTCAGTACAATCTTGAATTCTGTGGTGTTAAATTTCTGTGGTGTAGTGGGGATAGTTGGTAAATAAAGCGCCCTAGAGTATACCTGTAACTGGGGTATTGAATAAATTTTTTAATTAATTAAACGAGTAAGTCATGGCAGGAGAGTTCAGACCCGTGTTCTGCTCCTCTTGCTCCATGTGGGAAGTCAGGGATGCTGCCAGTGTCCCTGACGACCATGTGTGCGGGAAATGCATCCAGCTGCAGCTACTTGTAGACTGCATTGCGGCGCTCGAGCTGCGGGTGGATGAATTTTGGAGCATGCGCGATGCTGAGAGGCTCGTGGATAGCACGTTTAGCGAGTTGTTCACGCCTCAGGGTAGGGCAGCACAGGGGGTGACCATCAGGCGGAGCAACAAAGGCAGGCAGGTAGTGCAGGGAACCCCTGCGGACATCCCCCTTTCAAACAAGTATACCGCTTTGGATACTGTTGAGGGGGATGACTCACCAGGGGAAGGCAGCAGCAGCCAACTTCCTGGCGCTGGGGGTGCTCCTGCTGCCCAGGAAGGGGGGAAAAAGAGTGGGAGAGCAATAGTGGTAGGGGATTCTATAGTAAGGGGAACAGATAGGCGTTTCTGTGGCCGTAGACGTGAATCCAGGATGGTTTGTTGCCTCCCTGGTGCCAGGGTCAAGGATGTCACTGAGCGGCTGCAGGGCATTCTGGAGGGGGAGGGTGAACAGCCAGTGGTCGTGGTCCACATTGGTACCAACGACATAGGTAAAAAGAGGGATGCGGTCCTGCAGCAAGAATTTAGGGAGCTAGGTGAAGGATTAAAGAGCAGGACCTCAAGGGTTGTAATCTCTGGATTACTCCCGGTGCCACGTGCTAGTGTGTATAGGAATAGGAAGATAGAACAGATGAATGCGTGGCTAAAGGGATGGTGCAGGGGGGAGGGCTTTAGTTTCCTGGATCACTGGGTCTGCTTCTGGGAAAGGTGGGACTTGTACAAGTCGGACGGTTTACACCTGAACCAGAGGGGAACCAATATCCTTGCGGGGAGGTTTGCTAGCACTGCTGGGGGGGGTTTAAACTAACTTGGCAGGGGGATGGGGTACAGAGTGGAGCTATAGTAGGGGGTGATTTACAGCCAAATACAGAGGGAAAAACAAGTCAGCTGGGAAGGCAGAGCAAATATGTGAAGGCAAAAGAGAATATGGCAGGGCTGGAAGGCATTTATTTTAATGCAAGGAGTCTTGCAAATAAGGTGGATGAACTGAAGTTGTTGTTGAACACATGGGAGTACGATATTGTTGCCATCACGGAGACATGGTTGAGGGAGGGTCAGGACTGGCAGCTCAATATTCCGGGGTATAGAATCTTCAGGCGAGACAGAGGGGGGTGTAAAAGGGGAGGGGGTGTTGCAATATTAATTAAGGAGTCAATTACTGCTGTAAGGAGGGATGATATATTAGCGGGTTCCTCTAATGAGGCCATATGGGTAGAACTTAAAAACAAAAAGGGGGCAAGCACTTTGCTGGGAGTGTACTATAGGCCCCCAAACAGTCAGGGGGAGATAGAGGAACAGATATGTAGGCAAATCTCAGAAAAGTGCGAAAATAATAGGGTAATAATAGTGGGGGATTTCAACTTCCCCAATATAAATTGGGATACTCAGAGTGTGAAAGGCTTAGAGGGTGCAGAATTCTTAAAGTGCATCCAGGAGAGCTTTTTGAGCCAACATGTAGAAAGTCCTACAAGAGAGGGGGCGGTACTGGACCTAATTCTGGGGAATGTAGCCGGGCAAGTGGTGGAAGTGTCAGTAGGAGAGCATTTTGGCGACAGTGACCATAATTCGGTGAGATTTAAGGTGGTCATGGAAAAAGATAAAGACGGCCCGGAAATAAGGGTTCTAAATTGGGGGAAGGCCGATTTTAATATGATAAGGCAGGATCTGGCCAAAGTGGACTGCGAGCAGCTACTTATAGGAAAATTCACATCAAAACAGTGGGAGACTTTCAGAAGGGAAATAGAGAGAGTACAACGCCAACATGTTCCTGTAAAGGTCAAGGGTGGGACCAACAAGCAAAGGGAAACTTGGATGACAAGGGATATACAAAAATGCATTAGAAATAAAAGGGGGGCTTTTGGCAGTTACAAAAGACTAAAGACGGAAGAAGCCCTAGAGGAGTATAAAAAGTGCAGGGGCATACTTAAAAAAGAAATTAGGAGGGCGAGGAGGGGCCATGAAATAACACTGGCGAGCAAAATAAAGGAAAATCCTAAGATGTTTTATAAGTATATTAAGGGCAAGAGGATAACCAGGGAAAGGGTAGGGCCCATTAGGGACCAAAGAGGCAATCTGTGTGTAGAGCCAGATGATGTAGGCGGGGTTTTAAATGAATTTTTTGCATCTGTGTTCACTATGGAGAAAGACGATGCAGACATAGAAATCGGGCAAGGGGACTGTGACATACTTGAACATATTAGCATCGAGAGGGAGGAGGTGCTACCGGTTTTAGCAGGCCAAAAAGTGGATAAATCCCCAGGCCCGGACGAGATGTATCCCAGGCTGCTGTGGGAGGCAAAGGAGGAGATTGCAGGGGCTCTGACACAAATTTTCAGAACCTCTCTGGCCACAGGGGATGTACCAGAGGACTGGAGAACAGCTAACGTAGTACCATTATTCAAGAAGGGTAGCAGGGATAAACCAGGGAATTACAGGCCAGTGAGCCTAACATCTGTGGTAGGGAAATTATTGGGAAAAATTCTGAGGGACAAAATTAGTCTCCACTTGGAGAGGCAAGGATTAATCGGGGATAGTCAGCATGGCTTTGTCAAGGGTAAATCATGTCTGACAAATCTGATTGAATTTTTCGATGGGGTGACTAGGGGGGTGGATGAGGGAAATGCTGTGGATGTGGTTTACATGGACTTCAGTAAAGCTTTTGACAAAGTTCCGCATAGGAGACTGGTCAAGAAGGTAAGAGCCCATGGGATCCAGGGTGCCTTGGCGCGTTGGATCCTGAACTGGCTGAGTGGCAGGAGGCAGAGGGTGATGGTCGAAGGTTGCTTTTGTGACTGGAAGCCTGTGTCCAGTGGGGTACCTCAGGGATCGGTGCTGGGTCCCTTGTTGTTTGTGATCTACATAAATGATCTGGATGAGAATGTAAAAGGTATGATCAGTAAGTTCGCAGATGGCACGAAAATTGGTGGGGTGGTAAATTGCGAGGAGGAAAGCTTCAGGCTACAGGACGATATAAACGGGTTGGTCAGATGGGCGGAAAAGTGGCAAATGGAATTTAACCTTGAAAAGTGCGAGGTGATGCATTTTGGACGGACAAATAAGGCAAGGGAATACACAATGAGTGGTAGGACCCTAGGAAGTACAGAGGGTCAGAGGGACCTTGGTGTACATGTACATAGATCCCTGAAGGCAGCGGAACAGGTAGATAAGGTGGTTAAAAAGGCATATGGGATACTTGCCTTCATTAGCCGAGGCATAGAATATAAGAGCAGAGAGGTTATGATGGAGCTGTACAAAGCGCTGGTGAGGCCACAGCTGGAGTACTGTGTGCAGTTCTGGTCGCCTCACTATAGGAAGGATGTGATTGCTTTGGAGAGGGTGCAGAGAAGATTCACCAGGATGTTACCTGGGATGGAGCGCCTCAGCTATGAAGAGAGGCTGGACAGGCTGGGGTTGTTTTCCTTGGAGCAAAGAAGGCTGAGGGGGGACCTGCTTGAGGTGTACAAAATGATGAGGGGCATAGATAGGGTAGATAAAGAGGAACTTTTCCCCTTAGTAGGGGGGTCAATAACAAGGGGGCATAGATTCAGGGTAAGGGGCAGGAGATTTAGAGGGGATTTGAGGAGGAACTTTTTCACACAGAGGGTGGTTGGAATGTGGAACTCAATGCCTGAAAGGGTGGTAGAGGCAGGAACCCTCACAACATTCAAGAAGCATTTGGATGAGCACTTGAAATGCCATTGCATACAAGGCTATGGACCAAATGCTGGAAAATGGGATTAGACTGGACAGGGATGGATGGGCGGCGCAGACACGATGGGCCGAAGGGCCTCTTTCTGTGCTGTAAAACTCTATGACTCTATGACTCTATGACTCTATGGCCCAGGTATCCCAGGGGCGCAGAGGGCCCATGTATCCCAGGGGCGCAGAGGGCCAGGTATCACAGGGACGCACAGGGCCCAGGTATCCCAGGGGCACAGAGAGCCCAGGTATCCCAGGGGCGCAGGGCCCAGGTATCCCAGGGGCGCAGAGGGCCAGGTATCCCAGGGGAGCAAAGGGCCCAGGTATCCCAGGGGCGCACAGTGCCCAGGTATCCCAGGGGCACAGAGAGCCCAGGTATCCCAGGGGCGCAGGGCCCAGGTATCCCAGGGGCGCACAGGGCCCAGGAATCCCAGGGGTGCAGAGGCCCAGGTATCCTAGGGGCACAGGGCCCAGGTATCCCAGGGGCACAGAGGCCCAGGTATCCCAGGGTCGCAGAGGCCCAGGTATCACAAGGGCGCAGAGGCCCAGCTATCCCAGGGGTGCAGGGCCCAGGTATCCTAGGGGCGCAGAGACCCAAGTATCCAAGGGGCGCGGGGCCCAGGTATCCCAGGGGCGCAGTGCCCAGGTATCCCGGAGCGCAGAGGGCCCAGGTATCCCAGGGACGCAGAGGCCCAGGTATCCCAGGGGCGCATAGGGCCGGGTATCCCAGGGGCGCAGAGGGCCCAGGTATCCTAGGGGCGCAGAGGGCCCAGGTATCCCACGGGCGCAGACGGCCAGGTCTCCCAGGGGCGCAGATGGCAAGGTATCCCAGGGGCGCAGAGGCCCAGGTATCCCATGGGCGCAGAGGGCCCAGGTATCCCAGGGGCGCAGAGGTGCCAGGTATCCCAGGGACGCACAGGGCCCAGGTATCCCAGGGGCACAGAGAGCCCAGGTATCCCGGGGCGCAGGGCCCAGGTATCCCAGGGGCGCACAGGGCCCAGGTATCCCAGGGGCGCACAGTGCCCAGGTGTCCCAGGGGCGCAGGGCCCAGGTATCCTAGGGGTGCAGAGGCCCAGGTATCCCAGGGGTGCAGGGCCCAGGTATCCCAGGGACGCAGAGGCCCAGGTATCCCAGGGGCGCAGAGGGCCCAGGTCTCCCAGGGGCGCAGATGGCCAGGTCTCCCAGGGGCGCAGAGGGCCAGGAATCCCAGGGGGGCAGAGGCCCAGGTATCCCATGGGCGCAGAGGGCCCAGGTATCCCAGGGGCACAGAGAGCCCAGGTATCCCAGGGGCGCAGGGCCCAGGTATCCCAGGAGCGCAGGGCCCAGGTATCCCAGGGGCGCAGGGCCCAGGTAACCCAGGGGCGCAGGGCCCAGGTATCCCAGGCGTGCAGGGCCCAGGTATCCTAGGGGCACAGGGCCCAGGTATCCCAGGGTCGCAGAGGGCCCAGGTATCCCAGGGGCGCAGTGGGCCCAGGTATCCCAGGGGCGCAGAGGGCCATGTATCCCAGGGGCGCAGTGGGCCCAGGTATCCCATGGGCGCAGAGGGCCCAGGTATCCCAGGGGCGCAGAGGTGCCAAGTATCCCAGGGACGCACAAGGCCCAGGTATCCCAGGGGCACAGAGAGCCCAGGTATCCCGGGGCGCAGGGCCCAGGTATCCCAGGGGCGCACAGGGCCCAGGTATCCCAGGGGCGCACAGTGCCCAGGTGTCCCAGGGGCGCAGGGCCCAGGTATCCTAGGGGTGCAGAGGCCCAGGTATCCCAGGGGCGCAGAGGCCCAGGTATCCCAGGGGCGCAGAGGGCCCAGGTATCCCAGGGTTGCAGATGGCAAGGCCGCCCAGGGGCGCAGAGGGCCAGGTATCCCAGGGGGGCAGAGGCCCAGGTATCCCATGGGCGCAGAGGGCCCAGGTATCCCAGGGGCACAGAGAGCCCAGGTATCCCAGGGGCGCAGGTCCCAGGTATCCCAGGGGCGCAGAGCCCAGGTATCCCAGGGGCGCAGACGGCCCAGGTATCCCAGGGGCGCAGACGGCCCAGGTATCCCAGGGTCGCAGAGGGCCCAGGTATCCCAGGGGCGCAGATGGCCAGGTATCCCAGGGGCGCAGGGCCCAGGTATCCCAGGGGCGCAGAGGGCCAGGTATCCCAGGGACGTAGAGGGCCCAGGTATCCCAGGGGCACAGAGAGCCCAGGTATCCCAGGGGCGCAGGGCCCAGGTATCCCAGGGGCACAAAGGGCCCAGGTATCCCAGGGGCGCAGAGGGCCCAGGTATCCCAGGGGCGCAGATGGCCAGGTATCCCAGGGGCGCAGGGCCCAGGTATCCCAGGGGCGCAGAGGGCCAGGTATCCCAGGGGCGCAGAGGGCCCAGGTATCCCAGGGGCGCAGAGGGCCAGGTATCCCAGGGGCGCAGGGCCCAGGTATCCCAGGGGTGCAGGGCCCAGGTATCCTAGGGGTGCAGGGCCCAGGTATCCCAGGGGCGCAGAGTGCCCAGGTATCCCAGGGGTGCACAGAGCCCAGGTATCCCAGGGGCACAGAGAGCCCAGGTATCCCAGGGGCGCAGGGCCCAGGTATCCCAGGGGCGCACAGGGCCCAGGTATCCCAGGGGTGCAGAGGCCCAGGTATCCTAGGGGCGCAGGGCCCAGGTATCCCAGGGGCACAGAGGCCCAGGTATCCCAGGGACGCAGAGGGCCAGATATCCCAGGGACGCACAGGGCCCAGGTATCCCAGGGGCGCAGAGGGCCCAGGTATCCCAGGGGCGCAGAGGGCCCAGGTATCCCAGGGGCGCAGAGGCCCAGGAATCCCATGGGCTCAGAGGGCCCAGGTATCCCAGGGGCGCAGAGGGCCAGGTATCCCAGGGACGCACAGGGCCCAGGTATCCCAGGGGCACAGAGAGCCCAGGTATCCCAGGGCACAGGGCCCAGGTATCCCAGGGGGGCACAGAGCCCAGGTGTCCCAGGGGCACAGAGAGCCCAGGTATCCCAGGGGCGCAGGGCCCAGGTATCCCAGGGGCGCAGAGGGCCAGGTGTCCCAGGGGAGCAAAGGGCCCAGGTATCCCAGGGACGCACAGGGCCCAGGTATCCCAGGGGCACAGAGAGCCCAGGTATCCCAGGGCGCAGGGCCCAGGTATCCCAGGGGGGCACAGAGCCCAGGTGTCCCAGGGGCACAGAGAGCCCAGGTATCCCAGGGGCGCAGGGCCCAGGTATCCCAGGGGAGCAAAGGGCCCAGGTATCCCAGGGGCGCACAGTGCCCAGGTATCCCAGTGGCACAGAGAGCCCAGGTATCCCAGGGGCGCAGGGCCCAGGTATCCCAGGGGCACACAGGGCCCAGGAATCCCAGGGGTGCAGAGGCCCAGGTATCCTAGGGGCACAGGGCCCAGGTATCCCAGGGGCACAGAGGCCCAGGTACCCCAGGGTCGCAGAGGCCCAGGTATCACAAGGGCGCAGAGGCCCAGCTATCCCAGGGGTGCAGGGCCCAGGTATCCTAGGGGCGCAGAGACCCAGGTATCCTAGGGGCGCAGGGCCCAGGTATCCCAGGGGTGCAGAGGGCCCAGGTATCCTAGGGGCACAGAGGCCCAGGTATCCCAGGGGCTCAGGGCCCTGGTATCCTTGGGGCGCAGGGCCCAGGTATCCCAGGGACGCAGAGGCCCAGGTATCCCAGGGGCGCATAGGGCCGGGTATCCCAGGGGCGCAGAGGGCCCAGGTATCCTAGGGGCGCAGAGGGCCCAGGTATCCCACAGGCGCAGACGGCCAGGTCTCCCAGGGGCGCAGATGGCAAGGTATCCCAGGGGCGCAGAGGCCCAGGTATCCCATGGGCGCAGAGGGCCCAGGTAT
Organism: Somniosus microcephalus; assembly: GCF_052327205.1. NCBI lineage: Eukaryota > Metazoa > Chordata > Chondrichthyes > Squaliformes > Somniosidae > Somniosus > Somniosus microcephalus. The sequence goes on from NC_141013.1 coordinate 41,106,922, forward strand.
CCCAGGGGCGCAGAGGGCCAGGTATCCCAGGGACGCACAGGGCCCAGGTATCCCAGGGGCACAGAGAGCCCAGGTATCCCGAGGCGCTGGGCCCAGGTATCCCAGGGGCGCACAGTGCCCAGGTGTCCCAGGGGCGCAGGGCCCAGGTATCCTGGGGTGCAGAGGCCCAGGTATCCCAGGGGCGCAGGGCCCAGGTATCCCAGGGACGCAGAGGCCCAGGTATCCCAGGGGCACAGGGCCCAGGTATCCTAGGGGCCCAGAGACCCAGGTATCCTAGGGGCGCAGGGCCCAGGTATCCCAGGGGCACAGGGCCTAGGTATCCCAGGGGCGCAGAGGGCCCAGTTATCCTAGGGGTGCAGGGGCCCAGGTGTCCCAGGGGCGCAAGGCTCAGGTATCCTAGGGGCGCAGGGCCCAGGTATCCCAGGGGCGCAGAGGCCCAGGTATCCCAGGGGCGCAGAGGCCCAGGTATCCCAGGGACACAGAGGGCCGGGTATCCCAGGGGCGCAGAGGGCCCAGCTATCCCAGGGGCGCAGAGGGCCCAGGTATCCCAGGGGCGCAGACGGCCAGGTCTCCCAGGGGCGCAGAAGGCCAGGTATCCCAGGGGGGCAGAGGCCCAGGTATCCCATGGGCGCAGAGGGCCCAGGTATCCCAGGGGCACAGAGATCCCAGGTATCCCAGGGGCACAGGGCCCAGGTATCCCAGGGGCGCAGGGCCCAGGTATCCCAGGGGCGCAGGGCCCAGGTATCCCAGGCGTGCAGGGCCCAGGTACCCTAGGGACACAGGGCCCAGGTATCCCAGGGGAGCAGAGGGCGCAGGTATCCCAGGGGCGCAGTGGGCCCAGGTATCCCAGGGGCTCAGAGCGCCATGTATCCCAGGGGCGCAGAGGGCCAGGTATCCCAGGGGCGCAGAGGCCCAGGTATCCCAGGGGCGCAGACGGCCCAGGTATCCCAGGGGCGCAGAGGGCCCAGGTATCCCAGGGGCACAGATGGCCAGGTATCCCAGGGGTGCAGGGCCCAGGTATCCCAGGGGCGCAGAGGGCCAGGTATCCCAGGGGCGCAGAGGGCCCAGGTATCCCAGGGGCGCAGAGGGCCAGGTATCCCAGGGGCGCAGGGCCCAGGTATCCCAGGGGTGCAGGGCCCAAGTATCCTAGGGGCGCAGGGCCCAGGTATCCCAGGGGCGCAGAGGTCCCAGGTATCCCAGGGGTGCACAGAGCCCAGGTATCCCAGGGGCACAGAGAGCCCAGGTATCCCAGGGGCGCAGGGCCCAGGTATCCCAGGGGCGCACAGGGCCCAGGTATCCCAGGGGTGCAGAGGCCCAGGTATCCTAGGGGCGCAGGGCCCAGGTATCCCAGGGGCACAGAGGCCCAGGTATCCCAGGGACGCAGAGGGCCAGGTATCCCAGGGACGCACAGGGCCCAGGTATCCCAGGGGCGCAGAGGGCCCAGGCATCCCAGGGGCGCAGAGGGCCCAGGTATCCCAGGGGCGCAGACGGCCCGGTTCCCCAGGGGCGCAGATGGCAAGGTATCCCAGGGGCGCAGAGGCCCAGGTATCCCATGGGCTCAGAGGGCCCAGGTATCCCAGGGGCGCAGAGGGCCAGGTATCCCAGGGATGCACATGGCCCAGGTATTCCAGGGGCACAGAGAGCCCAGGTATCCCAGGGCGCAGGGCCCAGGTATCCCAGGGGCGCACAGGGCCCAGGTATCCTAGGTGCGCAGGGCCCAGGTATCCCAGGGACGCAGAGGCCCAGGTATCCCAGGGGCGCATAGGGCCGGGTATCCCGGGGCGCAGAGGGCCCAGGTATCCCAGGGGCACGGAGGCCCAGGTATACTAGGGGCGCAGAGGACCAGGTATCCCAGGGGTGCAGTGCCCAGGTATCCCAGGGGCGCAGGCGGTTCGCAAGTGTCCCTGGCATCACGTGGGCCATGGGGAACCAATGGGAGAAGGGAATCCCCCTTCATACTTTTGACAGGTCTCCATGTATGAATCTGTCAAAAGTGTGAATGGGGATCACTTAAAAAACAGAGTAAAACATGAAAAAAAAATTTAAATCACATTTAAAATTAAATAATTTACATTAAATTAAATATTTAAAAAAAGTTTAATAAAAAAAAAAATAATTGAAGTTTTTTACAGGACTAAAAATAAACTTACCTTTTTAAAAGTATTTTAAAATTATAAATCAGTGAAAAAAAAATTATTTTTATTTTTTTAACTCCTATGCTGGTAAAAGCAGGCCTTACGCAGGCTTTTACCAGGCATAAGATTTTTAAAGGTTTTCAGTGGGCGGAGGTTCGGCAGAAAGCAGAACTCTCCCCCCTGCAGAGGCCCTACTCCCGGGCAGGCGGAGGATCTGTCAAGAGGATTCTTCACAGATCGGAAGTGCTGAGTTTTAGTGCATGCGCTTCGCATACCTAAACCCAGTGCTTGAGAGGCCCCTATGGGTGTGTACACAGTCCGTACACACCCGTGGGGGACGGGAAATGTTAACTTATCTCTGCTAACAATAATTCGCATATAGGCACTCGTCTTCCCTTAATGGTATTAATAACAAGTGGCTTGTTTTAAACAGCAGGAAAGCCCACCTCCTACAGACAGTATTATTCTATCTATATGTTGCAAAATAATTCTGCCCCCTCATTCTGCTAATTCAGACACTCACACTCTCACAAATACACACACCCACACACTCACTCACTCACACACAAACACACCCACACTCTCAGACACACACACAAACACACTCACACTGACAGACACACACACTCACACACACACACACAAACACACACACACTCTCACAAATACACACACCCACACACTCACTCACTCACACATAAACACACCCACACTCTCAGACACACACACAAACACACTCACACTGACAGACACACACACTCACACAAACACACTCACTCACTCACACACAAACACACCCACACTCTCAGACACACACACAAACACACTCACACTGACAGACACACACACTCACACACACACACACACAAACACACACACACTCTCGCAAATACACACACCCACACACTCACTCACTCACACATAAACACACCCACACTCTCAGACACACACACAAACACACTCACACTGACTCACTCACACACTCACACACACACACAAACACACTCACTCACTCACACACAAACACACACACACTCTCACAAATACACACCCATACTCTCACAGACACACACACAAACATACTCACACTGACAGACACACCCCCACACACTCACTCACTCACACACAAACACACCCACACTCTCACAAATTCACACACCCACACACTGACAGACACACCCACACTCACACACTTTGCTAATTTAACAACATATAAGATCATAAGAAATAGGAGCAGGAGTCGGCCATTCGGCCCCTCGAGCCTGCTCCGCCACCCAATAAGATCATGGCTGATCTTCGACCTCAACTCCACTTTCCCACCCGATCCCCATATCGCTTGATTCCCCTACAGTCCAAGAATCTATTGATCTCAGTCTTGAATATACTCAATGACTGAGCAATAAACTCAACACCGTTACTAACAATTTTAAACCATTTTGCACAAATTTCCTAAAAACATTCCCAGCATCCTCAGCAAACTCCCCAAATATGGTCAGAAATGGTGACTTGTTTGTCAAATTCTGGAGAGCGACATCTTTAAAAGGGCAAGTCATCATTTTCTACAAACCCACTGGTCAGTCATAAACTCCAACTAACAGATCAGAAATGTGAAATTTACCCATAAAAAATATGTACCCTAATTTGAAGGATCGAAAATAGTATGTCATGTTCTCACTCCTCAAACAAATCTAATACGATATTCATTTATATTTTAAAAATGCATATCCACCCAATACAACAGAGGATTTGTTGTAACTGATTCTGAACAGTGTAACATAACCTATTCAAAGTAACAAGTGGAGGGAAACCGTGTGGTGCAGTGGTTTAAAACACAGTCATTTGCCTCTATAATCTGGATTGCTATCAGGTCCAGACTGATTCGATTCTCTCTCTAAGCTGCAGTGAGTGTGATAAGTGAACTACGTTCAAGCCAACTCAACCCAGGTCATCATGGGCATGTGGCCTTACAGAACTCCTCGTAACTTGGTCTAAATTGACAATCTAGTACAGTGAGGCCACAACGACATGGAAATATTACACTGGCAAGGTAGTTTTGGAGTCAAGAACAGACAGAAGGAGCATCTAAACCATGATGATGATTCCTTCCCCCCCAGATCTCACCTTAATGAGCACAAATGTCTAAGAATGTGTATGTATTTTACAAATACTTCTCCAAAATGTGACATAAGTACAACCAGAGGAAGAGGAATGACAAACAGCACTTGACATTTCAAAAAAGAGGAATTTGGGGCCAGAATTCTAGTACTGTATTTGGTGTACTGTCAACTCCTAATGAAAGTAAATCCTTACTAAAAAATAACATTGATACCATCAGTGTTGGTCTACCCTGTCTCAGAATAAACAAGTGCAGTTACATCGGAAGAAAATACAATTTGATCTTTCCTGGTAGCATAATAACATAACAATGTTACTTTATCTCTGCTAACACTATTCCTCGTTAATAATGCACGTTGCTGGCGAGGTATTGAATCACACTGACCAGGAAGGGCCCAAATTTAATCTGCAGTCTTCCCCGAGATGAGCTTCCGACCCAACATCCGCTCCATCACCAAGATTGTGACTTCCGCCTCCGTAACGTCGTCCGTCTCCGCCCCTGCCTCAGCCCATCTGCTGCTGAAACCCTCATCCACGCCTCTGTTACCTCCCGACTCGACTATTCCAACAGTCTCCTGGCCAACCTCCCATCTTCCACCCTACATAAACTTCAGCTCATCCAAAACTCTGCTGCCCGTGTCCTAACTCACCTCAAGTCCGTTCACCCATCACCCCCTGTGCTCCCGGTCCGGCAACACCTCGATTTAAAAATTCTCATCCTTGTTTTCAAATCCCTCTATGGCTTCACCCTGTCTATCTCTGTACCCTCCTCCAGCCCTAGAAGTCTCCAAGATCTCTGCGCTCCTGCAATTCTGGTTGTTTGAGCATCCCCGATTTTAATCGCCCCACCATTGGCGGCCGTGCCTTCAGCTGCCTCAGCCCCAAAGCTCTGGAATTCCCTCCCTAAACCTCTCCGCCTCTCTACCTCTCTCTCCTCCTTTAAGATGCTCCTTAAAACCTACCTCTTCGACCAAGCTTTTGCTAACCTGCCCTAATATCTCCTTATGTGGCTCGGTGTCAAATTTTGTTCAATAACATTTCTGTGAAGCGCATTGGTACGTTTTACTATGTTAAAGGCGCTGTATAAATGCAAGTTGTTGTTGAATGAGCAGATCTGAACTAGGACTGTGTGAGGCAGAACAGTATCCTTGGGTTACGATGCAGTCACTACAAGTTTAATGTTGGCATGAAGCAGTTTCAACCTCACGCCACAGCTAAACTTCTGTAGTGTAAATCAGGTTTTAAGGCGCAAAGGTCTAGAAATTTGACCATGCCATTTTTCGTATGCTAAACAGCCTCCAATATGGCAGGCAGGAAGCTCACACTCATTACCAGCCAGAAGTAAGGAGTGTGATGGAATACTCTAAACTTGCCTGGATGAGTGCTGCTCCAACGACACTCAAGAAGCTCGACACCATCCAGGACAAAGCAGCCCGCTTGATTGGCACCCCATCCACCACCTTAGACATTCACTCCCTCCACCACCGGCGCACCGTGGTTGCAGTGTGTACCGTCTACAAGATGCACCGCAGCAACTCACCAAGGCTTCTTCGACAGCACCTCCCAAACCCCCAACCTCTTCCACCTAGAAGGACAAAGGCAGCAGGTGCATGGGAACACCATCACCTCCAAATTCCCCTCCAAGTCACACACCATCCTAACTTAGAAGTATATCGCCGATCCTTCATCGTCACTGGGTCAAAATCCTGGAACTCCCTCCCTAACAGCACTGTGGGAGCACCTTCACCACACGGACTGCAGCGGTTCAAGAAGGCGGCTCACCACCACCTTCTCAAGGGCAATTAGGGATGGGCAATAAATGCTGGCCTTGCCAGCGACGCCCACATCCCATAAACAAATAATTTTTTTTTTAAAGTGCACCACTTGCCATGTTGGTGTAGGCAAAAAAATAGGCATCCAGGGCCCGCGCCTTAAAAAAGCCTCGGAAGAACCCAGTATAAAACAGTTTTTAAAGCAAATCCGTAGAGTTTAGCTTACAGCTGGAACTGGCTGTGCGATGCCCACATATCGAGCGCTGACAGCACAAGGGCAGCAGAAAGCAGCTGCTGGCTGCCTCTGGCTTTGTGTGGGAAACATGGAGAAACTGCAGGAGTTTTGAAAGAAGTGGGACTAAAGGGAAAATCTAAATGCGAATGGATACAGGAAATCCTTACGAATTACCAGATTTCTGTTTCTTTAAATCTGCCCTGGCTTTTCTACAAAAAATGACATCACACTCAACTCAAATGTTCACCGTCCCTCTGTAGAGGGAAGTGAGAATCAGAGTGAAATCTCCAACTGCAAACTGGAACTGTATGACAGAGCTGGTTCCAAGAGATACCTTTCTTCTGAAAGGGGGTATTGTCAATATCCCAAGGTGACTGATGTAGGCTAGCTCTTTGGCAATAGCTAATCACACTGGATTGGGAGAGAGATGTTGGGGTATACATTCGCCAGGGCCTGTGTTCGAGTGACAGCTCAACCTTAGGAGGCAGCAGAGTTACAGAATATTAGATAATATATGTAAGTCAGTGTGTCAATGGTAGATGAAACTTGAAATGGACAACTATAAAGTATTGAACCGGTAATAAGAAAAGTGTGAACTACATGAATAAAAGCTCCATGAGTGATGTAGAAATACCACTGCCAAATCTCCCCTTCACCTTCTCTGCTCTAAGGAGAACAATCCCAGCTTCTCCAGTCCCTCCACATAACTGAAGTCTCTCATCCCCGGTACCAGTCTGGTAAATCTCCTCTCCACCCTCTCCAAGGCCTTGACATCCTTCCTAAAGTGTGATGCTCAGAATTGGAAACAATACTCCAGCTCTGGCCTAACCAGTGATATATAAAGGCTTGGTGTGGAGATGCCGGAGTTGGACTGGGGTGGACAAATTTTTTATCTTTTTTTTTTAACACCAGGTTATAGTCCAACAGCTTTATTTGAAATCACAAGCTTTCGGAGCGCTGCTCCTTCTTCAGGTGAAGTGGAGAAATGCATAAAGACACAGCTTATATAGTCAGAGAATCATGTCAGATGTTTACAGGTAACCTTTCCAACTGCCATTTATCGCACCTCGGCAGAGAGATAATCACAGCAGTCAAAGGTGTGAATGGTGTCCAAACAGGTCAGTCAGGGAAACATTACATCAAAGAACAATGAGGTGGGGTCACAAGGGGTCAAATATTGCAGATGCTGGGGTCTGTATGAAAAACAAAAAAACAGACAAAAAACATTTTGTTTTTTGGTTTTTTTTGGCTGGAAATCACAGCAGGTCCAGCCGCATCTGTGTAGAGAGAACAAGCCAATGTCGACTCGAGTCTGGATGACCCTGCATCAGGTGGGGTTACATGTAGCGTGACATGAACCCAAGATCTCGGTTAAGGCCGTCCTCATGGGTGTGGAACTTGGCTATCAGTTTCTGCTCGACGATTTTGCGTTGTCGTGTGTCTCGAAGGCCACCTTGGAGAATGCTTACCCGAAGATCGGAGGCTGAATGTCCTTGACTGCTGAAGTGTTCCCCGACTGGGAGGGAACACTCCTGCCTGGTGATTGTTGCGCGGTGTCCGTTCATCCGTTGCCGCAGTGTCTGCATGGTCTCGCCGATGTACCATGCTCCGGGGCATCCTTTCCTGCAACGTATGAGGTAGACAACGTTGGCCGAGTCACATGAGTATGTACCATGTACCTGGTGGGTGGTGTCCTCACGTGTGATGATGGTATCTGTGAAGCTTGTGATTTCAAATAAAGCTGTTGGACTATAACCTGGTGTTAAAAAAAAAAAGATAAAAAAGAAGCCATCCCCTATGGACAAGCCCTGCGAATACACAGGATCTGCTCAGACGAGGAGGAACGCGATGGACACCTACAGACACTGAAAGACGCCCTTGTAAGAACGGGATATGACGCTCGACTCGTCGATCGACAGTTCCGACGGGCCACAGCAAAAAATCGCATAGACCTCCTCAGAAGACAAACACGGGACACAACCAACAGAGTACCCTTCGTCGTCCAGTACTTCCCCGGAGCGGAGAAACTACGCCATGTTCTTCGCAGCCTACAACATGTCATCGATGACGACGGACACCTCGCTAAGGCCATCCCCACGCCTCCACTACTCGCTTTCAAACAGCCGCCTAACCTCAAACAGACCATCGTTCGCAGCAAATTACCCAGCTTCCAGGAGAACAGCGACCACGACACCTCACAACCCTGCCACAGCAACCTCTGCAAGACATGCCAGATCATCAACACAGATACCATCATCACACGTGAGGACACCACCCACCAGGTACATGGTACATACTCATGTGACTCGGCCAACGTTGTCTACCTCATACGTTGCAGGAAAGGATGCCCCGGAGCATGGTACATCGGCGAGACCATGCAGACACTGCGACAACGGATGAACGGACACCGCGCAACAATCACCAGGCAGGAGTGTTCCCTCCCAGTCGGGGAACACTTCAGCAGTCAAGGACATTCAGCCTCCGATCTTCGGGTAAGCATTCTCCAAGGTGGCCTTCGAGACACACGACAACGCAAAATCGTCGAGCAGAAACTGATAGCCAAGTTCCGCACCCATGAGGACGGCCTTAACCGAGATCTTGGGTTCATGTCACGCTACATGTAACCCCACCTGATGCAGGGTCATCCAGACTCGAGTCGACATTGGCTTGTTCTCTCTACACAGATGCGGCTGGACCTGCTGTGATTTCCAGCCAAAAAAAAACAAAAAACAAAATGTTTTTTGTCTGTTTTTTTGTTTTTCATACAGACCCCAGCATCTGCAATATTTGACCCCTTGTGACCCCACCTCATTGTTCTTTGATGTAATGTTTCCCTGACTGACCTGTTTGGACACCATTCACACCTTTGACTGCTGTGATTATCTCTCTGCCGAGGTGCGATAAATGGCAGTTGGAAAGGTTACCTGTAAACATCTGACATGATTCTCTGACTATATAAGCTGTGTCTTTATGCATTTCTCCACTTCACCTGAAGAAGGAGCAGCGCTCCGAAAGCTTGTGATTTCAAATAAAGCTGTTGGACTATAACCTGGTGTTGTGTGATTTCTTACATATAAAGGCAGGGCATAACTTCCTTGCTTTTGTACTCTGTCCCTATTTATAAAGCCCAGGATCCCGTCTGCTTTTTTAACGGCCTTCTCAACTTGTTCTGAAGGCAACGTGAACAAGCACAAATGGAGGACATACAAATACCTTACCTCTCCTCAAAATCTTAGGCAGTCCCTCGGAACCGAGGATGACTTGCTTCCACATTAAAAATGAGTTTGCAGGTGACTGATGAGTCCAATGCAGGACCTAAAGTCTCTGTCACAGGTGGGGCAGACAGTGGTTGAAGGGGCGGGTGGGTGAGGTGCTTGGGTTGACGTGCGCTCCTTGCGCTGCCTGCGCTTGGCTTCCGCTTGCTCCCGACGAAGAGACTCGAGGTGTTCGGCGCCTTCCCGGATGCTCCTCCTCCACTTTGTGCGGTCTTGGGCCAGGGATTCCCAGGTGTCGGTGGGGATGTTACACTTTTTGAAGGAGGCTTTGAGGGTGTCCTTGAAGCGTTTCCTCTGCCCACCTGGGGCTCTCGTGCCGTGTCGGAGCTCCAAGTAGAGCGCTTGTTTTGGGAGTCTCATATCGGCCAGGTGGACGATGTGGCCCGTCCATCGGAGCTGATCGGGCGTGGTCAAATGCTGGGATGTTGGCCTGAGCGAGAACACTGACGTTGGTGTGGTGTATGTAACCTGTTCCACCTTAAGAGAACTACCTTAAGAGATGTACTACTTTCTCTTGGCTGCTGTATACTGTAATACCGGTGGTGACCACACCGGTATATAAGTGTTGTGTAGGGATTTGCTGGGCAGTTCAGCCCTGATCTCCGAATAGTAAAGACCTGTTAAAGTTATTCTTGTGGTCTGTGTCCAGTGATTTATAATAAGCATAACTGGGACACACAGACTTAACAGTGGCGACGAGTCCGATCTTACCCTGCGGCAGTTTTACATCCAAGGCAGCTTCGTCCTCAGAACGGGCGTCGAGAAGAGGCATCCGCCCTCATCATCCTGCTGAGCACCATCGCACGGGAGGCATCGAGAACCCGGGTTAAAAAGAAAAATTCTGACCACGAAGCCCTCCATCAGCGACAGGCAGTGATCATCCCTTCTACCACGGTGGTGGGTAAGCCGATCAGCGACACGAGCAGAAAGTCGGCCGCGTTGACTGTGGAGTGGGGGAGGGAAAACGGAGGAAAAAGGGCGGAGAACTCGACCACGGCCGGTGAAAAGGGCCGGGCTGCAATCGAGGCCGAGAGGCGCAGCGACTGGGGCAGCTTAAGGCACGAGAGCCGCGGAGAACTCAAACGCAGCCGGTGTAAAGGACCAGGCTGCATGCGGGGCTGAGAGGCACAACAGCAGGGGAAGCGTGAATGCCCATGGGAACCGCGGGGGAGTAAAAGCAGCGTCGGGGAATTGAGAACCGCTGGGGAGGCGAGAACGGCAGCAGCACGGCAATCGCCATTGCAGCCAGCGGGGGAAGAAGGCAAACGCGGGAATCTGCCATTGTAGTCGGCGGGGGAAGAAGACGAGCGCGGGAAGCCGCCATTTTGAGAAAAAGAAAAATTTTAAAATTTGCAAGGATGCCTAAACATGGGAACATTAATACCTTTGATAGTGATATCGAAGATTGGACCACGTATGTAGAACGCATGGAAGTTTATTGTAAAGCAAATAAGGTACCAGATGATGAGAAAGCACTAACCTTATTAAGCTCAATGGGTGCGAAGACATACGGGCTATTGAAGCACCTTCTGTCACCAGATAAACCGACGGATCAGACTTTCGCGAATATTGTTACTGTCCTGAAAAATCATTTAAACCCCACGCCGCTGATGATAGCGGAACGATTTAAATTTTACAGAAGAACGCAGCTGAAAGACGAAAGCAACGCTGAATTTTTAATTGAACTGCGTAAGCTATCAAAGTACTGTCAGTTTGGAACAGGACTAGCAGATGCGCTGAGAGATAAATTTGTGTGTGGATTGTTAAAAGAAGGAACACAAAAGCGACTGCTTGAGGAGAATGATCTTACGCTTGATAAAGCTGTCACTATTGCAGCATCGCACGAAGCCGCAGCGAGAGGCACTGCGGAAATGCAGCTACGGTCACCGGAACTCAGCACCAATCAAATGGTTTTGGGTACAGTAAAATGTTATCGTTGTGGAAAGACAACGCACAATCAGAACCAGTGCTGGTTCAAAAATCAGGAATGCAGAAAATGTGGCAGGCTTGGTCACATAGCTAAAGTATGCCGGTCAGGAAAGAAGACCAGCAACAAAAAGTCACCGCAGGAAAAGTACAGAAAGGTACACAAGGTGACAGAGAACAGTTCGAACGAACAGAAGTCAAATTCAGACTCCAGCAGTAATGAACTGGGTAGTCTAAGAGTACACAATGTTGATAATGAAGCAGACCTCCAAACAATCTGGGTCACACTTCAGATAGCAGGAGTCCAAGTGAAGATGGAATTGGACACTGGATCGGCATTGACGGTCATGAATAAGCAAGATTACAAAAGGTTATTCCCACATATTCCCCTACGGGATACGGAGATTGTATTGAAAACATACACGGGGCAAAGAGTATACCCCATCGGGAAGATAGAGGTAAAGGTGGTCCACAAGGGCAAAGAAAGCCGAGGAATGGACTTATATGTGCTACCTGAGGGAGGTCCACCACTACTGGGACGGGAGTGGATTAGGAAAATAAATATGGACTGGCATTCCTTAAAAGCACTAACGGTAGATTCCGGTAAAAAAGATGTCAAACCTAAACGATTGTCCAGAATATTGGACGATGCTAAAGAGGTGTTCCAACAGGGACTGGGAACACTGAGAGGAATTACGGCAAACATCAAGGTTGAAGAACATGCAAACCCGAAATTTTACCTTATGCGATACGACCTGCTGTGGAAGCTGAGCTGGAAGGGCTAGAACGTTCAGGAGTACTGTCTAAGGTAGACTGGAGTGAGTGGGCCACGCCCATTGTCCCCGTCATGAAGCGTTCATCGAGCAACAAGCCGGGGGAACCGGGGAAGGTTCGCATCTGTGGAGATTTCAAGATCACTGTTAATCCGGTGCTTCACACGGTGCAGTATCCGCTTCCGCGGATTGAGGATATCTTCGCTTCGTTGTCTGGCGGGAAACACTTCACCAAGATTGACCTGGCGCAGGCGTACTTACAGATGGAAGTTGAGGAAGAGTCACGCCAGTATCTCACGATCAACACGCATAGAGGCTTGTACCGGTATAATAGACTGGTTTTTGGAGTTGCATCGGCTCCAGCAATTTGGCAGAGGGCCATGGAGCAGGTATTACAGGGAATTCCAGGCACACAATGTTACCTGGACGATATTCTGATTACAGGAGATGATGACGAGGAACACCTTGCAAATTTGGAACTGGTGCTCACCAGATTGAAAGAATATGGACTTCGAGTTAATCGCCAGAAATGTGAGTTCTTTCAGAAGCGGATCTCGTACTGTGGTCATGTCATTGACCAGGAGGGGCTTCATAAGCCTCCTGACAAGATCGAAGCTGTTGTGAAGGCTCCCGCTCCGGATAATGTATCCCAGTTGAGGTCGTTCCTAGGGTTGATTAACTATTACCATAAGTTTCTGCCAAATTTATCCACGGTGCTGCACCCGCTGAACGCTCTTTTGCAGAAGGGAGTACCATGGAAGTGGAGCGAGGACTGTAAGAGGGCCTTTCGCAAAAGCAAGGCATTGATCACCTCAGAGGAAGTGTTGGCTCACTTCAACCCAACGCTGCCTATTTGTTTGGCTTGTGATGCTTCTCCATATGGTATTGGGGCAGTACTCTCACACAAGTTGCCAAATGGCCTGGAGAGGCCAGTTGCGTTCGCATCCAGATCATTGACCTCCGCTGAGCGCAACTATGCTCAGATAGATAGGGAGGCTCTCAGCCTTGTGTGGGGAGTAAAGAAGTTTAATCATTACCTGCAGGGCCAAAAGTTTACGCTTCTGACAGACCACCAGCCGTTGGTATCCATTTTTAACCCTAAGAAGGGTGTTTCGGTGATGACAGCACAGAGACTCCAGAGATGGTCCCTTTTCCTAGGGGCACATCAATATCAGATCGAATTCAAAGGTACAAAGCAGCATGGTAATGCTGATGGGCTGTCGTGCCTGCCACTACCTACAGAGGAGGAGGCACCGACGGTTGACCCTGTTGAGTTATTTCACTCGACCATCACCGAATGTTTACCAGTCACCAATGCAAGTATTGAAAGAGAAACCAGGAACGACCCGACACTGTCCCGGGTCTACGAAGTGGCAGTGAAGGGATGGCCAGCACATGGTGATCCACTGTTACCGGCATTCTCAGCAAGACGAGAACAGCTGTCCGTCTGTCAAGGAACATTGATGTATGGAACAAGGGTGATTATTCCTCCTAAGTTAAGAGAGAGAGTTCTAAAGGAACTGCATGAAGGTCATCTGGGGGGAGTCAAGATGAAAAGCCTTGCTAGGGCTTATGTGTGGTGGCCAGGTATCGACCAACAGATAGAGGATCTGACGAAAAGCTGCTCAGGGTGCCAAAAAGTGCAAAATGCACCTCCGATTGCACCGCTGCATCCATGGGAATGGCCTTCAACCCCATGGCAACGTGTACATATTGACTTTGCTGGTCCATTCATGGACTCCATGTTTTTAATTGCGGTGGACGCACATTCTAAATGGCCAGAAGTGATTAAGATGACTACCACTACCTCGGAGAAGATGATCGCGGTGCTAAGAACGATATTTGCAAGAAATGGATTGCCAGAACAAATATGTTCAGACAACGGACCGCAGTTCGTGTCAGAAGAATTCCAGAAATTCATGAAGAAGAATGGGGTGAAACATTATACCTCTGCCCCATATCATCCGGCTACAAACGGGTTGGCCGAGAGATTTGTACAAACGTTCAAAAAAGCAATAAAGGCCATGAGCGAAGATCAGATTCCACTACAACACAAGGTGGACAAATTCCTACTGGCATATCGAAACGCCACTCATGCAGTGACAAACCAAAGTCCTGCCATGATGTTCTATAACAGGAGGTTGCGGTCCAGGTTGGACTTGTTAAAACCAAATGTGCGGAGGGAAGTTGAAAACAAACAGTTCCAGCATATAAATAACAAGACCACTCGGAGTTTCGAAATAGGACAACCAGTGTTAGCCCGGGACTATAAAAACGAGAAATGGCAATCTGGAACAATTCGGGCCAGACAAGGACCCCTGATGTACACGGTAGATATTGGTGAAAATGTAATACGGCGTCATGCTGACCAACTGGTAGAATCGAGAACAAGGGTCGAACCCATGGTTACGGCAGAGACAACCGTGGAAGAAGTTAGTGAACCTGAAGCATCTACCTCAGAAGTGAATGTACCTGATGATGATGTCCAATCCATAAGAGACCAACTAGATGAGTCACCCCAGCAACGAGAATCAGAGACCCCTGAAAGGTGTTATCCAACTCGAATCAGGAGGCCTCCTCAGAGACTGAATCTTTGAACTGTTTTGCATGAAGTTGTATATATATATGTTATTATGTTATGTTAAATGGGGATATAACTGTTAAGCTAAAAAGGGAGGATTGTGGTGTATGTAACCTGTTCCACCTTAAGAGAACTACCTTAAGAGATGTACTACTTTCTCTTGGCTGCTGTATGCTGTAATACCGGTGGTGACCACACCGGTATATAAGTGTTGTGTAGGGATTTGCTGGGCAGTTCAGCCCTGACCTCCGAATAGTAAAGACCTGTTAAAAGTTATTCTTGTGGTCTGTGTCCAGTGATTTATAATAAGCATAACTGGGACACACAGACTTAACAGTTGGTGCACCTATCCTGCCAATGGATTTGCAGGATCTTGTGGAGGCAGCGTTGGTGGCACCTCTCCGGTGCTTTGAGGTGTCTGCTGTACATGGTCCATGTCTCTGAGGCATATAGCAGGGTGGGTATCACTGCTGCTCTGTAGACCATGAACTTGGTGCCGGGTTTGAGGTCCTGGTCTTCAAACACTCTCTTCCTCAGGTGACCAAAGGCTGCACTGGCACACTGAAGGCGGTGTTGGACTTCAAACATCGATAACGAATGCTAAAATAGTCACTAACTGGCCACATTAGAAATATTGATGGGAGTGAACGATAGCAAAATACTGCAGATGCTGGAAATCCGAAATAACAACAGAAAATGCTGGAAAAACTCAGCAGGCCAGGCAACATCCGTGGAGAGAAATTAGAATCGACGTTTCGGGTTTTTAGAAGTTAGAATCGACGTTTTGAAAAAGGGTTAGACCCGAAACGTCGATTCTAATTTCTCTCCACGGATGTTGCCTGGCCTGCTGAGTTTTTCCAGCATTTTCTGTTGTTATTTTTGATGGGAGTGAACCTGTTCTCTTGCAGTTTTGATCTTACCAAGAATTTCCATGAATGACACGTTCTTGCATTTCGGAGATAATCTTTTTCACAAAGATCAGCTGATGTTGTCACTGGCTGCTATTTTCTCTTCCAGACCCCATCACACTAGAAGTCACATTAGTTAATGTCATAAAATCACATTTAAGACGATGGTTCTCTGGCAAACCCGACCAGCTTCTCCACTTCAGTCTCCCAAGGTTACTCATGGTTAATCACATTGTATCAAAAATGCAAAGTGATTTCTTAGTCTTCAAAGTGATTTCCCTATCTCTGTAATCTTCTCCAACCTTTCGAGAATTCTGTGTTCCTACAATTCTGGCCTCTTGTACATTACCCACTTCCTTCGCCCCACCATTGCTGGCCGTACCTTCAGCCCTCTAGGCCCCAAGCTCTGGAATTCCATCCCTAAACCCCTCTCTCCTCTTTTAAAATATTCCTACTTCTTTGGCCAAGCTCCTGTGAAGTGCCTTGGAACTTTAAAGGTGTTATATAAATGCAAGTTGTTGTTGTTCGTGCTGCGAAAATTAGGGGAAAATAAATATAATCTTTTAAGCAGCCCCATCATAAATCGTAATGCCTATTAGCTGATTCACTGTATACGAACCATTTAATGTCTGCACTGAACCATTTCAGCCTACTCTACCAGCTGAAGGACCTTGTGGGAAGGACCTATGAGGATGATAAGAAGGACTTGCATTTCTATAGCACCTTTCACGACCTCAGGACGTCCAAAAGTGCTTTACAGCCAATTAATACCTTTGGAGTGTAGTCACTGTTGTAATGTAGGAAACGCAGCAGCCAATTTGCACACAGCAAGATCCCACAAACAGCAATGTGATAATGACCAGATAATCTGTTTTAGTGATGTTGATTGAGGGATAAATATTGGCCCCCCAGGACACCAGGTAGATGCCCCCTGCTCTTCTTCGAATAGTGGCCGTGGGATCTTTAAGGTCTCGTCCAAAAGACGGCACCTCCGATAGTGCAGCACTCCCTCAGTACAGCACTGCAGTGTCAGCCTAGATTATATGAAAATAAAGTTATTTAGGTGACTAAAAGCCTGCCTCACAGGCCGTGTGCTTCTCAGGGTCACATCCCTGCTCTTCAGCGTTTTATCACATTACCCTGTATAATGTTAGTTGCCTCTTGACTACGCTACTTAAACAGAAACCAGGGTTTGCTCAGTTTAAGGAACTCTCTGTAACCTCTACGTTAAGGTTAAGAATGAGCAGTTTTGCATAAAGAGGCCGGATTGTTTTGATAGGCTATCTGCATTTCAACTTTGGCTTCTAAATTTATTTTTAGAAAATTTTTTTTTTTTTGGTGTGTCATTATGCTTTCTTTTAAAATATAAAAAAACCCAGAAATGTCTGCAGGGTTTGAGCATGCTCAGATCAGGCAGGATGCAAGGCAGACTGCAGCTCAGTTCTGTGCCTGCTGAGGAAGTGAACCACACCTTAGCTAAAATGGGCAAAAACATCCTTGGTAAACAGGCCGCTGGGCAGAGCTGTTAAGCCTCAGTAGTTACCCTGAGGAACCTACGGTTATAGAGCGTGCTCCTTCCTTCACATGAAGCGAGTGCGTATGAATAACAACCATTAAAAAGTTGCTGAGCCATTGGTGCAAATTTACTGACTCGTGTTTTCTAATCTTCTCACACTTTTTGTAAAAAACTTAATTGAATTTTGATTAAGCGTCTCATCATTTTTAGGTTTCTCGGTGCAACACCCGAGAAAATCCAGCGTACAGTCACACTCAGCTCTGCTCCCTATTCTGTGCACTGTTGCTATAATGATCTTATAAACTGTATCTGCTTAACAATTGGCTATAAACCCTTTTGCATGTTGGTTATTTGTGATCCATTTCAAAATATGACTGACATGAATCAGTCATTCATGAAAGAAAGACTTATGAAATAATGCTGAGCGGCCTACGGGTGGCGCTGTCCAGGGAGAGTATAAATACTCGGGCACGGGCCCAGCTTACGCAGGACATTCTTTAACAGGAACTCGTGAAGGACACAACTAGACCTCCATGTTGTAAAACAGTTGATTAAAGCTTTGTTTAACGCTTAGACCAAGTGCCTAGTAGTTTTCTTACATCACTGACAATTTAGCAAACTCCTGCCAAGACCATTTAGTCTGTTATGTGGAGGGTTAGTTCGGGTGTTTTGCGGTATAACTGTCTGAGCGAGAGGAATGAACATATTGGGCTCAGTTGTATGTAAAAGCTGCTTCCTATCCTTGGCCTGTGTCTGGCCTCCTACGTCTTCTCATTCTTTGTTCAATTATCCAGTGTTCCTGCACCTGATCACTGTCCAGTGACCATGATGGAAAATCTAGTTGGACATTGGATGAGGAACAGGATTGGTGTTGATTGCAGCACCCTATGCCCTGCTGTTACTGGATGAAGATTGGACAATTGGAATGATGTCATGTACCTCATTGTGAGTCACTGCCTTCGGGAGAAAGAAAGAACAAAGTTGCATTTATATAGCATCTCAACAGGATGTCCCAAAGGGCTGTACAATGTAATACAGTGCCAGGAGGCTTGCTCACAGCAATGTCCCACAAACAGCAAACAAGGTGAATGGCCAGTTCATGTTGTTTGGTGGTTATTAGTTGAAAGAGGAATGTTGGCCAGAACACCAGGCGAACACCGTACATTTCTTCAAATACTACCACAGGACATTTTAACACCCACCTGAACAGACAGACAGAGGCCTTATGTAAAATCAATGAGCTGCTCACTGAGGCAGCCGAGATTAAGCACTCAAGTTCTGGCGTGCAGCTTGAACCCATAGGCCCAGACATTCAGCCATGCCCATTCTTGGTACATTCCGTGCACCTGAATGGTGAGGCCTGAGGCTCACCCGATATTGGGCCACGGGCCTCATTTCAATGGAGCCGGCGAGGTGATGAGAGCCCACGGCGAAGAGAAGTGCACTGCAAGATCCTCGGGTTAGTAGGTCAGGCAGTAAACAATGAGAAAGATAGTAATAGACTTCAAGAGGACCTAGGCAGGCTGGGGGAATGGGCGGACACATGGCAGATGAAATTCAACACAGAAAAGTGTGAGGTGATACATTTTGGTAGGAAGAATGAAGAGAGACAATACACACTAAATGGTACAATATTAAAGGAGGTGCAAGAAGAAAGAGACCTGGGGGTGTTTGAGCACAAATCTTTGAAGGTGGCAGGACAGGTTAACAAAGCAGTTAATAAAGCATTTGGGATCCTGAGATTTATAAAAGAGGCATAGAGTACAAAAGCCAGGAAGTTATGCTAAACCTATATAAAACACTAGTTTGGCCCCAGCTGGAATATTGTGTCCAATTCTGGGCACCGTATTTTAGGAAGGACATATTGCAAGGGGGTTGGAGTATAAAAACATAAGAACATAAGAAATAGGTGCAGGAGTCGGCCATTTGGCCCCTCGAGCCTGCTCCGCCATTCAATAAGATCATAGCTGATCTTCTACCTCATATCCACTTTCCTGCACTATCCCCATGTCCCTTGATTCCCTTAATATTCAAAAATCTATCGATCTCTGTCTTGAATATACTCAATGGCTGAGCTTCCACAGCCCTCTGGGGTAGCGAATTCCAAAGATTCACCACCCTCTGAGTGAAGAAATTTCTCCTCATCTCAGTCCTAAATGACCAACCCTTTATTCCGAGACTGTGACCCCTGGTTCTACACTCCCCAGCCAGGGGAATCATCCTCCCTGCACCTATCCTGTCAAGCCCTGTAAGAATTGTGTATGTTTCAATGAGATCACCTCTCATTCTTCTAAACTCTAGAGAATATATGTAAGAAGTCACACAAGTCCAACAGTTTAATTTGAAATCACAAGCTTTCGGAGCGCTGCTCCTTCGTCAGGTGAAGTGGAGAGATGCATAAAGACACAGCTTATATAGTCAGAGAATAATGCCAGATGTTTACAGGTAATCTTTCTAACTGCCATTTATCACACCTCGGCAGAGAGATAATCACAGCAATCAAAGGTGTGAATGGTGTCCAAACAGGTCAGTCAGGAAAACATTACATCAAAGAACAATGAGGTGGGGTCACAAGGGGTCAAATGTTGCAGATGCTGGGGTCTGTATGAAAAACAAAAAACATTTTTTTTGCTGGAAATCACAGCAGGTCCGGCCGCATCCATGTAGAGATAACCAGCCAACGACGGCTCGAGTCTGGATGACCCTACGTCAGGTGGGGTTACATGTAGCATGACATGAACCCAAGATCTTGGCTGGTTCTCTCTACACAGATGCGGCCGGACCTGCTGTGATTTCCAGCAAAAAACAATGTTTCTGGTTTTTCATACAGACCCCAGCATCTGCAACATTTGACCCCTTGTGACCCCACCTCATTGTTCTTTGATGTAATGTTTTCCTGACTGACCTGTTTGGACACCATTCACACCTTTGATTGCTGTGATTATCTCTCTGCCGAGGTGTGATAAATGGCAGTTAGAAAGATTACCTGTAATCATCTGGCATTATTCTCTGACTATATAAGCTGTGTCTTTATGCATCTCTCCACTTCACCTGACGAAGGAGCAGCGCTCCGAAAGCTTGTGATTTCAAATAAAACTGTTGGACTATAACCTGGTGTTGTGTGACTTCTTACATTTGTCCACCCCAGTCCAACACACACTAGAGAATATAGGCCTAGTCTATTCAATCTCTCCTCATAGGACAATCCCCCCATCCCAGGAACCAGTTTAGTGAACCTTTGTTGCACTCCCTCTATAGCAACTCTATCCGTCCTTAGGTAAGGAGACCAAAACTGTCCACAATACTTCAGGTGTGGTCTCACCAGGGCCCTGTATAATTGCAGTAAGACGTCTTTACTGTTATACTCAAATCCTCTTGTAATAAAGGCCAACATACCATTTGCTTTCATAATTGCTTGCTGTACCTGCATGTTAACTTTCAGTGATTCGTGTACAAGGGCACCCAGGTCCCTCTGAACACCAGCATTTCCCAATCTCTCACTATTTAAAAAATAATCTGCTTTTCTATTTTTCCTACCAAAATGGATAACTTCACATTTCTCCACGTTACGTTCCATTTGCCATGTCCTTGCCACTCACTTAGCCTGTCTATATCCCCTTGAAGTCTCCTTGCATCCTCCTCACAACTTACATTCCCACCCAGCTTTGTATCACCAGCAAACTTGGATATATTACATTTGGTCCCCTCATCCAAATCATTGATGTAGATTGTGAATAGTTGAGGCCCAAGCACTGATCCTTGTGGTACCCCACTAGTTACAGCCTGTCAACCCAAAAATGACCCGTTTATTCCCACTCTTTGTTTTCTATCCGTTAACCAATCCTCAATCCATGCTAGTATATTACCCCCAATCCCATGAGCCCTAATTTTGTTTAATAACCTCTTGCATGGCACCTGAATGCCTTCTGAAAATCCAAATACACCACATCTACTGGTTCCCCCTTATCTATTCTGCTCGTTGCAACCTCAAAAAACTCCAACAGATTCCTCAAACACGATTTCCCTTTCATTAATCCATGTTGGCTCTGCCCAATCCTATTATTATTTTCTAAGTGCCCTGTTACCAAGTCCTTAATAATAGATTCTAGCAATTTCTCTACTACTGATGTCAGGCTAACTGGTCTGTAGTTCCCCATTTTCTCTCTCCCTCCTTTCTTAAATAGTGGGGTTACATTTGCTTCCTTCCAATCCATGGGAACCGTTCTAGAATCTATGGAATTGTGGAAAATGACAACCAATGTATCCACTATCTCTATAGCCACCTCTTTCAAAACACTAGGATGTAGGCCATCAGGTCCAGGGGATTTATCGGCTTTCAGCCCCATTAATTTCTCCAGTACTATCTTTTTACTAATACTAATCGAATTTAATTTTTTGATGAAGTAACAGAGAGGATTGATGAAGGGAATGCAATGGATGTTGTCTACATGGATTTTCAGAAGGCGTTTGACAAAGTACCACATAGAAGGCTGGTTAACAAAATTGAGGCTCATGGAATAGGTGGGTCAGTGGCAGCTTGGATAAGGAATTGGCTTAAGGACAGAAAACAGCGAATTGTGGTAAATGGCTGTTATTCAGACTGGAGGATGGTAGACAGTGGTGTTCCCCAAGGGTCAGTGCTGGGGCCACTGCTTTTTTTGATATATATAAATGACCTAGATATTGGAATACAGAGTAGGATTTCTAAATTTGCCGATGACACCAAACTTGGGGGTGTGGCAAACAGTGAGGATGATACCAATCGACTGCAACAGGACATAGAAAGGCTAGCAGAATGGGCAGACAAGTGGCAGATGGAATTTAATACAGAGAAGTGTGAGGCGATGCATTTTGGCAGAAAGAACAGGGAGAGGCAATATACACTTAATGGCACAATTTTAAAGAGTGTGCAGGGACAGCGGGACCTGGGAGTTAATGAGCATAGGTCCCTGAAGGTGGCGGGACATATTGAGAGAGTGGTTAGCAAAGCATATGGGATCTTGGGCTTCATAAATAGAGATATTGAGTATAAAAGTAGAGGAGTTATGCTGAACCTTTATAAAGCGCTGGTTAGGTCACAACTGGAGTATTGCGTCCAGTTCTGGTCACCACACTTTAGGAAGGATGTGAAGGCCCTTGAGAGGGTGCAGAGGAGATTTACCAGAATAGTTCCGGGGATGGGGGATCTTAGCTACAAGGACAGGTTGGAGAAGCTGGATTTGTTTTCATTAGAGCAAAGGAGGTTGAGGGGTGATTTGATAGAGGTGTACAAGATTATGACGGGTTTGGATAGGCTAGACGGGGAAAGGCTGTTCCCACTAGTTGATGGCACAAGGATTAGGGGACACAGATTTAAGGTTTTGGGCAAGAGATACAGGGGGGACGTGAGGAAAAACTTTTTTACACAGCGAGTGGTGATGACCTGGAATTCGCTGGTGACGGAAGTGGTGGAAGCGGAGACACTCAATGTTTTCAAGGGGAGACTGGACAGGCACTTGAGGGAAATAAACTTGCAGGGCTACGGGGATAGAGCGGGGGAATGGGACTGACTGGATTGCTCTACAGAGAGCTGGCACAGGCTCGATGGGCCAAATGGCCGCCTTCTGTGCAGTTATGACTCTATGGGGGAAAAATTCGGTTGCTTTGTGCCTCCCGTTTGCGTCCTAAGAGGACACTAATGGGGCACAAAGCAACCAGTGCCCGGGCGTGGTGATGTTTGCGCCGCTTGTGAAATTGACCAGACATTTTGCAACGGCGCTAAACTCTACCACCATGATCTCCTGCGCCCCCAGATCGTGATGTCAGTCGAGCGTGCAATGCCTCGGTAGCGCCCCGGACTGGATATTGAGTGGCGCCACCTGCCAATCCACCTGCCGCTAGCAACGACAGGTTGAGGGGAATGTTTGCAGTCGGGAAGGGACTGGGGGAGCGCTATTTAAAGGCGGCCACTTCCTGCCATTTTTTGTCAGCGACATTTTTGCACCACGCATTCTGAGAGAGAGAGAGAGACTTCAGGAGAGATTCAACGCTGTGTGAAGGAGTTTTGGCTGCTGAGAAGCACTTTGCAGGTTCATTTTGATTTGACCTGCCTTGCATCGATTTAGAAGAGACTATGGGGGCTGCACTCTGAGCTCTTTCCCTGGGCCTCTCCATTGTTCTTTCCAGCAGATTTGATGTACAGGTCTCTCCAGGCCGAGATTCAAGGCTGCAATGAGCAGGGTGTGGATGGAGAGCAAGATCGACCCTCCCCTTTAAGAACTTGCTGGCGCTATTGTGTCTGTGTTCCATTGCTGACTAACATCACATGAGCTTCGCCAACGCTCTGAGGTAGCGCCTCGCTCCTCGGCGTTAGCACCTTAAGAGAGGTGTGTAGCGTCTGATTTAGTGCTCCAATCACCTCCAGGAGCGATAGAAGCCAAGTTTGCAGTCGGAGGCGATAATTCGCGCCAGGCGTTAAACTTTGCGCCCAGCCGATAATTGCGCCCCAAATGGGGCGATACCAAATTTTCCCCCCTATGACTCTATGACTAATTTCTTTCAGTTCCTTATTCTCGCTAGAGTCTTGGTTCTCCATTATTTCCGGGAAGTTTTTTGCGTCTTCTTCCGTGAAGACAGACACAAAGCATTTGTTTAATTTCTCTGCCATTTCCTTATTCCCCATTATAATTTCTCCTGTCTCAGCCTGTAATGGACCCTTAAGAGTAAGGAATTATTGTTGCAATTATATAGGGCTTTTGTGAGACCACACCAGAAGCAATCTGTACAATTTTGGTCTCCTTGCCTAAGAAGGATATACTTACCTTAGAGGGAGTGCAGCGAAGGTTCACTGAAGTCCCTCATCCCTCACAGTCTCCAAATAAGGGGTCGGCCATTTAGCACTGAGATGAGGGGAAATATCTTCACTCAAAACGGTTGTGAATCTGTGGCATTCTCTACCGCAGAGAGCTGTGGATGCTCAGTCATTGAGTATATTCAAGACAGAGATTGATAGATTTTTGGATATTAAGGAAATCAAGGGATATGGGGATAGTGCGAGAAGGTGGAGTTGAGGCAAAAGATCAGCCTTGACCTTATTGAATGGCAGAGCAGGCTGGAAGGGCCAAATGGCCTACTCCAGCTCCTATTTCTTATGTTAGAAGTCACACAACACCAGGTTATAATTCTCACAATTGTCCACCCCAATCCAACACCGGCATCTCCACATCATATTTCTTATGTTGTTATGTTCGTTATGTTTGTTTTTCTGTCTGTCTTGGATAGTCACCATATGTGTGCACTCAGATAGCAGTGTGAGCAGGTAGCGATGTTCCAGAGCTCTAACGAGTACACACAAATACAACAATTCCTTAAATTCCCTGTTGAATCAATCCCTACACACATACAAGAACATCAGGTGATCTACACCACAGTTCCAACGAGATTAAGCCAGGGCCATGTGACTTGCAGAAGTTACAATCCCCCTGGTCTCCTGTGAAGATTCGCACATGTTTATTACATACAATCTACAGCACAGAAACAGGCCGTTCAGCCCAACCTGCCTCTACCGGTGTTTATACTCTGCCTGAAGCTCCACCCACTCTAATGACCTCTTCCCACCCTGCCCCCGTATCCCTCTATCCCCTTCGGCCTCATGTATGCATCAAACCTCCCTTAAATACATCAATGCTTCAACGTGGCTGCAAGTTCCACATTCTCACCACTCTCTGTCTAAAGATATGCCCCCTAAATTCTTTATTTGAGCTCTCAGTGGCTATCTTATATTTATCGCCCCTTGTTCTGGATTCATGCGCAAGTGGAAACAGTTTTTCCACATCCACCCTATTGAACCACTTCATAATTTTAAAGACCTCTATCAGGTCTCCTCTTAACCATGAGAACATAAGAATTAGGAGCAGGAGTAGGCCAATCGGCCCCTCGAGCCTGCTCCACCATTCAATAAGATCATGGCTGATCTTCGACCTCAACTCCACTTTCCCGCCTAATCTCCATATCCCTTGATTCCTCTAGAGTCCAAAAATCTATCTATTGTGCCTTTTCCAGCAAAAAGAGCCCCAGCCTGTTCAATATCTATACACTGATAAAACGGTTGCATAAGGAAGAAAGGCCGGAATTTTCCCATGCCGTGCGTGCGGGTTTGGGGGCGGGTCGGCAGTTAAAATGCCGGAAATAGCGAGCGCGTTGGGAACCCACCATCACCCCACCATCACCTCACTGTCTCGCGCATTTAACTCAGGCGGATTTGATGGTGCAATATGGACCTGATCAGCAGAGGCAGGCGACCTCATTGAAATTATTAACTGATTGTTGAGAGACCCATAAGTGTTAATTTAAGGGCAGCTTTTGACTTTAACTGCAGGAGCACGGGATTCACGGAGGTCGGGTACCTCGCCTGTGAAAGGGAGGCGGAAGCTCAGTGGCCATTGGCGAGTTCATTCATTGAGAACTGCTTCATTATCTGAGGAGTTGTGAATGGCACTGAACACTGTGCCGTCATCAGCCAACATCCTCACTTCTCACCTTATGATGGAGGAAAGGTCATTGATGAAGCAGCTGAAGATGGTTGGCCCTAGGACATTGCCCTGAGGAACTCCTGCAGCGATGTCCTGGGGCTGTGATGATTGACCTTCAACCACCACAACCATCTTCCTTTGTGCTAGGTATGACACCGGCCAGTGGAGAGTTCTCCCCCCGCCCCCGATTCCCATTGACTTCAGTTTTACTCGGGCTCCTTGATGCCACACTCGGTCAAATGCTGCCTTGATGTCAAGGGCAGCCACTCTCACCTCACCTCTGGAATTCAGCTCCTTTGTCCATGTTTGGACCAAGGCTGTAATGAGGTCGGGTGCCGAGTGGTCTTGGCGAAACCCAAACTGGGCGTCAGTGAGCAGGTTATTGGTGAGTAAGTGCTGCTTGATAGCACTGTCGATGACATCTTCCATCACTTTGTTGATGATTGAGAGTAGACTGATGGGGCGGTAATTGGCTGGATTGGAGTTGTCCTGCTTTTTGTGGACAGGACATACCTGGGCAGTTTTCCACATTGTCGGATATATGGCAGTGTTGTAGCTGTACTGGAACAGCTTGGCTAGAGGCGTGGCTAGTTCTGGAGCACAAGTCTTCAGCACGACAGCCGGGATGTTGTCAGGGCCCACAGCCTTTGCTGTATCCAGTGTGCTCAGTCGTTTCTTGATATCACGTGGAGTGAATCGAATTGGCTGAAGGCTGGCTTCTGTGATGGTGGGGACCGATATGGATCATCCACTCGGCACTTCTAGTCTAGTCGACACTACTTGTCTTTTGCACTCACATGCTGGGCTCCACCATCATGGAGCCTCCTCCTCCCGTTAGTTGTTAAATGGTCCACCACGATTCATGACTAGATGTGGCAGGACTACAGAGCTTTGATCTGATCTGTTGATTGTGGGATCGCTTAGCCCTGTCTATAGCATGCTGCTTCCGCTTTTTAGCATGCATGTAGTCCTGTGTTGCAGCTTCCCCAGGTTGGCACCTCATTTTTAGGTACACCTGGTGCTGCTCCTGGCATGCTCTTCTACACTCCTTATTGAACCAGGGTTGGTCCCCTGGCTTGGTGGTAATGGTAGAGTGAGGGATATGCCAGGCCTTGAGGTTACAGATTGTGGTACAGCAGCGAGTATTGGAGCTGCAGGAGGAGCATGGCGCACAGCACACAGCCTCTTCAGAGGAGGAGGAGGACAAGCAGGTGGAAGATGAGAAGGAGGAGGAGAAGGAGGAACCGGAGGTGCAGCGGTGCGCATTGCTGGCTGGGAGGCCCAGGATGGCCTCATCTTGGCCAGATTTATTTAACTTGCTCCAATGCAGCCACATGCCTGCCACATGCTGCACTAAGTTTCCCCCAACCAACAGCACCATAAAGCATCCCTACAATGACCAATCCATTCCTCTCACCCAAAGCCCCAATGATTGAGGCTAAATAATGTGTCACCATTCACTCCAAGTGACCAAGCCACTTCCATGGTTTGAGGCAAAACTGGGCAAAAGTGGTGCAAAGAAAACCATTTATGTGTGTCATCAAAATAACTGAAACTTACCACTAACATTTTTTGATGCACTCATGCGCATACCTTTGTGCATCTACTTTTGTGTCATTTTTCTTTTCGGAGTGCTTCTACTAAAGGGATAATTACTAGTCCTAGCCCTTTTCGGGCTACCCCAAATCAGGCGTATTCCCCAGACGTTCAATTTCAACTAAAGTTAGAGATAGCCAAATTCTATAAGACGCTTAATTGGGTCTAAAGGTCCAGGCTATCTCTCTCTAAAGGAAAGGAACGACTTGAAGATGTTACCATCTTCCAGATAGCACTTTTAATATTATGAGGGTCCGGAAAATCCTCCCAGAATTCTGCAACTCCTCACAAAAGAGTGTACAGAAATTGAGTTTGCGAGTTTGATACAGAAATACTATTTGAGACAATTAAGAACATAAGAACATAAGAAATAGGAGCAGGAGTAGGCCAATCGGCCCCTCGAGCCTGCTCCACCATTCAATAAGATCATGGCTGATCTGATCCTAACCTCAAATCTTCTATCACTCTGCATCCACCCGAACCCATGTGATCTCCCGGGAGAGGCGAAAAACCAGATAAAGACCCAATGGCCAATTTGGGAGAAAAAAATCTGGGAAATTCCTCTCCGACCCATCTAGGCGATCGAAATTCTTCCAGGAGATCACTCTGTCCCTATATTTTCTACAGTACTTACCTTCTGTAAAGGCGATCTCCACCCCAGCCAGGAACAGGAATAAAACCATCTCCTGAAATCTAACAGAATTAGAACACAGTAGGAGCAGAACAAGGCTACACGGCCCCTGGGCCCGCTCCACTACCCACAGGGCCATGACCATTCCGAACCCAGACTCATGTCCAATTTCCTGCCCGCTCCCCGTAACCCTTTATTCCCTTTACTTCTAGGAAACTATCTATTTCTGTTTTAAATTTATTTAATGATGTAGCTTCCACAGCTTTCTGGGGCAGCAAATTCCACAAACCTACCACCCTCTGAGTGAAGAAGTTTCTCCTCATCTCAGTTTTGAATGAGCAGCCCCTTATTTTAAGATTATGCCCCCTAGTTCTAGTTTCACCCATCATTGGGAACATCCTCACCGCATCCACCCGATCAAGCCCCTTCACAATCTTATATGTTTCAATAAGATCGCCTCTCATTCTTCTGAACTCCAATGAGTAGAGTCCCAATCTACTCAACCTCTCCTCATATGACCACCCCCTCATCCCCGGGATTAACCGAGTGAACCTTCTTTGTACTGACTCGAGAGCAAGTATGTCTTTTCTTAAGTATGGACACCAAAACTGTATGCAGTATTCCAGGTGCGGCCTCACCAATACCTTGTACAACTGCAGCAATACCTCCCTGTTTTTATATTCCAACCCCCTAGCAATAAAAGCCAACATTCCATTGGCCTTCTTAATCACTTGCTGCACCTGCATACTAACTTTTTGAGTTTCGTGCACCAGGACCCCCAGATCCCTTTGTACTATAGTACTTTCCATAAAAATATATAGATTTATTAAAGAACCGACTTGCAGTTAACAGCTGGTGAGTCAATCGCAACTTTAACAGTTCAAAATACAAATAGCTTACATTTCTTATTCTCAGAGATCCTTATTCTCAAATTTTATTCTCAAATCTTAACTTTGTTACATTTCTACATTTCTTATTATTTATAATCCAGGATATCCACCAAAATCAAATAAGAGTACCTCTTGATCCCCGAGACTCAAAGAATTAAAAACTTACAGAGCCTGCCTCTGAAGTTGAGAATCGTTTGCCCCTTCCCACGACTTCTGACTTTCTATCTGAAAGCTCCATATTTTATATTCTTTTTTAATGGTTTATCCGTTGAAATTTTCTGCTGATGTAAGCTAATTATCTCTAGTCATTCTCTGCTGACTTCTTTCTACTCTATAGTCAATTTAGCTGTTAACTTTCAGAATCCTGTCTGCTGTATAGGTGTTTCAAAACTTATATAAAATGGTTATTACAGGTTTATATCTTTGATGCCATTCTTACGAATGTCTTCAATTCAATTCTTAATATTGGCTTAACTGGTTATAAGCAGACGTTGTGTCTCCTAACTGTTTCATTTTCAATACAAAAACCATGTGATTGCTTGGTGTCATCTATTGATGTAATATTTTCAAAGTGTTCTGTAGGTACCTTATTTACAATATGTAAATCAAAACCACTTCAACTAGGGTGTTCTTTGTTTTTCTTAGCTACTTCAATTGGTTGTATTACAAACTTATGTTTCCTGTCTTTCATTTGATGTCTTATTTATCAAAGGCACATGGTTCTTTAATGTTCTTTGTTTCTGTTCGAAGTGTTAGTTTTTAACACTTTAAACTGTGTACAGCTATTGTGTTGGTTCCAAACTGCAGACTCCTTGGAAGCAAGCCTTTGCTTCTTCAATAGGGCCTTTGTCTCAGTATTAACAATCAATTCCCATTTCAAAAGCTTGTGTGGTGTTTACAGCTTTTGTGTTAACACTTCATCTTATCTCAGAAGCCTGTAGTCACAGCTTGTGTCATTGGGGCTTTTTAGATTTTTAAACCCAGTATGTCATGTATTAATAAGGTCAGAATTCTGTTCATAGGATGGTGTATCTTTCTGAAAAATGGCTTTTCCTTTACACTACGAGGTGCAACCCCTGTGGCTTCAGCAGATGTAGAGGGAGGCTGCTCACTTCCCTGCTGCGACTCGTCAGACACTTTTGGTTGACGTCCTCTGGGTTTTGGAGCCTGTGGTGGCCCCACCAAAGACTGCTGCTCCTGTGACTGTGCAGGGGCAGATTCAGCCATCGCGATCCAAGGAAGCATGTGGGGCTCTGACTGAGGGGGAGGCAACAGGGGAGAAGTGAGAGCGCTTTGAGAAGCGCCCCCACTTCCATGACCCTCTCATCATAATCCCACTCATGGGCCACCCGCACTTCCCTACTAGCAAAGAGCTGGCAAGCACCTTGCTGCACAGCAGCGGGGCGATGAAGACCCAAGTCTACATTTATATCCCTGCATGTAGAGGTCTATGTGCACCTGCCGTCTGTTGTCCACAGATAGCATGTGTTCATGTGAGTGGCACATTTGCTTCTTTGTGCGGGTGGCCATCCTTTCCATGGAAGAGCACATCGTCGCCATTGCCTGCGAAACGGTGGTGCTCATGTTGGAGATGGACTCCTCCATTCTCTGAACATTTGCAGACATCATGGCTGCCAAAGTTGTCAGAGCCCCCTGCAATTCTTGCTGCACCTCCAAGATCACCCTCTTTCTCGATGGCCCCCGAGGCTCAGCGTCTGCATGCAGCTCAGCAGAGCTTGGAGCGTCCTGCGCCCTCCGCCAAGGAGACTCCACCGCTGTCCCTGTCAACACCACCTGCTCTTGCTCACTTGTGAATCGTGAGACACCAGGTGACAAATTTACTCTATGTCGCACAGGACCCACCAAGGTGTGCGGCTCTGCGCTGGTGCTGGCTGCGCTTGGGTCTGCTGACGCTGCATCCTCAGAGGTTGGAAGTTCCTCTGAGGAGTCATCTTCCTCCTCCAACTGGACAGTGAGGGGTGGCGGGGGGGCAGTTAAAGGACCTGTGGGAGAGTGAAGAGATGAATCAGAAGTGTCATAATAAGAATGAGTAACATTACCATTCTGCACATGATGACATTTCACTGGCTGTTGACATCAGACTGCTGTATGTCATGTGGCTTTATGATATGTGATTCTGTCCCCAGGTTGCTGCGATGTCCCCCTCTCTCGTCTCCCACCGCCAGCGTCTGTCGAGCTCCCAAGATCTCCTCTGCTGCTGTTAGGTGTGCGCAGACTGTAGGGCCACCTCCGGTTCTCTCCCTCTCTCTGTTGTTCTGGGCTCTTTTCTCCTACAAGGAGGGAAAGAAGCAAAGTTTGAGTGAGAGTGATGGAATGAGTGTAAGTAATGGATGGGTTACATCGGTAGAGGGAGACTATGAGGGAGTGGAGTGCCAATACCAAATGGCCTCCTTCGCTGGTGTTACTTGCTATGATTACATTAGGATGAGGATGAGTGTGGGGGGTCGTTAGTCAGATGGGGATGTGAGCATGTACATAGAGACAGAGGGCTGGGTGGACCTGGAAGGTATGTTGGTGTAAGGAATGATGTGCAGGATTAGGCTTGGGAAGGCAGAGTGATGGGGATATGGTGACAGGCACATCAGGATGAAGGTGAGCGTGGCTTTGTACTCACCTTTCCTGACCTTATCAGATCACTGGATCCAGGTCCTCCTCGTGGCCTCCCTGCTGCTGACCTCCTCTGCTATTTCCAGCCAGATCCTTTTGGTCTCTTGGGGAGCTCTCCTGTGCCCATCTACTGGGAAGAGGACCTCCCTGCGTGCTCTTACTGCCTCGACCAGAATATGCAGCGAGGCATCTGTAAGGCGGGGTGCAGCCCTCAGCTTTTGGGTATTCATATTTTTCACTTTGCACAATAACTCCAACCTTTCCAATGCTCCTTCCACACTCCTTTACCAACCTTCAAATGAGTTGTATGCGAGGCTGCTTTAAATATTGGCGCTGGAAATGAGTCATCAATGATGTCATCAGACCCACGCTCTTTAATAGGGCCAGGAAGTGCGCATGCCTGGTTTAATAGGGGCCATTACGCTAAAGTTGCTCTGAAGAGCGCTGATCAAGACCTCGCGTTCCCGACCCGCTACGCGGCCCGCTCACACCCGACCCGACTCAGAAGTAAAAATACCGGCCAAAGACTTGTGTTCATGCAGCTCCTTTCACAACCTTAAGACAACCTAAAGGGCTTTACAGCCAATGATGGTTCCAACACCATCATCAAGTTTGCGGATGATACCACGGTGGTAGGCCAGATCACCAACAACGATGAGTCAGCCTACAGGGAGGAGGTCCAGCATCTCGTGAAGTGGTGCGCCGATAACAACCTGGCCCTTAACATCAAGAAAACCAAAGAAATCATTGTGGACTTCAGGAAGTCTAAAGGCGGAAGTCACACCCCCATCCACATCCATGGGGCTGTGGTGGAAAGGGTGGACAGCTTTAAGTTCCTCGGAGTCCACATCACGGAAGACCTCTCCTGGTCCCTCAATACCTCCTCTCTGGTGAAGAAGGCCCAGCAGCGCCTATATTTCCTAAGGAGGCTGAAGGGATGTAACCTGTCACCCCTGATCCTCTCTAACTTTTACCGCTGCACAATAGAGAGCATCCTGACAAACTGTATCACAGTATGGTATGGCAGCTGTAGCTACTATGACCGGAAAGCCCTGCAGCGGGTAGTCAAAACTGCCCAATGCATTACCGGCACCCGGCTACCGGCCATAGAGCACATATACCAGAAACGCTGTTTACGGAGGTCACGGACCATCATCAAAGACCCTACCTACCCCAGCCACAGTCTGTTCGCCCTCCTGCCATCTGGGAAACGCTACAGATGCATTCGCACCCGAACGACCAGATTTAGGAACAGCTTCTTTCCCAGGGCTGTCATCCTACTGAACTCCACAAATAAACTCTAAAGCCTGCACATCTGCCAATGCACTTTATTATGGTTATGTTAATGTATTACAAGCCAAATGAATGTTGAATGTTTAAATGTCTTAATCTAAATGTACACTCTCGGGAGCCGCAAGCCTACATTTCGTTGTACTGCACTTGTGCACTAACAATGACAATAAAGTTGATTATTATTATTATTATTATTATTAGAAGTGCAGTCACTGTTGTAATGTGGGAAACGCGGCAGCCAATTTGCGCACAGCAAGCTCCCACAAACAGCAATGTGATAATGACCAGGTAATCTGTTTTAGTGATGTTGATTGAGAGATAAATATTGTCCAGGACACCGGGAAGAGCGCCCCTGTCGTCTTCCAATAGTGCCATGGGGTCTTTAGCGTCCACCTGAGAGAGCAGACGTGGCATCAGTTTAACATTTCAAAAATAACAACAACAACTTGCATTTATATAGCACCTTTAACGTAGTAAAATGTCCCAAGGCACTTCATAGGAGTATTATAAGGCAAAACATTTGACACCGAGCCACATAAGGAGAAATTAGGGCAGGTAGCCAAAAGCTTGGTCAAAGAGGTAGGTTTTAAGGAGCATCTTAAAGGAGGAAAGAGAGGTAGCGAGGCGGAGAGGTTTAGGGCAGGGAATTCCAGAGCTTGGGGCCTAGGCAACAGAAGGCACGGCCACCGAAGGTTGAGCGATTATAATCAGGGATGCTCAAGAGGGCAGAATTAGAGGAGCGCACATATCTGGGGGGTTGTGGGATGGAGAAGATTACGGAGATAGGGAGGGGCGAGGCCATGGAGGGATTTGAAAACGAGGATGAGAATTTTGAAATCGAGGCACTGCTTAACTGGGAGCCAATGTAGGTCAGTGAGCACAGGGATGATGGGTGAACAGGACTTGGTGCGAGTTAGGACACGGGCAGCCGAGTTTTGGATGACCTCAAGTTTACGTAGGGTGGAGTGTGGGAGGCCAAACAGGAGTGTGTTGGAATAGTCAAGTCTGGAGGTAACAAAGGCATGGATGATGGTTTCAGCAGCGGCTGAGCTGAGGCAAGGGCGGAGACGGGCGATGTCCGAAAGACGGCATCTCCAGCAGCGCAGCACTCTCTCAGTACTGCACTGGGAGTGTCAGCGTAGATTTTGCGCTCAACAAAAACTGAGGGGCAGCAAACTGCCCAGGTAGGTGGGAGTCTGCAGCCTTGTGCGGAAAACAGTCTGTGTGCGGCATTTCACTGGCTGATGGAAACAGCACACCAAGTTCTGACAGCGTGACACCAGAAGCATACGAACTATAAAACTGATGGACGGGCACTCCCAATCCTGTAACAGCACCATTTCAGGGCTTTTGTCTGTGATTTACTGTCAAAGAAAGAAAAACATACATAAAAATGCGACAATACAAAGTTCAATTCACTTCACAATTGGTCTTTTAAATATTCATGAGGCCTAGTTTGAATTGCAGGGCGTTTTTCTCCACACCTCCTCATTCTTTCCTGAAGGTGATAACTCATCCTATTCACTTGACTGCCAGCAGCTCTTATTTGTCCTTTGTGGCAGTGCAGTGAAACTTGGCTCCATCCTCCCCTCCGACCCGTGAGAACTTTCAGTAGATAGCAATCTACAGCAGGAACCCTGGTTGATTCTTCTCTCGCTGAGGTCACAGCATGTGCAGTCCTCAGACAGTAGTAGAATGGACAGCAAGCTGGCTACAAAACAGAAAACAGAGAGTAGGGGTTAAAGACATCTACTCAGACTGGTGGAAGGTGGGAAGCGGTGTTCCACAGGGATCGGTGCTGGGACTACCGTTGATCATCATTTGCATAAACGATTTGGACTCGGGAATCGGAAGCGCAATTTCAAAATTTGCAGACGACACCAAATTGAGGGGTGTCATTAATACTGAGGACGTAAGTTTCCACTTGTGGGGGGAGTCCGAGATTGAGGTTATAAATAGTCACTAATAAATCGAACAGGGCATGCAGGAGGAATTCCTTTACCCAGAGAGTGGTCAGAATGTGAAACTCGCTACCACAGGGGAGCAGTTGAGACAAATAGCTTAGATGCCTTTACAGGGAAGCCAGATAAATACACGAGAGAGCAAGGAATAGGAGGTTATGCGGTCATGGTGAGATGAAGTAGGGGTGGGCGGAGGCTAGTGTGGAGCATAAACACCGGCACGGACCAGTTGGGCCGAATGGTCTGTTTCTGTGCTGTAGACTCTTTTGGTTGAATTTTAACCCACTCAGGACGGGCTGGAGAGGGGTGGGTGATAAGGGAGAGTTAAATTCTTAAAGATGGGGAAACCCGACCGCAACCCGCTATGAACGCGACTACTTCCAGTTTAACCGGGGCAGGTTGGGGGCAGCCAAGTATCTCTTAGGCAGTCCCTTGGGGCCGAGGATGACTTGCTTCCACACTAAAAATGAGTTCTCAGGTGACTGATGAGTCCAATGCGGGACCTACAGTCTCTGTCACAGGTGGGGCAGATGGCGGGTGGGTGGGGTGCTTGGGTTGACGTGCGCTCCTTCCGCTGCTTGCGCTTGGCTTCCACTTGCTCCCGGAGAAGAGACTCGAGGTGTTCAGCACCTTCCCGGATGCTTCTCCTCCACTTTGTGCGGTCTTGGGCCAGGGATTCCCAGGTGTCGGTGGGGGTGTTGCACTTTTTCAAGGAGGCTTTGCGGGTGTCCTTGAAGCGTTTCCTTTGCCCACCTGGGGCTCTCTTGCTGTGTCGGAGCTCCGAGTGCTTGCTTTGGGTGTCTTGTATCGGGCATGCGGACGATGTGACCCATCCATCGGAGCTGATCGAGCGTGATCAAAGCTTCGATGCTGGCCTGAGTGAGAACACTGATGTTGGTGCGCCTATCCTGCCAATGGATCTTGCGGAGGCAGCGTTGGTGGTACCTCTCCAGTGCTTTGAGGTGCCTGTTGTACATGGTCCGTGTCTCTGAGGCGTACAGCAGAATGGTTATCACTGCTGCTTTGTAGACCATGAGCTTGGTGCTGGGTTTGAGGTCCTGATCTTCAAACACTCTCTCCCTCAGGTGACCAAAGGCTGCAATCAATAACCCCCTCTCGAGAGGCGGGTTAGTAATTATAATATGTTAATGAGGCTGTGTGCCTCAGATTTCAGCAACCATGTGGATTTAACAGCTGCAGACTGGGTTTCCCAGGGCTCGGGAAACCAGGCAGCTGAAGGAAGATGGGAACTGCCGATCCAGCATCCAGCATTGCTTGTGGGCCAGGAGGAGTGGGAGTGCTCCTCCCCACCCCAGCCCCCCAAGCTGACCTGCTGCGATCTATCCCTCCCCACGATCCGACTCCCCCCACAATCCAATGTCAACCCACAATCACCCCGTGATCTCTTCTCCCCTCCCTCCACCACCCCCCCCAACCACCCCACCCCCCAGCGATCCCTCCCTCCTCTCCGGTCCCCGGCTGTGGCCTTCTACCACAGGCCTTCCTCCCCGACAGCTGACCAGCCTCTCAATCTAGCCGGCTGCAAGGCGGAAAATTGAGAAAAAAATTCCAATGAAGTTCTGCCCTGAAATGCGGCCCGCACTCCCTCGCAGTCTCCAACAAAAAGTTAGCATGCAGGTACAGCAAGTAGTTAGGAAGGCAAATGGAGTGTTGGCCTTTATTGCAAGGGGGATGGACTATAAAAGTAGGGAAGTCTTGCTACAACTGTACAGGGCATTGGTGAGACCACACCTGGAGTACTGCGTACAGTTTTGGTCTTCTTATCTAAGGAAGGATATATTTGCATTGGAGGCAGTTCAGAGAAGGTTCACTAGATTGATTCCTGAGATGAAGGGGTTGAAGGAAAGATTGAGCAGGTTGGGCCTATACTCATTGGAGTTTAGAAGAATGAGAGGGGATCTTATTGAAACATAAGATTCTGACAGGGCTTGACAGGGTAGATGCTGAGAGGATGTTTCCCCTCGTGGGGGAATCTAGAACTAGGGGGCACAGTTTCAGGATAAGGGGTCGCCCATTTAAGACGGAGATGAGGAGGAATTTCTTCTCTCTGAGGGTCGTGAATCTTTGGAATTCTCTACCCCAGAGAGCCGTGGAGGCGGAGTCATTGAATATATTCAAGGCGGAGATTGACAGATATTTGAGCTACAGGGGAGTTGTGATCTTATTGAATGGCGGAGCAGGCTCGAGGGGCCGAATGGCCTACTCCTGCTCCTATTTCTTATGTTCTTAACTAAGTATCGGGGCCGGTGTAACTATGCAACACCAGCAGCCCCTGTTACACAAGCCAGTTGCAGCATTCCTGCTGGGAGTAAGCACAGGCCAGGGATTGAAGCAGGGCCCATCGGATCTGCGAGACTAGAGGCAGCTCACATTCCCACTGAAGATGGTGGGGAGGGGGCAGCGAAAGGATCGCAGTGTCTAGCTTGAGCACTCCATGACCTGGTGATCGCCAGGGCCTTGTGTTTTTACGTCTGCCAGCAATGCAACTAATTACCTTCACTGGGCTGTCAAGCCAGCTCTTCCATCACCATCAGTCAGATATAAACATCTTTTCTTTTATTCATTCATGGGATCTGGGCGTCGCTGGCAAGGCCGGCATTTATTGCTCATCTCTAGCTGCCCTTGAGAAGGTGGTGATGAGCCGCCTTCTTGAACCGCTGCAGTCCGTGTGGTGAAGGTGCTCCCACAGTGCTGTTAGGGAGGGAGTTCCAGGATTTTGACCCAGCGACGATGAAGGATCGGCGATATACTTCTAAGTAAGCTACAAGATTCAGCACCATCTCATCTGCACCCTCTTCAGAGTCTCAATTTCCTCTGCTCTTGGATATCTTTGATAAAAAGCATTAGATATTACTGCCCTGGTAGCTCTGTGAAATTACATCAAAGAAGCACACAGACTTAGAAGGCCCTGTGTTTGATACCAGGCCTGTTCTGAGTTTCCTGATCTCAGCCAGGCTGCTACACTTGGCTTTAATGCCCTGGGCTTAGGGAGGCAGGAATCGGCCAGGATTCTCACTGTTGTTCACCAGTGGCCTGCCCCTGCTAGAAATGCACGGGTCAGAACAGGGTTAAGGCAACTGCAAAGCCCATGTGGCGGAATAGCCCAGCCGGAAACGGGGAGTTCGGGTCGACAGAGAGTAAAATCGGGAGGGGTGTAAAACAGGCGGCCTACCCGAATCTGGGTGAGGTTAAAATTACCCCCTGACTGCCAAGGCCCACACTTGGCCAACTTGGACAAGGTACTGGAGGGCAACCAGCCCCTGTGGAAAAGCCAGCACCGTCAGGAGCAGAGGGGTGGAAAATCCACAACACAATCAAATCAATATTAAAAAGAAGAGGAGAATGGAAAACAAACCCGAGATGGATATTTGGCAGAGTCACTTTTATGAACAGTGTCAAAAAAAAGGAGCCAGGTTCTGAATGTCGAGATCGAATTGGGGAGTACGTCTAAAATTAGAGCCAAAGGAAATGGAGCATTTAAATGTAAAAGGGAAGGAATTTGCAGAAAGAACATCTCTCCCAAGTAAAACTTCACTGTAAGAACACTAATATGAAAACCAGGAGTGTTTGATCCACGGAGCACATCCTTCCCAGTAATGTCACAGTTGTTACAATTCATGTCTTCCCTGCCGCTCCCCCGAGGCCAGTCTCCCCCTCACTCTCCCACCTCCCCTCACTCTCCCATCTCCCCCTCACTCTCCCATCTCCCCTCACTCTCCCATCTCCCCTCACTCTCCATCTCCCCCTCACTCTCCCACCTCCCCCTCACTCTCCCCTCTCCCCCTCACTCTCCCATCTCCCCTCACTCTCCCACCTCCCCTCACTCTCCCATCTCCCCTCACTCTCCCCTCTCCCCCTCACTCTCCCATCTCCCCCTCACTCTCCCCTCTCCCCCTCACTCTCCCATCTCCCCCTCACTCTCCCATCTCCCCCTCACTCTCCCACCTCCCCCTCACTCTCCCATCTCCCCCTCACTCTCCCATCTCCCCTCACTCTCCCATCTCCCCTCACTCTCCCACCCTCCCCTCACTCTCCCACCTCCCCTCACTCTCCCATCTCCCCTCACTCTCCCATCTCCCTCTCCCATCTCCCCCTCACTCTCCCATCTCCCCCTCACTCTCCCATCTCCCCCTCACTCTCCCATCTCCTCCCTGCACTCTCCCACCTCCCCTCACTCTCCCCTCTCCCCCTCACTCTCCCATCTCCCCTCACTCTCCCACCTCTCCCTTACTCTCCCATCTCCCCCTCACTCTCCCATCTCCCCCTCACTCTCCCAGCTCCCCCTCACTCTCCCATCTCCCCCTCACTCTCCCATCTCCCCTCGACGTCTCCCACCTCCCCCTCACTCTCCCATCTCCCCCTCACTCTCCCATCTCCCCTCACTCTCCCACCTCGCCCTTACTCTCCCATCTCCCCCTCACTCTCCCATCTCCCCCTCACTCTCCCATCTCCCCTCACTCTCCCATCTCCCCCTCACTCTCCCATCTCCCCTCACTCTCCCATCTCCCCCTCACTCTCCCATCTCCCCCTCACTCTCCCATCTCCCCTCACTCTCCCATCTCCCCCTCACTCTCCCATCTCCCCCTCACTCTCCCATCTCCCCTCACTCTCCCATCTCCCCCTCACTCTCCCATCTCCCCTCACTCTCCCACATCCCCTCGACTCTCCCACCTCCCCTCACTCTCCCATCTCCCCTCACTCTCCCACCTCCCCCTCACTCTCCCATCTCCCCTCACTCTCCCATCTCCCCTCACTCTCCCATCTCCCCTCACTCTCCCACCTCCCCCTCACTCTCCCATCTCCCCCTCACTCTCCCATCTCCCCTCACTCTCCCATCTCCCCTCAATCTCCCATCTCCCCTCACTCTCCATCTCCCCTCACTCTCCCACCTCCCCCTCACTCTCCCACCTCCCCCTCACTCTCCCACCTCCCCTCACTCTCCCAACTACCCCTCACTCTCCCAGCTCCCCCTCACTCTCCCATCTCCCCCTCACTCTCCCACCTCCCCTCACTCTCCATCTCCCCCTCACTCGCCCACCTCCCCTCACTCTCCCATCTCCCCTCACTCTCCCACCTCCCCTCACTCTCCATCTCCCCCTCACTCTCCCACCTCCCCTCACTCTCCCATCTCCCCTCACTCTCCCACCTCCCCCTCACTCTCCCACCTCCCCCTCACTCTCCCACCTCCCCCTCACTCTCCCCTCCCCCTCACTCTCCCAACTACCCCTCACTCTCCCAGCTCCCCCTCACTCTCCCATCTCCCCCTCACTCTCCCATCTCCCCTCGCTGTCCCATCTCCCCTCACTCTCCCATCTCCCCCCTCACTCTCCCATCTCCCCCTCACTCTCCCATCTCCCCTCACTCTCCCATCTCCCCCTCACTCTCCCATCTCTCCTCACTCTCCCATCTCCCCTCACTCTCCCATCTCCCCTCACCATCTCCCCACCTCCCCCCCTCACTCTCCCATCTCCCCCTCACTCTCCCATCTCCCCCTCACTCTCCCATCTCCCCTCACTCTCCCATCTCCCCTCACTCTCCCATCTCCCCCTCACTCTCCCATCTCCCCCTCACTCTCCCATCTCCCCTCACTCTCCCATCTCCCCCTCACTCTCCCACCTCCCCCTCACTTTCCCATCTCCCCCTCACTCTCCCATCTCCCCTCACTCTCCCATCTCTCCTCACTCTCCCATCTCCCCCTCACTCTCCCATCTCCCCCTCACTCTCCCACCTCCCCCTCACTCTCCCATCTCCCCTCACTCTCCATCTCCCCCATCTCCCCCTCACTCTCCCATCTCCCCTCACTCTCCCATCTCCTCCTCACTCTCCCCATCTCCCCCTCACTCTCCCACCTCCCCTCACTCTCCCATCTCCCCACTCCTCCCACCACCCCCTCACTCTCCCATCTCCCCTCACTCTCCCATCTCCCCTCACTCTCCCATCTCCCCCTCACTCTCCCATCTCCCCCTCACTCTCCCATCTCCCCCTCACTCTTCCATCTCCCCCTCACTCTCCCACCTCCCCCTCACTCTCCCATCTCCCCCTCACTCTCCCATCTCCCCTCACTGTCCCATCTCCCCTCACTCTCCCATCTCCCCCTCACTCTCCCATCTCCCCCTCACTCTCCCATCTCCCCTCACTCTCCCATCTCCCCCTCACTCTCCCATCTCTCCTCACTCTCCCATCTCCCCTCACTCTCCCATCTCCCCTCACTCTCCCATCTCCCCCTCACTCTCCCATCTCCCCTCACTCTCCCATCTCCCCTCACTCTCCCATCTCCCCTCACTCTCCCATCTCCCCTCACTCTCCCATCTCCCCTCACTCTCCCACCTCCCCCTCACTCTCCCACCTCCCCCCTCACTCTCCCACCTCCCCTCACTCTCCCAACTACCCCTCACTCTCCCAGCTCCCCCTCACTCTCCCATCTCCCCCTCACTCTCCCACCTCCCCTCACTCTCCATCTCCCCCTCGCTCTCCCACCTCCCCTCACTCTCCCATCTCCCCTCACTCTCCCACCTCCCCTCACTCTCCATCTCCCCCTCACTCTCCCAGCTCCCCCTCACTCTCCCACCTCCCCCTCACTCTCCCACCTCCCCCTCACTCTCCCACCTCCCCTCACTCTCCCAACTACCCCTCACTCTCCCAGCTCCCCCTCACTCTCCCATCTCCCCTCACTCTCCCACCTCCCCCTCACTCTCCCACCTCCCCTCACTCTCCCAACTACCCCTCACTCTCCCAGCTCCCCCTCACTCTCCCACCTCCCCCTCACTCTCCCACCTCCCCTCACTCTCCCAGCTCCCCCTCACTCTCCCATCTCCCCCTCACTCTCCCACCTCCCCCTCACTCTCCCATCTCCCCCTCACTCTCCCATCTCCCCCTCACTCTCCCATCTCCCCCTCACTCTCCCATCTCCCCCTCACTCTCCCACCTCCCCCTCACTCTCCCATCTCCCCCTCACTCTCCCACCTCCCCTCACTCTCCCATCTCCCCTCACTCTCCCACCACCCCCTCACTCTCCCATCTCCCCTCACTCTCCCATCTCCCCTCACTCTCCCATCTCCCCCTCACTCTCCCATCTCCCCCTCACTCTCCCATCTCCCCCTCACTCTTCCATCTCCCCCTCACTCTCCCACCTTCCCTTCACTCTCCCATCTCCCCTCACTGTCCCATCTCCCCTCACTCTCCCATCTCCCCCTCACTCTCCCATCTCCCCCTCACTCTCCCATCGCCCCTCACTCTCCCATCTCCCCTTCACTCTCCCATCTCTCCTCACTCTCCCATCTCCCCTCACTCTCCCATCTCCCCTCACTCTCCCACCTCCCCCTCACTCTCCCATCTCCCCCTCACTCTCCCATCTCCCCTCACTCTCCCATCTCCCCTCACTCTCCCATCTCCCCCTCACTCTCCCATCACCCCTCACTCTCCCAGCTCCCCCTCACTCTCCCATCTCCCCCTCACTCTCCCATCTCCCCTCACTCTCCCATCTCCCCCTCACTCTCCCACCTCCCCCTCACTCTCCCGCCTCCCCCTCACTCTCCCATCTCCCCCTCGCTCTCCCATCTCCCCCTCACTCTCCCACTTCCCCCTCACTCTCCCATCTCCCCCTCACTCTCCCATCTCCCCTCACTCTCCCATCTCCCCTCACTCTCCCATCTCCCCCTCACTCTCCCATCTCCCCCTCACTCTCCCATCTCCCCTCACTCTCCCATCTCCCCTCACTCTCCCATCTCCCCCTCACTCTCCCATCTCCCCTCACTCTCCCATCTCCCCTCACTCTCCCATCTCCCCCTCACTCTCCCATCTCCCCCTCACTCTCCCATCTCCCCTCACTCTCCCATCTCCCCCTCACTCTCCCATCTCCCCCTCACTCTCCCATCTCCCCTCACTCTCCCATCTCCCCCTCACTCTCCCATCTCCCCTCACTCCCCCAGCTCCCCTCACTCCTCCCAGCTCCCCTCACTCTCCCATCTCCCCCTCACTCTCCCATCTTCCCCTCACTCTCCCACCTCCCCCTCACTCTCCTGTCTCCCCTCACTCTCCCATCTCCCCCTCACTCTCCCATCTCCCCTCACTCTCCCATCTCCCCTCACCCTCCCATCTCCCCCTCACTGTCCCATCTCCCCTCAAAGCACCACTTGAATTTTTATTATATGCAAAAATGAATGCGAACCACAGCAAGCAAGTGGAAGCCAAGTGCAAGCAGCGCAAGGAGCACACATCAACCCAAGCACCTTAAAGAAGTCATACAGTTTATTCGCCTCGCCGTGCTGTGTTGCAAAAACGTAGGTTTCAAAGACATTTTTGATCCTTGTCCAGTCTAATATTAATATCTCTCCTGGAATTCAACAAGCTCCCCGAAATGTAGGAAAATCATCATTTCACCGTTCCAGGGGCAATGTCAGCTGACTGGTGGAAAATATCACAACGGCTCTGTTGTTAGATCGAAACACAATTAGGAGTAGGGTGGGGTAATTGTGACTGGGACTTGGCAGATGGAAACAACTAAGGAAGGGTGAGAAAATGCTCTACTTATAACCTTGAGAATAACTACCCATCAATTATACCCAACAGGACATGGATAGAGGAGGGAGGTGAGCTTGGAAAAGAATAGAATTTCTTTTGATTGTATAAACACTGTGACATGATAGCAAAGCAGAGTGTAGAGGTCAGAATGCACACATTTGGTTATAACAATCGCAGTGTGGTGCATACACATCAAACGACACGAATTCTGAACAAATTTGTCTGGAAATGTCAAGCTTGGAGTTTCATTTCTATTAAACTCTTGGGGGGAATAAAGTAGCACGGCTGCCAAGTCTTCATGTCCCATCATTTCAAACAATAGACTGAACTGGATACTTCTGAAAGGTTACTGACTCTAGATGCTATCATGCTGGCCATACTTACTGTGCAGACTCCCCAGATCCTAGAACATCAGCAAGGCGATGGATCAGCAGCCCTGCCCCGCCAGTGTAAGTATGGTGGGGTGGGCATCGCTGACCTCACCAGGGTATCCAGGGCCAAGGTGGGGTCAAGTCATTTGCATGTAGTGTGTGAGCAGGCCCCCTTGCCAGGCATAGCACATCTTGGGCGCCCAATAATGCAGTGCCAGATGTCCGCTTGGGGACAGGCTCCCTCCCAA
Organism: Somniosus microcephalus; assembly: GCF_052327205.1. Taxonomy (NCBI): domain Eukaryota; kingdom Metazoa; phylum Chordata; class Chondrichthyes; order Squaliformes; family Somniosidae; genus Somniosus; species Somniosus microcephalus. The sequence goes on from NC_141013.1 coordinate 41,150,827, forward strand.
ATGCTCAGGCACCCCCTGCATTTAACTGCAGCATTGAGGGGGTCTCCCAAGTTATGAAGACTCCCAAGTTAGCCCCACTTCCGACACCCGAGTCATCCCAACGTCCAGGTCAATGGACCGAAGGGGAATTCCCAGCACAGCAAATCGCTCCCTTTGGCCCCACCCCCTCCAACATCAGGGGGCCATATTAGGAGCGTTGGATGGTCCATCAACCTGAGCTCCTGTCAGGAATCGGTTGCCTGGGCTGGGACACGGGGTATCTGGGCTTCATCCGTCTTTCCTCCCATTTCTCCCAAAGAATTATGCCGGGAGTGCGTCTTGAATGTTTGAATGAATCACTGGTGTAAATTGTGAAATCACTGGAGCCCTTCCACTGGGAGATCACTGGTGTACTGCTGCTTCCCATGACTTCCCTTCCATTAATTTAAAGGGACAGTAAATTGTGTGGCGTGCAGCCCCCGCTATTGTCTGATGCACAGTGCTGGCAGGCATGGTTTTGTGTCCTCGCGCGCCAGTGAACATTTTAACTGTTATCCCGCCTGTGGCCAGATAAAAGTGTCAGCATGTTACGCTCTGCTCCAACAGAGTCGTCTTGACGTGGGTCCCCATGCTGCCCGGAACTAGTGCTTCCTCATTTATACAACCAAGGGGCCAAAGCAGATGAAGCTGCCTCTATAACGTGAAAGGATCATCAGTTCCATTACAGTGTCAGCCGTGATTCAGTGGTAGCATGACCACCTCTGAGTCAGGAGGCTGTGGGTTTAAGCCCCACTCCAGAGACTTGGGCACATAATCCAGTTCAGTGCAGTACTGAGGGAGTGCTGCACTGTCGGAGGCGCCGTCTGTTGGATGAGACGTTAAACCGAGGCCACGACCGCCCTCCCTGCTGGCGTGAATGATCCCGCGGCACTATTGTGAAGAAGATCAAGGAAGTTCTCCCCGGTGTCCTGGCCAATATTTATCCCTCAACCACATATCACTAAAACAGATTACAGGAAACTGTTGTGCATGTACCTTTAAGGGAATAACTGGTCTCAGACTGCAGTACCGGCAGTGACCACCCCTGTATAAAAGGCCCTAGCAGGCTTCTGTAGTTCCAGTTTCCAGGTTGTCTCCATTCAGTAAAGACTTGCTATAATCAACTCCTGCAGTCCGTGTCTCAATTATACACGGACATAATACTGGCGACGAGTAAGAAACGAACTTACCTGCAACTCGGCAGCACCTCAGACGACGTTATTGAAGGTCGAAGCCAGAAGAAAGAAAAATAAATAAATAAATAATCCAAAGAAACTCGAGAAAATGGCGTCAACCGTGGGCAACCGCCCTCCAAATCATCGAATTGAAAAGTGCAGGAGAGACTGTCGAGAGCCAGGCTTGGTTCTCCAGTCTGTGGTTTCCCAGCTAATCGGGCTGGTGGCAGGTAGTACACTGATCCTTCCTGGGCTGCGGCGGGCTAGAGCTCGATCGGGTGGCTCTGCAACAGGGCCGGGCAGCGAGTCGGGAAGCAAAGAGAGAGAGAGAGAGGGTGGAGCACACAGGGCGCGGCCGGTGCTTCGAAGCCGGGCAGCGTTCTGACCTAAGAAGAGGGAGGGAAGTGTCCTAGCGGGTCCGCTCCACGACGGGAACGGTTCTTCAATTAACGGAGCAAATATTGAAGCGCGATAGAAAAATAAAAATACCGCAGAGAGCGGCGTTGGCAGCAGCGATCGGGGAGGCGCGAAGACCCTAGGGCGTCGCCATTACAAGATAGTAAAATAAATATAATCGCCAGCAACAGCGTTGGCAGCAGCGGCAGCGGCGGGAAAGTGTGGGAGGTGCCATCTTAACTCAGCGGGGAAGAAGGAAAAGTGCGGGAGGCGCCATTTTGATCCATCGGGGACGAAGGCAAAGCACGGGAGGTGCCATCTTAGATTTCAAGATGCCAAAGACTGGCGATATCACTGCCTTCGATAATGCAATAGAAGACTGGACCACGTATGTAGAAAGAGTCAAGGTATATTGCGAGGCAAACGAAATAGCCGATGAGAAAAAGGCATCGGTATTGCTAAACTTAATCGGCGCAAGAACGTACGGCCTATTGCGGGACCTGATTACTCCAGCCAAACCGAAAGCGAAGAGCTTTAATGAAATTGTTGCTATCCTACAGGAACACCTAAATCCTACACCGCTGCTGATAGCAGAAAGATTTAAATTCCACAGGAGAAATCAGCATAAAAATGAGAGCAATGCTGATTACCTTACGGAACTACGCAAGCTATCAAAGCACTGCCACTTCGGAGCAGGACTGGCAGATACCTTACGGGACAAATTTGTCTGTGGACTCCTGAGTGAAGGAACCCACAAGAGGTTACTCTCAGAGAAAGAGCTGACGCTAGATAAGGCTTTCAGCGTGGCAGTATCGTACGAAGCAGCAGCAAGGGGAGCTGCGGAAATACAACAAAAGCCACAGGAATACGGCACCCATGAAATGACACGGGGATTTGCAAAATGTTATCGCTGCGGCAGAACAAACCATGACCAGAAGGACTGCTGGTCCAAGGACAAAATATGCAGGCAATGCGGAAAGATGGGACACATTGCACGAGTTTGCAGGTCTGGGAAGAAGACCAATGACAACAAAAAGGCTACTAAGGAACCGTACAGGAAAGTACAAAAGATGACGGACAGTAGTTCCGAAGACCAGATGAGCGATAGTGAATCCGGGAACAAGAGACTAAGCTGTCTCAAACTTCACAACGTAATCGCAAAAGAGGATCACCGAACCATTTGGGTCACCCTCACGATAACAGGGTCCCAAGTCAAAATGGAATTGGATACAGGATCAGTTCTAACCGTCATGAATCGACGAGACTACGAGCGGCTATTCTCACACATACCCTTGAGAGAGACATCCATTGTCTGGAGAATGTATACGGGGCAAAAAGTATACCCCAGAGGAAAAATAAGGGTGCCTGTCGAATACAACGGCAAGAAAATACGGAAATTGTATCTCTACATTCTGCAAGATGGTGGACCACCGTTATTGGGACGTGAATGGATCAGAAAGATAAGTTTAGACTGGCACTCCATTCAGGTACTGACGGTGGCTGGTAAAAAGGATGACGACGTCACTCCTGGACGATTGTCAACAATCTTAGCTGACGCCAAAGAGGTATTTCAACAAGAACTGGGCACTCTTAAAGGCGTAACCGCCTCGATAAAAATAGAGGAGAATGCAATTCCCAAGTTTGTCAAAGCAAGACCGGTACCATATGCAATTTGCCCAGCCGTCGAGGCAGAGCTGGAGAATCTGGAGAATGCAGGCATGTTATCTAAGGTAGACTGGAGCGAGTGGGTGACACCCATCGTTCCTGTCATGAAGAAAACGTTAAACAATAAGTCTGAGGAGCCAAGGAAGGTTCGCATCTGTGGGGACTTCAAGGTGATGGTGAACCCAGTCCTTCACACAGTACAATATCCTCTTCCGAGGATAGAAGATATCTTCGCCTCACTATCTGGAGGGAAGCGTTTTACAAAAATTGACCTAGCACAAGCATATTTGCAGATGGAGGTTGAAGAATCCTTTAGGAAGTATCTCACGATAAATACTCACAAAGGTCTTTACCAGTATAATCGACTGGTATTCGGAGTAGCATCAGCTCCGGCGATATGGCAAAGAGCGATGGAACAAGTCCTGCAAGGGATTCCGGGGACTCAGTGTTACTTGGACGACATCCTAGTGACAGGTGAAGATGACAGTGAACACCTTGCCAAACTAGAGCAGGTGCTCACTAGACTCCGTGAACATGGGCTACGAGCCAATCGCCCCAAGTGCGAGTTTTTTAAGAAACAGATATCGTATTGTGGCCACGTGATTGATGAAGAGGGGTTGCATAAGTCCCCTGACAAAATTGAAGCGGTAGTTAAGGCTCCAGCGCCTGAAAATGTGTCGCAACTGAGGTCATTCCTCGGATTGGTGAATTACTACCATAAGTTTTTGCCGAATTTGTCCACAATTCTGCATCCACTGAACACCCTACTACGAACGGGAGTAGCATGCAAATGGAGCGATGAATGTAAGCGGGCCTTTCAGAAGAGTAAGGACCTAATCACTTCAAGAGAAGTATTGGCTCACTACAACCCATCACTACCGATAAGATTGGCGTGTGATGCGTCTCCCTACGGCATTGGGGCGGTACTGTCACATAAATTCCTTGATGGTTCAGAGAGGCCGATAGCTTTTGCGTCACGCTCGTTAACTTCAGCCGAGCGTAACTATGCCCAGATTGACAGAGAGGCCCTCAGCCTGGTGTGGGGGGTGAAGAAGTTCAATCACTACCTGCACGGTCAGAAATTTACTCTACTAACTGATCATCAACCTCTCGTCTCCATTTTCAACCCTCAGAAGGGCGTACCGATAATGACGGCACAACGGCTACAGAGGTGGTCCCTTTTCCTAGGGGCACACCAATATGACATCGAGTACAAAGGAACTAAACAGCATGGGAATGCTGATGGATTGTCGCGCCTGCCGTTACCGACGGTGGAAGAAGAACTAGCAGTGGATCCAGTGGAGTTATTCCACTCGACTATAGTCGAATGTCTCCCTGTGACGAATGCAAACATAGAAAAGGAAACACGAAATGACCCGACACTCTCCTGGGTCTATGATTTAACGGTGAAGGGATGGCCAGCACATGGCGAACCACTGCTGCCAGCATTCTCGCCGAGAAGAGAACAGCTGTCAGTGTGCAGAGGAACCTTGATGTGTGGATCCAGAGTAGTAATTCCACCCAAATTGAAGGATAGAGTGCTCAATGAGCTTCATGAGGGTCATCTGGGAGGGGTAAAAATGAAGAACTTAGCCAGAGCATTTGTGTGGTGGCCGGGAATCAATAGAGAAATCGAAGAGATGACCAAGAGCTGTACTGGATGCCAGAAGGTCCAAAACGCCCCACCACAAGCCCCTCTACATCCATGGGAGTGGCCCTCATCTCCATGGCAAAGGGTGCACATTGATTTTGCTGGTCCCTTTATGGACTCGATGTTTTTAATTGCGGTGGATGCACATTCAAAGTGGCCAGAGGTAATAAAAATGTCCTCAACCACCACAGAGAAAGCTATCACAGTCTTACGAACCATATTCGCCAGGAATGGGCTGCCTGAACAGATTTGCTCTGACAATGGACCACAGTTTGTGTCTGAAGATTTCCGGAGGTTCTTAAAGAACAATGGTGTTAAGCATTACACATCCGCCCCATATCATCCAGCCACTAATGGATTGGCCGAGAGGTTTGTTCAAACATTCAAGAAGGCTATCAAGGCAATGTGTAATGAAGATATACCCCTACAACACAAGGTGGATAACTTCTTGTTTGCCAACCGGAATGCGACACATGCGGTTACCAACCAAACTCCAGCCATGATGTTCTTCAATCGAAGACTACGATGCCGCTTGGATTTGGTTAAGCCAAACGTCAGAAGAGATGTGGAGAACAGGCAGTTTCAGAATATGAATGAAAGGCCGACCAGGAGTTTTAAGATAGGTTGTTGAGATACCGCGGCAAACGTGGGAGTCGAGACCAGAGCTTGTAAAACACAACTGCTTTTATTCTACCTCATGGCAAAGAGGAACTGGAAAAGCCCGCGCATCCACTTAAATACTCCCCAGACAGGAAGTGCTCCCGGCAGCCTGTCCCTGCGGGAAACAAGTTGCTGGAGGAAAGGGTCCCCGGCTGGGGGCGTCTGCTTAAACTGTCCGTGCCGCCGTGAGCGGATTATGTCCAGTGGTGGTGTGTCGCCACAGAGCTCCCCCCAGAATCCGCTTAGGAGGAGTGGACGAGTCGTGACGGTGGTCTGATGGTTCTGCCGCAGCGGCTCTGAGTGGTCGCCGGTCTAGTTGGTGGGGCCGGGCGGTTCGCCGCCGGCTGTGCTGGCTTGCTGGCGGGACGGACTCTGGTTGGAGGCCGGGCCACGGGGACCTGTTCCCCTGGTTCTGTGTGTGCTGGTTTGAGCCGGTCGATGGAGACTGTCTCGACCCTGTCGCCGAGTCGCAGCTTGAAGACCTTGTCCCCAGTTTGTAGTACCTCGTACGGTCCGTCGTACGGGGGTCGCAGGGGCCCACGGTGCGCGTCGTGTCGCACGAAGACGAAGCGCGCCTGCTGTAAATTTGGCGGGACGTGAGGTGCGAGTTCGCCGTGTCGGTTGACCGGAAGTGGGGCGAACTGCTGAGCGGAAGAGAAAGAGTTGAGCCGCTGCTGTTCGGCCGACCAAGGCGTGGTAGCCTCCGGAAGGAATTCGCCTGGGACGCGCAGCGGTTGTCCGTAGACTAACTCCGCTGCCGAGGACTGGAGGTCTTCCTTGACCGCGGTGCGTAGGCCTAGTAGCATCCACGGTAGGCGGTCAGTCCAGGTACTGTCCTGCAGGCCGGCGCGGAGTGAGGCCTTGAGTGACCTGTGGAAGCATTCACAAAGCCCGTTGGCCTGCGGGTGGTACGCCGTGGTTCGGTGGAGCGTCACCCCGAGGTTGCGTGCTGTGGCCGTCCAGAGTTCGGAGGTGAACTGGGCGCCTCTGTCGGAGGTTATGTCGGCCGGTACGCCGAACCTCGCAACCCAGGTGCGAACGAACGCCCTGGCGATGTCGGCTGTGGTGGTGGAGGTCAGCGGCACTGCCTCAGGCCAGCGTGTGTAGCGGTCGACCATCGTGAGGAGATAAGTTTGGCCTTGCGATGGCAGCAGAGGACCAACGATGTCGACGTGTACGTGGTCGAAGCGGCGGCTGGGTACCTCGAAGTCTCCCAGGGGTGCTTTTGTGTGCAGCTGTACCTTAGCCCGTTGGCAGGCGAGGCAGGAGGTGGCCCAAGTCCGAACATCTTTGCTGAGGCCGCGCCAGACGAAGCGCTGGGAGAGGAGTTTGACGGATGCGCGGGAACCCGGGTGGGAGAGCCCATGGAGCGCGTCGAAGATGCAGCGGCGCCAGGTTGCAGGGACGACCGGCCTGGGTTGGCCGAGTGAGACGTCGCAAGTGACTGCCGTGGCTTCGGGCCCGTGCGCGACCTTGGCTAGGCGTAGCCCTGGCAGGCTGGTAGCCGCCGAGAGGAGGTCTGGGTGCGTGAGCTGGGCCGCTGCTAGTTGCGCGTAGTCGACCGCGAGATGATTCGCGCAGATGGCGGGACGGGAAAGGCAGTCGGCGACAACGTTGTCTCTACCGGAGACGTGCTGAATGTCCGTAGTAAACTCGGAGACGGCCGCGAGCTGGCGTTGCTGCCTAGCGGACCAGGGTTCGGTGTGCTTGGCCATCGCGTATGTGAGCGGCTTGTGGTCCACGTACGCGGTGAAGGGGCGGCCTTCCAGGAGGAACCTGAAATGGCGGACCGACAGGCGGAGCACGAGAAGCTCGCGGTCGAAAGTGGAGTATTTGACCTCCGGGGGGCGCAGTTGGCGGCTGTAGAATGCAAGTGGCTGCCACGCGCCATTGACCCACTGCTCGAACATGGCTCCGACCGCGTGGTCGGAGGCGTCGGTGGTGAGCGCGACCCGGGCATCGGCCCTCGGGTGCGCGAGCAGGGTGGCATCGGCGAGTGCGTTTTTGGTGGCGTCGAAGGCGGCTGACGTGTCAGTGGTCCAGGCTACGTCCATCTTGCCGGATTTACCTCAGAGGGAGTCGTATAGGGGCTTCATGAGGGCTGCAGCTCTGGGGATGAAACTGTTGTAGAAGTTCACCATCCCGAGGAACTCCTGGAGGCCCTTGATGGTTGTGGGGCGGGGGAATTGCTGGACGGCCTGCACCTTGTTGGGCAGGGGGACGGCCCCAGCAGGGGTGATGTGGTGACCGAGAAAATCGATCTCGGTTAGGCCGAATTGGCACTTCGCTGGGCTGAGGATCAGCCCGTGTTGGGCTAGGCGCCCGAACAGGATGCGAAGGTGTTCGAGGTGTTCCTGTTTGGAGGAGCTGGCCACGAGAATGTCGTCTAGATAGACGAATAGGAAGTTCAGGTCCCGGAGGACTGAGTCCATAAGGCGCTGGAAAGCCTGGGCTGCATTCTTGAGGCCGAAGGGCATCCTCAGGAACTCGAACAGGCCGAATGGGGTGATGACAGCCGTTTTGGGGATGTCCGCGGGGTGTACGGGGACTTGGTGGTAACCGCGCACCAGGTCGACCTTGGAAAAGATGGTTCGTCCGGCCAGCCGGGCCGAGAAGTCCTGGATGTGTGGCACCGGGTATCGGTCGGGGGTGGTGGCGTCGTTGAGGCGGCGGTAGTCCCCGCAAGGGCGCCAGCCTCCGCTGGGCTTGGGGGCGATGTGGAGGGGTGAGGCCCAAGGGCTGCTGGAGTGGCGGATGATGCCGAGTTGTTCCATGGTGGTGAACTCGGCCCGCGCGATTTCCAGCTTGGCCGGGTTGAGTCTGCGGGCGTGGGCAGAAACTGGGGGGCCGGTGGTGGGGATATAGTGCTCCACACCGTGTTTGGCGCCTTTGGCCGAAAAGGTCGGGTTAGTGAGGGCGGGAAACTCAGCTAGGAGTGCCGAGTAGTCGTCCGTGGCTCTGGCGAGGCAGTAGGTCGTCAGGCCAGCCGAATGGGCCGGGGTGAATGCGCCGGGGATGGGGGTCATGGTGTTGATGTCGACGAGGCGGTCCCTCGGAATGTCAACAAGGAGGCCATGGGCACGTAGGAAGTCGGCGCCGATGAGTGGGCAGAGGACCTTGGCTGTGAGGAACTCCCAGCGGTAGCGGCGGCCCGCGAGGTCGAGCGTGACCATGCGGGTGCCATATGTGCGGATGTCAGAGCCATTGGCTGCAGCCAGCGTGATACCCCGTGTGCCGCGTTGGATTTCGAGGGCGGAGGCGGGGGTGATGCTGTGCTGGGCCCCTGTGTCGCACAGAAATCGGCGGTTGGTTCTGTCGTCAGTGACGTACAGTAGAGGCCCCTTTTGCCCCGCGGCCATCGCGGGGGCCGGTGCGGGGGGGGGTTTGAAAGTACACGGTGGTGTGCAGCGTTGGGCCCTAGCGCCAAAACGGGTGTGGTAGTAGCAGTGACCCGGAGTGGTAGGGCGGTCGGGCCTAGTGGGCCGGGAAGCCCGCATGGTCGTTGCCGTGAGGTCGGGCGCGACGTCACGAGCGGACTGTGCAGAGAGCAGCCGGTCGGCCTTTTCGGCTATCTCATTCAGGTCCGTGGAGCCAGACACCACAATGAGCGGGCGGATGCTGGCAGGGAGCTGCCGAATGAAAAGCGTGCGAAAGAGGGCGCCGGTGTTTTTGTCGTCCGAGAGGGACAGCTTGTGGGAAAGCAGATCCGAGGGTGAAGCGTCACCAAGGCCGGGGAGGTCAAGGAGTTGGCAGTTGCGCTGGTAAGAGGACGTTTGAAATTTTTTAAGGAGCGCAGCCTTCAGATGTTCGTACTTGCCTTCCGGTGGTGGATCCTGCAGCGCTGCCCAAACCTTGGGGACTGTGGCGTAGGTGAGAGAGGAGACGAGGTAGTCGTACTTTGTGGCGTCGACTGTAATGTGTTTCAGCCGAAATCTGGACTCAGCTTGAACAAACCAGGCTTCGGCCAGGTTCTCCCAAAAGTCCGGTAGTTTCACCGTGACTGCGTTTGTTTCCGCCATGCTAGCTTAGGATTTGTCCTGAGCGTCGGGGTCACCAGTGTTGAGATACCGCGGCAAACGTGGGAGTCGAGACCAGAGCTAGTAAAACACAACTGCTTTTATTCTACCTCATGGCAAAGAGGAACTGGAAAAGCCCGCGCATCCACTTAAATACTCCCCAGACAGGAAGTGCTCCCGGCAGCCTGTCCCTGCGGGAAACAAGTTGCTGGAGGAAAGGGCCCCCGGCTGGGGGCGTCTGCTTAAACTGTCCGTGCCGCCATGAGCGGATTATGTCCAGTGGTGGCGTGTCGCCACAAGGTCAACCAGTTTTGGCCGGGGACTACCGCACAGAGAAATGGCAGCCAGGAACGATCTGTACACGGCAAGGACCTCTAATGTATACCGTGGACGTTGGAGAGAGCATTGTAAGATGCCATGCTGACCAGATTCTAGAGTCACTGGAAAACGTCAACTCCACACCACGATCTGATACACCTGGCGATGAAACCGAAGTACCAATTGCATATACCGCAGAATCGGTGATATTGGAAGCAGACGAACCAAACAACGACATTGATCCCGACTCAACCTTGCCAGAAGAACCTGATATCCCAAAGAGGCGTTATCCAGACAGAATCAGGAAGCCTCCTCAAAGACTGAACTTATAATTGCTTAACTTCAACCAATGTATCTAGCAACCGTAATTGTAATTGTAATTAGTTATTATTTAGTTGTTAAATGAATGTTATGTACTGTTTATCTAAAAGGGGAGGAATTGTTGTGTATGTACCTTTAAGGGAATAACTGGTCTCAGACTGCAGTACCGGCAGTGACCACCCCTGTATAAAAGGCCCTAGCAGGCTTCTGTAGTTTCAGTTTCCAGGTTGTCTCCATTCAGTAAAGACTTGTTATAATCAACTCCTGCAGTCCGTGTCTCAATTATATACGGACATAATAGAAACTCTCGTTTAAACTGCACCTAAATATCCGGAATTCTCTATTAACCAGCAAAATTCATACTCCGAAAACAACACCTCAATAACCGGAAATGTTGCCGAGTCCGAGTCCGAGTCTCCCGCGGTGGCCGACTTAGTCAGTGGGGGTAGTTCTCCAAACTGCCACTACTCGGCTTCTTGGCGCTGTCGGATGTCCGAACACCTCAATAACAGGAGTCTGACTCTCCCGCGCTGCCGGGAGCCTCTTTAACACAACATTCTGCAGGTGAGTACTCAATTATACTGCACATTTCTTGATTTTTTTATTTTTGTTTGTTAAAAATAGCCTCGGTAGATAACCCTCTCCGTCATCCGGAATTTTTAATCAACCGGCAACACGCCGGTCCCGTCGGTGCCGGATACCAAAGAGTTTCCTGTATCTGGTCATGATTTCATTGCTGTTTGTGGGAGCTTGCTGTGCACAAATTGGCTGCCACGTTTCCTACATTAAAACAGTGACTACACTTCAAATGTACTTCATTGGCCATGAAGCATTTCGGAACATCCTGAGGTTGTGAAAGGTGCTATAGAAATTCAAGTCTTTCCTGCTATCTTACCGTCAATAGTGCGGAGATCATCCTCTGCCGATGTGGGATCACTCTCGGCAGCGGGTGGAGGCGGAGCAGCGCGGCAGAGCGACTACAAAAGGCCCCAGAGGCTCAGGTAGGCCTCAGTGCGGCAATGGGTGGAGGCGGAGCAGCGCGGCAGAGCGACTACAAGAGGCCCCAGAGGCTCAGGTAGGCCTCAGTGCGGCAGCGGCAGCGGGTGGAGGCAGAGCAGCGCGGCAGAGTGACTACAAGAGGCCCCAGAGGCTCAGGTAGGCTTCAGTGCGGCAGCGGGTGGAGGCGGAGCAGCGCGGCAGAGCGACTACAAGAGGCCCCAGAAGCTCAGGTAGGCCTCAGTGCGGCAGCGGGTGGAGGCGGAGCAGCGCGGCAGAGCGACTACAAGAGGCCCCAGAGGCTCAGGTAGGCCTCAGTGCAGCATCGGCAGCGGGTGGAGGCGGAGCAGCGCGGCAGAGTGACTACAAGAGGCCCCAGAGGCTCAGGTAGGCGTACCAATCTCCAGTCTCAGGCAAGGAGAGGGGTAAAAAGTATTCAAGGTGTGACGTCACCACAAAACAGGTAGGTGATTGGTTGGAGTATTTCTCTCATTTTAAAACTTTAAGTCTGTGGTTTATAGTTTTTAAGGTTGCTGTGGTATACCAAGGCCTTTCTGGTGCAGAGTGACTGTTGGTAAGCCATTTAACTGGTGTAACTGGAGGGATTGATTTAATTTAAATCCAATTAATTAAAGGGGATACTAGCATCTAAAATCGGGCATAGGGTGTCCATAACTAACAATAAAAAATTTAATTAATTACATAGAATGGAGCAGGTGATGTGTTACTGTTGCGAGATGTGGGAGCCGGTGAACCCCATTGAGGCTCACGGTGATTACGTCTGTGACAAGTGTCTGCTGCTACAGGAACTCCAGCTCCGTGTTGATGAGCTGGAGTCTGAGCTTCAGACACTGCGACACATCAGGGAGGGGGAGAAGTACCTGGACTCTGTGTATCAGGAGGTGGTCACACCGATGAAGTTAAGTAATTCAGATGTAGCCCATGGTCAGGGACAGGACGGTGTGACTACGAGTGAGGCAGGTACGGGGATCCAGGAGGTAGAGCTGGAGGAGCCCTTCCTCTTGACCAACAGGTTCGAGGTTCTTACTCCCTGTGGGGACAGGAGCAGGGACTGCAGGGAGGATGAGTAACCTGGCCACAGCACCGTGGAACGGGGGGCCATTCAAGAGGGGGGAGTAAATAGAAATGTTGTAGTGGTAGGAGATAGTATTATTAGGGGGATAGATAGAGTTCTCTGCAGCCGAGAGCGAGAGTCCCGAAGGCTGTGTTGCCTAGCCGGTGCCAGGGTTAAGGACATCTCCTCTGGGCTGGAAAGAAACTTGCAGTGGGAGGGGGTGGATCCAGTTGTCGTGGTCCATGTTGGTACAAACGACGTAGATACGACTAGGAAGCCGGTTCTGTTAAAGGAGTATGAACAGCTAGGGGTCAAATTAAAAAACAGAACCTCAAGGGTAATAATCTCTGGATTATTACCTGAGCCACGAGCGAATTTGGCTAGGACAAATAAAATTAGAGAGTTAAATGCGTGGCTCAAAGACTGGTGTGGGAGAATGGGTTTTGCTTCCTGGGACACTGGCACCAGTACTGGGGCAGGAGGGAGCTGTTCTGTTGGGACGGGCTTCACTTGGCCAGTGCTGGGACTAGAGTCCTGGCAGATCATATAACTAGGGCTGTAGAGAGGGCTTTAAACTAACTAGTGGGGGGGAGGTTCCTAGAGAGCAAATAATAAAAATGACAACAGAGAAGGTTATAGACTTAGGTAGCAGTGGGGAAATTGAAAACCAGAGCGTGTCAGGAAGGGGCAGAAGGTATGGAGTAAAAGGTAAAGTAATAAAAAGGGCAAAAGCAGGAACTAAATGTTACAAAACATATTTGAAAGTTCTCTATCTGAATGCACGTAGCATTCATAACAAAATAGATGAGTTAATGGCACAAATAACTGTAGTGTATGTAACCATTCCACCTTTAAGAGAACTATTTTAAGGGTTGCACTACTTTATCTTGGCTGCTGTATACTGTAATACCGGTGGTGACCACACCAGTATATAAGTGCTGTGTAATGATTTATTGGGCAGTTCCGCCCTGACCTTCGACTAGTAAAGACCTGTTAAAGTTTACTCTTGTGGTCTGTGTATTAATTCTCAATATAACACACAGACTTAACAGTGGCGACGAGTACGATCTTACCCTGCGGCAGAGATACATCCAAGGCAGTTTAACGGGCGTCAAGAGGAGGCATCCGCCCTCATCATTCTGCTGAGAGAAGACTCGGGTCTGCAGAGCAGAGGAAGAATTCTGACACGAAGCCTTCCATCAGCAACAGGCAGTGATCATCCCTTCTATCACGGTGGTGGGTAAGCCGATCAGCGACGAGCAGCAAGTCGGCCACGTTGGCTGTGAAGTAGGGGAGGGAAAAACGGAGGATATAAGGGCGGAGAACTCGACCACGGCCGGGGAAAAGAGCCGGACAGAAGTCGGGGCCAGAGGCGCTGAGACTGGGGCAGCGTAGGCACGGGAGCTGCGGTGAAAAGCCGGGGCCAGAGGCGCTGAGACTGGGGCAGCGCAAGGCAAACGCAGCCGGTGTAAAAGACCGGGCTGCAAGCGGGCTGGGAGACGCAACAGCGTCGAGAGAGAGCTCGACCGCGACCGGTGAGAAAGGCCGGGCAGCTACCGAGGCTGCGAGGCGCAGCGACCGGGACAGCGTAAGGCGCGGAGAAATTTTTTTTTTTAAACCGCGGAGGACTCAGCCGCAGCCGGGGGGGAAAGGACCGGACTGCAAGAGGGGCTGGGAGGCACGATTTGAAAACCGCTGGGGAAGGTGAACGCAGCAATACGGCAATCGCCATTACAGCCAGCGGGGGAGAAAGGCAAACGCGGGAAGCCGCCATCTTCGTAGGCGGGGAAGAAGACAAGCGCGGGAAACCGCCATTTTGAAAAAAAAAGTTAAAGAAAAATTTCTTGTTGTTTCTCAAGAAGATTGCGAGGATGCCTAAGCGTGGTAACATCAACAATTTCGATCCCGATGTTGAAGATTGGGCCATGTATGTAGAACGCATAGAGATATATTGTAAGGCAAATAAAATATCAGATGAAGATAAAGCACTAACCTTACTAAACTCAATGGGTGCAAAGACATACGGGCTATTGAAGCATCTTCTATCACCAGCTAAACCGGTGGATCAGACTTTCGCTAAAATTGTTGCTGTTCTGAAAAATCATTTGAACCCCACACCGCTGATGTTAGCGGAACGATTTAAATTTTATGCGAGAACGCAACTGAAAGAGGAAAGCAACGCGGAGTATTTGATTGAACTGCGTAAGCTAGCGAAATACTGTCAGTTTGGGGAAAGCCTGACAGAGGCACTGAGAGACAAATTCGTGTGTGGATTGTCGAAAGAAGGAACACAAAAGCGGCTGCTTGAAGAGAATGATCTTACACTTGATAAGGCTGTCACTATTGCAGCATCGCACGAAGCCGCAGCGAGAGGCACTGCGGAAATGCAGCTGAAGGCAGCGGTACTCAGCGTAGATCAAATGGCTTTGGGTACAACGAAATGTTATCGTTGTGGAAAGACAACACACGATCAGAACCAATGCTGGTTTAAAAACCAGGAATGTAGGAAATGTGGCAAGCTTGGTCACATAGCTAAAGTATGCCGGTCAGGAAAGAAGACCAGCAACAAAAAGTCACCGCAGGAAAAGTGCAGAAAGGTACATAAGGTGGCTGAGAAGAGTTCGGATGAACAGAATTCGGATTCAGACTCCAACAGCAAGGAACTGGGTAGTCTGAGAATTCACAATGTGAGTAAGGAAGCTGACCGACAAACTATCTGGGTCACACTGCAGATAGCAGGAGTCCAAGTGAAGATGGAATTGGACACCGGATCGGCGTTGACGGTCATGAATAAGCAAGATTACAAAAGGTTATTCACACATATTCCCCTACGGGATACGGAGATAGTATTGCAGACATATACGGGGCAAAAAGTATACCCCATCGGAAAGATAAAAGTCAAGGTGATACACAAGGGCAAAGAACACCAAAGAATGGACATATATGTACTACCTGAGGGAGGTCCACCACTTCTGGGACGGGAGTGGATCAGGAAAATAAATATGGACTGGCACTCCCTAAAAGCAATAACGGTAGATTCCGGAAAGAAAGATGTCAAACCTGAACGATTGTCCAGAATATTGGATGAGGCTAAAGAGGTGTTCCAACAGGGACTGGGAACACTGAGAGGAATTAAGGCAAAAATCAAGATTGCAGAACATGCAAACCCAAAATTTTTCAAAGCCAGACCGGTACCTTATGCGATACGACCTGCTGTGGAAGCTGAGCTGGAAGGGCTTGAACGTTCAGGAGTACTGTCTAAGGTGGACTGGAGTGAGTGGGCCACGCCCATTGTTCCCGTCATGAAGCGTTCATCGAGTAACAAGCCAGGGGAACCGGGGAAGGTCCGCATCTGTGGAGACTTCAAGATCACAGTTAATCCGGTGCTTCACACGGTGCAATATCCGCTTCCGCGGATTGAGGATATCTTTGCTTCATTGTCTGGCGGGAAACACTTCACCAAGATAGACCTGGCGCAAGCGTACTTATAGATGGAAGTTGAGGAAGAGTCGCGCCAGTATCTCACAATCAACACGCACAGAGGCTTGTATCGACATAATAGACTGGTTTTTGGAGTGGCTTCGGCTCCAGCAATTTGGCAGAGGGCCATGGAGCAGGTATTACAGGGAATTCCAAGCACTCAATGTTACTTGGACGATATCCTGATTACAGGAGAGGACGATGAGGAACACCTCGCAAATTTGAAACTGGTGCTCACCAGGTTGAAGGAATATGGCCTTCGAGTTAATCGCCAGAAATGTGAGTTCTTTCAGAAACGGATCTCGTACTGTGGTCATGTCATTGACCAGGAGGGGCTGCACAAGTCACCTGACAAGATCGAAGCTGTTGTGAAGGCTCCCGCTCCGGAAAATGTATCCCAGTTGAGGTCGTTCCTAGGGTTGATTAACTATTACCATAAGTTTCTGCCAAATCTATCCACGGTGCTGCACCCGCTGAATGCTCTTTTGCAGAAAGAAGTACCATGGAAGTGGAGCGAGGACTGTAAGAAGGCCTTTCGCAAAAGCAAGGCATTGATCACCTCAGAGGAAGTGTTGGCTCACTTCAACCCAACGCTACCTATTCGTCTAGCTTGTGATGCTTCCCCTTATGGTATTGGAGCAGTACTCTCACACAAGTTGCCAAATGGCTCGGAAAGGCCAGTCGCATTTGCATCCAGATCATTGACCTCCGCTGAGCGCAACTATGCTCAGATAGATAGGGAGGCTCTCAGCCTTGTGTGGGGAGCAAAGAAGTTCAATCATTACCTGCAGGGCAAGAAGTTTACACTGCTGACAGACCACCAGCCGTTGGTATCCATATTCAACCCTAAAAAGGGCGTTTCCATTATGACAGCGCAAAGGCTACAGAGGTGGTCCCTTTTCCTAGGGGCACACCAATATGACATAGAATACAAAGGATCAAAACAGCATGGGAATGCTGACGGTTTATCGCGCCTACCGTTGCCAACGGTAGAAGAGGCGCCTACAGTGGACCCAGTGGAGATGTTTCACTCAACCATAGTGGAATGTCTACCAGTAACAAATTCTACCATTGAAAAGGAAACGAGAAATGACCCGACTCTCTCACGAGTCTACGATTTAACGGTGAAGGGATGGCCAGCACATGGCGAGCCACTGTTGCCAGCATTCTCGCAAAGAAGAGAACAGCTGTCAGTGTGCCGAGGAACCTTGATGTGTGGATCCAGAGTGGTGATTCCACCCAAACTTCAGCATAAAGTGCTAAAGGAGCTTCACGAGGGGCATCTGGGTGGAGTGAAAATGAAGAACCTAGCCAGAGCGTTTGTGTGGTGGCCAGGTATCGATGGAGACATCGAAGAAATGACCAAGAGCTGTCTAGGATGCCAGAAGGTCCAAAACGCCCCACCACAAGCCCCTCTACATCCATGGGAGTGGCCCTCATCTCCATGGCAAAGGGTACATATCGACTTTGCTGGTCCATTTATGGACTCAATGTTCTTAATCGCGGTGGATGCACACTCCAAGTGGCCGGAGGTAATAAAGATGTCCTCCACCGCCACGGCAAAAACCATCACATTATTAAGGACCATATTTGCCAGGAATGGGCTGCCGGAACAGATCTGTTCTGATAATGGACCGCAATTTGTGTCCGAAGAATTCAGGAAGTTCTTAAAAAACAATGGGGTTAAGCACTACACGTCCGCCCCATACCATCCCGCCACCAATGGATTAGCTGAAAGGTTTGTCCAGACCTTCAAGAAGGCCATAAAGGCCATGGGTAATGAAGACATAAATTTACAACATAAGGTAGATAACTTCTTGTTGGCGTACAGGAATGCAACACATGCGGTCACAAACCAAACTCCCGCCATGATGTTTTTCAATAGAAGACTAAGATGCCGGCTGGATTTGATCAAGCCAAACATCAGAAGGGACGTAGAGAACCGGCAATTTCAAGGCATGAATGAAAGGCCAACTAGAACCTTCCAGATAGGTCAACAAGTTTTGGCCCGGGACTACCGTACCGAGAAATGGCAGCCTGGAACTATTTGCACACGACTAGGACCGCTGATGTATACCATGGACATTGGTGAAAGCATAATAAGGCGCCATGTTGACCAGATCATAGAGTCATCCGAAAAGGGCCAATCTACTCCACAACTCTATACGCCTAATGATGAAGCAGAGATACCCATAGTATCTACCTCCGATCCGGTAATACTGGAATCAGATGAACCCGACACTGGCATTCAAGCCGAATCGAACTTGCCAAAAGAACCTACTACACCACCGAAAACTACTACACCACCGAGGCGTTATCCGGACCGAGTCAGGAAGCCTCCAGAGAGACTGAATCTGTGAACTGTGTTTACATGAAGTTGTGTATATATGTTATGATGTTATGTTTAATGAGGAATATATACTGTTAAGCTAAAAAGGGAGGATTGTAGTGTATGTAACCGTTCCACCTTTAAGAGAACTATTTTAACGGTTGCACTACTTTATCTTGGCTGCTGTATACTGTAATACCGGTGGTGACCACACCAGTATATAATCAAATCAAATCAAATCAAATCAACTTTTATTGTCATTGTTAGTGCACAAGTGCAGTACAACGAAATGTAGGCTTGCACTGTATATAAGTGCTGTGTAATGATTTATTGGGCAGTTCCGCCCTGACCTTCGACTAGTAAAGACCTGTTAAAGTTTACTCTTGTGGTCTGCGTATTAATTCTCAATATAACACACAGACTTAACAATAACTACATATGGGTATGATCTTGTGGCCATTACAGAAACATGGCTGCAGGGTGACAATGCCTGGGAATTAAACATACCAGGTTATTTAACGATCAGGAAGGACAGGCAGGAAGGAAGGGGAGGTGGGGTGGCTACGTTAATAAAGGAAGGAATCACTGTAATACAGAGAAATGATATTGGGTCAAAAGATCAGGATAATGAAACAGTTTGGGTGGAGGTAAGGAATAATAAGGGGAAAAAAAAACTAGTGGGCATAGTCTATAGGCCTCCGAACAGTGGCAACTCTGTTGGATGGAGTATCAATCAGGAAATAGTTGAGGCTTGTAATAAGGGAACATCTATAATTATGGGGGATTTTAACTATCATATTAATTGGACAAATCAAATTGGGCAGGGCTGCCTTGAGGATGAGTTCATTGAGTGTATTAGGGATGGGTTTCTTGAGCAGTATGTAACTAAACCGACCAGGGGGCAAGCAACCTTAGATCTGGTCCTGTGTAACGAGACAGGATTAATTAAAAATGTCCTAGTAAAGGATCCCCTTGGAATGAGTGACCATAACATGGTTGAATTCCATATTCAATTAGAGGGTGAGAAGGTTCGATCTCAAACAAGCGTGCTAAGCTTGAATAAAGGAGACTATGAAGGTATGAGAGCGGAATTGAGTAGAGTGGATTGGGAAAATAGATTAAAGGGTAAGACGATACATGATCAGTGGTGTACATTTAAGGAGTTATTTTACAACTTCCAAAAAATATATATTCCACTGAGAAGAAAAGGGTGTAAAAGAAAAGACAGCCATCCGTGGCTAAGTAAAGAAATTAAGGATAGTATTCGACTAAAAACAAGGGCATATAAGGTAGCCAAATCTAGTGGGAGAGTAGAGGATTGGGAAAACTTTAAAAGACAGCAAAAAATAACAAAAAGATTGATTAAGAAAGGGAAGATAGATTATGAAAGTAAATTAGCAAAAAATATGAAAACAGATAGTAAGAGTTTTTATAGTTATATAAAAAGAAAAAGGGTGGCTAAAGTAAATGTTGGTCCCTTAGAGGATGAGACCGGGAAATTAATGGTGGGAAATATGGAGATGGCAAAAACACTGAATGAATATTTTATTTCAGTCTTTACAGTAGAAGACACTAAGAATATCCCAACACTGGACAAACAGGTGGCTATAGGGGGGGAGGAGCTAAACACGATCAAAATCACTAAGGAAGTGGTACTCAGTAAAATAATGGGACTCAAGGCGGATAAATCACCTGGACCTGATGGCTTACATCCTAGGGTCTTGAGGGAAGTGGCGGTAGGAATTGTGGATGCATTGGTAATAATTTTCCAAAACCCCTTGGACTCAGCAAAGGTCCCGGCAGACTGGAAAACTGCTAATGTAACGCCCTTATTTAAAAAGGGCAGTAGACAGAAGGCTGGAAACTATAGACCGGTTAGCCTAACATCTGTGGTAGGTAAAATATTGGAGTCCATTATTAAGGAGACAGTAACAGGACATTTGGATAATCATAATTTAATAGGACAAAGTCAGCATGGTTTTATGAAGGGGAAGTCATGTTTGACAAATTTGCTGGAGTTCTTTGAGGAAGTAACATATAGGGTGGATAAAGGGGAACCAGTGGACGTAGTGTATTTAGACTTCCAAAAGGCATTTGACAAGGTGCCACACAAAAGATTATTGCTTAAGATAAAAAATCACGGGATTGGGGGTAATATTCTGGCATGGATAGAGGATTGGCTAACTAACAGAAGTCAGAGAGTTGGGATAAATGGTTCATTCTCGGACTGGCAATCAGTAACTAGTGGTGTTCCACAGGGGTCAGTGCTGGGTCCCCAACTCTTTACAATCTATATTAACGATTTGGAGGAGGGGACCGAGTGTAACATATCAAAGTTTGCAGATGATACTAAGATGGGAGGGAAAGTAGTGAGTGAGGAGGACATAAAAAACCTGCAAGGGGACATAGACAGGCTAAGTAAGTGGGCAGAGATTTGGCAGATGGAATACAATACTGGAAAGTGTGAGGTTATGCACCTTGGCAGGAAAAATCGTAGAGTAAGTTATTATCTTAATGGCAAGAAACTGGAAAGTACTGAAGTACAAAGGGATCTGGGGGTCCTGGTGCACGAAACTCAAAAGGTTAGTATGCAGGTGCAGCAAGTGATTAAGAAGGCCAATGGAATGTTGGCTTTCATTGCTAGGGGGATAGAATATAAAAATAGGGAGGTATTGCTTCAGTTGTACAAGGTATTGGTGAGACCGCACCTGGAATACTGCATACAGTTTTGGTGTCCATACTTAAGAAAAGACATACTTGCTCTCGAGTCAGTACAAAGAAGGTTCACTCGGTTAATCCCGGGGATGAGGGGATGGACATATGAGGAGAGGTTGAGTAGATTGGGACTCTGCTCATTGGAGTTCAGAAGAATGAGAGGCGATCTTATTGAAACATATAAGATTGTGAAGGGGTTGGATCGGGTGGATGCGGGGAGGATGTTCCCGATGATGGGTGAAACTAGAACTAGGGGGCATAGTCTTAGAATAAGGGGCTGCTCTTTCAAAACTGAAATGAGGAGGAACTACTTCACTCAGAGGGTGGTAGGTCCATGGAATATGCTGCCCCAAAAAGCTGTAGAAGCTACATCATTACATAAATTTAAAACAGAAATAGACAGTTTCCTAGAAGTAAAGTGAATAAAGGGTTATGGGGAGCGGGCAGGAATTTGGACATGAGTCTAGGTTCGGATCGGTCATGGCCCTGTGGGTAGCGGAGCGGGCCCAGGGGCCATGTATCCTGATCCTGTTTCTATTTCGTGTGTCTAATTCTGTTAGATTCAGGAGATGGCTCTGTGATAGTAGATTGACGGTTAGGACTAGGGACAGGGTCACTGGACAAGGCTTGGAAACTAAGCTAGAGCCAGGCCTGGTTAGTACCTGGAGGGGTGACCATCAGAGAAGACCAGGTGCAGAAGGTCACTGGAAGGAGCCCCGAGGAGGGGCGGTTGGTGAGAAGGCCACTGGAAGGAGCCCCGAGGAGGGGCGGTTGGTGAGAAGGTCACGGAAGGAGCCCCGGGAGGGGCGGCTGGTGAGCAGGCCCAGGCGTTGGGCTGAAGATTGTCGGACAGGAGGAATGGTGGAAATGGAATGGCGGCGCGCACAGACGCAGCGGCTTTGCTTCTCCCAGGACGGTGCTATTTACGTTTAATGTTAATGTTATTTGTACTGGACTCATGGGAGCTTGCAAGATCACATTTCGTTGTACAATGACAATAAAGTTGAATTATTATTATTATCAGCCATGATCTTATTGAATGGCGGAGCAGGCTCGAGGGGCCGATTGGCCTACTCCTGCTCCTATTTCTTATGTTCTTATGTTCTTATGAATACATTTCAGGAGCAGTTCGCATTGTTTGAAGTGTGGAATTCTACAGCCTGTTTACATCTTGGGGCTGCCCACAGAAGCAGCAAGGTGAAGTAAACAAGCTGCCCTCCAGGGGCCTGGCTGCCAAAGGAGGTAGGTCCCATGGGCACCTCGAGAGGCAGTGGTGCACCCGCCAGTAACATCAACAGAGCTGGAATTTGATTGCAGGAGATGGAGACAGGGCAGGTGTTCTGGCTGCTGACAGGCGGAGAAGCTCAGCTTTCACAACAACAACTGCAGCAACTTGCATTTATATAACGCCTTTGATGTAGAAAAACTCCCAAGGCACTTCATTGAGAGCGAGCCAAAGGAGATATTGGGACAGATGACCAACAGCTTGGGCAAAGAGGTAGATTTTAAGAAGCATCTTAAAGGAGAAGAGAGAAGTGGAGAGGTTTAGGGAGGGAATTCCAGAGCTTAGGGCCCAGGTAGCTGAAATCACAACCACCAATGCTGGAGCGAAGCAATCGGGGAGGTGCAAGAGACCAGAATTGGAGGAGTGCAGAGATCGCGGAGGGTTGTAGAGCTGGAGGAGGTTACAGAGATAGGGAGGGGTGAGGCCATGGAGGGATTTGAAAACAAGTATGATTTTAAAATCAAGGCATTGCTTAACCAGGAGCCAATGTAGGTCAGCGAGCACAGGAGTGATGGGTGAACGGGACTTGGTGCAAGTTTCGACACGGGCAGCCGAGTTTTGGATCACCTCAAGTTTACGTAGGGTAGAATGTGGGAGGCCAGCCAGGAGCGCGTTGGAATAGTCAAGTGTAGAGGTAACAAAGGCATGGATGAGGATTACATAGGAAATACAGCACAGAAACAGGCCATTCGGCCCAACCAGTCCATGTCGGTGTTTATGCTCCACTCGAGCCTCCTCCCATCTTTCCTCATCTAACCCTATCAGCATAACCCTCTATTCCCTTCTCCCTCATATGCTTGTCCAGCCTCCCCTTAAATGCATCGATACTATTCACTTCAACCACTCCCTGTGGTAGCGAGTTCCACATTCTCACCACTCTCTGGGTGAAGAAGTTTCTTCTGAATTCCCTATTTCATTATTTGGTGACTATCTTATATTGATGGCCTCTAGTTTTGCGGATGAGCTGAAGTAAGGGTGGAGATGGGCGATGTTACGGAGGTGGAAATAGGCGGTCTTAGTTGTGCTGCGGATATGTGGTCGGAAGCTCATTTCGGGGTCAAATATGACACCAAGGTTGCGAGCAGTGTGGTTCAGCCTCAGACAGATGTTAGGGAGAGGGATGCAGTCAGTAGCTAGGGAACGGAGTTTGTGGCAGGGACTGAAAACAATGGCTTCAGTCTTCCCGATATTTAACTGGAGAAAATTTCTGCTCATCCAGAACTGGATGTCGGACAAGCAGTCTGACAATTTAGAGACCATGGAGGGGTCGAGAGAAGTGGTGGTGAGGTAGAGCTGGGTGTTGTCAGCGTACCTGTGGAAACTGACGCTGTGTTTTCGGATGATGTCACCAAGGGGCAACATGTAGATGAGAAATAGGAGGGGACCAAGGATAGATCCTTGGGGGACACCAGAGGTAACGATGTGGGAGCAGGAAGAGAAGCCGTTGCAGGTGATTCTCTGGCTATGATTAGATAGATAAGAATGGAACCAGGCGAGTGCAGTCCCACCCAGCTGGACAACGGTGGAGAGGCGTTGGAGGAGGATGGAGTGGTCAACCATGTTTTTTTGAGGAGAGGGGTGACGATGGCAGATTTGAGGGAGAGGAGGACAGTACCTGAGGAGAGAGAACTGTTAACAATCTCCACCTGTGAAGGAATAAACCATATAACCTATTCAGAAAAATACACCACTCTATGAAAGAGTTCTGGTCTTATTAAAACATGACAAACTGGGGCTGGAAATCTAGAAACCTAACGATGAAAAAGCTGTGAAAACATTCTGGCTATAGAGATAAAATAGTTGTTGACACTGAATCAATACCTTATTGAAACTGAAGGTTAAAAGCTCCCAACAGGCTGACCTTTGGGAACAAACAAAGGTTCACCCTGTACAAGGTGTTCTAATTTACACCTCGTAAAGAAGCACAAACACCTGCCTTCGTAAAAATGACATCAAGTAAAACACACCTGCCGTTACACTGTTTTTTTATGGTAAACTTAGAACACCTAGAGAAGAGACATTGGGGGAGAAATTGGGTATAGCCCTGTTTGGGGCATTAGAATTGGCGCTGCGCAAATTTTATTGCCAGGCACAACTTATCGCCACCTCAAGCGATATTGGGTTGCTGCACCCCTAAAGGTGATTGCGGCGTTGATTCAGGCGCTGCACGGGAGTCTTAAGGCGCTAACCCGGCGGCGCTACTCAATATGTCGGCGGCCAGACGCAGCGCGGGTGCTGTCAATAATCGATTACCCCGAGACATGCTGGCGCCGGCCAGCTCGTAAAGGGGCGGGTCGATTAGGAGCAGCAGCCACACTCTGCGCCTTGTAGGCCTCAAAATCGGCGCTGTGCTTTCTGTGGCGTTCCAAACTTTGAACATATGGAGAGGGTGAGGCAGAGAGCGGAGTGCTTTACCGATGGGGCATTGGATGCTTTGGTTGGCGAAGTGGAGCGCCGGCGAGCTGTGCTGTACCCCGACAATGGCAGGAGGACTCATCAGAGCGAGTACCGCAGGGCTTGGAGGGAAGTTTGTCAAAGAGTCACCTCAACCAGCGTGGTGGCCAGGACTCCTGTGCAATGCAGGAAGAAGTTCAACGACCTCACTCGGGTCATTAGGGTGAGTGCCTTTTCCGCCATCTTCTTCATCCCTCCATCTGCACCTGACATTATGGCCAGAGGGTGCGCGAAGACCCAATGGCCATCTGTCAGCCAGCACCCATGGCCCTTCCTGGAAACACACACGCACATTCAACT
Source organism: Somniosus microcephalus (assembly GCF_052327205.1). NCBI lineage: Eukaryota > Metazoa > Chordata > Chondrichthyes > Squaliformes > Somniosidae > Somniosus > Somniosus microcephalus. The sequence goes on from NC_141013.1 coordinate 41,175,681, forward strand.
CAGGGCATAATGGAAGGGCTATTCTACCATGGGGGGGCATGTGATGTCAGCTTAATGCATAATGGAAGGGCTATTCTACCATGGGGGGCATGTGATGTCAGCTCAATGCATAATGGAAGGGCTATTCTACCATGGGGGCATGTGATGTCAGCTCAGGCCAGCATGTTTCATCACTTCCCGTCCTTTCTCGTGCAGGCCAAACTGGCCAGGAACCGGAGGGAGCAGCTTCGCACCGGAGGAGGCCCTCCTCAGCTGCAGACACTGACGGACCTGGAGGAACGAGTCCACCAGATTGTTGGAGGCCGGATGACTGGTCCTGTCACCACTGGAGCTGCCGACCCCATTGTGCACAGCGATGGTAAGGTCATCACCTTTTTGAACTCTCTCCTTCCACTTCTTCCCCCCACCAGCATGCTTTTTCACTCTGGACCCATGTCAGAGCATTGCAGCACTCATGCACCCCTTGCTGCCACCCTGTCCTTTCGCTAAAGCCACTCTTCAACCTCTCTGCTTTCAGATGCTGCATCACCAGCTCAGGAGCCGGGCCCTCAAGCTGCCACTGCCACTGACTCCGGAGGCGACAAGCAGGAGAAAGCTGGACCATCCCTGCCACCCTCAGGCGAGCCAGCCCCTCTGCAGACTGGGGAGACTACTTCCCTGGAGGGGAGCGGGGGGGAATGCTCTGAGGAGGAAGCAGTTCCAGGAACCAGCGGGCTGCAGCAACGCAAGGGGGGTAGGGAAGCTCAGGGGCCATCTCCCTGGAGGGCGAGTCAGGCCGCGAGTACTGCTGCACAGAGCGCAGAAGAGGTACGTTCCCTCACAGAAATGAGCGCCCAGGCTTGGCTCAGGCACACTGAGCTCATGGCTGCAGTGGCAAGGATGCCTGAATCCATCGAGACACTGGCAAGGAGTGACCAAGACTTCGGGGCAGCACAGGCAAGGAGTGCGCAGGACTTCAGGGCAGCACAGGCAAGGGACTGTCCAGAGCTTCACCGAAGCACTGGCACCTGCCACGCAAGTGCTGAGTGCTGCCACGCAGTCACTCGCTGGTCTCATGCAGACGCATATTGAGGCCACGCGAACAATGACTGCTACCACCCTCGCTGGATCAGGCAGGATTACCCGGGGCCCTTGCAGCACCACAGCAGGGCATCAATCTGTGGACCAGCCAATTGGTGCGCATGCTGCGGTGCTGCCCCGTCAGAGTGCCAGTGTGTCGGTCGACCAGGGAGCTGCTGTCCGCTCTCAGGATGTCAGCATTCCTGATGCCACCGCTGGCACGTCTCCACTGCAGCAGCCACCACCTGCAGGACAGACTGCTTCCACCCATGCACAGTTGGAGCAGTCAGCATCCGGGCCCTCCAAGGCCAGAGGTCATCCAGGATGTCCCTCAGGGGCATCTGCGCTTTCGGACAGCCAGCAGGCCTCCCCCAGCCTTGATGCAGCCACTGGGGTCCCATTACGGAGGAGCTGCAGGGAGGGAAGGGGCCGATCTCGCAAGAGAAGTAGATCACCATCAAGGGGGGAAGAGTAGAAGGTGCAGCTGAGACGTCTTATTTGTAGAAATCAAGGCCGTGGATGCTGGTCTGAATGTTAGTAATGTTTTGGATAGTCTCCCGGGTGTGCGAGGTACTTGTGTGTTAGTGTGTTAGTTTTGCTTTCTGTTGCCATTGCTTTGTCATGTTGGAAGGAAGCACATTTAGCAAAATAAACAACTTTTTAAATTTATATTGGCCATGTCTGATATTTACATTCACTGCCCTTCATAGGCTTTGGGTTATCCGGACGGTTCCATTCCTCCTCATCGAATGGCACCAAGCATTCCATCAGAGGGGCCTAGAAGCGGCTTGTTATCAGCCTCTGATGGACAGCCCTTCCAGTTTGTACCTCCCTCCCATTTTGGTCCTCCTCCTCCTCCACCGCTGGTGCTTCAATGGCTGGTGGCATTGGCTGGGTGCGTAGGATGGCGAGGTTATGCAGCATGCAACAGACTACGATGAAGTGGGAGACTTGCTCTGGTGAGTACTGCAAGGCGCCTCCGGAATGGTCCAGACAGCGGAACCATTGCTTCAGCACACCGATTGTGTGCTCCACAATGTTCCTCGTCGCCTGATGGCTCGCATTGAAGCGCTCTTCAGCAGGAGTGCTGGGCGAACGGAGCGGCGTCATCAGCCATGGGCACAAAGGATAGCCCTTGTCACCGAGAAGTCAGCCTCCTGGGTGAGCCGGGGCCTCGAATAGGTCTGCAACTGAAGTCTGGCGCAGGATGAAGGCGTCGTGGCTGCTGCCAGGGAACTGCGCATTGACTGCGAGGATCAGCTGTCGGTGGTCACAGACCAGCTGAACATTCAAGGAATGGACGCCCTTGCGGTTGCGGAACTCCTCCGGATTCAAAACAGGCGCCCGCAAAGCCACGTGCGTGCAGTCAATGGCGCCCTGCACCATGGGGAAGTCCGCTATTGCTGCGAAGCCCTCTGCGCGCTCCCGCTGCTTCTCCAGTGTCACAGGGAAGGAGATATACTGCCGCCTCCTTTTAAATAGGGCATCTGTTACTTGACGGATGCAGCAATACACTGCAAACTGCGATATGTTAGCGATGTCCCCAGTTGCGGCCTGGAAGGAGCCGCTCACATAGAAATTCAGGGCAACAGTCATCTTGACAGCCACCGACAGAGAGGTCCTGCACCTTATCTGAGGCTGCAGATCTGGCTGAAGCAGGTGGCACAGTTCAGTCACCACCTCCTTTCTGAAGCGCAGCCTTCTAAGACACTGCTCCTCTGACATGTTCAAGTAAGAGAACTGCTGTTGGAAAACCCTGGCAGCGTAAGGTCTGGTGTGGCGACATCTGTTGGCCCTCCTCCGTCTGGCCATTCCTGCCCCTCTCTCCCTGTGTCTCTGTGCCCTTTCCAGATGGTTCAGCAGCAGGACGTTCCCCTCCAATGCAGCCCCCATAATAATAGCGCACAAGAAATTGTAAATGTTGTAAATGCTCACCAGCAGCAAGGTGATGGTCAGAAGGCTGAAGTTCCTCTGGCCAGCGCTGGCTCACTGGTGCAATGGCTCTCAGAGTGCAGCTCAGCAACTCTGTGAAAGTCTCGAGGAAGTTGTGCTCCCAAAATGGCTGCCGCTTTTATACCAGTGCAGTCCCCTTTAAAGAGTGCCCCCCTAGCCTGAGAGCGACTGGGGAATGTTCCAGGTAAGCAGTCCTTATTGGCGCCAGGCGGAACGGAGGAGCGCAACACTGAATTTCCGGTCCGGGGCGCCCAAAAGGCATTGCACACTGAAATTACATCATGATCTGCCTGCGCCCGTGAGCGGGTGCTAAGGTTTAGCGCCAGCGCAAAATGCCCACTCAATATGGGAGGAGGCGCTGGGTTCACTGCGCCCGGCTGAAAATTGGCTAACGCCCCACTTCTCGGCCTCTTTAGGCGCTAATTGGAGGTGCTGCCAACCAAATTTCTCCCCCATAATTCTGTAATGCTACCAGCTGAGGTGACTGTAAGAATTGCAGGGGTCAGCAGAAAAATGACTAGAGATAATTAGCTTACATCAGCAGAAAACTTTAAAGGAAATACTACTGGAAAAGGGTATAAATATTGAACTCTCAAATGGGATAGTAGACTCGCTTTAAAGGGGCAAAGAGATTCTCGGCTTCAGAGGCGGCTCTGTAAGTCTTCAACTCTTTGTACCTCGGGGATCAAAGGTATTTGATTTTGATTTTGGTGGATATCCTGTAGAAAACTAAGAACTGTAAAACTGTGGCAAAGTTAAGATTTGAGAGTAAGGTTCTCTGATAATAGAATTGTAAGCTTTCTCTTTTTGGAACTGTTAATGTTGCGATTGACTCACCAATTGTAAATTACATGTCGGTTCTTTAATAAATCTATATATTTTTAGAATTGTCTCACATAAGACTTCTGTATCAAACTTGTGAACACAATCTCTATACACTCTTTGGTGAGGAGTTGCAGAATTCTGCGGGAGTTTTCCGGACCCTCATAATATCCGGAACGTTACAGTCTAGCTAACTTATTAAAAGTGCTATCTGGAGGACGGTAACATTTTCAGGTTTTTTTTTCCTTTAGGGATAGTCCAGATCTTTAGACCCAAATAAGCGTCTTTAGGATTCGGCTACCTCAAACTTTAGTTGAAAGTGAACATCTGAGGAATACGCCTGATCTGGGGTAGCCCTAAAGGGGCTAGGACTAGTAATTATCCCATCAAACTAACATGGGAACCAGTAAAGGAAGTTGGGTGGTTAGCAGTTTGGTGGGAATAGGGTCAAGGGACCAGGAAGTGGGCCTCATGAGCAAGATGAGTGCAGGGATTGTTGATGCTTCTTATTTACAGCAGAATAATAAAGATTTGCTCATTTTCATGGAACTGTGTAGTTTTGCAACCATACAGCCAATCGCACTGTCCAGGGCCCCAAACACTCCTTCCAGGTGAAACAGTGATTTACTTGTACTTCTTGCAATCTAGTATACTGTATTCGCTGCTCACGGTGCGGTCTCCTCTACATTGGGGAGACCAAACGCAGATTGGGTGACTGCTTTGCGGAACACCTCCGTTCAGTCCGTAAGGGTGACCCCGAGCTCCCGGTGGCCTGTCACTTTAATTCTCCGCTCCACTCCCACTCTGACCTCTCCGTCCTCGGCCTCTTGCATTGTTCCAATGAAGCTCAGTGTCAGCTCGAGGAACAGCACCTCATCTTTCGATTAGGCACTTTACAGCCTTCTGGACTCAACATCGAGTTCAACAATTTCAGACCATAACCTCGGCCCCATCCTTTTTTTTTCCATTTATTTTTTTTCTCTCTCCCACGTGGCAGCTGTCGATCATTCTGCCATTTACACTTCATCTAGAGCCATCTTTTGTTTCTTAACTTGTCCCATTACCATCTCCTTTTGCCTCGCACCATCATCCCTTTTGTCTCTTAATCTCTCCTGCCTTCTGCCCTATCACAGACCTTCCCTTTTGTTCTTTCCTCCCCTCCCCCCTTTCCCTGCCCCTACACTTGCTTAAAAACCTGTTCCATCTCCAGCTTTTTTCCAGTTCTGACGAAGGGTCATCGACCTGAAACGATAACTCTGTTTCTCTCTCCACAGATGCTGCCTGACCTGCTGAGTATTTCCAACATTTTCTGTTTTTATCCAATCGCACCGTTTGAACAGTGAATTAATTTAATTCAGACAGTTAAAGATATTCTTGGTTCTCGGGAGATGTTTCCGAATCACTAACAAGGAAGCATAAATTTAGGATTCATAGAAAAACCACAAAGTGGGAAGTTTGAAGGAATTTTTTCACCCAAAGGGTTATTAAGCTATGGAATACCTCCCCACAAGTGACTGTTAAAGCCAAACAAATGACAATATTGAAGAGGAAATTAAATAAACACTTGAAGAGGGAAAATATTGTAGGTGGAAAGAGCACAGAAATAGGATTGGATTGTGCATCACATAGGAAGAGAAAATGGGCATCACACACAAGAAACAAAAGCTTTGCATTTATCAGCACCCCAGGCTTTCACAAAGTGTTTTACAGAAAATGATTTTTTTTTTTGGAGTGCAGTCACTGTTGTCATCGCTGGGTCAGAATCCTGGAACTCCCTCCCTAACAGTACTGTGGGGGCTCCTTCATCACACGGACTGCAGCGGTTCAAGAAGGCGGCTCACCACCACCTTCTCAAGGGCAACTAGGGATGGGCAATAAATGCTGGCCTTGCCAGCGACGTCCACATAAACGAATAAATAATAAAATGTATGAAAACAAAGCAGCCAATTTAACCACATGCAGCGAATAAATGATCAAATAATCTGTTTCTGGGGAAAGACTTGCATTTCTACGGCGCCTTTCATGACCACCAGATGTCTCAAAGCGCTTTACAGCCAATGAAGTACTTTTTGGAGTGTAGTCACTGTTGTAATGTGGGAAACTCGGCAGCCAATTTGCGCACAGCAAGCTCCCACAAACAGCAATGTGATAATGACCAGATAATCTATTTTAGTGATGTTGATTGAGGGATAAATATTAGCCAGGACACCGGGGAGAATTCCCCAACTCTTCTTCAAAATATTGCCATGGGATCTTTTACATCCGTCCGAGAGAGCAGACAAGGCCTCAGTTTAAATCTCATCTGAAAGACGGCACCTCCAACCGTGCAGCACTCCCTCAGCACTGCACTGGAGTGTCAGCCTAGATTTATATGCTAAAGTCCCTGGAGTGGGACTTGAACCCACAACCTTCTGAGGGGAGTGTGCTACCCCCTGAGCCACAGCTGACACTGGTGGTTTGGTTAAGGGAGGAGTGTTGATCAGGGCACCAGGAGAACTCACAGCCCTTCCTCGTAGAAAGCTGTTTATGCGTTTGGATCTTTTTAAAGCTTATTATTCTGACTCTTATATTTTAGATTACTCTGGTGGGTGAATCCCAATTCCCCAAACTCTAATCACTGTCTATCCTTGCCTTGAGATCAAGGTACGGTGTTGGTAATGAGCTCGGGTAACTGAACAGCAAACCCGGTGCTAATTGCCTTTAGGCTCTGGACTATCTTACGCCTCCATAAGACTTCCAGTCTTCAAAAGTGGTAGAGTATCACAGCACGCTTGACTGAATGTTTAGAGTATGTAATGAATTCATTAAACGAACAAGCAAATAATGTAAGGGTGGGACTGACGAAAGATTTGCATTTATGCACTGCCGATGACCCCAGACCAATGAAGTATCAGCCCAGATGATAGGCTCAAGTCTCTGGAGTGTGGCCTGAACCCACAACCTTCATGACTGAGAGAGCGAGAGTTCTACCCACCGAGCCACAGCTGACACCCAAGATATCGTACTTTTATATATTTACAACAGGAAGTCTTTTATCTGACTTTTCAAGGAGACAGATTAATAAAGATTGCAATTCCTAGAACTTATCTAATCTTTTATAAATGAATTTCCAAATACACACATGTTTAAATATCCCCGCATTTATCTTTGAACACAATCTCTAGATTAATACAAGATCTAGACATTTGTTTTGTCATCAAGTACAGATTACGAGATGTCCAATATAAAATCTGCAGCTGACTTGAGGAGCGAGATGGTTCGACACTTTTTGTGAATTGATTCACGGGATGTGGGAGTCGCTGCCTCGCTGGCAGGGCTCAGAGTTATGACTTTGTGACCTACTCGCGCGGGTTTAAAATGGACTCAGCAAATGTAGTGGCCAAGAGCTGATGTCTTTCACTTGGATCTGCACTGATTGGACAGCCATTAGCCCAGGCTGTCCTTTTCTGCATCAGTCCGTCCGACAGCTCCACTGATTCCGAAAGGCTGCGTGATCCGTCTCCTTAATGGCCTTGTGGTAGTTCAGAAAAAAATTAACAATATATCTACATAGACAGTAATTGGCAACTAAGGTTATGACCAATTACAAAACTATGGCTTTCAAAGCTACAGCTCAGCATTCATAAGGCTTGTATGTAACAGTCTGACTTTCCAACTGCTGGTAATCTTAAAAGCTGTTTATAATGGGAATGTTTATACCCACGCTGGTCATATTGGATTTATGTTTCTGTCTTTCTCCCAACGTTTTCGTGCTGGATCTGAAACTTGTGCCCTTGAACATGCCATGAGTGGGATCACATGCCTCCCATTAACAATGATCTCATTGGCGTTCTGCCTCCAATTGCAGGTGTTACTGTCGTACTCTAAATGTCAGCTTGGCTCAGTGGTAGCATTCTCTCTTCTGTGCCGGAAGGTTCTGCGTTCAAACCCCATGGTGGGAGCTGAACATGTAATCTCAGCTAATGTTCCAGTGCACGGTTGTAGGCAGGGGATTCACTGTTGTACGCAGGGGATTCACTGTTGTACGCAGGGGATTCACTGTTGGACACAGGGGATTCACTGTTGTACGCAGGGGATTCACTGTTGTACGCAGGGGATTCACTGTTGTAGGCAGGGGATTCACTGTTGTACGCAGGGGATTCACTGTTGTACGCAGGAGATTCACTGTTGGACACAGGGGATTCACTGTTGTAGGCAGGGGATTCACTGTACGCAGGGGATTCACTGTTGTACGCAGGGGATTCACTGTTGTACGCAGGGGATGCGCTGTTGTACGCAGGGGATTCACTGTTGGACACAGGGGATTCACTGTTGTAGGCAGGGGATTCACTGTACGCAGGGGATTCACTGTTGTACGCAGGGGATTCACTGTTGTACGCAGGGGATGCGCTGTTGTACGCAGGGGATTCACTGTTGGACACAGGGGATTCACTGTTGTAGGCAGGGGATTCACTGTTGTACGCAGGGGATTCACTGTTGGACACAGGGGATTCACTGTACGCAGGGGATGCGCTGTTGTACGCAGGGGATACACTGTTGTACGCAGGGGATGCACTGTTGTAGACAGGGTATTCACTATTGTACGCAGGGGATTCACTGTTGTACGCAGGGGATGCGCTGTTGTACGCAGGGGATTCACTGTTGGACACGGGATTCACTGTTGTAGGCAGGGGATTCACTGTTGTACGCAGGGGATTCACTGTTGGACACAGGGGATTCACTGTACGCAGGGGATGCGCTGTTGTACGCAGGGGATACACTGTTGTACGCAGGGGATGCACTGTTGTAGACAGGGTATTCACTATTGTACGCAGGGGATTCACTGTTGTACGCAGGGGATTCACTGTTGTACGCAGGGGATTCACTTGTACACGGGATTCTCTGTTGTACGCAGGGGATTCACTGTTGAACGCAGGGGATTCACTGTTGTACGCAGGGGATTCACTGTTGTACGCAGGGGATTCACTTGTACACGGGATTCTCTGTTGTACGCAGGGGATTCACTGTTGAACGCAGGGGATTCACTGTTGTACACGGGATGCGCTGTTGTACGCAGGGGATGCGCTGTTGTACGCAGGGGATGCGCTGTTATACGCAGGAGATTCGCTGTTGTATGCAGGGGATTCACTGTTGTACACGGGATTCACTGTTGTAGGCAGGGGATTCACTGTTGCACGCAGGGGATTCACTGCTGTACGCAGGGGATTCACTGTTCTGCGCAGCGGATTCACTGTTGGACGCAGGGGATTCACTGTTGTACGCAGGGGATTCACTTGTACGCAGGGGATTCACTGTTGTACGCAGGGGATTCACTGTTGTATGCAGGGGATTCATTGTTGTACGCAGGGGATTCATTGTTGTACGCAGGGGATTCACTGTTGTACGCAGGGGATTCACTGTTGTACGCAGGGGATTCACTGTTGTACGCAGGGGATTCACTGTTGTACGCAGGGGATTCACTTGTACGCAGGGGATTCACTGTTGTACGCAGGGGATTCACTGTTGTACGCAGGGGATGCACTGTTGTACGCAGGGGATGCACTGTTGTACGCAGGGGATGCACTGTTGTACACAGGGGATTCACTGTTGTACGCAGGAGATTCACTTGTACGCAGAGGATGCACTGTTGTACGCAGGAGATTCACTGTTGTACGCAGGGGATTCACTGTTGTACGCAGGGGATTCACTGTTGTACGCAGGGGATTCACTGCTTTACGCAGGGGATTCACTGTTGTACGCAGGGGATTCACTGTTGTACGCAGGGGATTCACTGTTGTACGCAGGGGATTCACTGTTCTGCACAGCAGATTCACCGTTGTACGCAGGGGATTCACCGTTGTACGCAGGAGATTCACTGTTGTACACGGGATTCACTGTTGTACGCAGGAGATTCACTGTTGTACGCGGGGATGCGCTGCTGTACGCAGGAGATTCACTGTTGTACGCAGGGGATTCACTGTTGTACGCGGGGGATTCACTGTTGTACGCAGAGGATGCACTGTTGTATGCAGGGGATTCACTGTTGAACGCAGGAGATTCACTGTTGTACGCAGAGGATGCACTGTTGTACGCAGAGGATGCACTGTTGTACGCAGGGGATTCACTGTTGTATGCAGGGGATTCACTGTTGTACGCAGGGGATTCACTGTTGTACGCAGGGGATTCACTGTTGTACGCAGGGGATTCACTGTTGTACGCAGGGGATTCACTGTTGTACGCAGGGGATTCACTGTTCTGCACAGCGGATTCACTGTTGTACGCAGGAGATTCACTGTTGTACGCAGGAGATTCACTGTTGTACGCAGGAGATTCACTGTTGTACGCGGGGGATTCACTGTTGTACGCAGGGGATTCACTGTTGTACGCAGGTGATTCACTGTTGCACGCAGGGGATTCGCTACTGGACGCAGGGGATTCGCTGTTGTACGCAGGGGATTCGCTGTTGTACGCAGGGGATTCGCTGTTGTACGCAGGGCATTCGCTGTTGTACGCAGGAGATTCGCTGTTGTACGCAGAGGATGCACTGTTGTACGCAGGGGATGCACTGTTGTACGCAGGGGATGCACTGTTGTAGACAGGGTATTCACTATTGTACGCAGGGCATTCACTGTTGTACGCAGGAGATTCACTGTTGTACGCAGAGAATGCACTGTAGTACGCAGGAGATTCACTGTTGTACGCAGGGGATTCACTGTTGTACGCAGGGGATTCACTGTTGTACGCAGGGGATTCACTGTTGTACGCAGGGGATTCACTTGTACACGGGATTCTCTGTTGTACGCAGGGGATTCACTGTTGAACGCAGGGGATTCGCTGTTGTACACGGGATTCGCTGTTGTACGCAGGGGATGCGCTGTTGTACGCAGGGGATGCGCTGTTGTACGCAGGGGATGCGCTGTTATACGCAGGAGATTCGCTGTTGTATGCAGGGGATTCACTGTTGTACACGGGATTCACTGTTGTAGGCAGGGGATTCACTGTTGCACGCAGGGGATGCGCTGTTGTACGCAGGGGATTCACAGTTGTACACGGGATTCACTGTTGTACGCAGGGGATTTATTGTATGCAGGGGATTCACTGTTGTACGCAGGGGATTCACTGTTGTACGCAGGGGATTCACTGCTGTACGCAGGGGATTCACTGTTGTACGCAGGGGATTCACTGTTGTACGCAGGGGATGCACTGTTCTGCGCAGCAGATTCACTGTTGTACGCAGGGGATTCACTGTTGTACGCAGGGGATTCACTTGTACGCAGGGGATTCACTGTTGTACGCAGGGGATTCACTGTTGTACGCAGGGGATTCACTGTTGTACGCAGGGGATTCACTGTTGTACGCAGGGGATACACTGTTGTACGCAGAGGATGCACTGTTGTACGCAGGGGATGCACTGTTGTACGCAGGGGATGCACTGTTGTACGCAGGGGATGCACTGTTGTACGCAGGGGATTCACTGTTGTACGCAGAGGATGCACTGTTGTACGCAGGAGATTCACTGTTGTACGCAGGGGATTCACTTGTACGCAGGGGATTCACTGTTGTACGCAGGGGATTCACTGTTGTACGCAGGGGATTCACTGTTGTACGCAGGAGATTCACTGTTGTATGCAGCGGATGCACTGTTGTACGCAGGGGATGCACTGTTGTACGCAGGGGATTCACTGTTGTACGCAGCGGATGCACTGTTGTACGCAGGGGATGCACTGTTGTACGCAGGGGATGCACTGTTGTACGCAGGAGATTCACTGTTGTACGCAGGGGATTCACTGTTGTACGCAGGGGATTCACTGTTGTACGCAGGGGATTCACTGTTGTACGCAGGGGATTCACTGTTGTACGCAGGGGATTCACTGTTGTACGCAGGGGATTCACTGTTGTACGCAGGGGATTCACTGTTGTACGCAGGGGATTCACTGTTGTACGCAGGGGATTCACTGTTGTACGCAGGGGATTCACTGTTCTGCACAGCAGATTCACTGTTGTACGCAGGGGATTCACCGTTGTACGCAGGAGATTCACCGTTGTACGCAGAGGATGCACTGTTGTACGCAGGAGTTTCACTGTTGTACGCAGGAGATTCACTGTTGTACGCAAGGGATTCACTTGTACGCAGGAGATTCACTGTTGTACAGGAGATTCACTGTTGTACACGGGATTCACTGTTGTACGCAGGAGATTCACTGTTGTACGCGGGGATGCGCTGTTGTACGCAGGAGATTCACTGTTGTATGCAGGGGATTCACTGTTGTATGCAGGGGATTCACTGTTGTATGCAGGGGGTTCACTATTGTACGCAGGAGATTCACTTGTACGCAGGGGATTCATTGTTGTACGCAGGGGATTCACTATTGTACGCAGGGGATTCACTATTGTACGCAGGGGATTCACTGTTGTACGCAGGAGGTTCACTGTTGTACGCAGGAGATTCACTGTTGTACGCAGGGGATTCACTGTTGTACGCAGGGGATTCACTGTTGTACGCAGGGGATTCACTGTTGTACGCAGGGGATTCACTGTTGTACGCAGGGGATTCACTGTTCTGCACAGCGGATTCACTGTTGTACGCAGGAGATTCACTGTTGTACGCAGGGGATTCACTGTTGTACGCAGGGGATTCACTGTTGTACGCAGGTGATTCACTGTTGCACGCAGGGGATTCACTACTGGACGCAGGGGATTCGCTGTTGTACGCAGGGGATTCGCTGTTGTACGCAGGGGATGCGCTGTTGTACGCAGGGGATGCGCTGTTCTACGCAGGAGATTCGCTGTTGTACGCAGGGGATTCGCTGTTGTACGCAGGGGATTCACTTGTACGCAGGGGATTCACTGTTGTACGCAGGGGATTCACTGTACGCAGGGGATGCGCTGTTGTACGCAGGAGATTCACTGTTGTACGCAGGGGATTCACTGTTGTACGCAGGGGATTCACTGTTGTACGCAGGGGATACACTGTTGTATGCAGGGGATTCACTATTGTACGCAGGAGATTCACTGTTGTACGCAGGGGATTCATTGTTGTACGCAGGGGATTCATTGTTGTATGCAGGGGATTCACTATTGTACGCAGGGGATTCACTTGTACGCAGGAGATTCACTGTTGTACGCAGAGGATGCACTGTTGTCTGCAGGGGATTCACTGTTGTACGCAGGGGATTCACTGTTGTACGCAGGGGATTCACTGTTGTACGCAGGGGATGCACTGTTGTACGCAGGGGATGCACTATTGTACGCAGGGGATTCACTGTACGCAGGGGATTCACTGTTGTACGCAGGGGATGCACTGTTGTACGCAGCGGATACACTGTTGTAGACAGGGTATTCACTATTTTACGCAGGGGATTCACTGTTGTACGCAGGAGATTCACTGTTGTATGCAGAGGATGCACTGTTGTACGCTGGAGATTCACTGTTGTACGCGGGGGATTCATTGTTGTACGTGGGGGATTCACTGTTGTACACGGGATTCATTGTTGTACGCAGGGGATTCACTGTTGTACGCAGGGGATTCGCTGTTGTACGCAGGGGATTCACTGTTGTACACAGGATTCGCTGTTGTACGCAGGGGATGCGCTGTTATGCGCAGGAGATTCGCTGTTGTATGCAGGGGATTCGCTGTTGTACACGGGATTCACTGTTGTAGGCAGGGGATTCACTGTTGTACGCAGGGGATGCGCTGTTGTACGCAGGAGATTCACTGTTGTACACAGGGGATTCACTTGTACGCAGGGGATTCACTGTTGTACGCAGGGGATTTATTGTTGTATGCAGGGGATTCACTGTTGTACGCAGGGGATTCACTTGTATGCAGGGGAATCACTGCTGTACGCAGGGGATTCACTGCTGTACGCAGGGGATTCACTGTTCTGCGCAGCAGATTCACTGTTGTACGCAGGGGATTCACTGTTGTACGCAGGGGATGCACTGTTGTACGCAGGGGATTCAATATTGTACGCAGGGGATTCACTGTTGTACGCAGGAGATTCACTGTTCTGCACAGCAGATTCACTGTTGTACGCAGGGGATTCACCGTTGTACGCAGGAGATTCACCGTTGTACGCAGAGGATGCACTGTTGTACGCAGGAGTTTCACTGTTGTACGCAGGAGATTCACTGTTGTACGCAGGGGATTCACTGTTGTACGCAGGAGATTCACTGTTGTACGCAGGGGATTCACTGTTGTACGCAGGAGATTCACTGTTGTACGCGGGGATGTGCTGTTGTACGCAGGAGATTCACTTGTATGCAGGGGATTCACTGTTGTATGCAGGGGGTTCACTATTGTACGCAGGAGGTTCACTTGTACGCAGGGGATTCACTGTTGTACGCAGGGGGCTCACTATTGTACGCAGGAGATTCACTGTTGTACGCAGGGGATTCATTGTTGTACGCAGGGGATTCACTATTGTACGCAGGGGATTCACTGTTGTACGCAGGGGATTCACTGTTGTACGCAGGGGATTCACTGTTGTACGCAGGAGATTCACTGTTGTACGCAGAGAATGCACTGTTGTAGGCAGGGGATTCACTGTTGTACGCAGGGGATGCACTATTGTGCGCAGGGGATTCACTGTTGTACGCAGGGGATTCACTGTTGTACGCAGGGGATTCACTGTTGTACGCAGGGGATTCACTGTTGTACGCAGGGGATGCACTGTTGTACGCAGGGGATGCACTATTGTACGCAGGGGATTCACTATTGTACGCAGGGGATTCACTGTTGTACGCAGGGGATGCACTGTTGTACGCAGCGGATACACTGTTGTAGACAGGGTATTCACTATTGTACGCAGGGGATTCACTATTGTACGCAGGGGATTCACTGTTGTATGCAAAGGATGCACTGTTGTACGCAGGAGATTCACTGTTGTACGCAGAGGATTCAATGTTGTACGCAGGGGATTCATTGTTGTACGTGGGGGATTCACTGTTGTACACGGGATTCATTGTTGTACGCAGGGGATTCACTGTTGTACGCAGGGGATTCGCTGTTGTACGCAGGGGATTCACTGTTGTACACAGGATTCGCTGTTGTACGCAGGGGATGCGCTGTTATGCGCAGGAGATTCGCTGTTGTATGCAGGGGATTCAATGTTGTACGCAGGGGATTCACTGTTGTACGCAGGGGATTCACTGTTCTACGCAGGGGATTCACTGTTGTACGCAGGGGATTCACTGTTGTACGCAGGGGATTCACTGTTGTACGCAGGGGATGCACTGTTGTACGCAGGGGATGCACTGTTGTACGCAGGGGATGCACTGTTGTACGCAGGGGATGCACTGTTGTACGCAGGGGATTCACTGTTGTACGCAGGGGATTCACTGTTGTACGCAGGGGATTCACTGTTGTACGCAGGGGATTCACTGTTGTACGCAGGGGATTCACTGTTCTGCGCAGCGGATTCACTGTTGTACGCAGGGGATTCACCGTTGTACGCAGGAGATTCACCGTTGTACGCAGAGGATGCACTGTTGTACGCAGGAGTTTCACTGTTGTACGCAGGAGATTCACTGTTGTACGCAGGGGATTCACTGTTGTACGCAGGGGATTCACTGTTGTACGCAGGGGATTCACTGTTGTACGCAGGGGATTCACTGTTGTACGCGGGGATGCACTGTTGTACGCAGGAGATTCACTGTTGTACGCAGGGGATTCACTGTTGTACGCAGGGGATTCACTGTTGTATGCAGGGGTTTCACTATTGTACGCAGGAGATTCACTGTTGTACGCAGGGGATTCACTTGTACGCAGGGGGTTCACTATTGTACGCAGGAGATTCACTGTTGTACGCAGGGGATTCACTGTTGTACGCAGGGGATTCACTGTTGTATGCAGGGGGTTCACTTGTACGCAGGGGGTTCACTATTGTACGCAGGAGATTCACTGTTGTACGCAGGGGATTCATTGTTGTACGCAGGGGATTCACTGTTGTACGCAGGGGATTCACTGTTGTACGCAGGGGATTCACTGTTGTACGCAGGAGGTTCACTACGCAGGAGATTCACTGTTGTACGCAGAGGATGCACTGTTGTACGCAGGGGATTCACTGTTGTACGCAGGAGATTCACTGTTGTACGCAGGAGATTCACTGTTGTACGCAGGGGATTCACTGTTGTACGCAGGGGATTCACTGTTGTACGCAGGTGATTCACTGTTGCACGCAGGGGATTCACTACTGGACGCAGGGGATTCGCTGTTGTACGCAGGGGATTCGCTGTTGTACGCAGGGGATTCGCTGTTGTACGCAGGAGATTCACTGTTGTACGCAGAGGATGCACTGTTGTACGCAGGGGATGCACTTGTACGCAGGGGATGCACTGTTGTACGCAGGGGATGCACTGTTGTACGCAGGGGATGCACTGTTGTACGCAGGGGATGCACTGTTGTACACAGCGGATACATTGTTGTAGACAGGGTATTCACTATTGTACGCAGGGCATTCACTTGTACGCAGGAGATTCACTGTTGTACGCAGAGAATGCACTGTAGTACGCAGGAGATTCACTGTTGTACGCAGGGGATTCACTGTTGTACGCAGGGGATTCACTGTTGTACGCAGGGGATTCACTGTTGTACGCAGGGGATTCACTGTTGTACGCAGGGGATTCACTTGTACACGGGATTCTCTGTTGTACGCAGGGGATTCACTGTTGAACGCAGGGGATTCGCTGTTGTACACGGGATTCGCTGTTGTACGCAGGGGATGCGCTGTTGTACGCAGGGGATGCGCTGTTATACGCAGGAGATTCGCTGTTGTATGCAGGGGATTCACTGTTGTACACGGGATTCACTGTTGTACGCAGGGGATTCACTGTACGCAGGGGATGCACTGTTGTACGCAGGGGATTCACTGTTGTACACGGGATTCACTTGTACGCAGGGGATTTATTGTTGTATGCAGGGGATTCACTGTTGTACGCAGGGGATTCACTGTTGTACGCAGGGGATTCACTGCTGTACGCAGGGGATTCACTGTTGTACGCAGGGGATTCACTGTTGTACGCAGGGGATTCACTGTTCTGTGCAGCAGATTCACTGTTGTACGCAGGGCATTCACTGTTGTACGCAGGGCATTCACTTGTACGCAGGGGATTCACTGTTGTACGCAGAGGATTCACTGTTGTCCGCAGGGGATTCACTGTTGTACGCAGGGGATTCACTGTTGTACGCAGGGGATTCACTGTTGTACGCAGGGGATACACTGTTGTACGCAGGGGATGCACTGTTGTACGCAGGGGATGCACTGTTGTACGCAGGGGATGCACTGTTGTACGCAGGGGATTCACTGTTGTACGCAAAGGATGCACTGTTGTACGCAGGAGATTCACTGTTGTACGCAGGGGATTCACTGTTGTACGCAGGGGATTCACTGTTGTACGCAGGGGATTCACTGTTGTACGCAGGGGATTCACTGTTGTACGCAGGGGATTCACTGTTCTGCACAGCAGATTCACTGTTGTACGCAGGGGATTCACCGTTGTACGCAGGAGATTCACCGTTGTACGCAGAGGATGCACTGTTGTACGCAGGAGTTTCACTGTTGTACGCAGGAGATTCACTGTTGTACGCAAGGGATTCACTTGTACGCAGGAGATTCACTGTTGTACACGGGATTCACTGTTGTACGCAGGAGATTCACTGTTGTACGCGGGGATGCGCTGTTGTACGCAGGAGATTCACTGTTGTATGCAGGGGATTCACTGTTGTATGCAGGGGATTCACTGTTGTATGCAGGGGGTTCACTATTGTACGCAGGAGATTCACTTGTACGCAGGGGATTCATTGTTGTACGCAGGGGATTCACTATTGTACGCAGGGGATTCACTATTGTACGCAGGGGATTCACTATTGTACGCAGGGGATTCACTGTTGTACGCAGGAGGTTCACTGTTGTACGCAGGAGATTCACTGTTGTACGCAGAGGATGCACTGTTGTACGCAGGGGATTCACTGTTGTACGCAGGAGATTCACTGTTGTACGCAGGGGATTCACTTGTACGCAGGGGATTCACTGTTGTACGCAGGGGATACACTTCTGCACAGCGGATTCACTGTTGTACGCAGGAGATTCACTGTTGTACGCAGGAGATTCACTGTTGTACGCAGGGGATTCACTGTTGTACGCAGGGGATTCACTGTTGTACGCAGGTGATTCACTACTGGACGCAGGGGATTCGCTGTTGTACGCAGGGGATTCGCTGTTGTACGCAGGGGATTCGCTGTTGTACGCAGGGGATGCGCTGTTGTACGCAGGGGATGCGCTGTTCTACGCAGGAGATTCGCTGTTGTATGCAGGGGATTCACTTGTACGCAGGGGATTCACTGTTGTACACAGGGGATTCACTGTTGTACGCAGGGGATTCACTGTTGTACGCAGGGGATGCGCTGTTGTACGCAGGGGATGCGCTGTTGTACGCAGGGGATGCGCTGTTGTACGCAGGGGATTCACTGTTGTACGCAGGGGATTCACTGTTGTACGCAGGGGATTCACTGTTGTACGCAGGGGATTCACTGTTGTACGCAGGGGATTCACTGTACGCAGGGGATTCACTGTTGTACGCAGGGGATGCACTGTTGTACGCAGGGGATGCACTGTTGTACGCAGGGGATTCACTATTGTACGCAGGAGTTTCACTGTTGTACGCAGGAGATTCACTGTTGTACGCAGGAGATTCACTGTTGTACGCAGGGGATTCACTGTTGTACGCAGGAGATTCACTGTTGTACGCAGGGGATTCACTGTTGTACGCAGGAGATTCACTGTTGTACGCAGGGGATTCACTGTTGTACGCGGGGATGCACTGTTGTACGCAGGAGATTCACTGTTGTATGCAGGGGATTCACTGTTGTATGCAGGGGATTCACTGTTGTACGCAGGGGGTTCACTATTGTACGCAGGAGATTCACTGTTGTACGCAGGGGATTCACTTGTACGCAGGGGGTTCACTATTGTACGCAGGAGATTCACTGTTGTACGCAGGGGATTCACTGTTGTACGCAGGGGATTCACTGTTGTACGCAGGGGATTCACTTGTACGCAGGGGATTCACTGTTGTACGCAGGAGGTTCACTGTTGTACGCAGGAGATTCACTGTTGTACGCAGAGGATGCACTGTTGTACGCAGGGGATTCACTGTTGTACGCAGGGGATTCACTGTTGTACGCAGGGGATGCACTATTGTACGCAGGGGATGCACTATTGTACGCAGGGGATTCACTATTGTACGCAGGGGATTCACTGTTGTACGCAGGGGATTCACTGTTGTACGCAGAGGATGCACTGTTGTACGCAGGGGATTCACTGTTGTACGCAGGGGATTCACTGTTGTACGCAGGGGATTCACTGTTGTACGCAGGGGATTCACTGTTGTACGCAGAGGATGCACTGTTGTACGCAGGGGATTCACTGTTGTACGCAGGGGATTCACTGTTGTACGCAGGGGATGCACTGTTGTACGCAGGGGATGCACTATTGTACGCAGGGGATTCACTATTGTACGCAGGGTATTCACTTGTACGCAGGGGATGCACTGTTGTACGCAGCGGATACACTGTTGTAGACAGGGTATTCACTATTGTATGCAGGGGATTCACTATTGTACGCAGGGGATTCACTGTTGTACGCAGGGGATTCACTGTTGTACGCAGGAGATTCACTGTTGTACGCAGGGGATTCACTGTTGTACGCGGGGCTGCACTGTTGTACGCAGGAGATTCACTGTTGTATGCAGGGGATTCACTGTTGTATGCAGGGGATTCACTGTTGTATGCAGGGGGTTCACTATTGTACGCAGGAGATTCACTGTTGTACGCAGGGGATTCACTTGTACGCAGGGGGTTCACTATTGTACGCAGGAGATTCACTGTTGTACGCAGGGGATTCACTGTTGTACGCAGGGGATTCACTGTTGTACGCAGGGGATTCACTTGTACGCAGGGGATTCACTGTTGTACGCAGGAGGTTCACTGTTGTACGCAGGAGATTCACTGTTGTACGCAGAGGATGCACTGTTGTACGCAGGGGATTCACTGTTGTACGCAGGGGATTCACTGTTGTACGCAGGGGATGCACTATTGTACGCAGGGGATGCACTATTGTACGCAGGGGATTCACTATTGTACGCAGGGGATTCACTGTTGTACGCAGGGGATTCACTGTTGTACGCAGAGGATGCACTGTTGTACGCAGGGGATTCACTGTTGTACGCAGGGGATTCACTGTTGTACGCAGGGGATTCACTGTTGTACGCAGGGGATTCACTGTTGTACGCAGAGGATGCATTGTTGTACGCAGGGGATTCACTGTTGTACGCAGGGGATTCACTGTTGTACGCAGGGGATGCACTGTTGTACGCAGGGGATGCACTATTGTACGCAGGGGATTCACTATTGTACGCAGGGTATTCACTTGTACGCAGGGGATGCACTGTTGTACGCAGCAGATACACTGTTGTAGACAGGGTATTCACTATTGTATGCAGGGGATTCACTATTGTACGCAGGGGATTCACTGTTGTACGCAGAGGATGCACTGTTGTACGCAGGGGATTCATTGTTGTACGTGGGGGATTCACTGTTGTACACGGGATTCGCTGTTGTATGCAGGGGATTCGCTGTTGTACACGGGATTCACTGTTGTACGCAGGGGATGCGCTGTTGTACACAGGGGATGCGCTGTTGTACGCAGGGGATTCACTGTTGTACGCAGGGGATTCACTGTTGTACGCAGGGGATTCACTGTTGTACGCAGGGGATTCACTGTTGTACGCAGGGGATGCACTGTTGTACGCAGGGGATGCACTGTTGTACGCAGGGGATTCACTGTTGTACGCAGGGGATTCACTGTTGTACGCAGGAGATTCACTGTTGTACGCAGAGGATGCACTGTTGTACGCAGGAGTTTCACTGTTGTACGCAGGAGATTCACTGTTGTACGCAGGGGATTCACTTGTACGCAGGAGATTCGCTGTTGTACGCAGGGGATTCACTGTTGTACGCGGGGATGCACTGTTGTACGCAGGAGATTCACTGTTGTATGCAGGGGATTCACTGTTGTATGCAGGGGATTCACTGTTGTATGCAGGGGGTTCACTATTGTACGCAGGAGATTCACTGTTGTACGCAGGGGATTCACTTGTACGCAGGGGGTTCACTATTGTACGCAGGAGATTCACTGTTGTACGCAGGGGATTCACTGTTGTACGCAGGGGATTCACTGTTGTACGCAGGGGATTCACTGTTGTACGCAGGGGATTCACTGTTGTACGCAGGAGGTTCACAGTTGTACGCAGGAGATTCACTGTTGTACGCAGAGGATGCACTGTTGTACGCAGGGGATTCACTGTTGTACGCAGGGGATTCACTGTTGTACGCAGGGGATTCACTGTTGTACGCAGGGGATTCACTGTTGTACGCAGGGGATTCACTGTTGTACGCAGAGGATGCACTGTTGTACGCAGCGGATACACTGTTGTAGACAGGGTATTCACTATTGTACGCAGGGGATTCACTATTGTACGCAGGGGATTCACTGTTGTACGCAGAGGATGCACTGTTGTACGCGGGGGATTCATTGTTGTACGTGGGGGATTCACTGTTGTACACGGGATTCGCTGTTGTATGCAGGGGATTCGCTGTTGTACACAGGGGATTCACTGTTGTACGCAGGGGATGCGCTGTTGTACGCAGGGGATGCGCTGTTGTACGCAGGGGATTCGCTGTTGTACGCAGGGGATTCACTTGTACGCAGGGGATTCACTGTTGTACGCAGGGGATTCACTGTTGTACGCAGGGGATTCACTGTTGTACGCAGGGGATTCACTGTTGTACGCAGGGGATGCACTGTTGTACGCAGAGGATGCACTGTTGTACGCAGGAGTTTCACTGTTGTACGCAGGAGATTCACTGTTGTACGCAGGGGATTCACTGTTGTACGCAGGAGATTCACTGTTGTACGCAGGGGATTCACTGTTGTATGCAGGGGATTCACTGTTGTATGCAGGGGATTCACTATTGTACGCAGGAGATTCACTGTTGTACGCAGGGGATTCACTTGTACGCAGGGGATTCACTTGTACGCAGGGGGTTCACTATTGTACGCAGGAGATTCACCGTTGTACGCAGGGGATTCACTGTTGTACGCAGGGGATTCACTGTTGTACGCAGGGGATTCACTGTTGTACGCAGGGGATTCACTGTTGTACGCAGGAGGTTCACTGTTGTACGCAGGAGATTCACTGTTGTACGCAGAGGATGCACTGTTGTACGCAGGGGATTCACTGTTGTACGCAGGGGATTCACTTGTACGCAGGGGATGCACTATTGTACGCAGGGGATTCACTATTGTACGCAGGGGATTCACTGTTGTACGCAGGGGATTCACTGTTGTACGCAGAGGATGCACTGTTGTACGCAGGGGATTCACTGTTGTACGCAGGGGATGCACTATTGTACGCAGGGGATTCACTGTTGTACGCAGGGGATTCACTGTTGTACGCAGGGGATTCACTGTTGTACGCAGGGGATTCACTTGTACGCAGGGGATTCACTGTTGTACGCAGGGGATTCACTGTTGTACGCAGGGGATTCACTGTTGTACGCAGGGGATGCACTATTGTACGCAGGGGATTCACTGTTGTACGCAGGGGATGCACTGTTGTACGCAGGGGATTCACTATTGTACGCAGGGGATTCACTGTTGTACGCAGGAGATTCACTGTTGTACGCAGAGGATGCACTGTTGTACGCAGGGGATTCACTGTTGTACGCAGGGGATTCACTGTTGTACGCAGGGGATTCATTGTTGTACGTGGGGGATTCACTGTTGTACACGGGACTCATTGTTGTACGCAGGGGATTCACTGTTGTACGCAGGGGAATCGCTGTTGTACGCAGGGGATTCACTGTTGTACACAGGGGATTCACTTGTACGCAGGGGATTCACTGTTGTACGCAGGGGATACACTTCTGCACAGCGGATTCACTGTTGTACGCAGGAGATTCACTGTTGTACGCAGGAGATTCACTGTTGTACGCAGGGGATTCACTGTTGTACGCAGGGGATTCACTGTTGTACGCAGGTGATTCACTACTGGACGCAGGGGATTCGCTGTTGTACGCAGGGGATTCGCTGTTGTACGCAGGGGATTCGCTGTTGTACGCAGGGGATGCGCTGTTGTACGCAGGGGATGCGCTGTTCTACGCAGGAGATTCGCTGTTGTATGCAGGGGATTCACTTGTACGCAGGGGATTCACTGTTGTACACAGGGGATTCACTGTTGTACGCAGGGGATTCACTGTTGTACGCAGGGGATGCGCTGTTGTACGCAGGGGATGCGCTGTTGTACGCAGGGGATGCGCTGTTGTACGCAGGGGATTCACTGTTGTACGCAGGGGATTCACTGTTGTACGCAGGGGATTCACTGTTGTACGCAGGGGATTCACTGTTGTACGCAGGGGATTCACTGTACGCAGGGGATTCACTGTTGTACGCAGGGGATGCACTGTTGTACGCAGGGGATGCACTGTTGTACGCAGGGGATTCACTATTGTACGCAGGAGTTTCACTGTTGTACGCAGGAGATTCACTGTTGTACGCAGGAGATTCACTGTTGTACGCAGGGGATTCACTGTTGTACGCAGGAGATTCACTGTTGTACGCAGGGGATTCACTGTTGTACGCAGGAGATTCACTGTTGTACGCAGGGGATTCACTGTTGTACGCGGGGATGCACTGTTGTACGCAGGAGATTCACTGTTGTATGCAGGGGATTCACTGTTGTATGCAGGGGATTCACTGTTGTACGCAGGGGGTTCACTATTGTACGCAGGAGATTCACTGTTGTACGCAGGGGATTCACTTGTACGCAGGGGGTTCACTATTGTACGCAGGAGATTCACTGTTGTACGCAGGGGATTCACTGTTGTACGCAGGGGATTCACTGTTGTACGCAGGGGATTCACTTGTACGCAGGGGATTCACTGTTGTACGCAGGAGGTTCACTGTTGTACGCAGGAGATTCACTGTTGTACGCAGAGGATGCACTGTTGTACGCAGGGGATTCACTGTTGTACGCAGGGGATTCACTGTTGTACGCAGGGGATGCACTATTGTACGCAGGGGATGCACTATTGTACGCAGGGGATTCACTATTGTACGCAGGGGATTCACTGTTGTACGCAGGGGATTCACTGTTGTACGCAGAGGATGCACTGTTGTACGCAGGGGATTCACTGTTGTACGCAGGGGATTCACTGTTGTACGCAGGGGATTCACTGTTGTACGCAGGGGATTCACTGTTGTACGCAGAGGATGCACTGTTGTACGCAGGGGATTCACTGTTGTACGCAGGGGATTCACTGTTGTACGCAGGGGATGCACTGTTGTACGCAGGGGATGCACTATTGTACGCAGGGGATTCACTATTGTACGCAGGGTATTCACTTGTACGCAGGGGATGCACTGTTGTACGCAGCGGATACACTGTTGTAGACAGGGTATTCACTATTGTATGCAGGGGATTCACTATTGTACGCAGGGGATTCACTGTTGTACGCAGGGGATTCACTGTTGTACGCAGGAGATTCACTGTTGTACGCAGGGGATTCACTGTTGTACGCGGGGCTGCACTGTTGTACGCAGGAGATTCACTGTTGTATGCAGGGGATTCACTGTTGTATGCAGGGGATTCACTGTTGTATGCAGGGGGTTCACTATTGTACGCAGGAGATTCACTGTTGTACGCAGGGGATTCACTTGTACGCAGGGGGTTCACTATTGTACGCAGGAGATTCACTGTTGTACGCAGGGGATTCACTGTTGTACGCAGGGGATTCACTGTTGTACGCAGGGGATTCACTTGTACGCAGGGGATTCACTGTTGTACGCAGGAGGTTCACTGTTGTACGCAGGAGATTCACTGTTGTACGCAGAGGATGCACTGTTGTACGCAGGGGATTCACTGTTGTACGCAGGGGATTCACTGTTGTACGCAGGGGATGCACTATTGTACGCAGGGGATGCACTATTGTACGCAGGGGATTCACTATTGTACGCAGGGGATTCACTGTTGTACGCAGGGGATTCACTGTTGTACGCAGAGGATGCACTGTTGTACGCAGGGGATTCACTGTTGTACGCAGGGGATTCACTGTTGTACGCAGGGGATTCACTGTTGTACGCAGGGGATTCACTGTTGTACGCAGAGGATGCATTGTTGTACGCAGGGGATTCACTGTTGTACGCAGGGGATTCACTGTTGTACGCAGGGGATGCACTGTTGTACGCAGGGGATGCACTATTGTACGCAGGGGATTCACTATTGTACGCAGGGTATTCACTTGTACGCAGGGGATGCACTGTTGTACGCAGCAGATACACTGTTGTAGACAGGGTATTCACTATTGTATGCAGGGGATTCACTATTGTACGCAGGGGATTCACTGTTGTACGCAGAGGATGCACTGTTGTACGCAGGGGATTCATTGTTGTACGTGGGGGATTCACTGTTGTACACGGGATTCGCTGTTGTATGCAGGGGATTCGCTGTTGTACACGGGATTCACTGTTGTACGCAGGGGATGCGCTGTTGTACACAGGGGATGCGCTGTTGTACGCAGGGGATTCACTGTTGTACGCAGGGGATTCACTGTTGTACGCAGGGGATTCACTGTTGTACGCAGGGGATTCACTGTTGTACGCAGGGGATGCACTGTTGTACGCAGGGGATGCACTGTTGTACGCAGGGGATTCACTGTTGTACGCAGGGGATTCACTGTTGTACGCAGGAGATTCACTGTTGTACGCAGAGGATGCACTGTTGTACGCAGGAGTTTCACTGTTGTACGCAGGAGATTCACTGTTGTACGCAGGGGATTCACTTGTACGCAGGAGATTCGCTGTTGTACGCAGGGGATTCACTGTTGTACGCGGGGATGCACTGTTGTACGCAGGAGATTCACTGTTGTATGCAGGGGATTCACTGTTGTATGCAGGGGATTCACTGTTGTATGCAGGGGGTTCACTATTGTACGCAGGAGATTCACTGTTGTACGCAGGGGATTCACTTGTACGCAGGGGGTTCACTATTGTACGCAGGAGATTCACTGTTGTACGCAGGGGATTCACTGTTGTACGCAGGGGATTCACTGTTGTACGCAGGGGATTCACTGTTGTACGCAGGGGATTCACTGTTGTACGCAGGAGGTTCACAGTTGTACGCAGGAGATTCACTGTTGTACGCAGAGGATGCACTGTTGTACGCAGGGGATTCACTGTTGTACGCAGGGGATTCACTGTTGTACGCAGGGGATTCACTGTTGTACGCAGGGGATTCACTGTTGTACGCAGGGGATTCACTGTTGTACGCAGAGGATGCACTGTTGTACGCAGGGGATTCACTGTTGTACGCAGGGGATTCACTGTTGTACGCAGGGGATGCATTGTTGTACGCAGGTGATGCACTATTGTACGCAGGGGATTCACTATTGTACGCAGGGGATTCACTGTTGTACGCAGGGGATGCACTGTTGTACGCAGCGGATACACTGTTGTAGACAGGGTATTCACTATTGTACGCAGGGGATTCACTATTGTACGCAGGGGATTCACTGTTGTACGCAGAGGATGCACTGTTGTACGCGGGGGATTCATTGTTGTACGTGGGGGATTCACTGTTGTACACGGGATTCGCTGTTGTATGCAGGGGATTCGCTGTTGTACACAGGGGATTCACTGTTGTACGCAGGGGATGCGCTGTTGTACGCAGGGGATGCGCTGTTGTACGCAGGGGATTCGCTGTTGTACGCAGGGGATTCACTTGTACGCAGGGGATTCACTGTTGTACGCAGGGGATTCACTGTTGTACGCAGGGGATTCACTGTTGTACGCAGGGGATTCACTGTTGTACGCAGGGGATGCACTGTTGTACGCAGAGGATGCACTGTTGTACGCAGGAGTTTCACTGTTGTACGCAGGAGATTCACTGTTGTACGCAGGGGATTCACTGTTGTACGCAGGAGATTCACTGTTGTACGCAGGGGATTCACTGTTGTATGCAGGGGATTCACTGTTGTATGCAGGGGATTCACTATTGTACGCAGGAGATTCACTGTTGTACGCAGGGGATTCACTTGTACGCAGGGGATTCACTTGTACGCAGGGGGTTCACTATTGTACGCAGGAGATTCACCGTTGTACGCAGGGGATTCACTGTTGTACGCAGGGGATTCACTGTTGTACGCAGGGGATTCACTGTTGTACGCAGGGGATTCACTGTTGTACGCAGGAGGTTCACTGTTGTACGCAGGAGATTCACTGTTGTACGCAGAGGATGCACTGTTGTACGCAGGGGATTCACTGTTGTACGCAGGGGATTCACTTGTACGCAGGGGATGCACTATTGTACGCAGGGGATTCACTATTGTACGCAGGGGATTCACTGTTGTACGCAGGGGATTCACTGTTGTACGCAGAGGATGCACTGTTGTACGCAGGGGATTCACTGTTGTACGCAGGGGATGCACTATTGTACGCAGGGGATTCACTGTTGTACGCAGGGGATTCACTGTTGTACGCAGGGGATTCACTGTTGTACGCAGGGGATTCACTTGTACGCAGGGGATTCACTGTTGTACGCAGGGGATTCACTGTTGTACGCAGGGGATTCACTGTTGTACGCAGGGGATGCACTATTGTACGCAGGGGATTCACTGTTGTACGCAGGGGATGCACTGTTGTACGCAGGGGATTCACTATTGTACGCAGGGGATTCACTGTTGTACGCAGGAGATTCACTGTTGTACGCAGAGGATGCACTGTTGTACGCAGGGGATTCACTGTTGTACGCAGGGGATTCACTGTTGTACGCAGGGGATTCATTGTTGTACGTGGGGGATTCACTGTTGTACACGGGACTCATTGTTGTACGCAGGGGATTCACTGTTGTACGCAGGGGAATCGCTGTTGTACGCAGGGGATTCACTGTTGTACACAGGATTCGCTGTTGTACGCAGGGGATGCGCTGTTATGCGCAGGAGATTCGCTGTTGTACGCAGGGGATTCGCTGTTGTACGCAGGGGATTCACTGTTGTACGCAGGGGATGCGCTGTTGTACGCAGGAGATTCGCTGTTGTACGCAGGGGATTCACTGTTGTACGCAGGGGATTCACTGTTGTACGCAGGGGATTCACTGTTGTACGCAGGGGATTCACTGTTGTACGCAGGGGATGCACTGTTGTACGCAGGGGATGCACTGTTGTACGCAGGGGATGCACTGTTGTGCACAGGGGATTCACTGTTGTACGCAGGAGATTCACTGTTGTACGCAGAGGATGCACTGTTGTACGCAGGAGATTCACTGTTGTACTCGGGATTCACTGTTGTACGCAGGGGATTCACTGTTGTACGCAGGGGATTCACTGTACGCAGGGGATTCACTGTTGTACGCAGAGGATGCACTGTTGTACGCAGGAGATTCACTGTTGTACTCAGGGGATTCACTGTTGTACGCAGGGGATTCACTGTACGCAGGGGATTCACTGTACGCAGGGGATTCACTGTTGTACGTAGGGGATTCACTGTTGTACGCAGGGGATTCACTGTTGTACGCAGGAGATTCACTGTTGTACGCAGAGGATGCACTGTTGTACGCAGGAGATTCACTGTTGTACTCAGGGGATTCACTGTTGTACGCAGGGGATTCACTGTTGTACGCAGGGGATTCACTGTACGCAGGGGATTCACTGTACGCAGGGGATTCACTGTTGTACGTAGGGGATTCACTGTTGTACGCAGGGGATTCACCGTTGTACGCAGGAGATTCACCGTTGTACGCAGAGGATGCACTGTTGTACGCAGGAGTTTCACTGTTGTACGCAGGAGATTCACTGTTGTACGCAGGGGATTCACTGTTGTACGCAGGGGATTCACTGTTGTACGCAGGGGATTCACTGTTGTACGCAGGAGATTCACTGTTGTACGCAGGGGATTCACTGTTGTACGCGGGGATGCACTGTTGTACGCAGGAGATTCACTGTTGTACGCAGGGGATTCACTGTTGTACGCAGGGGATTCACTGTTGTACGCAGGGGGTTCACTATTGTACGCAGGAGATTCACTGTTGTACGCAGGGGATTCACTTGTACGCAGGGGGTTCAGTATTGTACGCAGGAGATTCACTGTTGTACGCAGGGGATTCACTGTTGTACGCAGGAGGTTCACTGTTGTACGCAGGAGATTCACTGTTGTACGCAGAGGATGCACTGTTGTATGCAGGGGATTCACTTGTACGCAGGGGATTCACTTGTACGCAGGGGATGCACTATTGTACGCAGGGGATGCACTATTGTACGCAGGGGATTCACTATTGTACGAGGGGATGCGCTGTTGTACGCAGGAGATTCACTGTTGTATGCAGGGGATTCACTGTTGTATGCAGGGGATTCACTATTGTATGCATGGGGTTCACTATTGTACGCAGGAGATTCACTGTTGTACGCAGGGGATTCACTGTTGTACGCAGGGGGTTCACTATTGTACGCAGGAGATTCACTGGTACGCAGGGGATTCATTGTTGTACGCAGGGGATTCACTGTTGTACGCAGGAGGTTCACTGTTGTACGCAGGAGATTCACTGTTGTACGCAGGAGATTCACTGTTGTACGCAGGGGATTCACTGTTGTACGCAGGGGATTCACTGTTGTACGCAGGGGATTCACTGTTGTACACGGGATTCATTGTTGTACGCAGGGGATTCACTGTTGTACGCAGGGGATTCGCTGTTGTACGCAGGGGATTCACTGTTGTACACAGGATTCGCTGTTGTACGCCGGGGATGCGCTGTTATGCGCAGGAGATTCGCTGTTGTATGCAGGGGATTCGCTGTTGTACACAGGGGATTCACTGTTGTACGCAGGGGATGCGCTGTTGTACGCAGGAGATTCACTTGTACGCAGGGGATTCACTGTTGTACGCAGGGGATTCACTGTTGTACGCAGGGGATTCACTGTTGTACGCAGGGGATTCACTGTTGTACGCAGGGGATTCACTGTTGTACGCAGGGGATTCACTGTTGTACGCAGGGGATTCACTGTTGTACGCAGGGGATTCACTGTTGTACGCAGGGGATTCACTGTTGTACGCAGGGGATTCACTGTTGTACGCAGGGGATTCACTGTTGTACGCAGGGGATTCACTGTTGTACGCAGGGGATTCACTGTTGTACGCAGGGGATTCACTGTTGTACGCAGGGGATTCACTGTTGTACGCAGGAGATTCACTGTTGTACGCAGGAGATTCACTGTTGTACGCAGAGGATGCACTGTTGTACGCAGGGGATTCACTGTTGTACGCAGGGGATTCACTGTTGTACGCAGGGGATGCACTGTTGTACGCAGGGGATTCACTGTTGTACGCAGAGGATGCACTGTTGTACGCAGGAGATTCACTTGTACGCAGGGGATTCACTGTTGTACGCAGGTGATTCACTGTTGTACGCAGGGGATTCACTACTGTACGCAGGGGATTCGCTGTTGTACGCAGGGGATTCGCTGTTGTACGCAGGGGATTCGCTGTTGCACGCAGGGGATTCACTGTACGCAGGGGATGCGCTGTTGTACGCAGGAGATTCACTGTTGTACGCAGGGGATTCACTGTTGTACGCAGGGGATTCACTGTTGTACGCAGGGGATTCACTGTTGTACGCAGGGGATTCACTGTTGTACGCAGGGGATTCAGTGTTGTACGCAGGGAATTCACTGTTGTACGCAGGGGATTCACTGTTGTACGCAGGAGATTCACTGTTGTACGCAGAGGATGCACTGTTGTAAGCAGGGGATTCACTGCTGTACGCAGGGGATTCACTGTTGTACGCAGGGGATGCACTGTTGTACGCAGGAGATTCACTGTTGTACGCAGAGGATGCACTGTTGTACGCAGGAGATTCACTGTTGTACGCAGAGGATGCACTGTTGTACGCAGGAGATTCACTGTTGTACGCAGGGGATTCATTGTTGTACGCAGGGGATTCACTGTTGTAGGCAGGGGATTCACTTGTACGCAGGGGATGCGCTGTTGTACGCAGGAGATTCGCTGTTGTACGCAGGGGATTCGCTGTTGCACGCAGGGGATTCACTGTACGCAGGGGATGCGCTGTTGTACGCAGGAGATTCACTGTTGTACGCAGGGGATTCACTGTTGTACGCAGGGGATTCACTATTGTACGCAGGAGATTCACTGTTGTACGCAGGGGATTCATTGTTGTACGCAGGGAATTCACTGTTGTACGCAGGGGATTCACTGTTGTACGCAGGAGATTCACTGTTGTACGCAGAGGATGCACTGTTGTACGCAGGGGATTTACTGTTGTACGCAGGGGATTCACTGTTGTACGCAGGGGATGCACTGTTGTACGCAGGAGATTCACTGTTGTACGCAGAGGATGCACTGTTGTACGCAGGAGATTCACTGTTGTACGCAGAGGATGCACTGTTGTACGCAGGAGATTCACTGTTGTACGCAGGGGATTCACTGTTGTACGCAGGGGATTCACTGTTGTACGCAGGGGATTCACTGTTGTACGCAGGGGATTCATTGTTGTACGTGGGGGATTCACTGTTGTACACGGGATTCATTGTTGTACGCAGGGGATTCACTGTTGTACGCAGGGGATTCGCTGTTGTACGCAGGGGATGCGCTGTTATGCGCAGGAGATTTGCTGTTGTACGCAGGGGATTTATTGTTGTATGCAGGGGATTCACTGCTGTACGCAGGGGATTCACTGTTGTATGCAGGCGATTCACTGCTGTACGCAGGGAATTCACTGTTGTATGCAGGGGATTCACTGTTGTACGCAGGGGATTCACTGTTGTACGCAGGGGATTCACTGTTGTATGCAGGGGATGCACTGTTGTACGCAGGGGATGCACTGTTGTACGCAGGGGATGCACTGTTGTACACGGGATTCACTATTGTACGCAGGGGATTCACTGTTGTACGCAGGAGATTCACTTGTACGCAGAGGATGCACTGTTGTACGCAGGAGATTCACTGTTGTACGCAGGAGATTCACTGTTGTACGCAGAGGATGCACTGTTGTACGCAGGAGATTCACTGTTGTACGCAGGAGATTCACTTGTACGCAGAGGATGCACTGTTGTACGCAGGGGATGCGCTGTTGTACGCAGGGGATGCGCTGTTGTACGCAGGAGATTCGCTGTTGTACGCAGGGGATTCGCTGTTGCACGCAGGGGATTCACTGTACGCAGGGGATGCGCTGTTGTACGCAGGAGATTCACTGTTGTACGCAGGGGATTCACTGTTGTACGCAGGGGATTCACTGTTGTACGCAGGGGATTCACTGTTGTACGCAGGGGATTCACTGTTGTACGCAGGGGATTCATTGTTGTACGCAGAGGATGCACTGTTGTAAGCAGGGGATTCACTGTTGTACGCAGGGGATTCACTGTTGTACGCAGGGGATGCACTGTTGTACGCAGGAGATTCACTGTTGTACGCAGAGGATGCACTGTTGTACGCAGGAGATTCACTGTTGTACGCAGAGGATGCACTGTTGTACGCAGGAGATTCACTGTTGTACGCAGGGGATTCACTGTTGTACGCAGGGGATTCACTGTTGTACGCAGGGGATTCATTGTTGTACGTGGGGGATTCACTGTTGTACACGGGATTCATTGTTGTACGCAGGGGATTCACTGTTGTAGGCAGGGGATTCACTTGTACGCAGGGGATGCGCTGTTGTACGCAGGAGATTCGCTGTTGTACGCAGGTGATTCGCTGTTGCACGCAGGGGATTCACTGTACGCAGGGGATGCGCTGTTGTACGCAGGAGATTCACTGTTGTACGCAGGGGATTCACTGTTGTACGCAGGGGATTCACTATTGTACGCAGGAGATTCACTGTTGTACGCAGGGGATTCATTGTTGTACGCAGGGAATTCACTGTTGTACGCAGGGGATTCACTGTTGTACGCAGGAGATTCACTGTTGTACGCAGAGGATGCACTGTTGTATGCAGGGGATTCACTGTTGTACGCAGGGGATTCACTGTTGTACGCAGGGGATGCACTGTTGTACGCAGGAGATTCACTGTTGTACGCAGAGGATGCACTGTTGTACGCAGGAGATTCACTGTTGTACGCAGAGGATGCACTGTTGTACGCAGGAGATTCACTGTTGTACGCAGGGGATTCACTGTTGTACGCAGGGGATTCACTGTTGTACGCAGGGGATTCACTGTTGTACGCAGGGGATTCATTGTTGTACGTGGGGGATTCACTGTTGTACGCAGGGGATTCGCTGTTGTACGCAGGGGATGCGCTGTTATGCGCAGGAGATTTGCTGTTGTATGCAGGGGATTCGCTGTTGTACACAGGGGATTCACTGTTGTAGGCAGGGGATTTATTGTTGTATGCAGGGGATTCACTGTTGTATGCAGGGGATTCACTGTTGTACGCAGGGGATTCACTGTTGTACGCAGGGGATGCACTGTTGTACGCAGGGGATGCACTGTTGTACGCAGGGGATGCACTGTTGTACACGGGATTCACTATTGTACGCAGGGGATTCACTGTTGTACGCAGGAGATTCACTTGTACGCAGAGGATGCACTGTTGTACGCAGGAGATTCACTGTTGTACGCAGGAGATTCACTGTTGTACGCCGAGGATGCACTGTTGTACGCAGGAGATTCACTGTTGTACGCAGGAGATTCACTGTTGTACGCAGAGGATGCACTGTTGTACGCAGAGGATGCACTGTTGTACGCAGAGGATGCACTGTTGTACGCAGGGGATTCACTGTTGTACGCAGGGGATGCACTGTTGTACGCAAGGGATGCACTGTTGTACGCAGCGGATGCACTGTTGTACGCAGGAGATTCACTGTTGTACGCAGGGGATTCACTGTACACAGGGGATTCACTGTTGTACGCAGGAGATTCACTGTTGTACGCAGAGGATTCACTTGTACGCAGGGGATGCACTGTTGTACGCAGGGGATGCACTATACGCAGGGGATGCACTGTTGTACGCAGCGGATACACTGTTGTAGACGGTATTTACTATTGTCCGCAGGGGATTCACTGTTGTACGCAGGAGATTCACTGTTGTACGCAGAGGATGCACTGTTGTACGCAGGAGATTCACTGTTGTACGCAGGGGATTCACTGTTGTACGCAGGGGATTCACTTGTACACAGGATTCGCTGTTGTACGCAGGGGATGCGCTGTTATGCGCAGGAGATTCGCTGTTGTAATCAGGGGATTCACTGTTGTAGGCAGGGGATTCACTGTTGTACGCAGGGGATGCGCTGTTGTACGCAGGAGATTCACTGTTGTACGCAGGGGATTCACTGTTGTACGCAGGGGATTCACTGTTGTACGCAGGGGATTCATTGTTGTACGTGGGGGATTCACTGTTGTACACGGGATTCATTGTTGTACGCAGGGGATTCACTGTTGTAGGCAGGGGATTCACTTGTACGCAGGGGATGCGCTGTTGTACGCAGGAGATTCGCTGTTGTACGCAGGTGATTCGCTGTTGCACGCAGGGGATTCACTGTACGCAGGGGATGCGCTGTTGTACGCAGGAGATTCACTGTTGTACGCAGGGGATTCACTGTTGTACGCAGGGGATTCACTATTGTACGCAGGAGATTCACTGTTGTACGCAGGGGATTCATTGTTGTACGCAGGGAATTCACTGTTGTACGCAGGGGATTCACTGTTGTACGCAGGAGATTCACTGTTGTACGCAGAGGATGCACTGTTGTATGCAGGGGATTCACTGTTGTACGCAGGGGATTCACTGTTGTACGCAGGGGATGCACTGTTGTACGCAGGAGATTCACTGTTGTACGCAGAGGATGCACTGTTGTACGCAGGAGATTCACTGTTGTACGCAGAGGATGCACTGTTGTACGCAGGAGATTCACTGTTGTACGCAGGGGATTCACTGTTGTACGCAGGGGATTCACTGTTGTACGTGGGGGATTCACTGTTGTACGCAGGGGATTCGCTGTTGTACGCAGGGGATGCGCTGTTATGCGCAGGAGATTTGCTGTTGTATGCAGGGGATTCGCTGTTGTACACAGGGGATTCACTGTTGTAGGCAGGGGATTTATTGTTGTATGCAGGGGATTCACTGTTGTATGCAGGGGATTCACTGTTGTACGCAGGGGATTCACTGTTGTACGCAGGGGATGCACTGTTGTACGCAGGGGATGCACTGTTGTACGCAGGGGATGCACTGTTGTACACGGGATTCACTATTGTACGCAGGGGATTCACTGTTGTACGCAGGAGATTCACTTGTACGCAGAGGATGCACTGTTGTACGCAGGAGATTCACTGTTGTACGCAGGAGATTCACTGTTGTACGCCGAGGATGCACTGTTGTACGCAGGAGATTCACTGTTGTACGCAGGAGATTCACTGTTGTACGCAGAGGATGCACTGTTGTACGCAGAGGATGCACTGTTGTACGCAGAGGATGCACTGTTGTACGCAGGGGATTCACTGTTGTACGCAGGGGATGCACTGTTGTACGCAAGGGATGCACTGTTGTACGCAGCGGATGCACTGTTGTACGCAGGAGATTCACTGTTGTACGCAGGGGATTCACTGTACACAGGGGATTCACTGTTGTACGCAGGAGATTCACTGTTGTACGCAGAGGATTCACTTGTACGCAGGGGATGCACTGTTGTACGCAGGGGATGCACTATACGCAGGGGATGCACTGTTGTACGCAGCGGATACACTGTTGTAGACGGTATTTACTATTGTCCGCAGGGGATTCACTGTTGTACGCAGGAGATTCACTGTTGTACGCAGAGGATGCACTGTTGTACGCAGGAGATTCACTGTTGTACGCAGGGGATTCACTGTTGTACGCAGGGGATTCACTTGTACACAGGATTCGCTGTTGTACGCAGGGGATGCGCTGTTATGCGCAGGAGATTCGCTGTTGTAATCAGGGGATTCACTGTTGTAGGCAGGGGATTCACTGTTGTACGCAGGGGATGCGCTGTTGTACGCAGGAGATTCACTGTTGTACGCAGGGGATTCACTGTTGTACGCAGGGGATTCACTGTTGTACGCAGGGGATTTATTGTTGTACGCAGGGGATTCACTGTTGTACGCAGGGGATTCACTGTTGTATGCAGGAGATTCACTGTTGTACGCAGGGGATTCACTGTTGTACGCAGGAGGTTCACTGTTGTACGCAGGCGATTCACTGTTGTACGCAGCGGATGCACTGTTGTACGCAGGAGATTCACTGTTTTACGCAGGGGATTCACTGTTGTACGCATGGGATTCACTGTTGTACGCAGGGGATTCACTGTTGCACGCAGGGGATTCACTGTTGTACGCAGGGGATTCACTGTTGTACGCAGGGGATTCACTGTTGTACGCAGGGGATTCACTGTTGCACGCAGGGGATTCACTGTTGTACGCAGTGGATTCAGTGTTGTACGCAGGGGATTCACTGTTGTACGCAGGGAATGCACTGTTGTACGCAGGGGATTCAATATTGTACGCAGGGGATTCACTGTTGTACGCAGGAGATTCACTGTTGTACGCCGGGGATTCACTGTTGTACGCAAGGGGTTCACTGTTGTACGCAGGGGATGCACTGTTGTACGCAGGAGGTTCACTGTTGTACGCAGGGGATTCACTTGTCAGCAGGAGATTCACTGTTGTACGCAGGGGATTCACTGTTGTACGCAGGAGATTCACTGTTGTACGCAGGGGATTCACTGTTGTATGCAGGGGATTCACTTGTACGCAGGGGCTGCACTGTTGTACGCAGGGGACGCACTGTTGTACGCAGGAGATTCACTGTTGTACGCAGGAGATTCACTTGTACGCAGGGGATTCACTGTTGTACGCAGGGGGTGCACTGTTGTATGCAGTGGATTCACTGTTCGCAGGGAATGCACTGTTGTATGCAGGGGATGCACTGTTGTACGCAGGGGATTGACGGCTGTATGCAGGGGATTCACTTGTACGCAGGGGATTCACTGTTGTATGCAGGGGATGCGCTGTTGTACGCAGGAGATTCACTGTTATACGCAGGAGATTCAGTGTTGTACGCAGGGGATGCACTGTTGTGCACGGGATGCGTTGTACGCAGGAGATTCACTGTTGTACGCAGGGGATTCACTGTTGTACGCAGGAGATTCACTTGTACGCAGGAAATTCACTTGTACGCAGGAGATTCACTGTTGTACGCAGAGGATGCACTGTTGTACATAGGGGATTCACTGTTGTATGCACTGGATTCACTATTGTACGCAGGGGATTCACTGTTGTACGCAGGGGATGCATTGTTGTACGCAGTGGATTCACTGTTGTACGCAGGGGATTTATTGTTGTATGCAGGGGTTTCACTGTTGTACGCAGGGGATTCAATATTGTACGCAGGGGATTCACTGTTGTATGCAGGAGATTCACTGTTGTACGCAGAGGATGCACTGTTGTACGCAGGAGATTCACTGTTGTACGCAGGGGATGCACTGTTGTACGCAGCGGATACACTGTTGTAGACAGGGTATTCACTATTGTACGCAGGGGATTCACTGTTGTACGCAGGAGATTCACTGTTGTACGCAGGGGATTCACTGTTGTACGCAGGGGATTCACTGTTGTACGCAGGGGATTCACTGTTCTGCACAGCAGATTCACTGTTGTACGCAGGGGATTCACTGTTGTACGCAGGGGATTCACTGTTGTACGCAGCAGATTCACTGTTGTACGCAGGGGATTCACTGTTGTACGCAGGGGATTCACTGTTGTACGCAGGGGATTCACTGTTGTACGCAGGGGATTCACTGTTGTACGCAGGAGATTCACTTGTACGCAGTGGATTCACTGTTGTACGCAGGAGATTCACTGTTGTACGCAGGGGATTCACTGTTGTACGCAGGGGATTCACTGTTGTATGCAGGGGATTCACTGTTGTACGCAGGGGATTCACTGTTGTACGCAGGGAATGCACTGTTGTATGCAGGGGATGCACTGTTGTACGCATGGGATGGACAGCTGTACGCAGGGGATTCACTGTTGTACGCAGGGGATTCACTGTTGTACGCAGGGGATTCACTGTTGTACGCAGGGGATTCACTGTTGTACGCAGGGGATTCACTGTTGTACGCAGGGGATTCACTGTTGTACGCAGGGGGTGCACTTCCAAGTTGACCCAAAGGTCAACATATGCAATCTGCGTGGTGATTTATGCCAGCAGGATTCTTTCATGTTACCCGAAGTTGGTTGAAGTCAGCTCTCACCACTTGCGAGCTGGGCTGTTAACGTCGAGCTATTACTCTCTTCCTGCAGATATCTTCCAACTAACAGAAGAATTAGATTTGCCCATTCCACAGTCTTTGCATTCACAGTAATGTTTCACTTAAACTGCTCCAAACACCAAACAACTTTGTTTTTGACTTAATTCATTTCAGAGCCAAGGCACAAATATTTAGATACCATTTATCAAGATGTCCCGAGGGTCCATCTGCGGCACGCTGAGAGATGACAGAATAGTGTGAAGCACAACAGGTGTCAGAAGAGTTACAGAAAATTAAGAGACAGACCTGAAAGAAAACAAGGCAGAGACCTGGATGAATAATCCAGTGGACCATGAGTTCAAATCCCACCATGGCAGTCTGAACAGTTTTTAAAAAACCTGGAAATAAAAAGCTGGTATCAGTGAAAGTGACCATGAAGCTGCCAGATTGTCGTAAAGACCCAACTGGTTCACTGATGTCCTTTAGGGAAGGAAACCTGCCATCCTTACCCGGTCTGGGCCTATAGGTGACTCCAGTCCCTATGTGGCAATGTGGTTGACTCTTAACTGCCCTCTGAAGTGACCTAGCAAGACACCCCATTGTATCAAACACTGCCACACTGCAGCGGTTGAAGAACGCGGCTCACCACCACCTTCTCAGGGTAACTAGGGATGGGCAATAAATGCCGACCTTGCCAGCGGCACCCACATCTTGAGAATGAATTGGAAAAAAAGACCTGCCAAATAAAATGGGGGAAAATATACCCCAACATAACAAGAAACAGGGGCAATAATTGCAACCAATACCCTCTACAAGAGGGCAGATCCACACAGCAAGTTGAGAATTTCAATCAAGGGAAACATTGTAAAAAGAGATAATAAAACACAGACTATATCTACATCAGAGCTGCAGGAGAGCAACGGGAAGGCCAACACACCCATGGGACCTTAGCCAGCTTAAGGCAGCAGGAATGTGGGACTCTCTCTGATTGGGCTGTTCCATAAACTCCAGGCTCAGTTGGATGCCTTGTTGTCATTTCAGGACCTGGGAGAAAGTGTTGTTATTTGTACAAGGTAAATACAAAATTCCCATTCTACCCGTGACAGCCAGTTTAGTGGGAATTCCATAACGCGAGCTGCTGTGGCATCAACACGCTGTCTAAGCAGCCAATCACAGCGCAGAATTTATTGTGACTTTTTAAAAATGTTACAGAGAGCAAAACAAAGATTAGGGCTCTCACATGGGGTAAAGGTAAATCTGAAATAAAGATGAACAAATTTTTAAAAAATATAATTTACAGGAGGAAAATTCTACACTGCTAATGGGCCAATTTTTCGCCGGGTGCCATGACCAACTGTTGGATGGGTGGAGAATGCCGGGCTGGGTCTAGCAGGGATTGGTGTCACACTGCTCAGAGGCTGCAGGTCTCTGCTCGATCAATGGTCTTCTGGTACTTAGATAGAAGTGCATTAAGACAGTTTGGTCATTGCCACCTTCAGTAGTAACAGTCCATCACTACAGTAAGGATTTAACATGTGGCACCTTTTGCCTGGATGAGCAACTCACGTAGATTCCTCACCGCATACAGCGGGCGCGCTCGTGCTGACGCGATTTGCCCGCTATACGGGGTGGGCGGTCAAACCAATGCAATGGAATAACTCCCGAAGTCTCCACTTCCCGACTGTCTCCCGTAGTTGTTAACAGTGCGATCAGCTTACTGAAGCTCCTTGCAGAACCGAGTTTGCCTGGTAACAGCGTAGCTTTTAAATCAGGTAAGTACTGAACTATCACAAAATAGCTGGCGAGCTAAATACGTTATAATGGGTGCCCTTCTAATTGATGCCTATGGCGATGGTAAATGGTGAGCGCCATTTGCCCTGTAGAGATGGTGGCTCGTGGTAAGTGAGGACCGTGTAATTGGTGGCGATTGCAACGTATGGAGTAGATTGATAGTCATTTTTACACAGATTTTAAGATAAATCACAATATAAGATTGAGGACCTGAATTTACATCTCGGGTTAGTAGTGTATGAAAGCTCAGCTGTTTAATACAAGTGTTTGCCCAGTTAGTTTAGGCTGGTTGACATCTCCGCTAAAATATCAGAGAGAGTAATTTCAGACAGATGTGTTGAGTGTTCTAACGCCAGAATCCCATGGGGTCTGTGTTGAAGTGTTGTGTTATATGTACAAACCTCGTTGGGTGGATTTTGAGGCCTTCTGAGGAAACTGGGTGAGAGCACCCGGAGAAAAGCGGCACATTCCCACTGTCGCTGCAATCGACCCGTCCGTGTGCATTTCAAATTCAATGATAGAAGATTAGATTAGGGCCAAGAACGGCAATCATATTTTGTCTCTTTGAAAAGTCAGCTAAAAGATCTCTCGTTGTAATTATATAACATGTGAACCGATTGGGCCTCATAGAGAGGGTGAAGGAACTGAGGCCCATAGAGAGAGTGAAGGGACTGAGGCCCATAGAGAGAGGGAAGGGACTGAGGCCCATAGAGGGAGTGAAGGGACTGAGGCCCATAGAGAGAGTGAAGGGACTGAGGCCCATAGAGGGAGTGAAGGGACTGAGGCCCATAGAGAGAGTGAAGGGACTGAGGCCCATAGAGAGAGGGAAGGGACTGAGGCCCATAGAGAGGGTGAAGGAACTGAGGCCCATAGAGAGAGTGAAGGGACTGAGGCCCATAGAGAGAGGGAAGGGACTGAGGCCCATAGAGGGAGTGAAGGGACTGAGGCCCATAGAGAGAGTGAAGGGACTGAGGCCCATAGAGGGAGTGAAGGGACTGAGGCCCATAGAGAGAGTGAAGGGACTGAGGCCCATAGAGAGAGGGAAGGGACTGAGGCCCATAGAGGGAGTGAAGGGACTGAGGCCCATAGAGAGAGTGAAGGGACTGAGGCCCATAGAGAGAGGGAAGGGACTGAGGCCCATAGAGGGAGTGAAGGGACTGAGGCCCATAGAGAGAGTGAAGGGACTGAGGCCCATCGATAAACTGAAGGGACTGAGGCCCATAGAGGGAGTGAAGGGACTGAGGCCCATAGAGAGAGTGAAGGGACTGAGGCCCATCGATAAACTGAAGGGACTGAGGCCCATAGAGAGAGTGAATGGACTGAGGCCCATAGAGAGAGGGAAGGGACTGAGGCCCATAGAGAGAGGGAAGGGACTGAGGCCCATAGAGAGAGTGAAGGGACTGAGGCCCATAGAGGGAGGGAAGGGACTGAGGCCCATAGAGAGAGTGAAGGGACTGAGGCCCATAGAGGGAGTGAAGGGACTGAGGCCCATAGAGAGAGTGAAGGGACTGAGGCCCATAGAGAGAGTGAAGGGACTGAGGCCCATAGAGGGAGTGAAGGGACTGAGGCCCATCGAGAGAGTGAAGGGACTGAGGCCCATAGAGAGAGTGAAGGGACTGAGGCCCATAGAGAGAGTGAAGGGACTGAGGCCCATAGAGAGAGTGAAGGGACTGAGGCCCATCGAGAGACTGAAGGGACTGAGGCCCATCGAGAGAGTGAAAGGACTGAGGCCCATAGAAGGAGTGAAGGGACTGAGGCCCATAGAGAGAGTGAAGGGACTGAGGCCCATCGATAAACTGAAGGGACTGAGGCCCATAGAGGGAGTGAAGGGACTGAGGCCCATAGAGAGAGTGAAAGGACTGAGGCCCATAGAGAGAGTGAAGGGACTGAGGCCCATAGAGAGAGTGAAGGGACTGAGGCCCATACAGGGAGTGAAGGGACTGAGGCCCATCGAGAGAGTGAAGGGACTGAGGCCCATACAGGGAGTGAAGGGACTGAGGCCCATAGAGTGAAAGGACTGAGGCCCATAGAGAGAGTGAAGGGACTGAGGCCCATAGAGAGAGTGAAGGGACTGAGGCCCATACAGGGAGTGAAGGGACTGAGGCCCATCGAGAGAGTGAAGGGACTGAGGCCCATACAGGGAGTGAAGGGACTGAGGCCCATAGAGGGAGTGAAGGGACTGAGGCCCATAGAGAGAGTGAAGGGACTGAGGCCCATAGAGAGAGTGAAGGGACTGAGGCCCATACAGGGAGTGAAGGGACTGAGGCCCATACAGGGAGTGAAGGGACTGAGGCCCATACAGGGAGTGAAGGGACTGAGGCCCATACAGGGAGTGAAGCGACTGAGGCCCATAGAGGGAGTGAAGGGACTGAGGCCCATAGAGGGAGTGAAGGGACTGAGGCCCATACAGGGAGTGAAGGGACTGAGGCCCATAGAGGGAGTGAAGGGACTGAGGCCCATAGAGGGAGTGAAGGGACTGAGGCCCATAGAGGGAGTGAAGGGACTGAGGCCCATAGAGGGAGTGAAGGGACTGAGGCCCATACAGGGAGTGAAGGGACTGAGGCCCATAGAGAGAGTGAAGGGACTGAGGCCCATAGAGAGAGTGAAGGGACTGAGGCCCATAGAGAGAGTGAAGGGACTGAGGCCCATAGAGAGAGTGAAGGGACTGAGGCCCATAGAGAGAGTGAAGGGACTGAGGCCCATAGAGAGAGTGAAGGGACTGAGGCCCATAGAGGGAGTGAAGGGACTGAGGCCCATAGAGAGAGTGAAGGGACTGAGGCCCATAGAGAGAGTGAAGGGACTGAGGCCCATAGAGAGTGAAGGGACTGAGGCCCATAGAGAGTGAAGGGACTGAGGCCCATAGCGAGAATGAAGGGACTGAGGCCCATAGAGAGAGTGAAGGGACTGAGGCCCATAGAGAGAGTGAAGGGACTGAGGCCCATAGAGAGAGTGAAGGGACTGAGGCCCATAGAGAGTGAAGGGACTGAGGCCCATAGAGAGAGTGAAGAGACTGAGGCCCATCGAGAGACTGAAGGGACTGAGGCCCATAGAGAGAGTGAAGGGACTGAGGCCCATAGAGAGTGAAGGGACTGAGGCCAATCAAGCGACTGAAGGGACTGAGGCCCAAACAGAGAGTGAAGGGACTGAGGCCAATAGAGGGAGTGAAGGGACTGAGGCCCATAGAGAGAGTGAAGGGACTGAGGCCCATAGAGGGAGTGAAGGGGCTGAGGCCCATTAAGAGAGTGAAGGGACTGAGGCCAATAGTGAGAGTGAAGGGTCTGAGGCCCATGCCGAGAGTGAAGGCACTGAGCCCCATGCCGGGAGTGAAGGCACTGAGCCCCATGCCGGGAGTGAAGGCACTGAGCCCCATGCCGGGAGTGAAGGCACTGAGCCCCATGCCGGGAGTGAAGGCACTGAGGCCCATGCCGGGAGTGAAGGCACTGAGCCCCATGCCGGGAGTGAAGGCACTGAGCCCCATGCCGGGAGTGAAGGCACTGAGCCCCATGCCGGGAGTGAAGGCACTGAGCCCCATGCCGGGAGTGAGGGCACTGAGCCCCATGCCGGGAGTGAAGGCACTGAGCCCCATGCCGGGAGTGAAGGGAATGCTGACATTAATGGCAGGACCTGATTTGCATGCGAGGCCTCAGTTTCCTGCCCATAGCCAGCCAGATACAGATGCTGGCTGGCTGCAGGCGGGTAGGTCTGCGGCACTAGGCTGCACAGAGGAGGGAGGGAAGGTTCGTGTGGGGGCTGGGCCATTCAGAGGATCGGGTGGGGGCGTGGTGTCGTGCAGGAGATCGGGGCGGGGAGCGAGGCGGGTGGGGGGAAGAGAAGATCATGGCCAGCCACCGGGGGATCTGTGAGGGGTGGAGGGGCTGCAGGGAGAGTAGATTGTGGCTGGCCTTCAGCATCATGTGTGGGCGGGGAAGGGGGAGGGCCTGGAGGTTGATCAGAGCCCTTGTGAGGAGATCTCCGATCGCGGGGGGTGGGCTAGGCAGGGACCTGGATCCTGGAGGTAAGTATAAAGGCTCTCACCTCCTGAATGCAGCAGTCCCCGCATTACTGTTACTGCCAGATTTTACAAATTGTAGAGATGGGGTTAAAAGCAAAATTGAAGTGAAAACAAGGAGGCATCCAGCCTCATTGTAATATTTAAATTGACGTCACGCCTCCTGGCAGCAGGCTGGCTGCGCGCCTCCGATCTGCTTCCTTACCCACCTCCGTTAAAACTGGAAGAGGGCAGGCTGGAGGCGGGGCCAGGTCGGGAATCTGATTTTGAACAATTTAACTACACTCCAAACCCTCTGGTTTTTTTTGGTTAAAATTCCCCCAGATTACCTGGTCATTATCGCATTGCTGTTTGTGGGAGCTTGCTGTGCGCAAATTGGCAGCCGCGTTTCCTTCATTACAACAGTAATTACACTTCAAAAAGTACTTCAATAAAGTTATTTGGGACGTCCAGTAGTCGTG
The DNA here is from genome assembly GCF_052327205.1 of Somniosus microcephalus. Lineage (NCBI taxonomy): Eukaryota > Metazoa > Chordata > Chondrichthyes > Squaliformes > Somniosidae > Somniosus > Somniosus microcephalus. Next base: position 41,220,077 of record NC_141013.1, read on the forward strand.
AAAGGTGGTCTATAAATGCAAGTCTTTCTTTCATATCAGTTACATTGTTTGTTTGTTCATTTTTTATGTTTAATGAATTCATTACATATTCTAAACTTTCAGTCAAACATGCTATGATACTCTCCCCCTTTTGAAGACTATGAAGAGAGACTGGACAGGCTGGGGTTGTTTTCCTTAAAGCAGAGAAGGCTGAGGGGGGACCTGATTGAGGTGTACAAAATTATGAGGGGCATAGATAGGGCAGATAGAAAGGAACTTTTCCCCTTAGTAGAAGGGTCAATAACCAGGGGGCATAGTTTCAAGGTAAGGGGCAGGAGGTTTAGAGGAGATTTGAGGAAAAACTTTTTCACCCAGAGGGTGGTTGGAATCTGCAACTCACTGCCTGAAAGGGTGGTAGAGGCAGGAACCCTCACAACATTCAAGAAGCATTTAGATGAGCACTTGAAACGTCACAGCATACAAGGCTACGGACCAAGTGCTGGAAAATGGGATTAGAATAAACAGGGCTTGATGGCCGGCGTGGACACGATGGGCTGAAGGGCCTCTTTCTGTGCTGTATAACTCTATGACTCTATGACTGGAAGCATAATAGTCCAGAGCCTAAAGGCAATTAACACAGGGTTTGCTGTTCAGTTACCCGAGCTCATTACCAACATCGTACCTTGATCTCAAGGCAAGGATAGACAGTGATTAGAGTTTGGGGAATTGGGATTCACCCACCAGAGTAATCTAAAATATAAGAGTCAGAATAATAAGCTTTAAAAAGATCCAAACACATAAACAGCTTTATAGGAGGAAGAGCTGGGAGTTCTCCTGGTGCCCTGATCAACATTCCTCCCTTAACAAAACCTCCAGAAACAGATTATTTGATCCTTCAACGATAGCAAAATACTGCAGATGCTGGAAATCCAAAATAACAACAGAAAATGCTGGAAATACTCAGCAGGCCAGGCAACATCCGTGGAGAGAGAAATAGAGTCAACCTTTCAGGTCGAAACCCTTCGTCAGGACTGAAAAACACAAGAAATGAAACAGATTAAAAGGCCAGTTTGGGGGTGGGGAGAAGTGAAGTGAAGAGACTTCTTCAAAAGAGAAGTGAAGAGACATTAAGAGGTATTCAAAAGGAGACGAGATGGTGATAGGACTAGTGGAGAGACCTTCGTTCACTGCATGTGGTTAAATTGGCTGCCTTGTGTAACAGTGACTGCACTTCAAAAAGTCATTCATTCTCTATAAAACACTTTGTGATATCCTGAGGACTTGATAAGGTGCTAAATAAGTGTAAAGTGTTTGTTTCTTCTGTGCTAACAAAGTTAACATTTAAGTTTCCAAGTATGCAAGTTTGATATTTACTGCAAATCGGGGGGGGGGGGGGGAGACAGATCGTGAAACAGTGTTTGAAATTATTTTAATAATCTTGTACAAAATTCGCCGCGGTCCTAAATTAATAGCTGCAACAGTTTGATCAGTGAACGCCGCGGATAAATGAGATACGGGGGGGGAATCAGCTGAAAATCCATTCCAGTGAGGTACAGAATGCCTGTGGCAGCGGGGAATTATCTGGAAGTGGTTATCCAGTTGTTAAAGCAACTCCACAGGAAACAGGAACCCGACTCTTACAAGGACACGGAGAATCCACTGCCTCTGCGTGAGGCTGCTATTATGGTGAGCCACATCAGATGAGCATTTTAATGAAAAGGCCACAATGAACTCGAGACATATGGACTGCAAAAGTCATTACCGCTGATTACAGTTATTGGGACAGGGAAATGGCAATCAGCAAGACTGAAATTCTAACGATTTAATATACAACATAACCAGGCTTGATTTCTTCCTTGTTCCTGTAGATAGACCATGTGGTTTACTAAAGAGGCTTACAAGCCACTACTTGTTCACAGAACATTTTAGATCTCACACAAAGTCACCGTACATGAATATGGTAATGTAATCTATTTAAAATGGCACGTGCTTGTCCTTAATTTGTATGAAACATGAACCATCTGACAGAACATCTCTGCAAATCAAAAATAATTTTTGAGCTTACTTATGAAAACATAGAAATCTCACTGTGGAGCTAAAGATTCGGCCACTTAGGAGTTTCTGGGTTTAATATCGAAAGAAAGATTTTCATTACTATAGCGACTTTCACGACCTCAGGACGTGCCAACGTCCTTTACAACCAATTAAATACTTCTGAAGTGTAGTCACTGTTGTAATGTTGGAAACGTGGCAGCCAATTCTGCACAGCAAGCTCCCACAAATAGCAATGACCAGATACTCTGTTTTTAGTGAAGTTGATTGAGGGATAAATATTGACCAGGACACCGGGGAGAACACCCCTGCTCTTCTTCGAAATAGTGCCATGGGACCTTTTACATCCACCTGAGAGAGCAGACGGGGTCTCAGTTTAACGTCTCATCCGAAAGTACAGGTATAGTAACTCCTGAATTTGCTGAATACCATGAACTAGGTTAATTTATTCATTGCAATGGCCAGCCATTTCTCCCTGTACCTTTGCTCCAATGATATTGCTACACTTGCTCGTTATTAGTGGAGTCGTCATCTCTCCTGTCAACTTACATCATTAAAAAAAGGAACTTACATTTATATAGCGCCTTTTGCGACATCCCAGCATGCTTTCGAGCCAATGAATGACTTCAGAAGTCTTGACACTGCTGTAATGTAGGAAATGAGGCAGCAATTTGAGCACAGCAAGGTCCCACAAACAGCACTTAGATAAATGACAAGATTTGTTTTGGTAGTGTTATTTCAGAGAATAACGTTAGTCAGTATACAGGAAAATTCCGTCACTCTTATTCAAATATCATGGGATCTTTTACGTCCACCCGAGAGGGCAGTTTAACATCTCATTTGAAAGATAGCACCTCCGACAGTGCTGCACTGAAGTGTCAGCTTAAATGATGTGCTCAAGGCTGTGAAATGGGGTCTGGAACCCACAGCCTTCTGACTTAGAGGTGAGGGGGCTACCATTGAGCCTCTCTCTTAGGCAGTCCCTCGGAACCGAGGATGAATTGCTTCCACATTAAAAATGAGTTCTCAGGTGACTGATGAGTCCAATGCGGAACCTACAGTCTCTGTCACAGGTGGGGCAGACGGTGGTTGAAGGGGCAGGTGGGTGGAGTGCTTGGGTTGACGTGCGCTCCTTGCACTGCCTGCATTTGGCTTCCGCTTGCTCCCGGCGAAGAGACTCGAGGTGTTCGGCGCCTTCCCGGATGTTTCTCCTCCAGTTTGTGCGGTCTTGGGCCAGGGATTCCCAGGTGTCGGTGGGGATGTTACACTTTTTTAAGGAGGCTTTGAGGGTGTCCTTGAAGTGTTTCCTCTGCCCACCTGGGGCTCTCTTGCCGTGCCGGAGCTCCGAGTAGAGCGCTTGTTTTGGGAGTTTCGTATCGGGCATGCGGACGATGTGACCCGTCCATCGGAGCTGATCGAGCGAGGTCAAAGCTTCGATGCTGGGGATGTTGGCCTGAGCAAGAACACCGACGTTGGTGCACCTATCCTGCCAATGGATTTGCAGGATCTTGCGGAGGCAGCGTTGGTGGTACCTCTCCAGTATTTTGAGGTGCCTGCTGTACATGGTCCATATCTCTGAGGCATACAGCAGGGCGGGCATCACTGCTGCTGCTCTGTAGACCATGAGCTTAGTGCCGGGTTTGAAGTCCTGGTCTTCAAACACTCTCTTCCTCAGGCGACCACAGCTACGATGACCAATTTACTTCAACAGAAACAGGAGTGGGGGTGGGGGTGGGGGAGAACGGCTGGGATGATAGAATGCAGATGTTTAATTTGTTAGTTCCGGCACAGTTTGTATAGACATAGCACCGAAGTCTTTGTATATCTAACTTACAAACCAAGTTGTGACCCTGTGTGTGTCTGTATTAGACTACTAAACAGCCATTATCACATGCAATTAGATCAGTGCACATTACAGTCAATGAAGTACTTTGGAAGTGGAGTCACTGTTGTAAAGAGCTTTGAGATGTCCGGTGGTCGTGAAAGGTGCTATATAAATGCAAGTCTTTCTTTCAAACACACTACCTTCAGTCACCAAAACCATTTGCAAATGACGCCGAAATGTGGATGACGGGTTTAAATCCACTGTAGTGTTAAGTAATTAAATACTACCTCTTCATTCACAAATTAAAGTTTAATAACAGCCTCCAACATCACTGAAAGTGAGACTGTACACGGTAAAGGATGCGCTCACTAAACAGATGTGGAACTGCACAGGGGATATTAGTCAGCAGCAGGAAGCATCAGGGAACAGGCACGTTTATTGAAAAGCAAAATACTGCGGATGCTGGAAATCTGAAATAAAAACAGAAAATAACGTTAGGCAGGTCAGGCAGCATCTGTGGAGAGAGAAACAGAGTTAGCGTTTCAGGTCGATGACCTGATGGGGTGGGCGGCAGGAGAGATTAAATGACAAAAGGGATGATGGTGCAAGGTGAAAGGGGAAGGAAATGGGACAAGTAAAGAAACAAAAGATGGATCTAGAGGAAGTGTAAATGGCAACAGCAGATTCATTACCAACACCTGCTGTCCGAAAAAAAATGGGGGCAGCGGTTATGGTCTGAAATTGTTGAACTCAATGTTGAGTCTGGAAGGCAGTAAAGTGCTTAATCGAAAGGTGAGGTGCTGTTCCTCGAGCTTCCGTTGAGCTTCATTGGAACAGTGTAGGAGGCCGAGAGCGGAGAGATCAGAGTGGGAGTGGGACAGAGAATTAATATGACAGGTGACCGGAAGCTCGGGGTCACCCTTGTGGACTGAACGGAGGTGTTCCACAAAACGATCTCCCAATCTGCATTTGGTTGCCCCAATGTAGAGGAGACCGCGTCATGAGCAGCGAACAGAGTATACTAAACTGAAAGAAGTACAAGTAAATCGCTGTTTCACCTGGAAGGGGTGTTTGGGGCCCTGGACAGTGGGAAGGGGGGAGGTAAAAGGGCAGGAGTTGCATCTCCCGTGCTTGCACGAGAAGGTGCCATGGGAAGGGGAAGGGGTGTTGCCTTGCACCATCATCCCTTTTGTCATTTAATCTCTCCACCCTATCACAGACCTTCCCTTTTGTTCTTTCCTCCCCTCCCTCCCCCCGGCCCCTACACCTGCTTAAATTCTGTTACATCTCTGACTTTTTCCAGTTCTGATGAAAGGTCATCGACCTGAAACGTTAACTCTGTTTCTCTTTCCCCAGATGCTGCCTGAACTGCTGAGTGTTTACAGTACAGTTGTTGAAAATGGTTTTGTTGGAAATTTACAGGCAACAGGAACATGTATTATTTCAAAAATAACAACAGAAAATGCTGGAAAAACTCAGCAGGCCAGGCAACATCCGTGGAGAGAAATAGAGTCAATGTTTCGGGTGAACCCTTTGTCAAGACTAAAGAAGCAAAGGAAATGAAATAGATTAAGAGGCCAGGCTGGGAGAGAACAAAAGAGTCATAGAGTCATAGAGTTTTACAGCACAGAAAGAGGCCCTTCGGCCCATCGTGTCTGCGCCGCCCATCCATCCCTGTCCAGTCTACTCCCATTTTCCAGCATTTGGTCCGTAGCCTTGTATGCTATGGCATTTCAAGTGCTCATCCAAATGCTTCTTGAATGTTGTGAGGGTTCCTGCCTCTACCACCCTTTCAGGCATTGAGTTCCACATTCCAACCACCCTCTGGGTGAAAAAGTTCCTCCTCAAATCCCCTCTAAATCTCCTGCCCCTTACCCTGAATCTATGCCCCCTTGTTATTGACCCCCCTACTAAGGGGAAAAGTTCCTCTTTATCTACCCTATCTATGCCCCTCATCATTTTGTACACCTCAATCAGGTCCCCCCTCAGCCTTCTTTGCTCCAAGGAAAACAACCCCAGCCTGTCCAGCCTCTCTTCATAGCTGAGGCGCTCCATCCCAGGTAACATCCTGGTGAATCTTCTCTGCACCCTCTCCAAAGCAATCACATCCTTCCTATAGTGAGGCGACCAGAACTGCACACAGTACTCCAGCTGTGGCCTCACCAGCGTTTTGTACAGCTCCATCATAACCTCCCTGCTCTTATATTCTATGCCTCGGCTAATGAAGGCAAGTATCCCATATGCCTTTTTAACCACCTTATCTACCTGTTCCGCTGCCTTCAGGGATCTATGTACATGTACACTAAGGTCCCTCTGACCCTCTGTACTTCCTAGGGTCCTACCACTCATTGTGTATTCCCTTGCCTTATTTGTCCGTCCAAAATGCATCACCTCGCACTTTTCAGGGTTAAATTCCATTTGCCACTTTTCCGCCCATCTGACCAACCCGTTTATATCGTATAAAGAGAAGTGAGGAAACATTGGCCTAGAAATTCAGTTGGTTGCGCCAGCCGTTAGCGCCTTAAGAGAAGTGAATTTCGGGCGCTATGCGTGTAGCGTCCGGGCGCAGCGCGATCTGCGCCTCGCCCCAAATTAAGTAGACATTTAGCGCCGGCGCAAAGTCTTAGCGCGCGCTCACCTGCGCGCGCAGAAAATGACGTCATATCCTCGTGCAACGCCCTTTGCGCGCCCCGATCCAGAACTTCAGTGGGACCGCCCCATTGTGCGGCCGGCGGCCCGCACGCTTGTTTAGTGGAACGCAACAGAGCCGACGCAGGCCCCGGGGAGCATAAATTAAAGGGCACTTACCCTGCACTATAAAGGGCAGCCATTTTGCAGCAAACACTCTTGTGCAACGGATTTCTGGAGAGAGACCAAGGAAGACAGCTTTCTGGTTTGGGCCAACACTAGCTCAGGTATTTTTGGCTTCAGGCCAGAGCGTTGCAAGTGGCCTCTTGGATATTTGACTGTTTGGCAGCATATTATGGGGGCTGCATGGGGTGCCAACGCTGAGTTTCAGCATCATGTCCGTAGGGCTCGCAGACGCGGTGTGAGAGGGGCAGCCCTGGCTAGACGCAGAGGGGGCAACAGGCGTCGGCAACATAGGCCTTACCCAGTCAGGGCATACCGCCAGCAGCGCTCCTACCTCAACATGAGTGGCGCGCGATGTGTAAAAAGGCTGAGATTCTGAAAGGAGGTGGTTGGAGAGATCTGCCATCTGCTTCGCAGAGATCTGCGTCCAAAGCTCAGGAGCAGGACGTCTCTGTCGGTGGAGGCGAAGGTGACAGTGGCCTTGAACTTCTATGCCACCGGCTCCTTCCAATCCGCTGCTGGGGACATTGCTAACATATCCCAGTTCGCCGTGCATTGCTGCATCCGCCAGGTGACCGATGCTCTTTTCAGAAGGAGACGCCAATTCATCTCCTTCCCCATGGCCCTGGAGAGGCAGCATCAGCGTGCACTGGGATTTGCAAGATTCGCGGCCTTCCCCTTGGTGCAGGGCGCCATTGACTGTACGCATGTGGCTTTGCGGGCACCTGTGGAGCATGCCGAGGATTACCGCAACCGGAAGGGCTACCATTCCCTCAATGTGCAGCTGGTGTGTGACCACAAGCAGCGCATCCTAGCTGTCAATGCCCGCTTTCCAGGCAGCAGCCACGATGCCTTTATCCTGCAGCAGACAACTGTGCGTGACATGTTCGAGGCACAGCCTCCCCCAAGAGGATGGCTTCTCGGGGACAAAGGCTATCCTTTGTGTACCTGGCTCATGACCCCGCTCCGCGCGCCCAGGACCCCTGCTGAAGAGGCATACAACGAGAGTCATCAAGCGAGCAGGAACATAATCGAGCAAGCAATTGGCGTCCTCAAGCAGCGGTTCCGCTGCCTGGATCGTTCCGGCGGATCTCTGCAGTATTCCCCGGACCGAGTGTCCCAATTCGTCGTTGTATGCTGCATAACCTGGCTCTCCGCAGGACTCAGGCACTGCCACCTTGATGCGCTATCAATTACTCATAAAAGACTGAGAGTTAGAAGAGTAACTAAAGGCTTTTATTAACAACAGAATGGAGGTCTGCCTCGCGTGGTCGACCGGTCCATGATACTAAGGGCTGGGGAGCAGTCACCTTTATACTAGGACCTGTGGGAGGAGTCAGCCGAGGCATGTCCAGGCATGTACACAGTGGAATACAAACAGGACAAACAGGAATACAAACAGTGGTTTACCACACACCTCACGTTGGACCACCACCTCAGGAGGAGAAGCAGGAGGAGCGTGAGGAGCAGGAGCAGGAGGAGGAGGAGTACCATCCCAGGAGGGAGCGAGAAGGTCCAAGGGCCGTCCGTCGGCGGCTTATTGAACGTCACTTCTAAGCCCCCTGTCAGGGAATGCCTTGTGGCCATGAAGGAACATGAACGCAGCCGCTCTGCAAGCCCTCAGCTGGCGAAGGCAACAAACACTTACAGCAACAAACATGGACACTCTCTGAATAAAGAGAAATCCTTATTTTAGACCAATGAAACCCCTTCCCACATGAAACCCAGAAACATTCAACGGCCCCAAAAAACAGTACATCAAATGACTCACTCCCACAACCTGGGGAGGAATAACTGAACATTTGGACAAAAATGGCCTTCATCCTCGGCCTTAACCCAAAAAACATCCCCAGAAACAAAACAACCATCCCCAAAAGAAACATAGGCATCGCCATATAAAATAACACTTGGCCACACCGTCTACTTATTGGACTGCGAGGGCGAGACCTTGTCGAGCCTTTTGGGGCCCCTGCCCGGCCTGCTGCTCCTCCGCAAGCTCTGCCCAGTGGCTGCTGCGAGGCTGGGGGAAGGCTTCTGAGGGTCAGATGTCCTTCCGGCAGATGCCCTTGGGGGGCGGCCTAGACGGGGTTTGGCCCTCGAGGGGCCGGCTGGTGATTGGCGCAGCTGTGCCTGGCCAACATCATTCGCAGCCACTTGCCGTTGAGGCGCCACTGGGGGAGTGGCGGTGACGGCTGGAGGAATGTGTGCAATCTGGCGGATGGTAGGCGCTGGCTGGTGATGTGGCACTCTGGCACTCGCTCGGGCCCGCACTGCAGCATGCGCACCAATCTGCCGAAGGGCAGCCCGCTGTGCTGCTGCAGCGCGGCGGGTGTCCAGGCGATGCCTGGCTGACGCAGCGCGTGTGGCAGCAGTGAGTGCCCCTGTTGCCCTGGTCTGCGACCACAACAGAGCAGCCACTGTCTGGACGGCATCACTGATCAGCCGGCCACTCGCGGCATGTGAGGCCCCGAACTCACGCACACTACTAGCCAGGGACTCGATCGCCTCAGGCATCCGTGCCACTACCCCCATCAGCTCGGTGTGCCGGCGATCCGAATCCTGGGCCATTTGATCGAGGTGGCGCGCCTCCTCTGAGTTGAACGTGGCCGGACTGGAGTCCGGACTCGCCCGCTGGGGAGCAGGGGGCAGAGCTGCCCGACCCTTGCCACGTTGCCGGCGGCGACTGGGCCCAGCAACTGCACTCCCCTCCGATCCTTCCCCCCTCTGGGGGGAAGGCCGCGGACCAACCGCAGTCCTCCTGGGTTGCTGGACACCACTGGTCCCAGCAGCTCCACTCCCCTCCGACACTTCCTCCAGGCTCTCCTCCAGGGAAGACGTGTCCACTACTTCGGCATCTGCAGCCGGACCTGAGTGCTGCCCTGATGGTCCGCCTTCCTGTTCCTCCTCCTCGGAGGGGTTGTCACTGGCAGCTTCAGGGAGCTCCTCGTCACCAGCTGAAAGCAGGAAGGCACAAGAGTAGCTTTAGAGTGAGGAGAGGGCGTCAGCGAGGGAGGCATGACTGGTGGCATTCAGCGCATTGGTCGGACAGTGGCAAAGGAGGTAGATCGGATGCGCAAGTGCGACGAGAGAGGTCCAAAAGGTGATGTCCATACCATTGCAGCCCAGAAGAGGGTCGGCATCTCCACAGGCGACGGGCCCAATCACCCGGGCTCCCATGAGGTGACTCACGCGCTCCTCCAGGGGAGTGAGCTCCTGGATCTGGGGGCGGCCTCCTCCGGTCTCCTCCTGGTGCCTTCGGTTGTTGGCAAGTTTTGCCTGCAAGAGAAAGGACGGCCTGTAAGTACGGTGTGTAGCCCTGATGTGGTGTGCACTGCCTCCCATGGTGGAATAGCTTGGCCAGTGTGTAGCCCTGATGTGGTGTGCGCTGCCTCCCATGGTGGAATAGCTTGGCCAGTGTGTAGCCCTGATGTGGTGTGCGCTGCCTCCCATGGTGGAATAGCTTGGCCAGTGTGTAGCCCGGATGTGGTGTGCACTGCCTCCCATGGTGGAATAGCTTGGCCAGTGTGTAGCCCTGATGTGGTGTGCACTGCCTCCCATGGTGTAAAGTGCAGAATGTGCAATTGATGTTCATGACTGTCCCATAGCTGCTGGCTGAGGGCTGGCCATTAGGGCTTTCAGGTCCCTTTGCCCATCATGTCAGGTGTACATGCAAGGATGAGGAGGAGACTGGAAAGGGTACTCACCCTGACAATCCTGGTCAGGTCATTAAACTTCTTCCGGCATTGGACATTGTCCCTGGGGGCATCGCCGGTGGCCGACACCCAGCGGGCGACCTCCCTCCAGGCTTTCCTATAGACGCTGGTGGGAGGCTTCCTGCCAGTGTCCGGGAACAAGATGTGCTGTCTCTTCTCCAAGGCCGTCACCATCACCTTCAAGTCATGGGCTGAGAAGCGCAGGGCATGCTCACGGGCCTTCTGTACCGTTGCCATGGCTCCTTCTGATCACCAGCAGTGTTCAGGCCTAGCTGGAAGGCTGCAGTGTGCAGGCCGTTGCAGCAGAGCAAGTCAACCCTTCCCCCTTTAAGAGCTGGCCGGCGCCACGGTGTCTGCTGTCAATCAAGAAATGACCGCACCTGCGCTGCGCCCGGCCTCGGCGCTATCCCTCAGCACCGCCGGCTTAGCGCCTAAAGATAGGCGTGCATCGCCAGTTTTAGCGCTCAAGCAACCTCTTAGGGCGAAGCTACTGAATATCGGCGAAGTGCCATCGACTTTGCGCCGGGCGCAAACTTTAGCGCCCGCCCGACTTTACCGCCCCAAAACTGGCTATACTGAATTTCTAGGCCATTAAGAGGTATTCAAAACGAGACGAGATGGTGATAGGACTAGTGGAGACAAAAGACGGCTCTAGATTAGGTGTGAAATGCGCTGGTAGAATGGGAGACAGCTGCCATGTGGGAGAGAGAAAAAAAGGGGGAAGGGCACAAAACAAAGGGGTGGATAAAAAATATACAAAAATATAATAGGGGCCGAGGTTATGATCTGAAATTGTTGAACTCGATATTGAGCCCGGAAGGCTGTAAAGTGCCTAATCGGAAGATGAGCTGCTGTTCCTCGAGCTTACGGTGAGCTTCCGTGGAACAATGCAAGAGGCCGAGGATGGTGAGGTCCGAGTGGGAATGGCGCGGTGAATTGAAATGACAGGCGACCGGAAGCTCAGGGTCACCCTTACGGACTGAACAGAGGTGTTCCGCAAAGCGGTCACCCAATCTGCGTTTGGTCTCCCCAGTGTAGAGGAGACCACATCGTGAGCAGCGAATACAGTATACTAGATTGCAAGAAGTACAAGTAAATCGCTGTTTCACCTGGAAGGGGTGTTTGGGGCCCTGGACAGTGGGAAGGGGGGAGGTATAATGGCAGGTGTTACATCTCCTGCGCTTGCATGGGAAGGTGCCAGGCGAAGGGGAAGGGGTGCTGGGGATGATAGAGGAGTGGACTAGGGTGTCTCGGAGGGAGCGGTCCCTACGGAATGCTGAAAGGGGAGGGGAGGGGAAGATGCGTTTGGTGGTGGGATCACTTTGGAGGTGGCGGAAATGGTGGAGGATGAGCCATTGAATGTGAAGGCTGGTGGGGTGAAAGGTGAGGACAAGGGGAACCCTATCGTGGTTCAATGTACCCATTCCAGATCTCCGTTCTTATACAGTACACCAGCCCAGATTGGTACTTGGGTAAGTTACTTCTAAAAACTAAACAATCGAAGTGTGTGTTTTTACTGGAATACATTTCACACTGACTAAAGGATCTCAGTGACCTAAGAAGGATGAAGATACTTACAGAAGATGCTGTGGCTAGTACCACACTGCAAGGGGAAGCAATGAGGCAGCTTCTGAGTGTAAAATGCACCAAGACTCAGGAGGGGAGTCATTCCTAACAATGTATGAAATCAGAAAAATTGCTCAGAACAACAGCAATGCTGGGTGTAAGTGCTGACTTAATGTCCTGTTTACCAAACCGTGAAGTTTGATTAGATTGGCCACATGTAGCACACACTTAGAAGTAAAACTTGGAAAAACTGACAAACAGCTTACAAAAAAGCTGACAGCTCTAAAAACAGCTGACAACGGAATAAAGGCCCTGGTCATGGTCACTGCTTTAAGGCCACTGGATAAGTTCAATCCCTTTTCATTACATTGGCTTTCAGGATTTCTATTAGTATTTTGGGGGAGACATAGTTTCAAATTTAGCTTGCCTTTCTGTGAAAGCTTAAAACTAATGGCCTCGTGCATGACATACAAAAAGATGTAATTGCAATGTGAGTGCAGTGGGATGCGAGCTTGCCACGACCGCACCCAATATTCGATCAGCTGTGTTATGGGGAAAACTAAAGTGTACAACAGTGGAATTGTTGCACCTCGAATCTTGAATCTTTTGAAGGGGAAAGTGAGTTCCGGTGGGGCAGGTTCTGATTTGTTGGTATATTTTGGGGTGTAATGTGATTCAGCATTTGTAGCCAAAAGTAATTTATTCAAGTGGTTTTGTTTGTATAGTTTAAGTAAGACTATTACTTAATTAATTACATAGAATTTACAGCGCAGGAACAGGCCATTCGGCCCGACAGGTCCACACAAGCCTCCTCCCGCCCCTCTTCATCTCACTCTATCAGCATATCCTTCCATTCCTTTCTCCCTCGTGTACTTATCTAGCTTCCCTTTATTATTTGACCCTGAAATGAGCTTCCGACCACATATCCGCAGCATAGCAAAGACCGCCTATTTCCACCTCTGTAACATCGCCCATCTCTGCCCTTGCCTCAGATCATCTGCTGCTGAAACCCTTGTCCATGCCTTTGTTACCTCTAGACTTGACTATTCCAACGCACTCCTGGCCGGCCTCCCACATTCTACCCTACGTAAACTTGGTCATCCGAAACTCTGCTGCCCATGTCCTAACTCGCACCAATTCTCGTTCACCCACCACCCCTGTGCTCGCTGACCTACATTGGCTCCCGGTTAAGCAGCGCCTCGATTTCAAAATTCTCATCCTTTATTTCAAATCCCTCCATGGCCTCGCCCTTCCCTATTTTTGTAATCTCCTTCAGCCCCACAACCCCCCCCCAAGATATCTGCACTCCCTCTAATTCTGCCCTCTTGAGCATCCCTGATTATAATCGCTCCACCATTGGTGGCCGTGCCTTCTGTTGCCTCGGCCCCTAAGCTTTGGAATTCCCTCCCTAAACCCTTCCGCCTCGCTACCTCTCTTTCCTCCTTTAAGACACTCCTTAAAACCCTCCTCTTTGACCAAGCTTTTGGTCACCTGCCCTAATTTATCCTTATGTGGCTCGGTGTCAATTTTTTTTGTCTTAAAATACTCCTGTGCAGCGCCTTGTGATGTTTTACTATGTTAAAGGCGCTATATAAATACAAGTTGTTGTTGTTGTTGTTCCCCTTAAATGCATTTACACATTTCACATTTTCATCATTCTTTGGGTACAAAAGTGTCTCCTGAATTCCCTGTTGGATTTATTAGTTACTATCTTATATTTATGGCCCCTAGTTTTGGACTCCAGTACAGTTACGAGTCACAATTGACTCTTGGGCCTAAAATTTTCATGTGGTGAGTTGCGCCATTTGTACGCCAATGGAGAAAGATTTTGCACCCGCTGATGGTCTGGAGAGGTTCTTGGGTCAGCTCATTGGCATAGCCATTGAAAGAGTAATTGGCGTAAATGCCATGTAAAACTGGTGTAATCTGCTGGACTGCATGGAAGTTAGAGTGCAGCCTTTAAATAGGCAGTCCTGGCTGAACACTTCAGCAGCAGGAGATTGGGGGACGAGCAGCTGAGGAAGGAGCAGATCTTTGCTCACTCACTTAACTCTCAGATAACTTCATCACACATCTTGTCAATCTTTTTCTGGGGAGTTCTCCCCGCTGTCCTGGCCAATATTTATCCCTCAATCAACACCTAAAAACAGGTTATCAGGTCATTATCACATTGCTGTTTGTGGGACCTTGCTGTGCACAAATTGGCTGCCGCGTTTCCTACGTTAACACGATGACTACACTTCAAAAATACTTCATTGGCTGTGCAACACTTTGGGATGTCCTGAGGTTGTGAACGGTGCTTTAGAAATGCAAGTTCTTTCTTTTTCTGACATTTTTCAGGAATGTTCACCACAGGAGCAGCTGGCATATGCAGTCAAGCAAGACACCCAGGCAGAGAAGAAGATGCCACAGAGTCTGACCTTTGAGACAACTTTGAGAATTCCTGACCCTCTGTGAGGAGATTGACATCAGGAGACACAGACTGCTGGGTGTCCATGACTGGAAATCTGACAGAAATGTCACGTGTCATTGGATGGAGGTGACACTGGCCCCCAGGAGTGCTGACCAGCGACACCAGAAGTTTAATGACCTCACCAGGACAAGCAAAGTAACAGCCTGGCCATTCTCCCTTTTCTTCCTTGGCAGACCTCCAGCCAACGCCTCTCCGCCTCTGTTTCCTCTATTAAGACACTCCTTAAAACCTACCCATTTTTCCTAATATCTCCTTATGTGGCTCAGTGTCAAATTTTGTTTGCTAATCGCTCCTGTGAAGCACCTTGGATCGTTTTACTACATTAAAGGCACTGTATAAATGCAATTTGTTGTTAATTAATTGGATCCATTCCCCCCCCCCCCGCCACCATTTTCATCTGAATACCATCCTGTTTATGCCTAAAAACTTTGGGAGGGGTAGCAAGACGAAAATCAACCCCCGAGGCTGGTGTACGATGAAAAGGACCTAAAAGCAGGAGTGGATTTGGGGTGGATGAGCAGTTTTACAGTGGAAAAATCGGTGGGACCAGTTCCTGCCCCATTTTGCTGCCATGAAAGGTTACTTGCCCCGAATATGCACCAGAAATAGGCCAACAGTGAGGAAATTCACCCCCTTGATTTTTACACCATAATCAGTGAGTACTGTGTACAATTTTGGTCTCCTTACCTAAGGAAGGATATACAGTACTTGCCATAGTGGGAGTGCAACGAAGGTTCACGAGATTGATTCCTGGGATGGCGGGACTGTCGTATGAGAAGAGATTACGTAAACTAGGCCTGTATTCTCTTGAATTCAGAAGAATGAGAGGGGACCTCATTGAAGCATACAAAATTATTACAGGGCTTGATAGGGTGGATGCTGGGAGAATGTTTCCCTTGGCTGGGGAGTCTAGAACCAGGGGCCACAGCCTCAGGATAAAGGGTAGGCCATTCAGGACTGAGATAAGAAGAAATTTCTTCACACAGAGGGTGGTGAATCTTTGGAATTCTCTACCCCAGAGGGCTGTGAAGGCTCAGTCATTGGGTATATTCAAGACAGAAGTTGATAGATTTCTGACTAGTAAGGGCATCAAGGGATATGGCGATAGGGCCGGTGAATGGAGTTGAGGCAGAAGATCAGCCATGATCTCATTGAATGGTGGAGCAGGCTCGAAGGGCCGAATGGCCTACTCCTGTTCCTATTTCTTATGTTCTTATAACAGCAGGCGGATGTGTATGCAGGGGCCACAGCTGAATGAATGAAATAATAACGTGAATAGTGATGGCCTGTGGGCTTACTTACTGCAGTAATCATTGAAAGAGGCATAAATAATAGAACCTGTTTAATGCAAAAAGCATGGATGCAAAAAACGAAACAGTTTGCATTTCAATAATGCTCCAGTGCAGGATGAGGTCTCGTTGCATTTTAAATTAAGGAGGAAGAACACAACGATTAGTCAATAAATGATGACACGGAAACACCAAGTGACCCGTTAAATATTTAAGTTGTCACTCTGCCATATCCAACCCGCACTGTCCCTGTCACAAAGGCACTTAACCCCCTCCACACCCAGCTCACAGAGACGCTGAACCCCTCCCCCCTATATTTCTTGGTTATCCACTCCCCCCCCACTCTAATCCTTCACTGCCATCCACCTCCCTCTCCCATCAATTTCTCCTCCTTCCTTTGCCAGCCATTCTGCTCCCTCCCTTCCATCCCCCCTCCTCACGCCGTGCATTCTGCCCCCTATCTCCCCGCTTGTCATGCATTTTGTCTCTTCCCCTGGCCATTCTCCTCCCTCCCTTTGGTACCTGTTTCCGCATGCCCACTCCTTGCCAAGTCCAGTGGATTACGCATCAGGGGGACCCTGCTCCTTCCTCTCCACGTGCTTCCAGCGCTATTGGCCCCAGTTGCTGCCTCAGGACAATAGCGGGAGGCTCGCAAATTCTCGCGAGAGTTCTCACCTCCAGTACACAGAGGCAGCGGTCAGGGTCAGTCGCAGGGGAAGTGTGTGATGAAGAGGAGCGGTACCGTTCCTGTGAATTGGCCACTGGACTCGGGAGAAGTGGGATGGGGGGGGGGGGTGGGTGGAGATGGAAGGGAGGGAGCAGAATAGCTGAAAAGGGCCTGAAACTAAGTTTTGAGCAGAGCAGAGGAAGTGGGGTGGAATAATGGGGGACCCAACATTAATTTGAGTCAGCAAACATTAATTCCACCTCCTGCCCCCCCCACCCCAACCCCAAAACAGAGGGTCAGCATAAAACATGGACAACTAGCATTAATGAAAAGGTTTACTTATTGAACGGTTTATTGAACCACTCGTGTTAAATTTAGATTAGAAAATATGAGATGGTGTCAAAAAAAATTGGGAACATAAGAAATAGAAGCAGGATTAGGTCATTTGGCCATTTGAGCCTGCTCTGCCGTTCAATAAGATCATGGCTGATCTTCGACCTCAACTCCACTTTCCCGCCTGATCCCCATATCCCTTGATTCCCTTAATATCCAAAAATCTATCGATCTCTGTCTTGAATATACTCAACGACTGAGCCTCCACAGCCCTCTGGGGTAGAGAATTCCAAAACTCACCATCCTCTGAGTGAAGACATTTCTCCTCATTTCAGTCCTAATTGGCCGACTCCTTATTCTGAGACTGACTCCTGGTTCGAGACTCCCCAGCCAGGGGAAACATCCTCCCTGCATCTACCCTGTCAAGCTCTGTAAGAATTTTGTATGTTTCAATGAGATCACCTCTCATTCTTCTAAACTCTAGAGAATATAGGCCTAGTCTACTCAATCTCTCCTCGTAGGACAATCCTAGGAATCAGTCTTGGGAATAAAGATAGTGCACAAACCTGCTCCGCTCCCTCTTGACCTGGTGAAGCGCGAGGAACCATCGCAGGTCAGCAGAAGAGCAGTGCCTGATGGGACATCTCTGAGTTTGCATTCCGTGATTCCGAGCCGCTGGCGCCGGCAGCGACCCCGGTAACCAACGGGCGATTGGCACACGTGGGGATAGGGAGTGAAGACCCTGGACCCCGGTCAGCTCACCATTCCTCATTTATGGCCCCAGGCGGACAGTGGCAGCGGGCTTTCCAAAGATGGAGGGTATCGAGAGCCGAGCCCTATCCTGCCCTCACCTTAGCTCTTCCTTTTTTAGCAGATTTTTCAGCAACCGTTGGTGAACAGCAGTCGGGAAGAGTGAATCCTGGATGATCGACCATTAAAGGGCCAGAGAAGCAGTCATTCCAATGACCATTTCAAATTCAGCCAATTTCAAATTAGGACCTCCTCTGGAATTCCCAGGTTAATTCCTACATTAAACACAACATGGGAAGCTCCTCCTGTCCCCCTCTCCCATTGGTTACCCCACGTGCAACACAGGACAGGGATTCCCTAACATCATCCAGTTCAGTACACTGATTAGGTATACGAACTAATGAAAAGGACAGGAAAAGTCCTAACTGGTTCATCAAGCCTGTCCCACACCTGCAGTGCTGCACTATACATACACCATCAAACCCAGCCCTCCACACACAGACATGTAATCGGCTGTGAGAAAATACCATAGGGCAATTTAGGAAAAAAAACGCTGGGAAATTTCTCCTTGACACCCCCCCCCCCCACCAAAAGCCAATCTAGCAAACTCAAGGAGACCACACTGAGCGCCATCACTAGTCCCCATTATCCCATCGACCTCCTATGATGCAAGTAGTCCTCCACTCACAGGAAGGCGTCCAGCTCCCTTTTGAAGGCCAGAATTGAATCCACATTCACCGCACGTACTAGTGACCTATTCCAGAGGTCGGCAACTCTCTGCCCAACTTGTCCCGAAGCCCCCTAGTTCTTCCCTGCCTATCTAGATCAAATAAACTGGCCACTGAAATGGAGTCTAATCCCTTCATTATTTTCAAGACCTCAATCCTTTCCAAAGGCTACACTTTCCCAGAGTAAAAATTCTCATTTCCCAAAGCCTGTCCTGCTAACTAAAGGCCCTTAAACTCGTTATCAAATCGAGTGGACCTGCTCTGAACCTTTCCCAGGGCCTCAGTATCCCCCACCATTTAAGGGGACCAAAACTGGGCATAGTATTCTCAATGTGCATGAACCAAGACAAGAATAATATTATATTTAATATTATGTTGAATATATTTAATTGCCCTCAATCTCTGTAACCTCCTCCAGCCCTAGAACTCTCCAAGAACTCTGCATTCCTCCAATTCTGGTCTCTTGTGCATCCTCGATTCTCTTCGCTCCACCATTGGCGGCCGTGCCTTCAGCCATCTAGGCCCTAAGCTCTGGAATTCCCTCCCTAAGCCTCTCCATCTCTCCCTCCTCCTTTAAGATGCTCCTTAAAACCTATCTTTGACCAAGCTTTTGGTCACCTGTCCTAATGTCCCCTTTATGTGGCTTGTGTTAAGTCTGTGTGTTATAGTGATAATTACTACACAGACTAAGAGAGTAAATTCAACAGGTCTTTACTGGTTGGAGGTCGGGACTATATTGAATACAATATTACTACACAGTGCTTATATACCGGTGTGGTCACCACCGGTATTACGTATACAGCAGCCAGAGAAAGTAGTACATCTCTTAAGGTGGAACAGGTTACATACACCACAATCCTCCCTTTTTAGCTTAACAGTCATATCCCCATTTAACATAACATAATAACATATATACATATATAACTTCAGGTATAACAGTTCAAAGGTTCAGTCTCTCAGGAGGCTTTCTGATGCGGCTTGGATAACGCCTCTCAGTAGTCTCTGATTCTTGTTGTTGAGGTGCCTCCTCTATTTGGTTTCCAATGTATTGGGTGTCATCATCATCAAGTACATTCCCTGCCGAGGTAGATGCTTCAGGTTCATTAACGTCTTCCACAGTTGTCTCTGTCACAACCATGGGTTCGACCCTTGCTCTCGACTCTACCAGTTGATCCGCATGACGCCTTATCACATTATGACCAATATCTACTGTGTACATCAGAGGTCCTTGTCTGGCCCGAATTGTTCCGGACTGCCATTTTTCGTTTCCATAGCCCCTTGCCAACACTGGTTGTCCTACGTCGAAAGTTCGAGTGGTCTTGTTGTTAATATGCCGAAACTGTTTGTTTTCCACTTCCCTCCGCACATTTGGTTTTAACAAGTCCAACTTGGACCGCAACCTCCTGTTATAAAACATCATGGCAGGACTTTGGTTAGTCACTGCATGATCGGCGTTTCGATATGACATCAGGAACTTGTCGACCTTGTGTTGCAGCGGAATCTGATCATCGTTCATGGCCTTAATTGCCTTTTTGAATGTCTGGACAAATCTTTCAGCCAACCCGTTTGTCGCCGGATGATATGGGGCAGAGGTATAATGTTTTACTCCATTCTTCTTTAAGAATTGTCGGAATTCTTCCGATACAAGCTGTGGTATTCATCTTGATGACTTCTGGCCATTTGGAATGTGCGTCCACCGCGATTAGGAACATGGAGTCCATGAATGGACCAGCAAAGTCAATGTGTACGCGTTGCCATGGGGCTGAAGGCCATTCCCATGGGTGTAGCGGTGCTATCGGAGGTGCATTTTGCACTTTTTGGCACCCAGCGCAGCTTTTCGTTAACTCCTCAATCTGTTGGTCAATACCCGGCCACCATACGTAAGCCCTAGCAAGACTTTTCATCTTAACTCCCCCCAGATGACCTTCATGCAGTTCGTTTAAAACTCTTTCCCTTAACTTGGGAGGAATAATCCGAAAATGCCGGTAACAGAGGATCACCCCGTGTTGGCCATCCTTTCACTGTCACCTCGTAGACTCTGGACAGTGTCGGGTCGTTCCTGGTTTCTCTTTCAATACTTGCATTGGTGACTGGTAAACACTCGATGATGGTTGAATGAAATAACTCAACAGGGTCAACTTTCGTCGTGTCTTCTTCTTCAGGTAGTGGCAGGCGCGACAGCCCATCAGCATTGCCATGCTGTTTCGTACCTTTGAATTCTATTTGATATTGATGTGCCCCTAGGAAAAGAGACCATCTCTGGAGACGCTGCGCTGTCATCACCGAAACACCCTTCTTAGGGTTAAAAATGGATACCAACGGTTGATGGTCTGTCAGAAGCGTGAATTTTTGGCCCTGCAGGTAATGATTAAACTTCTTCACTCCCCATACAAGGCTGAGAGCCTCCCTATCGATCTGCGCATAGTTGCGCTCAGCGGAGGTCAATCATCTGGATGCAAACGCGACTGGCCTTTCCGTGCCATTTGGCAACTTGTGTGAGAGTACTGCCCCAATACCATATGGGGAAGCATCACAAGCCAACCGAATAGGCAGTGTCGGGTTGAAGTGAGCCAA
Organism: Somniosus microcephalus; assembly: GCF_052327205.1. Lineage (NCBI taxonomy): Eukaryota > Metazoa > Chordata > Chondrichthyes > Squaliformes > Somniosidae > Somniosus > Somniosus microcephalus. The sequence continues at coordinate 41,240,837 of NC_141013.1, forward strand.
CACTTCCTCTGAGGTGATCAATTCTTTGCTTTTGCGAAATGCCTTCTTACAGTTTTCGCCCCATTCCCATGGTACCCCTTTCTGTAAAAGAGCATTTAACGGGTGCAGTACCGTGGATAGATTTGGCAGAAATTTATGGTAATAGTTAATTAATCCTAGAAACGACCTCAACTGAGAGACATTCTCCGGAGCGGGAGCCTTTACAACTGCCTCAATCTTGTCAGGAGACTTATGAAGCCCCTCCCGGTCAATGACATGGCCACAGTACGAGATCCGCTTCTGGAAGAACTCACATTTCTGCCGATTTACTCTAAGTCCATACTCTTTCAGTCTGTTGAGCACCAGTTCCAAGTTTGCGAGATGTTGTTCATCACCATCACCTGTGATCAGAATATCATCCAGGTAACATTGTGTGCCTGGAATTCCCTGTAATACCTGCTCCATGGCCCTCTGCCAAATTGCTGGAGCCGATGCCACTCCAAAAACCAGCCTATTGTACCGGTACAACCCTCGATGCGTGTTGATCGTGAGGTATTGGCGTGACTCTTCCTCAACCTCCATCTGCAAGTACGCCTGCACCAGGTCTATCTTGGTGAAGTGTTTCCCGCCAGACAATGAAGCGAAAATATCCTCAATCCGTGGAAGCGGATACTGCACCGTGTGAAGCACCGGATTAACGGTGATTTTGAAATCTCCACAGATGCGAACCTTCCCTGGATCTCCTGGCTTGTTGCTCGCAGGACGTTTCATAACGGGAACAATGGGCATAGCCCACTCACTCCAATCTACCTTAGACAGTACACCTGAACGTTCTAGCGCTTCCAGTTCCGCTTCTACAGTAGGTCGTATTGCATAGGGTACCGGTCTGGCTTTAAAAAATTTTGGTTGTGCATGTTCATCAATCTTGATGTTTGCCGTAATTCCTCTCAGTGTTCCCAGTCCCTGCTGGAACACCTCTTTAGCATCATCCAATATTCTGGACAATCGTTTAGGTTTGACATCTATTTCCCCGGAATCTACCGTTAGTGCCTTCAAGGAGTGCCAGTCCATATTCATTTTCCTAATCCACTCCCGTCCTAGTAGTGGTGGACCTCCTTCAGGTAGCACATATAAGTCCATTACTTGGCTTTCTTCGCCCTTGTGGACCACTTCTACCTCTATTTTTCCAATGGGGTACACTCTTTGCCCCGTGTATGTTTTCAATATAATCTCCGTATCCTGTAGGGGAATATGTTGGAATAACCTTCTGTAATCTTTCTTATTCATGACCGTCAGTGCCGATCCAGTGTCCAATTCCATTTTTACTTGGACTCCTGCTATCTGAAGAGTGACCCAAATTGTCTGGAGATCTGCACCCTTACCAACATTGTGTATTCTTAAGCTATCCAGTTCATTACTGCTAGCGTCTGAATCTGACTTCTGTTCGGTCAAACTGTTCTTTGTCACCTTGTGTACTTTTGCGTATTTTCCTTGCGGTGACTTTTTGTTGCTGGTCTTCTTTCCTGACCGGCATACTTTAGCTATGTGGCCAAGCCTGCCACACGTTCTGCATTCTTGGTTTTTAAACCAACACTGGTTCTGATCGTGCGTTGTCTTTCCACAACGATAACATTTGACAGAACTCAAACCCAATTTGTTTGTACCGAGTTCCGGTGACCGTAGCTGCATTACTGCCGTGCCTCTCGCTGCGGCTTCGTGTGCTGCTGCCATATTGACCGTCTTCTCAAGCGTCAGCTCATTCTCCTCAAGCAGTCGCTTTTGTGTATCCTGTTTAAATAAACCACACACAAATTTATCTCGTAGTGCCTCTGTCAGTCCCGTTCCAAACTGACAATATTTTGCTAGCTTACGTAATTCCATCAAATATTCAGCATTGCTTTCATTCTGCAGCTGCCTTCTGTCGTAAAATTTAAATCGTTCTGCTAGCATCAGCGGCGTGGGGTTTAGATGATTTTTCAGGACAGTAACTATCTCATCGAACGTCTTATCCGCCGGTTCATCTGGTGATAACAGGTGTTTCAATTGCCCGTATGTCTTCGCACCCATTAAATTTAATAATGTTAGTGCTTTATCTGCATCAGGAATTTTATTTGCCTTACAATAATTTTGTATGCGTTCTACATACATGGCCCAATCTTCGATGTCACTATCAAAGGTATTAATGTTCCCATGTTTAGGCATCGTTGCAATTTATTGTATTTTTATGTTATCCAAGATGGCGGCTTCCCGCTCTTTGTCGTCGTCCTCCGCCCACAAAATGGTGGTTTTCCCGTGCTTGGCGGTCTTCAACCGTCCCCCGACGCTGTCTCCGCTTCACCGCGGCTCTCACGCCTTCAGTTTCCCCAGACGCTGCGCCTTTTAGCCCGAATGCGGCCCTTATCTCCGGTCGCGATCGATGTCACCGCCCTTATCCCTCCGTCTTCCCAGCCCCGTCTGTACAGCCAACGCGGTTGACTTTCTGTCGCGTCGCTGCCCGGCTTACCCACCACCGAGGTGGAAGAAGAAAGCTGACAGTCGCTGATGGAGGCTTCGAGGTCAGGATGTCTTCTGCACTCCGGTTTCTCGATGCCTGACGCTCGACGTGTCTTCCAGTAGGGTGATGAGGGTGGAAACCTCTCTTCGACGTCCTGTCTGTGGACGAAGCCGCCGTGGAAATAACTGCCGCAGGGTAAGAATCGGACTCGTCGCCACTGTTAAGTCTGTGTGTTATAGTGATAATTACTACACAGACTAAGAGAGTAAATTCAACAGGTCTTTACTGGTTGGAGGTCGGGACTATATTGAATACAATATTACTACACAGTGCTTATATACCGGTGTGGTCACCACCGGTATTACGTATACAGCAGCCAGAGAAAGTAGTACATCTCTTAAGGTGGAACAGGCTTAAGTTCTCTTAAGGTGGAACAGGTTACATACACCACAGCTTGGTGTCAAATTTTGTCTGATAAGGCTCCTGTGAAACGCCTTGGGATGTTTTACTGTGTTAAAGGTGCTATATAAATACAAGTTGTTGTTGTTGGTGCCTGTTTTCTGCCGCTGTTGAAAGTTAAAATTGGGCCCTAACAGCCCCAGGTGCCGCGTATAATGACACTGGGAATACATTCCTGAAGATTAACCTAATGAATTCGTAATTACAGATCAGGGGAAATTTTCAGGAAGGTGTTTGGAATGTTACGCACGTTCACCGGTGTGACCCTTCCCCTTGTGGTGGGGTAGCTCGAGCTGGCGTGAGATCAAGTCAGACCTTCTCACTGGCCAGTTGTAATTGTTGTAACATTATCTAATATAACATTCAGAATTTGAAGCCTCTGCCATATTTTTTTATCTGCACAAGATGAAAATATTGTAAAGCGCTATTATTTTTGGATACAGGAATTGGCAGAGGAGAGCGAAAGGGGCAATTACCCTGTCCTCTATATATAACTCATTAGATCATGCAAGGAGAGGATAACAAACAGTTGAGTGACTCGGATAAGCAAACTTTCCTCCTTTTCCAGGAAATGGGCGAACCCTTACTTGAAATTATTACTCAGACATTTTGTACTTAAGGAAATGTCTCCTGGTATCACAAGCTATTGGTTTCCTGTTGTGCACTAACAATTTTGGCATCACCAGGAGTGGGCAGGAAGGGCAGATCATCGCAGGTCATTTGGAGACCCAATGTTTAAAGTTTAAAAAGTTCAAAGCAACTATATTTCACTTGCATGTGACTGAATTTTCAGACACATTAACACCGAGTGGGATATAGAGGGCTGCGATTGGCCAATTATGGAAAAACCATCGACACTTTTGCTCAGAATCCCAATCCCTTCCATTATTCCTTGTCAGACGTGCTGCTGCCCAGTCAACAGAATCAGACAATAAGTGATGTTATTTTTAGCGTGACCAAAAGCTTAGTCAAAGAGTTAGGTTTTAAGTAGGTGAAAAGATCTGTTGGGGATGGGATGGTGCAGTGCAATGTGTCATTTCTTCTCCTAGGGTGCACAGCAATGTTCCCTCTGAGCTGCCCGGCTGCGCAGAAATTTAAAGGGACCGTGCATTAAAAGATACAGGCCGCGCAGAACGAAGTGCAGCTCACGGAACATTGGTGCACAGGGTGAAAGGCGAGCTCCTTTCGACAGTCTTAGATTCTTCATTGAATAGCATCTGTAAATGAACAAACTTTCACACCTCGTTGTATTTAAAAATTTGAGATTGAGAATGAATTTCAGATGGCCAAGTGAGTCTATAGACATCCCACTGTGCGAGTTTCCGCGTGAGACTTTTGTTAAAGTAGGGCAGACGGACTTGACTAGTTCATGCTAACAGAGTAATAGCATGTTTCTATATCCTGCCTGGACTTGCAGGATAGTTAATAAACAGGCTTTGACCACGCTCAATCAGCTCCGATGGATGGGTCACATTGTCCGCATGCCCGATACGAGACTCCCAAAACAAGCGCTCTACTCGGAGCTCCGGCACGGCAAGAGAGCCCCAGGTGGGCAGAGGAAACACTTCAAGGACACCCTCAAAGCCTCCTTGAAAAAGTGTAACATCCCCACCGACACCTGGGAATCCCTGGCCCAAGACCGCACAAAGTGGAGGAGAAGTATTCGGGAAGGCGCCGAACACCTCGAGTCCCTTCGTCGGGAGCAAGCGGAAGCCAAGCGCAAACAGCGGAAGGAGCGCACGTCAACCCAAGCACCCTACCCACCCGCCCCTTAAACCACCGTCTGCCCCCCCATGACAGAGACTGTAGGTCCCGCATTCACCTGAGAACACATTTTTAATGTGGAAGCAAGTCATCCTCGGTTCCGAGGGACTGCCTAAGAGAGAGAGAGATTAACAGGCATGTGCCCAGCTTAATTGGCACTACTTCTGTTTAGCCTGGACCGTTGGTGCCATGAGCTGTGTCGCTGGTGATCTTCAGATTAGCCAGACCAGATGTATTAGTCCTGCTCTGAATTTTCAGGTGGTCTGAATCTGGATCGCCTGGTTTATATTTGCCTGGGGGTGGGCAGTATAAGTTGTACTGCGGGAGTTCAGGTGCCGCAGGAGGCGGGAGGAGACTCGAGTGGAACATAAACACTGGCAGGGACCAGTTGGGCCGAGTGGCCTCTCCCTGTGCTGTACATGCTATTTAAAAACATTTTTTTTTAAAGATTTAATTATGTTATTACCTGCAATATGATGGTAGTAAATGTTTGCCGACATCCGCATTTTAGCACTGGTCTCCATCTTTTGGCAACACAGCACATACTGCTAAACCCACACACCCAGAAGGTCCATGTTCAATCCTTCTTTATGCTGAATTAATTAATCTCAACCTGGATAGTCTTTCGAATGCTGGTTTTGGCCTCTGGGTCTGGGATAAGTGGGGAGGGGAGAGGGGGAAGGGCCTTTAAAAAAACAAACGAGGGTTTCTGCTCCTGATCGAACACTGACACTGTCCAGGCTGACGTACAGAGATGGCCACTTGTGTGAAGGAGCAGAGCTGCTGTCGAGGTGGCGGGGGTGGAATTGCTAAAAAAGACATCGACACAATTGAACCTTTGTAACTTTCCAAATTAGCTACAAACTTGGTCTCCAACCGTGTACAGAAATTAAAAATCACTTCTGCGTACATCTTAATAGTTTCCACTTTCTTTTTAATAGATCTTTAGTTTCAGTGATAAAACAAAAGTTAAAATGTACAGTAACTCACTGCACAGAACACAAAGTGATGATCCCTGTTAATGTGTAGTAGTCACAGCGATATGATCCACAGAAATTTGAAAAGTTACTTCATACTTATTTTGAAGAGGGCATGTTATTTAATGAGAATGTTGAGTGTAATTCCACAGTCGATACACATTTAAAGTGCAGTTTAACAAATCTTGTTCTCAACATGGCAAACACCATCCAGTTACCACAACATAAGCAAAATACCGCAGATGCTGGAAATCTGAAATAAAAATAGAAAATGCTGGAAATGCTCAGCAGGCCAGGCAGCATCCGTGGAGAGAGAAACAGAGTTAACGTTTCTGACGAAGGGTCATCAGCCTGAAACGTTAACTCTGCACACAAAGCGGGAGTGCTGGAGTGTGGGAAGCCCAATAGATATTTAACTGGTGGGATTCTTGTCTCTGAGTCCGAGGTCATGGGTTCAAGCCCCACTACAGTCTTGCGCCCATAATAGAGAAGTCAGGAGAAGATCGCTTGAGTGAAAAATGGAAAGTTCACAATAGTGCATTATTCTGAGATTGGGTTTACAATTCCTCCGGTCACTAATTTTACTACACAAAAAAAAAAATCACCCTGATTCTAAAACAGGATTTGTTGACTTTTTCAATAAATTTCTCAGCTGGGGGATTTCATCTCAATTGTTGGGAGCAGAATAGAAACTCGGCCAATTGGTCCAGGTGTGCGTAATCCTGATCCTGGGTGTTTTGCCACCTGTGATATCATGTAACTTGATGAGAAACACATTAGAACGTAGATGCAAGTGCCTACCATTCAGCTTACTCAGTCTCCATCGCCAAAATGAACATTCCCCTAAAACAAAAATCACCCTCTGACCTGTTGTATCAACACAAACGACACAGTGGAAAACCCGGATTATTCCATGTGTGAGTAAACCCTTTAGTAACTGATGAAAGTTCCCCTCACAAGCTGGTATTGATCAACCAACAGCGTTATCTGTTCAGAGCAAGCACGGGGAATGTACACAGACAAAAGGTGCTCCACTCACAACTCCAAGCTATCAAAATGGACTGGCTAGAATTTCCCTAATACCTTAAAACTGCATATATAATTTTACCTGTGGGGCAACTGCTAATGGAGCAGTTTTGGTAGAATCATAAGAACATAAGAAATAAGAGCAGGAGTAGGCCATACGGCCCCTCGAGCCTGCTCCGCCATTCAATAAGATCATGGCTGATCATCGACCTCAACTCCACTTTCCTGCCCGATCTCCATATCCCTTGATTCCCCTAGAGTCCAAAAATCTATCGATCTCAGCCTTGAATATACTCAAAGAACCACTACCAGCAGAATAGACTGCAGTAAAACTCAGGTGTTTGGGAAGATGGGAGATAGTCCAAGGTGATCAAAGGCTAATCCTCCAAGATTTCCTTAATTTCCATTGTCTTCGTGAGTCCAGCAACAACAACTTGCAATTATATAGCGCCTTTAATGCAGTGAAACATCCCAAGCTTTACAGTAGCGTAATCAGATGAAAATTGGCACCAAGCGAAAGGAGGAGATATTAGAACAGGTGCTTGGTCAAAGAGGTAGGTTTTAAGGATCGTCTTAATGGAGGAGAGATGGAGAGGTTTAAGGAGGGAATTCCAGAGCTTGGGGCCTAGACAGCTGAAGGCACAGCCACCAATGGTGGGACAAAGAAAGTCAAGGATGTACAAGAGGCCAGAATTGGAGGGGCTCTGTGTTCTCAGAGGGTTAGGGCTGGAGGAGGTTACAGAGGTCGGGCGAGACCATGGAGGAATTTGAATGTACGGATGAGATTTTAAAATTTGAGACGTTGAACCATTGTAGGTCGGCGATTTATTCAGGTCAGAAATGTGTTTAGGACAGGAACTTCATATAAGCGCTATTTCCATTTGACAATGAAAATCACCATACACCTCTGCTCTCGAGTTCCCACCATATGTGCTGGATAACAAGACTTGAGGCTTGTGCATTTGATAAAAATCTTCTGGCTATTCTGGAGAGGTGGCAGTTTAACAAAACGCATTTCTCTAAATTTTCCATGGCTTACCGGCTCGATGAAGATGCATGATTGCAAGATGGTTTAAAACAGAATGTGACTTTAATATAATGTATAGTTCTTGCACAGATACGTTGGGCTAAATGGTCCACTTGCTGTCCGGGCGTAAAACGAGCGTTTCGGATCAGCCGCCCGTTATAGGAACCCTCAATCATTCAAATCAATGGCATTGAAGGTTGGGCATTTTCTATAATGTTTGGCCAACCCACAACTCAGCTTCATTTCCCCGGGCGGTAAGTTTGAAAATCAACCACTTTTGCCTCAATGAAAGTCATAAAATTTACCACCTAGAAAAGCCGCATAAAAAAAAGACAGCCAAGGTTACTGCTGCTGTGGTGGTGCTGTGCCAGATGTTCAGTCAATGCAGAGGTTACAGTATAAGTTGCAGCGTGACCTTGGAGCTCTTGCCAGCTCTTTACCATCTGGGTGCTACAGTGACACCAGTAACGTAGGTTGTAGCTAAGATAAAATCTCCATAGATGACGAAATACACATTCCAGGTCCACGTTACCCACTTTTACTACAGACTAAATTCACATGTTTGTCCATTCTAAGCAAAATTATGCCACTAAGAGGACACGGGAAAGGTTACTGTCTTCACCACTCGGGTGTTGAACTGGCAGAGTGCATCACCCGTCTGTTACAGAACCCGTCCAATTTTAATTTCCACTGATTTACTCCCAAAGCTCATGACTACCGCCTAAAGGAACCATACATTCGAAAAAAAAATGCACCAGGAACTCAGCTTATATGGAATAGTTGGATCTGTAATCAGGCACCTTATGAACTTTGGCATTTAAACACACTTGTGCTTAAATGAAGCAAGTCATAGCTGATGACTATATATGCTGGTTACATCAAGCATGTTCTTAAATTACAGGGCACAGGGGAAATGATATTAGCTGACCATTGTCAGCCTGTGATGTTCAAGCTACTTTCTATAGAGGAAGCAATGTGCTAAGGTTTAAACAAAATGGTGTAACTGGGAGAAGAAATTAAAATTTATGTACTGTACATAATTGGAAATTAAAGTGTGCTCCTCTCCCCTGTCCACACTGATTTAATCTCAGAGGCATTTCAACTGAGCTCCTCTTAATTGTGGTGATTCAAAGTCATAACATGGGGGGGGGGGAAATGATACAAAGGAGCAGATATGACTGGAGCATGACTAAGATACAGCACAAATGATTTTCCATCTCAAGACACAACCATATAATTATGGTTAATAAAAGAATGATCTGAAGCAGGTTTCCACCCGTATCTCCCTCCTCTCCCTGGGGCACTGCCGCTGAGTACGAGGAGGCACTACCACTAAACACAACTCCGGCATAGGTATTCGGCTGAGAGAAGCTTTTACACCTGAAGCATTAACCTGTATTTTTCTTTACAGAGGCTGACAGACCTGCTGTGTATTTCTCGCACGTTCTGCTTTTATTTCAAATTAACAGCGTTAGCAGTTTTGTGTCGGACTTGGCTCAGTGGGTCGCACTCTTGTCTCCGAGTCAGAAGGTTGTGGATTCACAGTCCCCACTCCAGAGACTTGAGCACAAAAATCCAGGCTGACACTCCCAGTGCAGTGCTGAGGGAGTGCTGCACTGTCGGAGGTGCCGTCTTTCGGATGAGACGTTAAACTGAGGACCCGTCTGCTCTCTCAGGTAGACGTAAAAGATCCCACGGCACTATTTTGAACAACAGCAGGTATCCCGGCCAATATTTATTCCTTAAACCAACATCACTAAAACAGATCATCTGGTTATTATCACATTGCTGTTTGAGGGACCTTGCTGAGTGCAAATTGGTTGTCAAGTTTCCTTATTACAGCAGTGACACTTCAAAAGTACTTGATTGGTTGTAAAGCACTCTGGGACGTCCTGAGGTTATGACGATAGCCTGTACGAGTGGTAGGAATAGCAGCTGTTTGACCTCTATTGGCGAGCATCAAATTCAACCCAAAATTGTCTCCATCCAACAGCCAATCTCATGCACTTATGAAGGAGACTGGCCTGCCAATATGTAAGACTGCGAACAGTTCCCAAATAAACCTAGTCAAACAGCCTCTAACACTTGCTCACAGTAAAGAAAGGCCAGTTTAGGTGAGGGGTCCCAGCACTTGCAACCGTACTGTAGCAGGAGTAACTATTGCCAAAACAGGAAGGGAGAAAAAAAGCAAAAAGAGACGATTTCAAGATGATGAGAAATATTTCTCCAATCCCATTAAAAAAATTAAATCAATACAACTTTTTAACTGTCAGCTCAATGTATTTATTTCTAGTGAGTAAATATTTACATTAACTGTAGTGTTTGCATTTGGATAGAATCATTATCCTATGCACCTACACATCAATTAAAATACTGAATGCGATTAGTGTAACTGAGAATGTCAAGTGCAACACAGGATTATTGAATAGGATTGTGTTGTTATATCAGCCCACATCTGAAATTTCAGAAATAAATGTTAAGACACCTTAAAGGATACAATGTTTAATGCTGCCCTATAGAATTACCAGAAGCTCCAGGGGCAAATGGTCGCCTTTAGCCCCAAGTGTTAAATCAATCACCCGAGATAAAATGGACAGATGTTCAGGCGGATTCTGTTCCAGGTGTTCAATTCCTCAGCATCTGTTTTCTCTCCCTGCGAAGATTGAACACCCAAGGACTGTGCTGCTTGGACTTCAAACCAGTTCTAATTCAAGTTACCCGCCTCATGCACTCTCTGGATATGTTCAACCCGGGATACAAGAAGTTTAATGGGTGTGAAAAAAGCAGAAACACTCTGTCCTCATCAGTAAAAAGCCAAGAGAAAGACTTGCATTTATATAACGCCTTTCATGACCTCAGGACATCCCAAAGCGCTTTACAGCCAATGAAGTACTTTTGAAGTGTAGTCACTGTTGTAATGTGGGAAACGCAGCAGACAATATGCGCACAGCAAGCTCCCACAAACAGCAATGAGATAATGACCAGATAATCTGTTTTAGTGATGTTGATTGAGGGATAAATATTGGCCCCAGGACACCAGGGAGAACTCCCCTGCTTAGCTTCAAAATAGTGCCATGGGATCTTTTATATATCTTTTATATCCACCTGAGAGTGCAGACTCCATTTGTGTTCAAGTGTCTGGCGCGGGACTTGAATCCAGGCGAGAGTGCCACCCACTGAGCCACGGCTGATACAGGTTGTTTCGGAGAAACCTTTGGCTTTAATCTGTCTACTTTGAGTGTCAGCCAGTGGCTCAGTGGGGAGCACCCCTGCCTCTGGGTCAGAAGGTTGTGTGTTCCTAACCCCACTTCAGAGACTTGAGCATAAAAATCCAGGCCGACACTCCCACTGCAGTACTGAGGGAGTGCTGCACTGTCGGAGGTGCCGTCTTTCAGATGAGACATTAAACCGAGGCCCCGTCTGCTCTCTCAGGTGGATGTAAAAGATCCCATGGCACTGTTTTGAAGAAGAGCAGGGGAGTTCTCCGTGTCCTGGCCAATATTTATCCCTCAACCAACATCACTAAAACAGATTATCTGGTTACCATCACATTGCTGTTTGTGGGAGCTTGCTGTGAGCAAATTGGCTGCTGCTGCTTCCTACATTACAACAGTGAGGGCACTTCAAAAAGTACTTCATTGATTGTAAAGTGCTTTGGGACGTCCGGTGGTCGTGAAATGCGCTACATAAATGCAAGAATTTATTTTCATTTACTCCTCTTTTCAGACAGTGACAGATCTGCTGTGTATTTCCAGCATTGTGTGTTTGTGTTTCAGATTTCCAGCATGATGTTATTTGGTGATAATCTTAACGCCCATTGTTTTGAAATGATGGACGATTCTCTGCCCCTTCACTGGGTGGAGGGCAAACACCTTCCCCTCGCTTCACATTAGTTACAATTCTGCTTTAACCTCGGCCAATCCAGAATGCTTTCATTCTGATCCAGTTTAACCACTCTACAGTAAATCTTACAGCGCTGGAAACTGTTCCAATATCTGTATATAAACTGCAACATTTCTGCCTCCGTGCAATTGGTTCCAAGATTAATTTATCCAATTCTTTCCCTCATCAATGCAATTACACATCCCATGATGCCTGTGATATATTTCAGTGCTCAAAACGATTAAAGAAACCAATTTCCCGTCCGGATAACACGTACAGGAGAGTCAGAAGGTGCAAAAAAAAATAACTGAAAAAAAGCAAAAGATTAGCAGTGGCCAAGAGAAACTGATCTCTCGCTCAGCTTCAGATGAGAGAGGAGACACTGAGATCAGTTTGAAAACGATGGGACGGGATGGAGCGCTATATCAAATAAATAAAAGTCAAGACAGTGACCCTGTAGTTCGGAGTACGTGTTGCCAGTCCTGTGACTGTGTGTCTGCTGTCATCCAGTCCCAGCTCTCTCAAGAGGCCGGGGGCTTCTCAGGAAACCGCTCTCGTTCTGCCTATATCCCAGTAGAGATAGCATTTCCTACATCACAAAACAGGGATGGTTGGATATTAGTCTGAGAGAGAATAGTTCCAGTGCGTTTTTTTTTGAACAGGAAGTGTTAGAAATTAATTGCTGGTTAGGAGTGAGGCCAGCTTATTTGGAATGATGCAGGGCGCGAGGGTTCGTGGAGCCTTTCCATTGAATGGCCATTACATGATAAACCAGTTCCTCTATCCTAAATTGAAAGGAATTTGGGGTGTAACAAAGTCTGAGGCTTTGCTGGTTTCCCGGGGACTGCCCTGGAGCCTGGTCCTGAGTCACCCTCATTCCCTGGCTCACATCACTTTGATTCACAAGCGTTACAATCTCATGACTCTCTGACCCAACGCACAGGAGCCACTTGATAGAAATCGGACACAATGCACCCTTTAGGATTCCTTTCCTCATTAATACAGCAAAGCCAAGTCTATACTCAAACAACATCAAAAAGTCATCAGTTCTGATGAAGGGTCCCAGACCTGAAACGTTAACTCTGTTTCTCTCTCCACAGATGCTGCCTGGCCTGTTGAGTATTTCCAGCGTTTTCTGTTATTTCAGATTTCCAGCATCCGCAGTATTTTGCTACTATACTCAAACACTTGGTTAAACAGCGGTTAATGTTGGAAGTAGCTATGAGTTGCGAGGTCTGTGATACCCCATCTGAAAACCACGCTATATTTGGGACTCTTAAAGAGAGAAAGACTTGCATTTCTTTAGCACCTTTCACAACCACCGGACATCCCAAAGTGCTTTACAGCCAATGAAGTACTTTTTTTTTTGAAGTGCAGTCATTGTTGTAATGGAGGAAACACAGCAGCCAATTTGCGCACAGCAAGCTCCGACAAACAACAATGTGATAATGACCAGATAATGGCCCCGAATTTCCGATTGGAGGTTCCTGCGGGCGGATGCCACTGATTGGAAGAAAAAAAAATCTACGAACTTAGCTACTGGTTCCGTAGATAGCGAGGCTTGCGATCCTGGGCTCACGCAGAGGCCCACGTATCCCAGGGGCGCAGGCGGTTTGCAAGCCTTACGCCTGCTTTCACCAGGAATAAGAATTCCACGGCCTTTCAGCGGACAAAAGTTGTGGAAAAAGCACAACTCTCCACCTGCAGAGGCACTTCTCTTGGGGATGCACTCCGCATGCCTAAACCCGGCACTTGCGTGGCCCTTATGGGTGCGTACACACCTCGTGCGCACCCGTAGGGGGTCGCAAAATTCGGCCCAATCTGTTTTTTTTTTTAAAAAGAGATGTTGATTGATTGAGGGTTAAATATTGCGCTAGGATACCGGGGATAACTCCCTTGCTTTTCTTCAAAATAGTGCCATAGGATCTTTAATGCCCACCTGAGAGAGCAGGTGGGACCTCGGTTTATTGGCCCAGAAATTCGGGTCTCCACGGGTGAGTACGTATGGGGTACTCACCCATAAGCCCAATGGAAGTGCCGATTTCCCGTGCATGCACTGTGCATGCACGGGAAACCGGCACTTCCGTTCCCCTGAAAGGGGTTCAGAGGTGGAACGCGTGTGCAGGAGAGGCAACGCATGCGCAGGAGAGGCAACGCGTGCACATTGAACTTACATTTTTTTTGCAGGTTTTCCCAGGAGGGTAAGTCTCCAGGAGTTACACTTTTAAAAAGCAGGCACAAGGCCTGCTTTTTACAAGGCAAGTGGTGAATTAATTAAAATTGAAACATTTTTTCCACAGGTTTATTATTTTGAAATACTTTAAAGAAAGGTAAGTTTATTTTTAGCCCCGTTAGAAAATGTAATTAATTTTTTCAAAAATTTAAATTGTTTAAAAGTTATTTCATGTAATTTATAGTTTATTTTAAAAATGTGATTTAAAAAAAAAATTATTTGAAGATTTAGTGATGTTTTGGGGCTTATAGTATTTATAGGTTTGACAGGTCTTCCTGTCAAACTTATGAATGAAGCATTCCCGGCTACCATTGGCTCTCCATGGCCCACGCGATCCCAGGGCATGCATCGAACTAACTACGCCCCTGGGATACACAAGCACTGCGCGCCGGCAGTTGGAGGAGGCCCAGGATCGGAATCCCACGTGGGCCCACAGCTCAACGGCCGGCGCAGGTCGGGGGCTTGCACCCGCGGGAAGCCCCCGACCCGAATTTCTGGGCCAATGTCTCATCCGAAAGACGGCATCTCCGACAGTGCAGCACTCCCTCAGCACTGCACTGGAGTGTCAGCTTAGATCAAGTCTCTGGAGTAGGACTTGAACCCACAACCTTCTGACTCAGAGCGAGAGTACTACCCACTGAGCCACGGCTGACACACTGCCATGTCCATTTCAAAAGAAGCCATGGTGTGGAGATGCCGGAGTTGGACTGGGGTGGACAAATGTAAGAAATCACACAACACCAGGTTATATAGTCCAACAGCTTTATTTGAAATCACAAGCTTTCGGAGCACTGCTCCTTCTTCAGGTGAAGTGGAGAAATGCATAAAGACACAGCTTATATAGTCAGAGAATCATGTCAGATGTTTACAGGTAACCTTTCCAACTGCCATTTATCACACCTCGGCAGAGAGATAATCACAGCAGTCAAAGGTGTGAATGGTGTCCAAACAGGTCAGTCAGGGAAACATTACATCAAAGAACAATGAGGTGGGGTCACAAGATGGGGTCAACACAGATACCATCATCACACGTGAGGACACCACCCACCAGGTACATGGTACATACTCATGTGACTCGGCCAACGTTGTCTACCTCATACGTTGCAGGAAAGGATGCCCCGGAGCATGGTACATCGGCGAGACCATGCAGACACTGCGACAACGGATGAACGGACACCGCGCAACAATCACCAGGCAGGAGTGTTCCCTCCCAGTCAGGGAACACTTCAGCAGTCAAGGACATTCAGCCTCCGATCTTCGGGTAAGCATTCTCCAAGGTGGCCTTCGAGACACACGACAACGCAAAATCGTCGAGCAGAAACTGATAGCCAAGTTCCGCACCCATGAGGACGGCCTTAACCGAGATCTTGGGTTCATGTCACGCTACATGTAACCCCACCTGATGCAGGGTCATCCAGACTCGAGTTGACATTGGCTTGTTCTCTCTACACAGATGCGGCTGGACCTGCTGTGATTTCCAGCCAAAAAAAATGTTTTTTGTCTGTTTTTTTGTTTTTCATACAGACCCCAGCATCTGCAATATTTGACCCCTTGTGACCCCACCTCATTGTTCTTTGATGTAATGTTTCCCTGACTGACCTGTTTGGACACCATTCACACCTTTGACTGCTGTGATTATCTCTCTGCCGAGGTGTGATAAATGGCAGTTGGAAAGGTTACCTGTAAACATCTGACATGATTCTCTGACTATATAAGCTGTGTCTTTATGCATTTCTCCACTTCACCTGAAGAAGGAGCAGCGCTCCGAAAGCTTGTGATTTCAAATAAAGCTGTTGGACTATAACCTGGTGTTGTGTGATTTCTTACATTTCGAAAGATTACACCGTGTAACAAAACCTGAAAAACAAGCCCATTTTCTGGATGTGTCATAGATTTCAAACAAAATCTATTCAAATATGGTTTTAGTGGCACTCTCAGAAGATTATTATTGGTGAGGTTTGGTAAATGTACCAATTTGACTGGTGTCCGTGGGTTTTTTTTGCTGTAATCAAAGGGAAAGTTGATACAAGAGGCTAATTTCAACTTCTTTGAATTTGCCAGTGCACATAGTGTACCAAGTTATCAGACGTCATGCAAATCTATGCAAACTATCAAAGACAAGTGCGTGTGTTAGATAATGAGTATTGGCAAAACAATAAGCTCAATTTCTGTGTTTCTAGTGCTTATTGGAACCAGCAAAGAAACAAGATGACTCTCTAATGGTGTCATCAACATGTGTTTTCATATCACAGGGTTACTTGAAAGACAGTCTGCATATTTAAAATACATGATAAAAATACACCTTCTAGAAAGACTTGCATTTATATAGTGCCATTCACAGCCTCAGGACATCCCAAAGTGCTTTACAGCCAATGAAGTATTTTTTAAAATGTAGTCACTGTTGTAAATTGGGTGAGGCTCCTATAGTATAAGAGTAAACAGGTCTGCAGAGCACAAAGCGGCCTGCACGGAGTGGGATTAAAATGGAGTGTACTTAAACAGCGTGTTTTATTTGGGTATTTGGAAAGAGTGGGAATTCAGAGAAGAGGGGGAAGGAGTTGCTGCTTTTTGCCGACACTACTTGTAGTGCTTTGTGTTACAGGTAGATATTTAATTTCAGTACCCGTAACTTAATCTAGATCAAGTAAGTGGTCAAGAAACTACACTGCAAACTAAGTTACCTAATTACAAATGTAATCAAATTTAATTAAATCAAACAAGGTCATATAGGGATGGCAGTGCATGTGGTGTGCCACAACTGCAGCATGTGGGGGTTTGTGGAGAGCATTGTGATCCCGGACAACCACGTTTGCAGTAAGTGCCTGCATCTTGAGGAACTTCAGCTCAGTTTTTTGAGCTGGAGTCTGAGGTGCAGACATTGCGGGGCATCAGGGATGGGGAGAGTTACCTGGACACTTTGATACAGGAGGCAGTCACACCCCTTAGGTTAGGTAGTGGTACAGGTCTGGTTAGTGGTAAGGGACAGGAGGGTGTGACTGCAACTCAGGCAGGTAAGGGGACCCCAGGTGCAGTGCTGGAAGAGACTCAGCCTTTGACCTTGTCCAACAGATATGAGGTTCTTGCTGCCTGTGTGGCTGAGGATTAAAAGCCTGCAGGATGGATGAGCAAGCTGACCATGGCACCATGCTGCAGGAGGCCATTCAAGTGGGGTGAGTGAAAGAGAATGTAGTTGTGGTAGGGGACAGTATAGTCAGGGACATAGCTACTGTTCTCTGTAGACGCGACCGAGAGTTCCGAAGGTTGTGTTGCCTGCCCAGTGCCAGGATTAAAGACATCTCCTTGCGGCTGGAAGAGCACTTAGAGTGGGAGGGGGAGGAGCCAGTTGTCGTGGTCCATGTAGAGTCCAAAACTGCACACAGTACTCCAGCTGTGGTCTCACCAAAGCCCTCTACAATTACAGCAAGATTTCCTTACTCTTGTTCTCCAACTCCCTTGCAATAAAGGCCAACATGCCATTTGCCGTCATAATTGCTTGCTGTACCTGCATGCTAATGTTGCGTTTCATGTAAAAGGGCACTCAAATCCCTCTGAACACCAACATTTAATAGTTTCTCATCATTTAAAAAAATATTGTTTTTCTATTCCTCCTACCAAACTGAATAATCTCACATTTTCCCACATTATACTCCATCTGCCACGTTCTTGCCCACTCACTTAACCTCTCTATATCCCTTTGCAGGCTCTGTGTCTTCCTCACAGCTTACTTTCCCACCTAGCTTTTATCGTCAGCAAACTTGGATACATTACACTCGGTCTCTTCATCGAAGTCATTGATATAGATTGTAAATAGCCGAGACCCAAGCACTGATCCTTGCGGTACCCCACTAGTAACAGCCTGCCAACCTGAAAATGACCCATTTATTCCTACACTCTGTTTTCTGTCCTGTAACCAATCCTCTAGCCATGCCAATATATTACCACAACCCCATGAGCCATTTTCTTGTGCAACAACCTTTCGCGTGGCACCTTATCAAATGCCTTTTGAAAATCCAAATATACCACATTCACTGGTTCCCTTTATCTACATAAGAACATAAGAAATAGGAGCAGGAATAGGCCACTTGGCCCCTCGAGCCTGCTCTGCCATTCAATAAGATCATGGCTGATCTTGGGCTCAAAGCTATTTCCTTGCCCGCTCCCCATAACCCTTCACTCTCTTATCTTGTAAAAATCTGTCTATCTCCACCTTAAATGTATTTAATGACCCAGCCTCCACGGCTCTCTGGGGCAGAGAATTCCACAGATTTACGACACTCTGAGAGAAGAAGTTCATCCTCATCTCAGTTCTAAAAGGGCGACCCTTTATTCTGAGACTGTGCCCCCGAGTTCTAGATTTCCCCACGAGGGGAAACATCCTCTCTGCATCTACCCTGTCGAGCCCCCTCAGTATCTTATATGTTTCGATAAGATCACCTCTCATTCTTCTAAATTCCAATGAGTATAGGCCCAGCCTGCTCAACCTTTCCTCACAAGTCAAACCCCTCATCTCTGGAATTAACCTAGTGAATCGTCTCTGAACTGCCTCCAATGCAAGTATATCCTTCCTTAAATAAGGAGACCAAAACTGTACACAGTACTCAAGGTGTGGTCTCACCAATACCCTGTACAGTTGTAGCAGGACTTCCCTGCTTTTATACTCCAACCCCCTTGAAATAAAGGCCAAAATTCCATTTGCCTTTTTGATTACTTGCTGTACCTGCATGCTAACTTTTTGTGTTTCATGCACAAGGACCCCCAGGTCCCGCTGAATTGTAGCATTTTGTAATCTCTCCATTTAAATAATAGTTTGCTTTTTTATTTTTCCTGCCAAAGTGGATAACCTCGCACTTTCCCACATTATACTCCATCTACCAAATGTTTGCCCACTCTCATAGCCTGTCTATATCCCTTTGCAGATTCTTTGAGTCCTCTGCACAACTTGCTTTCCCACCCATCTTTGTATCATCCGCAAACTTGGCTACATTACACTTGATCCCTTCATCCAAGTCATTAAATGTAGATTGTAAATAGTTGGGGCCCCAGCACCGATCCTTGTGGCACCCCACTAGTTACCGTTTGCCAACCAGAAAATGACCCATTTATCCCGACTCTCTGCTTTCTGTTAGTTAGCCAATTCTCAATCCATGCTAATATATTACCCCCAACTCCGTGAGCTCTTACCTTATGCAGTAACCTTTTATGTGGCACCTTATCGAATGCCTTCTGGAAATCCAAATACATCACATCCACTGGCTCACCCTTGTCCACCCTGCATGTTACATCCTCAAAGAACTCCAGCAAATTTGTTAAACATGATTTCCCTTTCCTAAAACCATGATGACTCTGTTTGACTGCAGTATGTTTTTCTAAATGACCTGCTACTGCTTCCTTAATGAAGGACTCCAGCATTTTCCCAACGACAGATGTTAGGCTAACTGGTCTATAGTTTCCTGCTTTCTGTCTCCCTCCTTTCTTAAATAAGGGTGTTTCATTAGCGGTTTTCCAATCCACTGGGACCTCTCCAAAGTCCAGGGAATTTTGGTATATTGCAACCAATGCATCTACTATCTCTGTAGCCACTTGTTTTAAGACCCTGGGATGCAGGCCATCTGGTCCAGGGGACTTGTCGTGTTTCAGTCCCATTATTTTACCAGAGTATTATTTGCTTAGTGATAGTGATTGCCTTTAGTTCCCCACTCCCTGTGGCCCCTTGATTATCCATTATTGGGATGTTGTGTCTTCTACAGTGAAGACAGATGAAAAATACTTGTTCAGAGTCTCTGCCATGTCCCCGTTCCCCATTATTAATTCCCCAGTTGCATCCTCTAAGGGACCAACGTTTACTTTAGCCACCCTCTTCCTTTTTATATACCTGTAGAAGCTCTTACTGTGTTTTAATATTTCTTGCCAGCTTACTCTCATAATTCATCTTCTCGCTATTATTTTTTAGCCAACCTTTGCTGGTTTTTTAAAAACTTCCCAATCCTCTGGTCTCTCACCAATCTTGGCAACATTGTATGCCTTCATTTTCAATTTGATACCATCCTTTACTTCCTTAGTTAGCCACGGATGGTGCTCCCTTCTCTTACTCACTGGAATATATTTCTCTCACTGGAATATATTTTTGTTGAGAATTATGAAATATCTCCTTAAATGTCCGCCACTGCATTTCAACTTTCTTACCCTTTAATTTGTTTTTCCAGTCCACTTTAGCCAGTTCTGCCCTCATGCCATTATAATTGCCTTTGTTTAAGATCAGGACACTGGTTTGAGATACAACTTTCTCACCCCCCAACTGAATTTGAAATTCAACCATGCTATGATCACTCTTTCCTAGAGGATCCTTTATTAATTCTGTCTCATTACATAGTACCAGATCCAAGATAGTCTGCTCCCTGATTGGTTCCATTACATACTGTTCTAGGAAAACATCCCGGATGCACTCTATGAACTCCTCCTCCAGGCTACCATGGCCAATTTGATTTGTCCAATCAATATGGAGATTAAAATCACCCATGATTATTACCATACCTTTTTTACAGGCCTCCATTATTTGTTGAATTATATTCTGTCCAACAGCATTGCTACTGTTCGGGGGCCTGTAGACTACACCCACCAGAGACTTTTTCCCCTTTTTTTTTTTTAATCTCCACCCAAACCGATTCTACATCTTGATCATCGGAGCCAATATCACTTCTCACCACAGCACTGATCCCATCTTTTACCAACAAAGCCACCCCACCTCCCTTTCCTTTCTTTCTATCCTTCCGAATGATCATACACCCTGGAATATTCGGTTCCCAGCCCTGGTCGCCTTGCAACCACGTCTCTGTAATGTCGATGAGATCATACCCATTTGTATCTATTTGTGCCACCAACTCATTTATCTTGTTACGAATGCTGCGTGCATTCAGATATAGAGCTTTCAACTTTTGTCTTTTTACTATTTTTCCTTGTTTTGGCCTTTTTTTCCGTTACACTCTTATTTTTAAACATTCTGGCCTAGAAATTCACTATGGCCCCGCCAGCTGGCTAACGGCCAAAAGTTAGCGCTGGGCGCGGAGCCATGTACGACCGTCCGATATTCGCTTTTTGCGCCCCAAGTCGGAACCGGCCGCTATTCCAGGGTGTGCCCGCCCCCGCTTGGGGCGCAGAAACTGAATTTCAGCGCTCTAAGTGCCGCTGCGCCACCCGATGTGGTGCGGCAGGCTGCGGTACTGCAGGCCTCCTCCTTCTCTTAAGGTGGAGGTGCCTGCAACAGGGAGATCGCCGCTGGATTGTGCCGGCAAATGAGCCCGGCACCACGGAGAAGTGCCGGGCTCGCGGAAAGCAGCCGGCAATGCCGCGGTGGGGGGGGGGGGGGTGGTGGTGGAGGAGGCCGGGGAAGGAGGTGCAGGCAGGCGGCCGCCGAAAAAGCGGCCGGCCGCACCTCCACCTTTATGCGCCCCACTAAGGCTGCAGTAAGGCCCTGGTCTCCGGATGTTAGTAGCGGCCGCCACGGAGGAGGCGGCGGCAACTGAATATGGGCGTCGGGCCGGCATTGGGGCGGAAACGGGGCACTGCGCACACCGATGACGTCATCAGTGCCGGTGCAGCGCTACCGGCTACCGCCGCCATTACCGCCGAGCTCAATATCAGCGCAACCTCCTATACTGGCGCAGAAACCCTCTTTAGGCGGTAACTGGGCGCAAAGCTTGCAGCGCCTTACTGAATTTCTAGGCCTCTGTCCCTTCCTGTCACACTCTGATTATTTCCCCCATTTCTAGCCTGCTCTATTGCTTTCTCACTTTTTATTTTCCCGCTCACCTGGATCCTCCTCCCCCACCCCGCAACTATTTAGTTTAAAGCCCTCTCTACAGCCCTAGTTATTTGATTTGCCAGGACTCTAGCCCCAGCATGGTTCAGGTGAAGCCCGTCCAAACGGAACAGCTCCCTCTTATCCCAGTACTGGTGCCAGTGCCCCACAAACGGAAACCCATTTCTCCCACACCAGTCTTTGAGCCACTTATTTACACTATGCAAATTCGCTCGTGGCTCAGGTAGTAATCCAGAGATTCTTACCTTTGTGGTTCTGCTTTTTAATTTAGCCCTTAGCTGTCCATACTCTCTAAGCAGAACCTCTTTCTTTGTCCTTATGTCATTGGTACCTACGTGGACCATGACATCTGGATCTTCCCCCTCCCATTCTAAGTTTCTCTCCAGCCCAAAGATGTCCTTAACCCTGGCACCGACCGGGCAGGCAACACAGCCTTCGGGACTCACTCTCGGCTGCAAAGATCAGTATCTACCTTGTTAGTTACATCCTCAAAAAACTAATAGATTTGTCAAACATGATTCCCTTTCATAAAACCGTGTTGACTCTGCCTAATCATATTATGATTTTCTAAGTGCCCTGTTACCACTTCCTTAATAATGGATTTCAGCATTTTCCTGATGACTAATGTCCGGTTAACTGGCCTGTAGTTCCCTATTTTTTCTCTCTGCCTCCTTTCTTGAAAAGCGGGGTTACATTTGTTGCCTTCCAATCCACAGGGACCGTTCCAGAATCTAGGGAGTTTTGCAACATCACATCCATTATATCTACAGCCACCTCGTTTAGAACCCGAAGACATAGGTCCAGGGGATTTGATAGCTTTTAGTCCCATTAATTTCTCCAGTAGTTTTTCTATATTAATATTAATTTCACCACCCTCATTAGACCCTTGGTTCCCCACTATTTCTGGTATTTTTGTGCGTCTTCTACTGTGAAGACAGATACAAAATATTTGTTGAACGTCTCTGCCATTTCCTTATTCCCCATTATAATTTCTCCAGTCTCAGCCACTAAGGGACCCACATTTACTTTCGCTGCTCTCTTCCTTTTTACATACTTGTAGAAGCTGTCACAATCTGTATTAATGTTTCTTGCTAGTTTACTCATATTCTATTTTCTCCCTCATTAATTTTTTGATCATCCTTTGCTGGTTTCTAAAACTCTCTCAATCCTCAGGCTTACTACTCTTCTTGGCAATCTCATAAATTGTTCTTTTAATCTAATACTGTCCTTAACCTCTTTAGTTAGCCATGGATGGATCACTTTTCCTGTGGCGTTTTTATTTCTCAATGGAATGTATATTCGTTGAGAATTATGAAATATTTCTTTAAATGTTCACCATTGCTTATCTAGTCATACCTTTTAATCTAATTTCCCCAATCTACCTTAGCCAACTCGCCCCTCATACCTATGTAATTGGCTTTATTTACATTTAATACTCTAGTTTCAGATTTAAGTACGTCACTGTCGAACTCAATGTGAAATTCTATATTATGACCAATCCTCCCCAGGGGACTATGAGATTACTAATTAACCCTGTCTCATTACTCAAGATAAGATCTAAAATAGCCTCGTCCCTGGTTGGTTCCGCGACGAATTGTTCCAGGAAACTGTCTCGTATGCATTCCATGCTTTCAGACGAGACATTAAATCAAGTCTGCCCACTCAGGTGGACGTAAAAAACCGCATGACAGGGGAGTTGTCCTGACCAACACATTGCTCAACCAACATCTCAAACATATTATGTGGTCATTTATTTCATTGCTGTTTGTTGGATTTTGCTGTGTACACATTAGCTGCCATGTTCCTCTACATTACAAAAGTGAATATGCTTTAAAAGTACTTCAAGAGCTTTGAGATATCCGGAGGACATGAAAGGCGCTTCATAAATGCAGGTTTGTTCTCTTTTTAAATATAAAACAAACACCTAAAGGGCACAGAAACAGATCACACTCCCAATTCCTCTGGCCCATGACCTGCTGCCCAGGTAAACATCTGATGCCACCATGTCCCTGGGACAGTTACTAAATGCACAAGATCAGCGCTCAATCCAGTAAACTCCTCCGCAGCCAAGTACATAGAAACATATAAGATAGGAGCAGGAGTAGGCCATTCAGCCCCTCGAGCCTGCTCCGCCATTCAATGCGATCATGGCTGATCATCCAATTTCAGTACCCGGTCCCTGCTTTCTCCCCATACCCCTGGATCCCTTTAGCCTCAAAAAATATATCCAACTCCTTCTTGAATATATTTACTGAATTGGCTTCTACTGCCTTCTGTGGTAGAGAATTCCACGGGTTCACCACTCTCTGGGTGAAGAAATTCCTCCTCATATCTATCCTAAATGGCTTACCCCTTATCCTTAGACTGTGACCCCTGGTTCTGGACTCCCCAGCCATCGGGAACATCATTCCTGCATCTAGTCTGTCCAGTCCTGTCAGAATTTTATAAGTTTCAATGAGATCCCCTCTCATTCTTCTAAACTCCAGCGAGTACAAGCCCAATCGACCCAATCTCTCCTCATACATCATTCCTGCCATCCCAGGAATCAGCTTGGTGAATCTTCGCTGCACTCCTTCCATGGCAAGAACATCCTTCCTCAAATAAGGTGACCAAAACTGCACACAATACTCAAGGTGTGGTCTCACCAAGGCCCTGTACAACTGCAGCAAGACATCCTTGTTCCTGTACTCAAACCCTCTCGCTACGAAGGCCAACATACCATTTGCCTTCTTAACCGCCTGCTGCACCTGCATGCTTACCTTCAGCGACTGGTGCACAAGGACACCCAGGTCTCGTTGCACTTCTCCTTCTCCCAATCTATTGCCATTCAGATAATAATCTGCCTTCCTGTTTTTGCCACCAAAGTGGATAACCTCACATTTATCCACGTTATATTGCATCTGCCATGCTTTTGCCCAATCACCCAACCTGTCCAAATCATCCTGGAGTTTCTCGGCATCCTCCTCACAGCACACACGCCCACCCAGCTTTGTGTCATCTGCAAATTTGGAGATATTACATCTAGTTCCCTTGTCTAGATCATTAATATATATTGTGAATAGCTGGGGTCCAAGGACTGATTCCTGCGGTACCCCACTAGTCACTGCCTGCCACTCGGAAAAAGACCCGTTTATTCCAACTCTTTGCTTTCTGTCTGCCAACCAGTTCTCTATCCAAGTCAATACCTTGCCCCCAATCCCATGTGCCTTAACTTTACACGCTAATCTCTTATGCGGGACCTTATCGAAAGCCTTCTGAAAGTCCAAATACACCACATCCACTGGTTCTCCCGTATCTATTCTACCAGTTACATCCTCAAAAAATTCCAGTAGATTAGTCAAGCACGATTTACCTGCACTCCAGTAGTTTAACAGTTAGATTGTGACAAGTCCTGGTAAAGACCATTCTGGTGCGACCAATAAACACACACACACCAAAAATCATGTTGACATTGCAATTTAGACAATCCCGTTGTTTGGAATTGTACTCGCTATATAATGTGTAACAACTTGCATTTATACAGCAACTTTAACGCAGTATAATGCCCCAAGGCACTTCACATGAGCGATTAGCAAACAAAATTTGACACTGAGCCACATAAGGAGATATCAGAACAGAGGACCAAAAGCTTGGTCAAAGAGGTAGGTTTCACGGAGTGTCATAAAGGAGGAGAGAGGTGGATTGGTTTAGGGAGGGAATTCCAGAGCTTAGGGCCTTGGCAGCTGAAGGCACGGCCGCCAATGGTGGGACGATGAAAATCGGGGATGAGCAAGAGGCCAGAATTGGAGAAGCGCAGACACCTCGGAGATTACAGAGATAGCGAGGGAGTGGCCATGGAGGGAATTTGAAAACAAGGATGAGAATTTTAAAAGCAAGGCATTGCCGGACCAGAAGCCAATGTGGGTCAGCGAGCAGAGAGGTGATGATGGGTGAACGGGGCTTGGTGAATGTTAGGATACGGGCCGCAGAGCTAGGGTGAAAGATGGGGAGCTGGTCAGAGCATTGGAATAGTCGAGTCTGATACATTGAGATGCTTAATATATGATATTGTATCTCACAGGGGATAACTCTCAGCAAAATTAAAATTCTTGACATTCTATTACACCAAGTTCTGTGAGCAGAAAGTTTGTTAGTTAATCTGTTACGCTTAAATGCGAAAACTTCTTTAAAAATTTCCTTTTATAAAAAATCTTTTCCCCAAAGTGACGCATTAAAATAGAACCCATAATTATGCTACAGATGTCAACATGTAACAAAAACTTGCATTTGTATAGTGTCTTTATAACACATTAAAAACATCTTAGTAACAAGCAAACCAGTTTATAATTTCACTTCCCATTGGTCGAAGTGGAAGTTAAGGATGAGACGGTCCAATACAACCAGGGCTTTCACTGCTGCATTTATATTAGAGCAGTGTTGTAGAGCCCCACCGTAACCAGGTGCTTTCACCTCAACCTGCCAGAAGCACCGTGCTGCTGGCAATCAGGCGGGCGTCATTGCGGCCAGTGGGCGCCACAGCTCGCCATTTTGTTCGGACCTACAGGCCAGCAATGTCTGGCTGTCCTGTCCTGTCTGGACCTCCCCAACCGCACCCCCATCAGAGAATGTCCCAGTAGTGAGAGACTTTGAATCATGGAATTGTTACAGCACAGGAGGCCATTCGGCCCATCCCGGTTCTCTGCAAGAGCATTTCAGCTAGTCCCACTTCCCCTGCCCTTTCTCCGTAGCCCTGCAATTTTTTTTTCCTTCAGGTACTTATCCAACTCCCTTTTGAAAGCCACGATTGAATTTGCCTCCACCACCCTTTCAGGCAGATCCCAACCACTCGCTGCGTAAAAGGGTTTTTTCTCATGTCGCCTTTGGTTCTTCTCCCAATCACCTTAAATCTGTGTCCCCTGGTTCTCGACCCTTCCGCCAATGGGAACAGTTTCTCTATCTATTCTGACTAGACCCCTCATGATTTTGAACCCCTCCATCAAATCTCCTCTGCTCTACATAAGACATAGGAGCAGGAGTAGGTCATTTGGCCCCTCGAGCCTGCTCCGCCATTCAATTAGATCACGGCTGATCTGATCTTGGCCTCAACTCCACTCCCCTGCCCGCTCCCCTTAACCCTTGACTCCCTTAACATTCAAAAATCTGTCTATCTCCACTAAGGAGAACAATCCCTGCTTCTCCAGTCTATCCACATAACTGAAGTCCCTCATTCCTGGAAACATTCTCGTAAATCTTTTCTGCACCCTCTCTAAAGCCTTCACATCCTTCCTAAAGTGCGGTGCCCAGAATTTGTTACAATGCTCTGGTTATGGTCGAACCAGTGTTTTATACAGGTTCATCATAACTTCTTTGCTTTTGCACTCTGTGCCTCTATTTAGGATCCCGTGTGCTTTTTAACCCACTTTCTCAACCTGCCCTGCCACCTTCAACAATTTGTGCACATTTACCCCCCCAGATCTCTGTTCCTGCAACCTAAGCCACCCATCAGGTAACTGACAGAATCAGTTGCGACGCTGGTTTTGTGCCCCTTTGAGGTCAGTAGAAGACAATATCGCACGGACGTTCCACCCAATCCCGTGGGTTTCCTGCCCCATGAGTTAGGTTAAAATACCACCTTAAAGTCACAGTTGCCATTTCTGAAAGACTCCACAGACGGGTCTGCAGTGACTTCAGTGTCGTCACTGGGTGAACCCCCATCCCACTGTAAATGGGGGCTCGGAAATATAAAATAGGGCACCAATTATTTTTTGGCACTTGAATCAATTTGTAATCAGAAAACAGCTGCCAATACAACTTGCATTTATATAGCACCTTTAAATTAGCAAAACGACCCAAGGCGCTTCACAGGAGTGTTATCATTCAAAATTTAACACTGAGCCACATAAGGAGATATTAGGACAGCTTGGTCAAAGAGGTAGGTTTTAAGGAGCATCTTAAAGGAGGAGAGAGCGGTAGAGAGGTGGAGAGGTTATTCCAGAGCTTAGGACCTCAGCACTTGAAGGCACGGAGCAGGAGAGACGTTTCTTTTACTGCACCCAAGACATCCTGCAGCCTGTGGAGTTTTGACACAGCTGCGAATTACATCAAAGCAAGTACAATTTCTTTAAGTAGCTTACAGAATAATGGATACATATGCATTCACCACCAGCGCATTGTGGCTGCTGCACATCTGCAAGATGCATTGCAGCAACTCGCCAAGGCTTCAACAGCACCTCCCAAACCCGTAACCTCTACCACCTAGAAGGATAAGGGCAGCAGACGCATGGGAACACCACCACCTCCAAGTTCCCCTTCAGGTTACACACCATCCTGACTTGGAAATATATCACCGTTCCTTCATCGTCGCTGGGTCAAAATCCTGGAACTCCCTCCCTAACAGCGCTGTGGGAGCACCTTCACCACACGGACTGCAGTGGTTCAAGAAGGCGGCTCACCACCACCTTCTCAAGGGCAATTAGGGCTGGGCAATAAATGCTGGCCTTGCCAGCGATGCCCACATCCCGTGAATGAATTAAAAAAAATTCCTACACAAGGGTCTGTAAGATCTGATTGATTTCTTTCAAAGTGATGCACCAGGTCACCAGATAGCAAAACACCAAGCACTGTATAGAATTACAGGGCACTATAACATAGCCCACTGTTATCATTACTATTGTATCAAATTCCTGATCAAAGCGCAAAATGCTCTTCAGTTAGAAGTCGCAGCACATTAGACACCTGATTAAATTTCACCTAGACAGCAGTACAATTTAGAAGTCTAAGTAGTTTTGTGTGAAATGGGATTCTGTTCAACATTGTCTCTGAAATGCTGAGTGAGGTTTAAGGTACAAATGTGTAAATCGGCTATTTTAAATCGGCAGATCATAAAAGTCCTAAATCAAACACAGCATTTCTTTTCAAGTTAGATGTGGGTTTCTCATTGAGCTGGTATAGCGACTGAGGCGCCGTCTTTCAGATGAGACGTTAAACCGAGGCTCCGTCTGGCCTGTCAGGTAGGCATAAAAGATCCCATAACACTATTTGAAGAAAAGCAGTTCTCCCTGATGACAATGGTCAATATTTATCCCTCAATCAACATCTCCAAAACAGATTATCTGGTCATTATCTCATTGCTGTTTATGGGACCTTACTGTGTGCAAATTGGCTGTCACATTTCATACATTATAACAGTGACTACACTTCAAAAGTACTTCATTGCCTGTAACACGTCCCGAGATCGTGAAATGCACTAAAGTGCAAGCTCTTTCTTTTGGGGAAAGTTTCTCTTATCTATTTACCTCATTGACTGGGAACCTGACAAGTTTCAAAGAGCAAGTGTCATAGAAAAAATTGGGTACGGTAGTGTGGTGATGTTATGTTACTGGACTAGCAGTTTAGAGAATGCGAGTTGTAATCCCACCAGGCAATTTGAATTCAGTTTCAAAAATCTGGAAATAAAAAGCTGGCATCAGTAAAATTGACCATGAAGCTGTCGGATTGTCGTGAAAACCCAAGCGGGTCACTAATGTCCTTTAGGGAAGGAAACCTGCCGTCCTTACCCGGTCTGGCCTGTGTGTGACTCACCACACCAACGGGTGGTTGACTCTTCACTGCCCTCTGACGTGGCCCAGCAAGCCACTCATAGAAACATAGAAGATCGGAGCAGGAGTAGGCCATTCAGCCCCTCGAGCCTGCTCCGCCATTCAATGCGATCATGGCTGATCATCCAAATTCAGTACCCTGTCCCTGCTTTCTCCCCATATCCCTTTAGCCTTAAGAAATATATCCAACTCCTTCTTGAATATATTTAATGATTGGCCTCGACTGCCTTCTGTGGCAGAGAATTCCACAGGTTCACCACTCTCTGGGTGAAGAAATTCCTCCTCATCTCTGTCCTAAATGGCTTACCCCTTATCCTTAGACTGTGACCCCTGGTTCTGGACTCCCCAACCATCAGGAACATCCTTCCTGCATCTAGTCTGTCCAGTCCTGTCAGTTGCATCAGTACTGCTACACTGCACCGATTCAAAAAGGCCCACCTGCTCAGGGCAACGAGGGATGACCAATAAATGCCGGCCTTGCCAGTGACGTCCACATCCCGAGAATTAATTTGAAAAAGTGTCCTGAAGGAAAACTAGTTTCAACTCCCTCGATGCCTCAGGCAGCATAGAGAGAGAGCAGAGGTTCCAGTCTGTGTGACTACCGGAGCTACACTCACAGTGGACACTGAGGCAATGTACCAGGGGCAGCTACCAACCGTGGGATCAAACCCCAACAAGGAATACATGATTGCAGGAAAAGGAGGTCAATTAGCAACAAAAAAGGCAATGTTCAGTTTACATAAACACATCGTGATCTTTTCTCCCCAGCACTACAGTCACTGGTGTTTCTGCATTAACAAAGGCAGACTGGATGGTGGAGGATACGGCAGCATTTCAGATACAAGCTCTAAACTGCGCTGCTAATAGATCAGAAGGGCAGGTTTTGTTATAGATCACATTTATACATTATCTGGAATTACAACACACTGTTATAGGCTCAGTTCGGCATCCACAACAGCAGCACCCATACATAAGTCACTTGTCTTTGCAGATATTTACTTCACAGTACGTTCTCGGATATGTAACGGGACTATACATTAGAACAAAAACCCTACTAAACACATTTAACAAAAAAAGGTCTCATGAGAAACATAACATTTTAATGTTGAAATAAATACTCCAGTACATGCAAGAAAACTTGACATAGACTTCCACGTCTGGCAAATAGTGTAAAACTGGAAAAAAAAATCACTCACAGCAGCTTTATCCCAACTGTTAGAACCGAGGTGTGAAAAGATCACGATCACAACTGCACACTCCCTTGCACGAACACCAGACTCACTTTTCTCTCTCTCTCGCTCACCATTTGATTCCACAGATCACACATACTTGGCGGAGCTACATTCCATCCCGCTGTCACTGTGTGTGTGCGCGCGCTCACTGTTAATTTGAGGTAAAAACCCTTTCTAAACCGCAATGAGTTGATTCGATTTATAATTCTTAATAATCTTTGTGATGATGATGATGATGATGGTGGTGGGATATCCGGAAGACACTTTTAGACTTTGAACCGCACCCAGCACGATCAAGCCTTTATTTTGTTACCGTTTGAAACTGTTTCATTGTTTAAAACTCCTAGGTTTAGGAAAGAAAAGGAGGGGGAAAAAATCCATCTTCTCTGGGTTAGTGGGACCAACTCTCTCTCCAAAGAGCTAGCACAGGCAGGATGGGCCGAAGGGCCAGCTGTCTTCTGTCTCTCTCTCACTCACACACACACCAGGTTATAATCCAACAGCTTTATTTGAAATCACAAGCTTTCGGAGCGCTGCTCCTTCGTCAGGTGAACTCCGAAAGCTTGTGATTTCAAATAAAGCTGTTGGACTATAACCTGGTGTTGTGTGACTTCTCACCTGTCCACCCCAGTCCAACACCGGCATCTCCACATCATCACACACACACACACACACACACACACACAGGGTGCCCGAGGATTCTTTGGTATTAAGAGGGAAACAATGTTTTTGTTTGTTGTTGGTGGCCCGGGGCTTCACTCGGGAGGGTGGGAGTTGAGCGGCGGCAGGGTGCGGGGTGAGCAGCGTTCCCGCAGCGCCTGGGACAGCAGGCTGCAGCCGTCCGCCACGGCCAGCGCCGAGCTGTGCAGCCGCTGCCGGTAGCCGGGCAGCTTGCTGGCGTCGGGGGGCAGCGCGATGTCACGGAGGCACTGGGTGAGCAGCACGCAGGCCGACACCACGCTCATGGCGCCGCCCAGCACGGCCGTCTGCACGGCCCGGCCCTCGGGGCTGAGCGCGGCCGGCCGGCCCAGGAACTGCGGCTCGGTGGCGAAGCCCACCAGCGCTTGCACCGACTGCAGCAACGGGCCGCCGAACAACACGCAGCGGGCCCGGGCCGCCTCGCCCGGCCTCGCCTTCAGCTCCCGCACGCAGGCCAGCAGCGCCGTGGCGCTGGCGCTCATGCACTTGACGCCCAGCTTGAACTGCTGGCGGGCGAAGCGGTCGCCGCTGCGGGCCGAGGCCAGGGCGCAGGCCTCGGTCAGGCTGCGCAGGCCGCCGCCGATGGCCCGCGACAGCTGCAGCAAGAGCGGCGGGCTGAGCTCCGACACCGGCGCCGTCCGCAGCACGCCGCAGCTCTGCTCCACCTCGTGGCGGGCCCGGCTGACCCGGTAGCGGTCCACCAGGCCGGCCGCCGCCGCCCGCCAGCCCGGGGACTGGGCGGCCGCCAGGTAGGCGGCCTGGGCCGAGCACTCGACCAGCGCCACCACCAGCTCGCACAGCTCGGCCAGGCTGTCGCCCACCTCGGCGTAGCGGCCCATGTTGAGCTGGCTCTGCACGTCGTGGGTGAGGATGGAGAGCCCCTTGGTGCGGGCGATCACCGTGTCCCGGCTCCGCTCGAAGGAGTCGCCCGAGGCGGCCGGCAGGCTGTCGCTCTGCACCGGCCGGCTGTCGCTGGACAGCAGCAGCAACTCGGCCACCAGTTGCATCTTACTCTTGCACATGTCGCACACGAACACCAGTCTCCGCCGCTGCTGGGAGCCGGAGCCGCCGCCACCGCTGCTTGTCGACTTGGCCGAGCCGCTACTAGCCATAGCGCCGGGCGGCCCCTGGCATGCCGCTTCTGAGCCCAGCGCAGTTCCGATTGAGCCCAGGATCTCTCTCTGCGCGCATCATCGTTCCATCAACGGGGCAAAGAAACAATGATAAACCAAAAGAAGCGAAAATTTTAAAAAAGAAGCCTTTTTTCTTCTTCTTCTTCTTCTTCTCCCCCCACACAAGGAGGGGTGGGTGCAGCCTCAGTCCCCCACTCCTGTCGATGCTTTGCAAACACAAGAAGGTCCGTCGCGCGCGCACACACACACACTTTAATCCCTTTGGCCGGCACAGCCCGCGGTGCATGTCCTCTCTCTGGGAGCCCACCGCCTCCTGGCTCTGTCCATGATGGTGCTCTGTCGCTGGAAGCTTTTTTATTTCTTGTAGAGAATCCTCTTCACTTTGCCTCTTTTGCTTCTCCAAATTCAGGGTGGGGGAGATGAACAGAAATCCTCTTCACTTCTTGGTGGACTTGTTTCAATGATGTAGATTTCGGGGAGAATTAACAGAAACTCTCCCCCACACACACACACACAAAACCTTTTCACTTTTCCTTTCTCTCTCGTTGCAATTCTATTCTCTTCTGACGATTCAGATTTTGAGAGATGGAAAGGGGGGGTTCTGCTTAAAAATAACCCACAAGTTAGTGTCAGTTGCAGAATTTAAAACCCAACCGGCAGCAGCTCCAGTTGCAGTGGGTTTTGTTTTGTTGGAATGCCAAAGTCAGTTCGGAGCCCGCATCTCCTATCAGGAAGCACAGGGAGGGTGTGGCTGCACTCGGACTGGCCGCTGGTAAAACAGCGAAAGGAACTAACAGTAGTTTGAGAGGGGAGGGAGGGACAAGGTTTGCAACTTCACAGCCGCTCGCAGCCAGCCACACAGTCAAAGCGCTCCGACCGGCCAGGGCGCGCCCATCGGAAGAATCTGGTGCACCGGCCGCCCTCTGCTCTCCGCAAGCAGGGGTTGGGGTGGATGGGTGGGGAAGCAAATAGCTCTTGTCGCTCTCTCTCTCTCCGCTCAGTGCTCCCTCGGCGTTAGCGCGCCCTGCTCTGCGAATCCATCATCCCTTCCTGAGGCCCCGACGTGGGCGCATTCGGCTACCGGTCCGGGGGACGAAGTTAAACCGCTGCCCCGATCGGCCTATGCTGATCCATTGGGAACGATTCCCGCCGCTCAAAAAAGTTTGCTTTCTTTTCCCCCTCCTTTTCCCCAGCCGCCCCCCTGATGGAGAATGAAGGCTGGAAGTTGCTGCGATCCCGCGCCGCCCTGCATGGAATGGAACGTCAGTTACCGAAATTGACACAGGCAAACACTGTGACGCCGCGACCGGCCAATCAGCGGCCGGCCAGCCGGCCAAGACGTTCCAAATGGAATCCCGATACTCGAGCGGCGGCCAATGGCAGGCGAGCGGAGGGGTGGGATTTCCGTGCAGAAAGTGACACTGGGCTTGGGGCGCGCTCGCTGTGTGTGTGAGAGAGGCTGGGGAAGGGCGCTCATTCATTGCTGCCACTTTCAAACGCTGCCTGCTCCTGATCGCGGGCTCTGGTGCCGAGGCAATCAACAGGGGCTTGGCTGGCACCGACACAATCGAAAGCCCGGTTAGCGAACCCTGTGAGATCAGCTCTGTGCGACACCGAGATTTTAAATTAATTCGTTTAGGTTGCAAAACTCGGGGTTTTTTTTTTGCATTCTAATTTTAAAGGCGCCTTGTAATGCCGGTTAAGATAAAAAGAAATACGCGGGAATGCTGGAAATCTACTTATTCTGATGGTGAAACAAAATTGGAAGCCACTTAATTAGGTATGAAAACAAACAGCAGTCCCAAAGAAGCAAAACTTCTTTCCACACATGCTCCTACACTGTGTTTCCAGCACTTTCTGTTTTTGCGATTTTTAGCATTTTCAGTTTTTTTTAAATTTGTGTGTGTAATTGTCTGATTGGTGAGAATATTGCAGTGTGTCATTGATCATGTGACAATATTCACCTCCCCGCACCCCAAACAACACAGGGCAAAACTTACCAGAGCAAAGCGTGTTCTAGCAATTTTCCAAGGCTGGAAAAGTATTGATAAAACAACATTGTACTTTTCTTACTATGTTTCAGGTTTGAGGTTACACCAAGACCCTATCTATCTGTTCAGGTGCCATGACACTCTTCAAACAAGAACAGGATGTCCTGGTCAACCAAGGTGTCTGCCGTGGCTCAGTGGAAAACATGCACGATTCTGAATCAGAAGGTTGTGGGATAAAGCCCAATCCAATGACTTGAGCACATAATCGAGGCTGACACTTCAGTGCAGTACTGAGGGAGTGGCAGGTTAAACCGAGGCCCCATCTGCCCTCGGGTGAATGTTAAAGATCCCATGACAATTTAAAGAAGAGCAGGGGGGTTCCCTCTGGTGTCTTGGCCATTTATATATCCCTCAACCAACACTGGAAAAGCAGATTATCTGGTCATTTTATCTCATTGCTGTTTGTGGGACCTTGCTGTACCCATATTGGCTGTGTGTTTCCTACATTACAACAATCCTTCAAAAGTAATTGGCTATAAAGCACTTTGGGACATCCTGAGGTCACGAAAGGACTATATAAATGCAAATTCTTTTTTTTAGCATTCCTCCTTCAACCAACACAAAAAACACATTTACTTGTTGGCTATGGAGCCTTTTGTGTACAAAATTGGTTGCCTCACTTGCCTACATAACAGTACATGTTGGCTGTGAAGTCTTTGGGCTGTCCTGAGAATACAAAAGGCACTATATAAATGCAAAT
This sequence comes from Somniosus microcephalus, assembly GCF_052327205.1. Taxonomy (NCBI): domain Eukaryota; kingdom Metazoa; phylum Chordata; class Chondrichthyes; order Squaliformes; family Somniosidae; genus Somniosus; species Somniosus microcephalus. The sequence continues at coordinate 41,275,886 of NC_141013.1, forward strand.
CTTTTCTTTCTACAGGTGTAAGCCAGTAGACCGTATTCAACGGTGGAGCGTACTGGGTTCGGAAGTCCACTTATACATGTTGCAACAGGGGCAAGTGAATAGTGACCAGGAAAGAAAATAAGGAAGAACTTGCATTTATATAGCACCTTTCACGACCTCTGGACGTCATTATTTACAGCCAATGCAGTACTTTTGAAGTGTAGTCACTGTTGTAATGGAAATGCGGCAGCCAATTTACACACAAGCAAGCTCCCACAAACAGCAATGGGGTAAATGACCAGATAATCTGTTCTAGTGATGGTTGAGGGATAAATATTGACCAGGAGCAGGAACCCGAGTTGTTTCTCCATGCTCTGTGCACGGGATTCTGAGCTGCAATTGTCGCACACTCCTACTGCTTTCCTGGCTGGAATCAGCTAACAGTACGTCCAGGAATTAACCCCAGGTTCCTCCTGCTCTGAAATAACAACAGAAAATGCTGGAAAAACTCAGCAGGCCAGGCAACATCCGTGGAGCGAGAAATAGAGTCAACGTTTCAGGTCGAAACCCTTCGTCAGGACTGCAAAGACACAGGAAATGAAACCGATTAAAAGGCCAGTTTGGGGGCTGGGAAATGCGGATGAAAGAACAAAAGAAAAGCGAAGAGACATTAAGAGGTATTCAAAACCAGACGAGATGGTGATAGGACTAGTAAAGAGACAGAAGACGGCTCGGATCCTCCTGCTCTGTGGCTCAGTACCATACCATGCACTGCATTCTACCACAGACATCATGGGGAGATATTTTATTAATAGCAATGTGTCTTGTAGAATGGCATCATTTAAGGGACTAAAGAGAATGGGTAAGTAGAAAATATATTTACAAAAGGGAAGGATTGAGTTCCTTTTGGTGTTAAATTTTCTGTGATACCACTGTCACATAGGACCGTGTGACCTATTGATGAGATGGCTTTGACCCAAGCAAGCAATGGTGGCAGGGAGAGTGCTGTTTCTGGGCCTAGAACCGTAAGTGTTACCTGGGCCTGATCCGAGATTGGCAACAGCAGCTTCACTCCCTGAAATCAATATTTGGTCCCAGTTACTGCCCTCACTTCTCGCATTATCTTACCTGCCTCACTGCCATCAAAGGCATACCCAAACCCACTGCCAACTGAAGCCAAGGAACAGAAAGAAAGAACATGCATTTATATAGCACTTTTCACAACCTCAGGATGTCCCAAAGCCATTTACAGTCAATTAAGTGCTTTTGAATTGTAGTTGTAGAATGATACAGCACAGAAGGAGGCCATTCAGTCCATCGTGCCCGTGCCAGCTCTTTGAAAGAGCTATCCCATTATTCCCACTCCCCTGCTCTTTCCCCATAGCCCTGTAAATTTTTTCCCTTCAAGTATTCAAATATCCAATTCCCTTTTGAAAGTTACTAGTGAATCTGCTTCCACCGCCCTTTCAGGCAGTGCATTCCAGATCATAACAACTCGCTGCGTAATTGTTTCTCTCCTCATCTCCCCTCTGGTTCTTTTGCCAATCATCTTAAATCTGTGTCCTCTGGTTACCGACCCTCCTGCCACTGGAAACAGTTTCTCCTTATTTACTCCTAGCAAAACCATTGATGCTTTTGAACACCTCTATCAAATCTCTTCTTTACCTTCTCTGCTCTAAGCAGAACAACCCCAGCTTTTCCAGTCTCTCCACATAACTGAAGTCCCTCATCCCTGATACCATTCTAGTCAATCTTCTCTGCACCCTCTCTAAGGCCTTGACATCCTTACTAAAGTGTGGTGCCCAAAATTGAACACCATACTCCAGCTGAGGCCTAACCAGTGTTTTATAAAGGTTTAGCATAACTTCCTTGCTTTTGTACTCAATGCCTCTATTAATAAAGCTAAGAATCCCCTATACCCTTTGAACAGCCTTCTCAACTTGTCCTGCCACCGTCAAAGATTTGTGTTCATACACCCCCAGGTCTCTCTGTTCCAGCACCCACTTTAAAATTGTACCATTTAGTTTATATTGCCTCTCCTCATTCTTCCTACTAAAATGTATCACTTCATAGAAACATAGAAGATAGGAGCAGGAGTAGGCCATTCGGCCCCTCGAGCCTGTTCCGCCATTTAATGAGATCATGGCTGATCATCCAAATTCAGTACCCTGTCCCTGCTTTCTCCCCATATCCCTTGATCCCTTTAGCCTTAAGAAATATATCTAACTCCTTCTTGAATATATTTAATGAATTGGCCTCAACTGCCTTCCGTGGTAGAGAATTCCACAGGTTCACCACTCTCTGGGTGAAGAAATTCCTCCTCATCTCTGTCCTAAATGGCTTACCTCTTATCCTTAGACTGTGACCCCTGGTTCTGGACTCCCCCGCCATCGGGAACATCCTTCCCGCATCTAGTCTGTGTAGTCCTGTTAGAATTTTATAAGTTTCAATGAGAACCCCTCTCATTCTTCTAAACTCCAGCGAATATAAGCCTAATCGACCCAATCTCTCTTCATACGTCATTCCTGCCATCCCAGGTATCAGTCTGGTGAATCTTCGCTGCACTCCCTCCATGGCAAGAACATCCTTCCTCAGATAAGGCGACCAAAACTGCACACAATACTCAAGGTGTGGTCTCACCAAGGCCCTGTACAACTGCAGCAAGACATCCTTGCTCCTGTACTTGAATCCTCTCGCTATGAAGGCCAACATACCATTTGCCTTCTTAACCGCCTGCTGCACTTGCATGCTTACCTTCAGCGACTGGTGCACAAGGACACCCAGGTCTCGTTGCACTTCCCCTTTTCCCAATCTATTGCCGTTCAGATAATAATCTGCCTTCCTGTTTTTGCCACCAAAGTGGATAACCTCACATTTATCCACATTATACTGCATCTGCCATGCATCTGCCCAATCACCCAACCTGTCCAAATCGTACTGGGGTTTCTCTGCATCCTCCTCATAGCGCACACGCCCACCCAGCTTTGTGTCGTCTGCAAACTTGGCGATATTACATCTAGTTCCCTTGTCTAGATCATTAATATATATTGTGAACAGCTGGGGTCCTAGCACCGATCCCTGCGGTACCCCACTAGTCACTGCCTACCACTCGGAAAAAGACCCATTTATTCCAACTCTTTGCTTCCTGTCTGCCAACCAGTTCTCTATCCAAGCCAATACCTTGCCCCCAATCCCACATGCTTTAAATTTGCATACCAATCTCTTATGTGGGACCTTATCGAAAGCCTTCTGAAAGTCCAAATACACCACATCCACTGTTTCTCCCTTATCTATTCTACAAGTTACATCCTCAAAAAATTCCAGTAGATTAGTCAAGCATGATTTACCTTTTGTCCGATCCTGTCACTGTTTTCCAAGTGCTCTGCTATTACATCTTTTATAATGGACTCTAGCATTTTCCCCACTACTGATGTCAGACTTACCGGTCTATAATTCCCCATTTTTTCTCTACCACCTTTTTTAAATAGTGGGGTTACATTAGCTACCCTCCAATCCATGGGAACTGTGCCAGAGTCTATAGAATTTTGGAATGAGCCCTAACTCTCCACGTTTGCAAATATGATGGCTTCAGCCTTGTCAGTTAAACTGAAGAAGGGGCAGAATCCCCTAAGTTGTCCCTCTACCAACAGAACTAGTAGACCTCCCCTGGTGTTGTTCACGATGAGTCTGAGAACACCCAGTTTTATAAATAAGGTATAGGAGAGAAAGCAAATGGCTGCTCAAGGATGTGGAAAGAATTTTAAGATTGATGTGAGAGACAGTGAAGTCAGGGTTTAAAATGTTTTTGATTATTTCCTGGGAAATTTGAGGCAATCGTTTTTTTTTTAATGTGAGGCACAATGTAGGTATTCGGGATCCTTGCTACTTTTCCTACTACCCATTGGGAATCTCTGGTTTTTGTGTTTGATGCGGCTGATAGAAAGATAACTTAAGGGAGAAAAGAACTGCATAGTTTGAACAGATGGTTCAATAGATTTATGAGGCAATTGCGTAGAAACACTTTGGTAACTTTCAAGACAGTTGGAAATAAAAGTTAAAAGTATAAAACTGATATGTCTGACTACAGGTCATGGGTGTAATTCTGTCTTATTTTTAGATCTTAACCACACAACATGACTGTATAAAGTTGATTTTACAGATGTGAACTCTGAGCAGAGTGTCACCCATTAGGAGCACATACATTCCCCACCACTAATACCATCTACAGGAAACTTTGTGCTATCCGGCACCGACAGGACCGAGCTGTTGCCGTCCCATCAAAACTGCCGGACAAACCAGCGCTAATGTTGAAACATACGGAGCTTTGAGCTCTGTATCTGGCAACAAACCCTGTTGCACAGCTTCTAAACAGTCAACCGTACCTTGCAAGCGTCTCTGTAGCTTAGCAACAGCTTCAGCGAGACCTTGCAGAGCCTGACTGGTGAAAAAAAAAGCAACAAAAAGAAAAAAAACCTAACAAAACGGCTCCTGATTTTTGCTGGTGGATCGAGCATTCCGGACAGTTAACCTCCGGATAAACCAAAGTTTCCTGTACATTTATAACAGGCCACCTATAGCAGGCAAGTGCCGCTAACCATTTGCCAGGACCAAAGGAGTCAATTACAATGGCGCGGCTTAACGTATTAAGCGCACCAACTATTTTGGGCAGTTCCATAAGTTCTTTGCACCTCATTAATCCCTGTGTTTAATTGCTGACCACCCAACTTCCCTTCCTGGCTCCGATGTTAGCTGATATTGTTAACGGATTCCTCTCCTCAGGTACTGTCTCCTTTCCTTTCAAATCAGCCGTCATCACCACCTCCTCAAAAAACCCACCCTTGACCCTCTGTCCTTGCAAACTACTGCCCCATCTCCAACCTCCTGTTCCTCTCCAAAGTCCTTGAACATGTTGTCCCCACCCAAATCCGTGCCCATCTTTCCCGCAACTCCATGTTTGAACCCATCCAGTCAGGTTTTTGTCCCTGCCAGAGTACTGAAACAGTCCTTATCAAAGTCACAAATGACATCCTATGTCACTGTGACCATGGTGAACTATCCCTCCTCATCCTTCTTAACCTGTGTGCAGCATTTAAGGTTGAGCACACCACCCAACACCTGTCCTCCATTGTCCAGCTGATGAGACTTCACTCGCCTGGTTCCATTTCTATCTATCCAGTCGTAGCCAGAGAATCACCAGCACTGGCTTCTGTTCCTGCTCTCGCAACGTTACCTCTGCAGTCCCCCAAGGATCTATCCTTGGCCTCCTCCTATTTCTCATCTACATGCTGCCCCTCAGCAACATCATCCGAAAAACACGTCAAATTCCACATGGTGACCACACACAGCTCTACCTCACTGCCACATCTCTCAACCCCTCTACTGCCTCTGATTTGTCACGCTGCTTGTCCGACATCCAAAATTGGACGAGCAGAAATTGCCTCAAATTAAATACTTGGAAGACCAAAGGCATTGGGCTAAAAATTGAGTAGCGCCCCAATTGGGCCGCTAACTTCGCCGGGGCGCTACTTTTAGCGCCCCAGAAAAATTAGTGCCCCCGCGCTGGAACTTGAGTGGTTGCACACCAAGGGGGAAGCGGGGCGCTACTGGAAGCGCCCTGCATCCCTCTTGGGGCGCTGTGAGTCAATATTGCAGCGTTATGTGCCGCAGCGCCACACACTGTGGCACGTCGCGCTGCGGTATTGCAGGCCTTCCTCCCCTTCTTAAAGGGGAGGGGCCTTGTGCAGCGCGACCTGGGGCCCAGCTGGGCTCCTGGGGATTGGGAGTGCAGGCAAAAGAGCCTGGCACTCAAGAGAAGTGCCGGGCTCTTGGAGTGCAGCCAGCACTCCGTGGGGGAGGGGGGGGGGCGTTTCAGGAGGTCTGGGACGGGAGCGCAGGCAGATGCTGGCAGGCGGCCAGCAACAAAAATGGCCGCCCCGCACCTTGCCTTTAAGTTGCGCCTCCCCGGCTGCAGGTACGCCCCCCTGACCCCGTCGGACATAGCGTCCGGCGGTAAGTCAGGGGGCGCTCCTGAAGATCGTGAGCGGGGCGCTGCACACGCCAATGACGTCATCGCCAGCGGCGCAGTGCCGCAGGGCGCTACCGGTTAGCGCCACCACTAACCTCCCGCTGAATTTTGTGGGAGGCGTGGGCAGTGCCGCGCCCGGGCGCTAGTTGGCTTGCGTCCTGTTAGCGCCCCATTGTCTTTGGTCCCTACCACAAACTCTGTTCCCTAGCCACCAACTCCATCCCTTTCTGTGGCTGAATCAGACTGTTCACAACCTCAGCATCTTATTTGACCCCGATCTGAGCTTCCTGTCCCATATCCTCTCTATCAGCAAGAGCGCCTACTTCTACCTCTGTAACATCGCCATCTCCACTCTGCCTCAGCTCATCTGCTGCTGAAACCCTCATCCATGCCCTTGTTACCTCTAGACTTGACTGTTCCAATGTTCTCCTGGCTGGTCTTCCATCTTGCAAAAACTTGATCTCATCCAAAACTCGGCTGCCCGTGTCCTAACTCGCACTAAGCCCCGTTCACCCATCACCCCCTGCGCTCGCTGACCTACATTGGCTCTCAATCCGGCAACGCCTCGATTTTAAAATTCTCATCCTTTTTTTCAAATTTCTCCATGGCCTCGTCCCCCCCACTATCTCTGCGTTACTCCAATTCTGGTCTCTTGTGCATCACCAGTTTCCATCACTCCACCATTGGCAGCTGTACCTTCAGCTCCCTAGGTTCTAAGCTTTGGAATTCCCTCCCTAAGTCTCTCCGCCTCTCTACCTCTCTCTCCTCCATTAAGACGCTCCTTAAAACCTACCTCCTGTTCTAATATCTCCTTATGTGGTTCGGTGTCAAATTTTGTTTGGTAACGCTCCTGTGAAGCACCTTGGGACGTCTTACTACATTAAAGGCGCTGTATAAATGCAAGTTGTTGTTGAGTTACACACCACTTCACAACACCCCTCAATCTGTGTGATGCTCATTTTTTGTGCACTGGGGATTTCTGTGACAATCTGTTCTGAGTTAAACTGGAGTTGTACAGTCACAGAAACATGTTATCGGAGATTACAATATCTAAAAGAATCATCAGAAACTTGCACGTTACAAAAGCTTTTAGGTGGGAGGAGCACATATCCTGAAAGTTACTTGGTCTGGTCGTAATAGGATGAAAGAAAATATCTGTGTTTTAAGTTTGCTTGTTTTAAATAAATGTACATGTTCTGCTGTTGGCCTCAAATATGAGGCACTGCTGATCAGTTTTTATATAATGAATCAGAGGTTGGTTTTACCATCCATCGTGTATAACGGGTGAATCGCGTTAACACCAACGCTATAAGCGGTAGGGTCTGTATTAGGAATTAAGAGCATTGGAGGTCAGCACACCCTGCAAGATTTACTACCGTGTGCTCGAGTTCACAGAGCCTAACCTTCTCTGTTATTTATGATAGGCTTTTTGAAAAACAATTAAAAAAAAATCATCCCACAAATCATGATGCAAATAATTATGAGGTCTCTACCTGGCAGGTTATGTGATAGCTTGAGCCACAAGACCTCACAATGAAATCCAGGTCTGCAGTAAAACAAGACATACCGACTCACTGGGCTCAATTATAACTCCCGGGCGGGAATGCGGCCTAGCGATTGCCCAGCCTGCCTGGGAGCGGTAGCAGGGAGCCGCGGCCGATTTTAACGGCCTGGCCTCATTAACGTGTCACTTGCTGGCTTCCCAGCCAAAACAACCAGGAAGTAGGAGAGGCTCGAGATTTCCTTGTGGGGCCCAGAAGAGCATTCCTGCTCCTTCTGGCTCAGAGGGAAACTAAAAAGAAACAATTTAAAGGCTTCCCTTAATGAGCCTCTTCCGGCCCTGGCTCCTGTTCCCAGCAGGCTTGGCCCGGCAGGGAAACCATCGCTGCTCCCCTGCTCAGGCCTCTGGTTAAAGTAGCAGATCGGGCCCGATCTGCATATCTAAAGGGGACCCGCTGGCTTGGAACTCGTGTCCTTGCCTCCTGCAATTTAAAATTGCTGTCGGCCGGATTTGGGCTTGAAAGGAGGGGATAATTCCCCCCACTCCATTTTAACCGCCCCCCCCCCCCCCACATGCTTTCCGACAAGCGAAAAGAGTTAAAATCGACCTCTATGGCTTTTTAAAATAAAGTTGTTCATCGCTTAGATACACAAGAGTTAACCTTCGTGTTTGACCCGAAGGAAAAGTTAGGAATGAGTTTTAGAACAAAATCTTTCAGTCACCAAAATAGTTTTAACACGTCAAAATTAGTTCAAAACCATCAAAATGGGAATGTGTGAGGAAAGGGCTGCATTGAACTGACAACTCTGCACCGTGACAACCCGACTCAGGAGGGAAATAATCCCCGTGTTAGGGTGAAGGGATGAATATATCAACAGTCAGAAACCGCAAATCAATGTCCAAACTACAGCAACCCTTGAGGGAAAGCTGAGAGCCCTGACAGTGCTGGAGGAGGCACCGTGTTTATGACTCGGAGAGATTGTGTAAAACAAACCGCTCCAGACAGATTTTATTTGCGCCGAGCTGAATTTATAAGGAATTGAGGAACAAGAACGAAATCTACTCTGTAATTTTTTTTTAAAAGGTCACCATTTGTTGAGATTTTGAATGAAAGCATTTGGAATTACAATCAAAAAGAACTGACAGTTAAAGAACAAACTCTGGCTTTGGAGAAACAAACTGGAGTGTACGGACGCAGAAGAAATCGAGATTTCAACAGGAACAAGAGTGAAAATCCACCAGCAAAGAGCCCGAGACTCTGAGCAGACAGTGTGCTAACTGTAAACAAAGGCACCTTGTAGCAGAGGGAAAAGAGAAGGGACTTTTCAAATCAAAACCGAGGCAAATCTACAAGGAAGTAAAGTAACAGAGTAGATGCAATTCTGTAGTTTAAAATATAGATGGTGCGGGTGAGTTTTTTTTCTTATTCATTCACGGGATGTGGGCGTCGCTGGCAAGGCCAGCATTTATTGTCCATCCCTAATTGCCCTTGAGAAGGTGGTGGTGAGCTGCCTTCTTGAACTGCTGCAGTCCGTGTGGTGAAGGTACTCCCACAGTGCTGTTAGGGAGGGAGTTCCAGGATTTTGACCCAGCGATGATGAAGGAACGGCGATATACTTCCAAGTCAGGATGGTGTGTGACTCGGGGGGAACTTGGAGGTGGTGGTGTTTGCACGCGCCTGCTGCCCTTATCCTTCTAGGTGGTAGGGGTTGCGGGTTTGGGAGGTTCTGTCGAAGAAGCCTTGGCAAGTTGCTGCAGTGCATCTTGTAGATGGTACACACTGCAGCCACGGTGCGCCAGTGGTGGAGGGATTGAATGTTGGAGTTGGTGGATGGGGTGCCAATCAAGCGGGTTCCTTTGTCCTGGATGGTGTCGAGCTTCTTGAGTGTTGTTGGAGCTGCACTCATCCAGGCAAGTGGAGAGTATTGCATCACTTGTGCCTTGTAAATGGTGGAAAGGCTTTGAGGAGTCAGGAGGTGAGACACTCGTCGCAGAATACCTAGCCTCTGACCTGCATTTGTAGCCACAGTATTTATGTGGCTGGTCCAGTTATGTTTCTGGTCAATGGTGACCCCCAGGATGTTGATGATGGGGGATTCGATGATGGTAATGTCGTTGAATGTCAAGGGGCGGTGGTTAGACTCTCTCTTGTTGGAGATGGTCATGGCCTGACACTCGTGTGGCACGAATGTTACCTGCCACTTATCAGCTCAAGCCTGAATGTTGTCCAAGCCTTGCTGCATGCGGGCATGGATTGCTTCACTATCTGAGGAGTTGCGATTTGAACTAAACACTGTGCAATCATCAGCAAACATCCCCACTTTATGATGGAGGGAAGGTCATTGATGAAGCAGCTGAAGATGGTTGGGCCTAGGACACTGTCCTGAGGAACTCCTGCAGCGATGTTCTAGGGCTGAGATGATTGACCTCCAACAGCCACAACCATCTTCCTTTGTGCTAGGTATGTCTCTAGCCAGTGGAGAGTTTTCCCTCTGATTCCCATTTACTTCAATTTTACTAGGGCTCCTTGATGCCACACTCGATCAAATTTCCATTCATTGCGTAAATCAGGCGGGCGTTTGTCTGTTATGCCTGCCTGATGACATCATTTTCACGGTAGGTCCCCATTTTAATATTCAGGATGAGCTGCCAGCTCTAATTGGACTCCCTTATAGGCAGCTCACCCATTGGGAGGGGAGAAGATCTGTCCGGGGTACAGATGTTTAAAGGCGTCCTGCCGCTCTTCAAGGGGAGGTGCACTTTTTATGTGGTGGATACTAGAAATGGTTTTTCACAGTCTGCTGAGAAGATGATTGCTGTCAGGGCCCCCAGGTTTGAAGAAGCTGGTGTGGAGATGCAAGTCAGCAGCAGGGAGGAGGTCCTTGTCCCCAGTGATGGGTGCTGGTTTCCCAGGAAAGTAGCTCAGCAGTGATGGGGAGAGATGGCTGAACATAGAAACCACACAAGCATTGCTCCGAGGACCTGGGAGCAATGTAGGAAAAATATTTAATGACCTCACCAGAGCTGCTACGGTAAGACTCCCATTCACATCTCTCTTACTCTCTACATAGCCCTGTACCACTCTACTTTAGTCCCAGCACTAGCAATCATTCCCTCCCCTTTCTTCAATTACAATGGGATTCTTCACTGCACCTCTTTCTGCTTGTAGTTGCACACTCAAGACATGTTCCTGTCCTCAAAGCTATGTCCATCTCTTGGTCACGCCTGCTGCTTCTTCCACTCATCATGTACGCTATGCTGAACTGTCTCACCATCTTCAGAATGCTTCAGCAGAGCGCACACTAACCCACTCTTCTTGCAGGACAAGCTGCCACACAACAGGAGGGCGATGACGTGATCAGGAGGCGATCCAGTATTGATGCAAGTGCTAACAGAAACAAGACAGGATGATGGTTACTTCTTCCTCCTGAATTCGTGGGGGTGGGTGTTGGGGGTTATTGAGAAGAGAGGACACTCTATGCTGAAAATTATCTGCACTGTATTCTCCTTTAACACAGAAAAGGAGGAAGCTGCCATTAACATCACTGGCAGAGGGCATGCAGCATTGGAGACGGTGAGGCTGGTGGCCACACACACCAGGGTGTTTGGGCATCTTCCCTTCCTTCTTTCTTTATACCTAACTCACTCAGCATGACAACCTGGTGGTGTATAGTGCTGCCTCTCACATGCTACCTATTACCCTTTCTGTAATGTAAGTACCTTTAAGGAGGGAACTACTTTCTACAGCTCATGTATACTGTAGTACCGGCAGTGACCACACCTGTATACAACGCTGAGTAGTAATCTGTTGTTTCAGTTACAGTTTGAACCACGTTGAGTAAACACCTGTTGTACTGTTCTCTGCAGTCCTTTCCTTATTATTACACGGACGTAACACTTTCCACTGCATCGCTAACCTTTGACCCTCTTTCTAGGTTCCTCAGAAATCTTGGGCCAAGGTGCAGCAGTCACAGAGGAAGAGAACCCTCCCGAAGATGCACCATCAGTCACTGAGCCTTTCAAGCACCAGCCAGAAATTGTCTCCATCTATCTGCATTGCTTAAGGAGCTCAATGGTCTGCTTGCTGAGGGATCTAGTTGTGGCTTTGATCTGGTCGTATCATAGTTTGGCCGATGAGCATGAGTTGCTGAGAGGAATCAGGAGCCTAGCGTGCAAGGGATAGCCCTTGCCCCAAGCAGCCAGCCTTTGACTTATTTTGCAGGATCAAAGAGTGGCGGGATGGGGGGTGCGGTGGGTAGGATGGAGGATTGACGCATGATAAAAGCATCATGACAGCTGTGATTATACCGGGCACAGACCTGCATGATGCGCTGATGGTCATCACACACCAGCTGCACATTAAAAGAGTGGAAACCCTGGCAATTGAGGAAGTTGGATCTTGTGAAGGAGCGCGCAGCACGGTGTGAATGTAGTCAACGAGGCTTTGGAATTGGGGGAAACCTGCAACATGTGCGAACCCAAGAGCCCTACTGTGCTGTTTCCGATGGGGAACGTGACAAAACCATTTGCTTTAGCCAACGTGGCATCAGTCACCTGCTTAATGCCAGCGTGAACTGTAGTTTGACTGATGTTGCTGATATCCCCTGTGGCAGCCTGAAGGAGCCTACGCCAGAAGGGCCAAATTGCTGACCGACATTCAGGAGCTCATCAAGGCTGAGCCAACAGGGACAGTGATCATTTTTGTTCAAACGTATGCCCTGGATGCCAACACATCCTCATTAAACAGGAGCCTTTATTAAATGATGAGTGAATTAATTAAAACATGCATCAATAGCGTTTCCGCTCACCATGCATGAAGGCCAGCAGTGCCAATGAAAGCAGTGGTGTGGACATGGCAGAGACAGATTCTTTACAGCAACCAAACTGGCTTCTCTGCAAGATCTGAAAATATTCTTGTGTTTGGATTTGTTAACTAATGAGCTTCAGTCTATGTTGAAGAACATGGGGATTTGGATACAGCCCACAGAGGACTATGAATGAGAAAAAGCAATGGACTACTTTACAGTTACTGGCATTTTACAGACATCAAGAATAATAAGGTTCCATGCCAAAACTTGGTGGCTATTATAGACAGGCTGGTGGAATGGGTGAACATGTGACAGATGAAATTTAACGCAGGAAAGTGCCAAGTGATAGATTTTGGTAGAAAGAACATGGAGAGGCAACATAAATTAAAGGGTATATTCTAAAAGGGGTGCAGGAACAGAGAGACCCGGGGATATACAGTATGTGCACAAATCGTTGAAGGGCAGGTTGAGAAAGCGTTAAAAAAGCGTAAGGGATCCTGGGCTTTATAAATAGAGGCATTGAGTACAAAAGCAAGGAAGTTATGATGAACCTTTATAAAACACTGGCTCGGCCTCAACTGGAGTATTGTGTCCAATTCTGGGCACCGCACTTTAGGAAAGATGTGAAGGCCTTAGAGAGGGTGCAAAAAAGATTTACAAGAATGGTTCCAGAGTTGAGGGACTTCAGTTACGGGGATAGACTGGAGAATTGAGGTTGTTCTCCTTAGAGCAGAGAAGGTTGAGAGGAGATTTGATAGAGGTGTTCAACATCATGAGGGGTCTGGACAGAGTAGATAGAGAGAACCTGTTCCCATTGACGGAAGGGTCGAGAACCAGAGGACACAGATTTAAGATGACTGGCAGAAGAACCAAAGGCAATATGATGTTTGATGCTTCTATTGTCCAATGGCTCTCTAGAAAAGGATTGGGAAGAGCTGCAATTAGAGTTTCTCAAAAGATACTCCACTATCGTGTTATCAGCAATCATTTCCGTGACTGATAAGAAGTCTAAACCCAACAATCTCATAACAGATGAGGTAATGCCAGGCATATCCAAGATCTTAGATCACCTGCAAGAAAATCCTACAAATCCCATTCTTATCGATTTGTCTCTTGCAATTGAACATTTCTTTGAAAATGAAGATGAGAACCCACTGGTCTTTGGCCAAAATCTTTATCATTAAAAATCTTGCATCTATATGCACTTGCTGTTTACAAAACCTCTAATGGTCATGTTTTTGTCACAATTTTGTGTCAACTTTTTTCATCATAAATTCCTATGTCTACATTTGAAATGGAAAAGTCCTATGTCAACTGGCTCCTGTCACTATGTAACTACAGGCTTTGGCCACTAGATGGAGTTGCATTATCTTTCCCCCACAAATTGCTTAAAATGGTTTCTGAAAATTCTTCTCAGTGACTGACATTTCTAGAATCTTAAATAAGGGTTTAAACAGATGTTTAAAAACTCAATCATTTCACAATAACTTCATTAATTTTATGCACTACATTGCTCCTTTTAATGTCTTAGAGATTAGCATGTAAAGTTAAGGCACATGGGATTGGGGGCAAGGTACTGACTTGGATAGAGAACTGGTTGGCAGACAGAGAGCAAAGAGTTGGAATAAACGGGTCTTTTTCTGAGTGGCAGGCAGTGACTAGTGGAGTACCGCAGGGATCGGTCCTTGGATCCCAGCTATTCACAATATATATTAATGATCTAGACAAGGGAACTAGATGTAATATCTCCAAATTTGCAGACAACACAAAGCTGGGTGGGCGTGTGTGCTGTGAGGAGGATGCAGAGAAACTCCAGGATGATTTGGACAGGTTGGGTGATTGGGCAGAAGCATGGCAGATGCAATATAACGTGGATAAATATGAGGTTATCCACTTTGGTAGCAAAAACATGAAGGCAGATTATTATCTGAATGGCAATAGATTGGGAGAAGGGGAAGTGCAACGAGACCTGGGTGTCCTTGTGCACCAGTCGCTGAAGGTAAGCATGCAGGTGCAGCAGGCGGTTAAGAAGGCAAATGGTATGTTGGCCTTCGTAGCGAGAGGGTTTGAGTACAGGAACAAGGATGTCTTGCTGCAGTTGTACAGGGCCTTGGTGAGACCACATCTTGAGTATTGTGTGCAGTTTTGGTCGCCTTATCTGAGGAAGGATGTTCTTGCCATGGAAGGAGTTCAGCGAAGATTCACCAGACTGATACCTGGGATGGCAGGAATGACATATGAGGAGAGATTGGGTCGATTGGGCTTGTACTCGCTGGAGTTTAGAAGAATGAGAGGGGATCTCATTGAAACTTATAAAATTCTGACAAGACTGGACAGACTAGATGCAGGAAGGATGTTCCCGATGGTCGGGGAGTCCAGAACCAGGGGTCACAGTCTAAGGATAAGGGGTAAGCCATTTAGGACAGAAATGAGGAGGAATTTCTTCACCCAGAGAGTGGTGAACCTGTGGAATTCTCTACCACAGAAGGCAGTAGAAGCCAATTCATTAAATATATGCAAGAAGGAGTTGGATATATTTCTCAAGGCTAAAGGGATCAAGGGGTATGGGGAGAAAGCAGGGACCGGGTACTGAATTTGGATGATCAGCCATGATCGCATTGAATGGTGGAGCAGGCTCGAGGGGCCGAATGGCCTACTCCTGCTCCTATCTTCTATGTTTCTATGTCTTCTTGAAGGCAGCAACCTCTCTCTAAAGCCTAGGCTTGGACTTGATTTTTCTTGCCCAGAGCTGTTGTCACTGTTAACTGAAGGCAGATCCTGCAACCTGAACACGTGCATTTAACAAGCCAGGTGATAGAATGCAGTTCGTAATTCAGCACTATCTTTCTAAATTTTATTTAAAAGAAAAAGAAAACTATACACAGTCTACTCTTAATTCAATTTATCTGGCAATTCAATTCTTTGCAGCAATAAAAGGTTTCTTGTGTTATTTATGTTGCTTAATTCAAATTATCGGATAATTCAAGTCACAGGACAACAATGACTTTGAATTGCCAGGCATCGACAGCAATCTAAATAAAAGGTTGTTTTCTTTGGGGCTGAGCTTTAACATTTTTAAACATTTCCCGAATGGTAGATATGGAATTCAAGTCTCATTGGGAGCTATGGGCTTTGCATTAGTTCCGATTAGTTTTGGAGGCCATCAAAGTGCAGCAGAGTGAGCGATGTAGCTGAGATATAGAGGGCGGTTTTCCCCTGCCCTGCTCACACCTGGTGCCTGAAAAACTGGTGAAAAGCAGAGGAAAATGGGCGCGAATCCTTTGCCCCACTTTGCTCCAGTATAACATTGCACACCAACTTTCCCCATGGCCTACCTGGTGTCTGCCACAGACTGCACCTGATGTGGGCAACAGCAATGTAAACTTTATGTGTGACTGTTAGAAAGCTTCACTCAAACCTCCTCTAATAATGTTGGGAGCCGTTCAGGGGTAAACTGATCCCAGAAAAAGCAGGCACCACTGAATCCAGAGCTGTTCTTTAGCCACTATCTGTCTTAAGAAAGTAAAAATGAAAGAAAGACTTGCATTTATATAGCACCCTTCACAACCTCAGGACATCCCAAAGCGTTTAACAGCCAATGAAGTACATTTGAAGTGTAGTCGCTGTTGTAATGTAGGAAACGAGGCAGCCAGTTTACGCACAGCAAGCTCCCACAAACAGCAATGTGATAGTGACCAGATAATCTGTTTTAGTGACGTTGTTCGAGGTATAAATATTGGCCAGGAACAGGCTTTACAGCCAACGGGGCCAATGGACGTAAAATCGCGCGGGGTGTAAAATGGATGGCTGATCCGATCCCCTCAGTTTCCTGCTCTACAAGTTATGTTAAAATTAACCCCTATCATTTTATCCATTCCTTTGCAGATAGTTGAGACCGCTCGGCGTTAAGGAAACTCACCTACCACACTCCTCAATTCAGTTCAACAGATGTCTATTTAATAACTCAGTTCCATTGAGTTGTGATTTAGTTAGAAGAACTTTTGTGGCCCTTTTACTATTGGAGTCAGTCTGACTTCGACCGAGGCACTGCAGAGGTTTCCTCCAGTGAGTAAGAACTATTCCAATGCTCTCCTGGTCAGCCTCTGATCTTCCATCCTCCATAGACTGGAGTTCATTCAAAGCTCTGCTGCCCGTATCCTCGCACCAAGTCCCATTCAACCATCATCTCTGATGTAAGAAAACTACTAGGCACTTGGTCTAAGCGTTAAACAAAGCTTTAATCAACTGTTTTACAACATGGAGGTCTAGTTGTGTCCTTCACTAGTTCCTGTTAAGAATGTCCTGCGCAAGCTGGGCCCGTGCCCGAGTATTTGTACTCTCCCTGGACAGCGCCACCCGCAGGCCGCTCAGTATTATTTCATGTCTTTCTTTCATGAATGACTGATTCATGTCAACCCCTGTGCTCGCTGACCTACAATGGCTCCCGGTCCACCAATGCTTCAAATTTCAAATTCTCATCCTAATGTTCAAATTCCTCCATGGCCATGCCTCTCCCAATCTCTGGAACCTCCTCCAGCCCCAACTCTCCGAGATCCCTGCGCCCCTCCAATTCTGGCCTCTTGTGCATCCCCGATTTCCATCGCCACACTATTGGCAGCCGTGCCTTCAGCTGCCTAGGCCCTCAGCTCTTGAATTTCTTCCCTAAACCTTCACCTCTCTACCTCGCTCTCGTCCTTTAAGATGCTCCTTAATACCTACCTCTTTGAGCAAGCTTTTGGTCACCTGTCTTAATGTCTCCTTCTTTAGCTCGGTGTCAAAATTTGTCTGATAACGCTCCTGTGAAGCACCTTGGGACGTTTTACGATGCTAAAGGCGCTATATAAATGCCAGGCCAGTGATGTGCTTTCCCACTATTGGCCTCTATAGGCTTTGCCCAGCAAATGGGAAGATCGAGTGGCCAAAACTCAATTTGCGAATCACAGCTTTAAAACGATGGCACATGTGCAAGCTTACGCCAGCGTGGTAAGTCTGTTCGGGTGTTACGATATTAATGGGGCAGATTCTATACCCCAGGTCTTATACCTCACGGTCTTATAGCTTTGCTTCTATTTGAAGTGGTCTGCAATATAAAGCATCAAAAAATTCAATCCCACAGTCTATGATAATTTAACAATAAACAGGCCTGCCTCATCCTCTCAGTACAGTTCCTGCACTCTGTTACAACCTTACAATGCAAAACAGTGATTCTTTTCTTCCAACTTGTGTATCTATTAAAAAGGGAATGCTTTATTGAAGTTTCCCCTCAGTCTTGGCATCCTGGACCAATTGTTATTCCCAGCTCTTAAAACACACCGAAAGCTTTTGGCAAATTCCCAGAAATAGTTTCAAAAGGTTTCATTGTGATCACTCAGAGTTGTCTGAAAAGTTAAATAGTTTTGCTGCAGTGTTACACAGTTTACTCATCCATCTAGACTAAGGCTTAATAAATTGAGTTAATCATATGAAATTAAAACCCTTGGGCCCTGAAATTACACTGTGCAGTTGGTTAGGAATTGGTAATTGTTGAGGCCGATTACTAGACGGAAAACAAAGTCATAAATGACCAAAGTTGCAGGTCCACTACCCACTCTCTCCCGATAGCCCTGTATCAATCTAAACTAATCCCACTACCCCGCTCTCTCCCCATAGCCCTGTATCAATCTAAACTAATGCCACTACCCCGCTCTCTCCCCATAGCCCTGTATCAATCTAAACTAATCCCACTGCCCCGCTCTCTCCCCATAGCCCTGTATCAATCTAAACTAATCCCACTGCCCCGCTCTCTCCCCATAGCCCTGTATCAATCCCAAACTAATCACAATGCCCCGCTCTCTCCCGATAGCCCTGTATCAATCCCAAACTAATCCCACTGCCCCGCTCTCTCCCCATAGCCCTGTATCAATCCCAAACTAATCCCACTGCCCCGCTCTCTCTCCATAGCCCTGTATCAATCCCAAACTAATCCCACTGCCCCGCTCTCTCCCCATAGCCCTGTATCAATCCCAAACTAATCACACTGCCCCGCTCTCTCCCGATAGCCCTGTATCAATCCCAAACTAATCCCACTGCCCCGCTCTCTCCATAGCCCTGTATCAACCCAAACTAATCTCACTGCCCCGCGCTCTCTCTCCATAGCCCTGTATCAATCTAAACTAATCCCACTGCCCCGCTCTCTCCCGATAGCCCTGTATCAATCCCAAACTAATCCCACTGCCTCGCTCTCTCTCCATAGCCCTGTATCAATCCCAAACTAATCCCACTGCCCGCTCTCTCTCCATAGCCCTGTATCAATCCCAAACTAATCCCACTGCCCTGCTCTCTCCCCATAGCCCTGTATCAATCCCAAACTAATCCCACTGCCCTGCTCTCTCCCCATAGCCCTGTATCTTCCTCTGCTTGAAATAAGCATCTAATTTTCCCTTAAAAGATGCAATGCTCTCTGCCTCCACCACTCCGTGGCAAAGCATCCCATAAACCAACAACTCTCGGTGTAGTTCTCTCTGAACTCTCTCCCCACTGTTCTTAATGACAGCTTTAAACTGATGAGCCTCATCACAGATTCCCCAAGCTACTGTTGTCCAAAGGATTGTTGTCATTGAATATGTGCTTCTACACATTCTGTCATTGATGTGTGCTAATTATCCTGGCTACAACCACAATTCCCTCTGCCCCTATGGTCTAAAGCCACGGTTAATAATGCCAGTATGAAATCCCAACGCTTAAGCTGACAGAGGTGTACTGGGACTAGTTATGGAGAATACACTTACTTAGCCTTAAGTTGCACTTTCACTCCCTCGGTTTCTCAGGTGATAGATCAATACACGACCTTAAGGAAATTAGTTTGCTGTTGTGTTGTTTTTACCGTGCACTCACACTACAAGATTAATGTTGATGCAAAATGGTGTCGTCTTCACACCAGTGCTACATTTGTGAGCTCTGAAATTCCTGGAGTCCTGACAACGCTCAGCACCTATTATCTGGGATGGCACTGGGTGGGAAGGAATTGGGGGGGGGGGACCCAGTCATGGCCCATTCTGTGGCCTCTTCAAAATTCCACCAGAAGAGTGGGGGGGGGGGGGAGCGGGGGGTCCTTCTAGAGACTGCCCCATTCCATACGGCCATACAGAAAAAGCCGGCACACGGGTGGGGGGGTGACATCACCCACCAGTTCCGCCTCAGTTGCCCCCAACATTATGTACTATTGATGCATTTAAGGGGAAGCTAGATAAGCACGTGAGGGAGAAAGGAATAGGAGGATATGCAGCTAGGGTTAGATGAAGTAGGGTGGGAGAAGGCTCGTGTGGAGCATAAACGCTGGCATGGACCACTTGGGCCGAATGGCCTGTTTCTGTGCTGTAAATTCTATGTCATTTTCTGTAATACATCTGCATGAAACAGGCATACCGCGATGCCAGAACCTGGTCCTGGTGGAGGTGGGGACCGTTTTACTTGTAAAGGTCGCAGGGCGATCGATTGGCACTGGGCAAACAGCAAATTTAAAAGGGGGTTCCTGGCTTTAAGTTTTTGAAGCTCCTTGAGTAGCGCAGCAGACCCACTCGCACTGTTCACGGTGCTGCAGGATTCTGGGCAGAGTCGGGGCTGCATCCCCAGGGCGGCCGGAAGCTCAGCTCCACCCCTGGGAGGCTGCACCGAGAAAATCGGGTGTCAAGGTTCGAACTGACCCTGGTGAAGTGGAGTGTGTCTGTGTCCACCAGAGACTCTCGCTCCACTTCACTCCAGGCCCTGACTCTAGATTCGGGCTGTATCGAAAACTGCAAATCAAAACCGATGTTGTAGCTACAGTGTGAATGTGCTCTTAGTGGAGTGATTGGTACCAGGACACAAGGGAGTTGTGCTTTAATCCTGAACCTGATCTTAATCATGGTGGCCAGGGGAATTCAGACCTTGAGTGAGCGTCCTGATTGACCCTGTCTGGTCCCAAGCTTCCTGTCTTCATGCCCTGCACAACATGACAGTGCCAAAGGAGAGCAATACTATATCAGAGCTCAGAAAGTACCAGGACTACCTGTCTCATAGAGATGGAAAACCCAGGGGAGGAGTCGAGCGAGGTGGGCTGGCTTCCAGTGTTCTTATGGGTTATGGGTCGGAAGTGTCACTCGACAGGCCATGCGGTGCAAGGCAGCAGAACCGACAGTGCCATTAATGCCCATGGACCGGGATGGGGAGGCGGGGGGTGTAGTTGGTGATGGCTTCGGGCCCTGAGGAGACCAATCCGCTCCTTGTGATCTAGTTTGAGGCACGGAGACGGAAGGCCTTACTCCCACTCTGTCTGGTAATGTTCTGAGTGCACGCTGGTGGCGGGGAGTCTCGCCCACTGACACCGCGTGCCAGAACATGGCGGGCACAGTGACCTTTTGCTTCTGCTCTCTGATCAGCCCTGCTTTGCTATTGGCTGTGCATGCACGTGTCCATTTGCTCTGCCTCCGCTTCTCAGCTTTACGCAAAACGTGGGAGTGAAATTGGTCTTCGGCTGTGGTGCACAGTGGACGATAGCGAATCGGCAGCCCGTTTAACGCCCCATCCACGAGTTAGGTTAAAATGACCCCCATTCTGTTTTGACTGGTTCAGCACTACACGAAGCAATGCCGTTGCCCATTAAACCACGGGAGGAGCTTGGACACTACATTATATCAGAAGGTTCCTTTAAAGAGTGGATCATAAGACATTAAGCTGTCGAGTGGAATTTACTGTGAGCAATGTTATACAAAGACCGAACGCATGCATCAAATCCCTCTCTCTGTTAGGCAATAATTTAAATGCTGCCAGTAAAACAGCAGAGGGAGGAATCTGATACAAACCCAGAAATTCGGGTCTCCATGGGTGAGTACGCACGGGGTACTCACCCGTAGGCCCAATGGAAGTGCCGGTTTCCTGCATGCACTGCGCATGCGCGGGAAAC
Organism: Somniosus microcephalus; assembly: GCF_052327205.1. Taxonomy (NCBI): domain Eukaryota; kingdom Metazoa; phylum Chordata; class Chondrichthyes; order Squaliformes; family Somniosidae; genus Somniosus; species Somniosus microcephalus. The sequence continues at coordinate 41,297,119 of NC_141013.1, forward strand.
CGGCACTTCCATTCCCCTGAAAGAAGGGGTTCAGAGGTGGAACGCGTGCGCAGCAGAGGCAGCGCGTGCGCATCGAACTTACGCTTTTTTTCCCAGGTTTTCCCGGGAGGGTAAGTCTCCAGGAGTTAGACATTTAAAAAGCAGTCGCAAGGCCTGCTTTTTACAGGGTAAGTGGTGAATTAATTAAAATTAAAACATTTTTTCCACAGGTTTATTATTTTTAAATACTTTAAAGAAAGGTAAGCTTATTTTTAGCCCTGTTAGAAAATGTAATTAATTTTTACAAAAATTTAAATTATTGTTTAAAATAGTTATTTTATATAATTTATAGTTATTTTAAAAATGTGATTTAAAAAAATTATTTGAAGTTTTAGTGATGTTTTGGGGCTTATAGTATTTATAGGTTTGACAGCTCTTCCTGTCAATTTTATGAATGAAGCATTCCCTGCTACCATTGGCTCTCTGATGCGCTATCAATAACTCAAAAGACTGAGATTAAGCGAGTAATTAACAGGCTTTTATTAACAAGAGAATGAAGGTGTGCCTCGAGTGTTCGACCGGTCCAGAATACAGAGGGACTGTGGAGCAGTCACCTTTATACCTGGACTCGTGGGAGGAGTCAGCCGAGACATTTACAGGCATGTACACAGTGGAATACAAACAGTGGTTTACCACACTCTTCATGGCCCATGTGATCCCAGGGGATGCTTCGAACTAACTGCGCCCCTGGGATACGCAAGCACTGCGCGCCGGCAGTTGGAGGAGGCCCAGGATCGGAATCCCACGCGGGCCCACAGCTCAACGGCCGGTGCGCTCGGTAAGTGCAGTTCAGGGGCTTGCATCCGCGGGAAGCCCCCGACCTGAATTTCTGGGCCGTTATGTGTTTAAAGGTTTAATTACAAATTTTTTAGAAAGCACATACAGATTTTCTGCTCTGACGTACTGGTGGTGACTGCGTGCGTAGGGCGGGGGGACAGAAAATGGAGATGGACCCAGTGCACCAAAAATGTGCAACAGCCGCTGCCTAGTATTTTCCAACTGGGCAGCACTGGAGACTTAAGGGCCCGGAATTTGTGGTCAGCGGCCAAGCAAAAGCGTTTTCTTAGTTTACCCATCGCCCCTGTGCTCGCTGACCTAATTTAAAACTCTCCTCCTCCTGTTCAAAATCCCTCCATGGCCTCATCCCATCCTATCTCTGTAACCTCCTCCAGCCCTACAACCCTCCGAGATCTCTGTACTCCTCCAATCCTGGCCTCTTGAGCATCCCCCCTCTTCCTTCGCCCTTCCATTGGCGGCCGTACCTTCAGAATGCCAGATGGACGTGTGCATCTCTGGGCGAACTGCCACCGCGTCACTGAGGCTAAAGCTCCCCTTGTATCACCACTCGAATATGCTTGGGGAGCACATTTTGCCATCTGCACAATATCAGCCAATGTGGTTGATGTTTCCAAACAGTGAATTACCAGAGTCAGACAGCTCTGCTCTTGAGGTTGGAAAACTAAGGCTACTTTTCTTCCTTGGTGGAACAGTTTGTCCTTGATTGGCATTTGAGATGATTAAGCTGCAACTTTCTTTGTTTTAGGCTTCATTTGTTTCTTGGAAAATGTTTCTCTGAGGCATCTCGATGCCTATTGTGTTATCATCAAATGGCCCTTACTGCCTGATTAATTTTAATACATTTTTTCAATTAATTATGAGACTCATGACTCCTGACATGTGGCTGATACCTTGGGCTAGATTTTCGTGGAGCCGTCAGGCGGGGTTTCAGGTGTGTCGGGGGGGGGGAAAATCCCGAATTTGGGGGTCCCGACGCCATCCCGCCCAAAACCCCGCCCCACGTAAGTTTCAGGGGCGGCGGGTACCCACCCCGCACTGGGACCCGCCGAAACCAGGCGGGAAGGGATTAGTGCCAATTAACTGCCTGTTAACAGGTAGTTAACAGGCAGTTTTTAGCCTAATCCCTATTTTGAGGGGTGTCGTGTGGGATTCCAGACGGCTCCAAACCACGTCAGGTTAGAGCAGTCGGGCCGTCAGGTTGAATGACTTGGAGGGGTCGCGATGTCGGCGCTCAGGTGAGTGATGGGCGCATGAGTGTAAAGATAAGTGTGTTTGGTGTGTCTAAAGTGTGTAAAGAACTTTTACTTACCTGTACTTACCTTAACAGCCTTTCTTCCTGTAGCCGTTGGGAGCACATCAGTCAGCCGGAACTGAAAGCTGAACGGCTGCGATCTGTCAAAAGTGACAGCCTTCAGCTTTGAGTGCCGGTGTGAGTTCTAACTGAGTCTGTGCAGAAGGACTCATGTTAGAACTCAAGTGTCAGTGTTTCACAGCTTCAAACAGCTGTGAGACACTGATATTTCATCTGTCAAGAACTCTTGACAGATGAAATTGCAGTCTGTGACGTCACCTGTTGCCGGGTGGCCCTTAATTGGCCTGCTCAGCCTGCTGGGCGGGCTCAACAAGGTCAATCAAGGGAAAATCGCGCGGATTGGCCGGACGTCGAAGTAGGCAGGTCTAAAACCCGAAAGGGGAAGTCCCGCCTTCTTCCCGACAGGTTTCGGAAAATCTACCCCCTTATCTTATTGGGGGGAACTTCAGCCACTTTACCTTCAGTTCCCACCAGAAGGAATTGAATCACAGTCACTAGGAAAGGTCAGTTGGTTTATTTCTGACTGTTAGCTGATTCCTTTAAGAGTTTGGCAAGGTTGGCAATGTGAACTTTCAAAATATAAGTGTGCTTCACAACTACCTTTCCTGAAGATTATAAGCGTGTACTCATATTCTGACATTAGATTGGGAAGAAGAGTTTCCTGTAAATGTCCACCTCTGATATCACCGTAATTCACATGCTGCACCTCTGACATCACAGAGACTTGAGCGCATAATCCAGGCTGACACTCCAGCGTGGTACTGAGGAAGTGCTGCACCATTGGAGATGTCGTCTTTCTGATGAGACCTTAAACCAAAGCCCTGTCTGCTCTCTCAGGTGGACGTAAAAGATCCCGCGGCACTATTTCGAAGAAGAACAGGGGGGAGTTCCCCCCGGTGTCCCAGGCAATATTTATCCCTCAGCCATCATCACTAAAACAGATTATCTGGTCATTATCACATTGATGTTTGTGGGAGCTTGCTGTGTGCAAATTGGCTGCTGAGTTTCCTATATTACACCAGTGACTCCACTTCAAAAAGTACTTCATTGGCTGTAAAGCGCTTTGGGACATGCTGAGGTCATGATAGGCGCTATAGAAATGCAAGTCTTTCTTACTGTTCATCTAAATAATGCAGCTGATTATGACATACATACAATAATGACCTTTTTACAATTGGCAAGAGGCTAACAAGCTACCTAACCAGTATAAATGTCAGAAGGTTTGTTCGTTCAGCTGTGGATCGCTCAATTCTCCTGGGAACAGGCCGAACATCAGCAAAAGCAACATCCCAATCGAACCACAATCCCCAGCTTGTTATCAGGCCCCAGGAGCAATCCTCTGTCCTTCGCAAGTGTGCTTTAAACTGCGGCACAGACAAAGGTGACCATTTTTAACACCGGCAGCAATTCCTACACGGCGGCCTGACTGAACTAATTTGACGTGATAGGTTTTTGAATTGATTATTTTAGTCGGTGTATTTCATTCTCCAGCCCAGCCAAAGGGGCAATGTAAAACCTCCACGTGTGTGTTACAATGTAAATTCAGTGCTCCCACTCACGCAGCCAGCAGGGAAGTCACACTCCGAGGGTAGCACAGGGTGGAGACCTCCTGCATGGCAGTCCCAGCTCTTCAGCTGATGCTCCCTCCGGGACCTCAGAGTTGTTGAATTTACCCTGACACGTTCAGCATTGGTAACTTATGGCACAGTTATAAATCAATAAAAACTTCTGAAGTGTGATATTGTAGCGATTCGTGTGCATCGCCACTAAATAATCGAGTTTGACTTCGACGAACTATAAATAAGTTGTTTATTTACAGGAACAGGTTAAATACAACAGGTAAGGTAGCAAGTTCCTGGGACTAGGGACAGGGTCACTGGCAAGGCTTGGAAGCTAAGCAGAGCCAGGCCTGGTTAGTACCATGGAGGGGTGACCATCAGGGAAGACCAGGTGCAGAAGGTCACGGAAGGAGCCCCGAGGAGGGGCGGTTGGTGAGAAGGTCACGGAAGGAGCCCCGGGAGGGGCGGCTGGTGAGCAGGCCCAGGCGTTGGGCTGAAGATTGTCGGACGGACAGGAGGAATGGTGGAAATAGAATGGTGGCACGCACAGACGCAGCGGTTTTGCTTCTCCCAGGACGGTGCTATTTACGTTTAATGTTATTTGTACTGGACTCATGGGAGCTTGCAAGATCACATTTCGTTGTTCATGTACTTGTGCATTGTACAATGACAATAAAGTTGAATTATTATTATTATTATTATTATTAAGTAAGATGGCTGACTGTAGGAGCACCATGGTGTAGGTCTTTCCCCAGCGGGGACGCCACGAGGACTGACTAGAAGTTTCCGAGCTCAACTGCTAGCAGGTTCCGAGCTCTACTGCCAGAAGGTTCCAAGCTCTCACGTCATCACGTTCTTCCTGCCGTTGAGAAGTCACGTGATGGACGGCGTGACGTCATCACGCAGAGTACAGGAGAGAAGCCTGAGTATAGTAACAGATACATACAGTAAGGTAAGTTAAAGGGAATTATATATCTCAATGTAAGGGACAACCGGTGGTACCGCCACAATATCCTACTTGTTAAACAGATGATCTCTGTTGTTAACGCTACCTCGTCTACTATAAACTTCCACCACCTGTGTTTATGCTGCCACAATATGATCAGACTTCAGTACATTCTGGTGCAGTAATAAGGGAGTGCTGCATTCTCGGAGGTGCTGTCTTTCAGGTGAGACGTTAAACTGAGGCCTTGTTTGCTCTCTCAGGAGGTCGTAAAAGATCCCAAGCACTATTTCGAAGAACAGCAAGGCAGTTCTCCCTGGTATCATGCCCAATATTTATCCCTCCAATCAACATCACTAAAACAGAGGATCTGGTCATTATCACATTGCTGTTTGTGGGATCTTGCTGTACGCAAATTGGCTGCCGTGTTTCCCACATTACAACAGTGACTACACTTCAGAAGTATTTAATTGGCTGTAAAGCGCTTTGAGACATCTGTCGGTTGTGAAAGGCGCTATATGAATGCAAGTCTTTCTTTTATTATCTCATTGCTGTTTGTGGGAGCTTGCTGTGCACAAATTGGCTACCGCGTTCCCCACATTACAACAGTGACTACACTTTAAAAGTATTTCATTGGCTGAATGGGTTATTCCAGTGCAACGGGAATAATCTTTACTCAGAGTACAGGCAGGCAGGGTTGCCAAATCTGGATTGACCTATTCCGGGAGGGAGCTTTCATCACATTTTCCTCCTGCCTCTAACTGCCCTCCCCCCACCAATGGTCACTCGACACCTCCATCCTTGCGGCATTCCCAGGCTAATTACATAAGAACATAAGAAATAGGAGCAGGAGTCGGACATTTGGCCCTTCGAGCCTGCTCCGCCATTCAATAAGATCATGGCTGATCTTCTATCTCATCTCCACTTTCCTGCACTATTCCCATATCCCTTGATTCCATTAATATTCAAAAATCTATCGAGCTCAGCCTTGAATATACTGAACGACAGCCTCCACAGCCCTCTGAGGTAGAGAATTCCAAAGATTCACCACCCTCGGAGTGAAGACATTTCTTCTCTATCGCCAATACTTTTATAACTAACAAACAAAAGTCTTCAAAGGAAATTTATTTTTTATGCTCCTATGAGTTTTCTCCCGGGTTTGGCTCGTGGCAGTGTCCGGGTGATTAATCTTCAATTCCTGGAGACTCCAGGACAGCCCTGGAGGGTTGGGAACCCCAAGAGACTGGTCTGAATTGTCACAGCTACTTTTTTCAGTCTCTCTGTTCAGTAAGCTTTTATATAAGTTTTCTATGGCAGTCGCTTGGTATTAAGACTCCACGGACATGATGTGTATCTATCTCTTCTATATATAAAGCGGTTGGTGTCTCTGTCTCTGTGTCCGCTATACACTCAAAAGTTATAGAGCGTACCTACACATATGTTATATCAAAAGAAAGGTTATGATCAGGGGAGTGTCATAGGCGTATTTACTTTTTGGTCAAAAAACTTTTAAAAATCCGCTCATTAGTGGTTGACCAATCCTACCGCTCATTAGCGTTGAGTGACGTGATGGTTCACCAATCGTACAGGGGATAGCGTTGACTGACGTGATGGTTGACCAATCCTACACTTCAGTGACCTGATGGTTGACCAATCGGTGCATCACGGGGGGCGTTTAATTCCGTGTGTGGACGGGCCTAATCCTGCAGCCTCCCGAAACTTCGCCGCCATTTTTTTTATACCGACAGCGACAGCACCAGCACAACAAACCCCCACATTGCGGCTCCGGCACAGTATCCCGCTCCCGGCCCGCCGGAGCATCACACAGAGCGGGGGAGCGGCAGCGGCCCGCCGTCAACCGCGCAGCCTGAGACACAGAGCGGGGGAGCAGCAGCGGCCAGCCGTAAACAGCACGGCCCAAAAAAGCCCTGGCAACACCGGGCCCTCCCAACTATGTATTTATATAAAGATCGAGCACACTTTCCCCTCCCCATAAATATTATGTTTATATTTCTGTCAATTCAAGGTTTCCTAAACCAGAAAAGTTCCTCCCTATTCCTTTCTAAGGAAGCTCTATTCTGTTGACATATTATTCTGAAGTTCACACTGCTGCGAATATTTACATCTGATTTAACCATTATGGGATAGATTTACAACCTGCTACCCGGGCCTAAAACTGGCATTGTGGATCGACTGCTATAGAAACCACCCGATTTTAATTTCCATCGACTTCAACAGCAAGTTTAAAATTTACCTTTGTAAGTACATCGAATGATATAGAATGTACAGCCCATAGCAGGCTTTTCAGCCCAACAGGTCCATGCTGGTGTTTACACCGCACTTAAGCCTCCTCCCACCCCTGTTCATCTCACCCTATCAGCATATCCTATTCTTTTCTCCCTCATGTGTTTATCTAGTTTCCCTTAAATGCATCTAAGCTATTCGCCTCAACCACTCCCTGTGGTAACGAGTTCCACATTCTAACCACTCTCTAGGTAAAGAAGTTTCTCCTGAATTCCCCATTGGATTTATAAATCTACTAACCTACTAAATTACTCATTTAAATTATGCCTGCAAAAAGATAGTTGTGAGTGATTACATGGCTGTAATTTAACTAATGGGTTCATATGATTAGATTATAGTATCATAAACTATAAAGCAATTTTGAGCAGGTTATAACCAATAAAATGGATCTCCAGATTAGACCACAACCTTCTAATTACTGCCTGGTGTCTGTTTTTTCCTATATTTACTGCTTCAATATGATGTGAGGTTTGTTTGTTTGATGTGAGCACATCACCCCTGTGCTCGCTGATTTACATTGGCTTCCGGTCCACCAATGCCTCGATTTTAAAATTCGCATCCTTGTTTTCAAATCCCCCCCATGGTCTCGCCCCTCCCTGTCTCTGTAACCTCCTCCAGCCCCTACAACCTTCCGAGAACTCTGCGCTCCTCCAATCCTGGACTTGTGTATATCTCACTTCCTTCGCTCCACCATTGGCGGCCGTGCCTTCAGCCGTCTAGGCCCCGAGATCTGTAACTCCCTCCCTAAACCTCTCCGCCTCTCTAACTTTCTCCCCTCCTTTAAGATGGTCCTTAAAACCTACTGCTTTGACCAAGCTCCTGCCCTAATGTCCCCTTTTTTGGCTCGGTGTCAATTTTTTTGCTTGTTTACACTCCTGTGAGGCGCCTCGGAACAATTTACTACGTTAAAGGCGCTATATAAATGCAAGTTGTTCTTGCTGATTTTCTGTTTTCAGTCATTTAATAATAGGCCTCGATTTTAAACATCTCCCCCTGCCCCCACCCATCCCCCACCAGTGGGAGAGTGTCGAGGCGGATGGGGGGGGCGGTGCTGTTAAAATATCAGGATCGAGCAACCCGACCCCTTTCCCGCTCCTTTAAATTTTAACATACAGAAATCAGGCCATTGACGAGGTTCCCACAAAAGGCAGGCGGGGGCCTAATTAACATTCCAAAGTCGCAGCTTGATGACATCATCGGCGGCGTAACTTAACTTGAACTGGAAGTGAGGGGAAGGCCCGAGCTGATCCGAGGCGGGAGCTGCGGACTCTTGAAGGAAAGGTCTCAAGATCTGCTCTTTCAGTAGTGCTTGTGGGCCAGGAGGAGCATGAGCGCTTCTGTTCATCCTCGCAAGAAAGCCTTTGGCCTCCCAGATGGCCCCGATCGCGAGCCTCCCTCCCTCCCAATCACTAGCTTTCCCCCCCACCAGTGCTCCTGATCGTGGCCCGGAGCGGATGCTCTCTTCCCAGTGCCTGGGACTGTCCCCACGGGTCCCCGCTGTGGCCTCTTGCCACTAGTTTTCCCTCCCGCCCAATGGCCAGGCTGACCATTTGGCCGGTTACCAGGCGGGGCAGCCCAACAATATTCTACTGAGGCCCTACCGTTAGATTGACAGGGCCTCTACGCCCCCGGCTTTGCCGGGTTCTTCGGACGATAACGCGGTCCCCCGCACTCTCCCCGGCTCCCCATTAATATCGGGGCCGTAGCGTATCAACGCAAGAATTCACTGTCATACACTTGACCTGTAACAATGTTTGTACGAGAATCAATATGACTTGAAGAAAGAAAGAACTTGCATTTATATACCTCTTCTATACTCAGGATAGTCCACAGTTCCTCACAGTTCAGCATCTGTTTGAAGAGCAATCACTGTAAGAAAACGCAGCAGCCAATTTCCACAGCTTAGTCTCACAAACAGCAAAATTAGAGAAAGGTCCAGTTACTCTGTTTGGTGGTTTAGGTTGATGGGTGATTATTGCCACGTCACCCCCCTACTCTTCTTTAGGCAGAAAGGTTTATCGTCTCATCCAAACCGCAACAGTCTAGAAATTCAGCTGCGCAGCCCCTGTTTTTCTGGCGCTAAATGGCCTCCTAACCCTCCGATATGGCGGGCAGGAAGCGCGCGCTCATTACAAGCCGGGGGTGCACTGCCCGCCATATTGGTAAAGGTCCAAAAAATCAGCGCGTAGTGCCCACGCTTGAAACAGTGTTAGGCGCTTTCCAGATGCAAATAAGGGGCACCGGATTGATCCCTGCATCTCCCGTGCGGCCACGAATGGGCGCACTCGTATTTCCAGGTCAATATCTCCAGCAGCGCAGCGCTCCCTCAGTACTGCACTTGAAGCGTCAGCCTACATTTGGTGCTCAAGTCTTGCAGTGGGGCTTGTAACCAGCCGCCCTCTGACCCAATGGCAAAGGTGCTCCAGACTGAGCCAAACCGACACACCTAAATTTCAGGCTTATCATTAACAAAACTGCACTTGATTGCTGGGAAATATCTACAGATACCACATAGAGGCAGTGATTAGTGGGAATGAATAGTCTCACCCAGGGGACTCAGATAACATCATAGTCCACAACAGGGAAACTCAAAAGAGTTGATTGTTATTTGAACCACAAAATGAGATTATTTGCATTGTATTCACTTCACAAACTGTTATAATTTATAACACAGACCTGCTGTTTTGTTCATGAATTGAAAGCAGTCTTGCTGTTGCTGTGCAGTCTATCCACAGCAACAAGTGTGTTGGTTCATAGTTTGACCAGGATACAGCATTGTCATAATATCCTGCTGGGAAGCTTGCATTTGTCACGTAGTCATTTTATGATTAGTGGGTTTTTTTCATCCATAGCTAATTACTGGGAAATAACACTGCACTTTTTGATCAGCAGATTGTTTGTGGTAAAATTGCCAAATGTTTTTCCAATTTTTCCATGGGCAGCATTGGCAACACTGTCATTTTATGCCCATCCCTATTTGCCCCAAGAAAGTGGTGGTGGGCCTTCTTCTTGAACCACAGTCCTTGTGGTGAAGGTCTATCTTCTTCTTAGGCAGTCCCTCGGAACTGAGGATGACTTGCTTCCACATTAAAAATGAGCTCGCAGGTGATTGATTAGTCCAATGCGGGACCTACAGTCTCTGTCACAGGTGGGGCAGATGGTGGTTGAAGGGGCGGGTGGGTGGGGTGCTTGGATTGACGTGCGCTCCTTGCGCTGCCTGCGCTTGGCTTCCGCTTGCTCCCGGCGAAGAGACTCGAGGTGTTCGGCGCCCTCCCGGATGCTTCTCCTCCACTTTGTGCGGTCTTGGGCCAGGGATTCCCAGGTGTTGGTGGGGATGTTACACTTTTTCAAGGAGGCTTTGAGGGTGTCCTTGAAGCGTTTCCTCTGCCCACCTGGGGCTCTATTGCCATGCCGGAGCTCCGAGTAGAGCGCTTGTTTTGGGAGTCTCGTATCGGGCATGCGGACAATGTGACCCGTCTATCGGAGCTGATTGAGCGTGGTCAAAGCTTCGATGCTGGGGATGTTGGCCTGAGCAAGAACACTGACGTTGGTGCGCCTATCCTGCCAATGGAGTTGTAGGATTTTGCGGAGGTGATGGTATTTGTAGTGTATGTACCCGTCTACCTTTAAGGGAACTATTGAATGTAACCGTTCACCTTTAAGGGAACTACTTTAGGTGTGGCACTATTTGTTTGGCTTCTGTATACTGTAATACCGATAGTGACCACACCAGTATATAAGTGTTGTAGCAGGATTTCTGGGGCAGATTCGCCCGGACCTTCGAATAGTAAAGACCTGTTTGTTTGTTACTTCTGAAGTCTGTGTATTTATTAACTGCACAACCCACAGACTTTACAGTATTCCCACAGTGGTATTAGATCGGGGATTTCAGGATACTGACCCAGTGATGATGAAGGAAAGGCGGTATATGCCCAAGCCCGGGTAGTGTATGACTCGGAGGGGAATGTGGCAGTGATGATGTTCCCACAATGTGGCTGATGTTGTCCATCTCGCCGGTACAGGTCGCGGGAGAGGGAGGTGTTCTCGAAGTAACCTCGGTGAGTTGCTGCAGTGCATCCTGTACATCGTATGTACTGCAGCCACCGTGCGCCAGTGGTGGAGTCCAGCTGCAGAGGCACTGATCAAGGGAACACCCTGGATGGTGACAAACCTCTTACAGTAAATATTACTGCAGCTGCGCCCACCCAGGTGTGACAAATATTCCATCACACTCCTGTCACTTGAGCCTTGTCTTTGACAACAACTTGCGCTGATGTACCAGCTTTTCATAGAATCACTGAACCTTACAGCACAGAAGGAGACCATTCGGCCCATCGTGCCTGTGCCTGCTCTTTGAAAGAGTTCTCCAATTAGTCCCACTCCCCTGCTCTTTCCCCATAGCCCTGCAAATGTTTCCTTTTCAAGTATATATTCAATTCCCCTTTGAAAGCTACTGTTGAATCTGCTTCCACCACCCTTTCAGGCAGCGCATTTCAAATCATAACAATTTGCTGTGTAAAAAAATTCTCCTCATCCACCACCCACCCCCCCACCCCTGGTTCTTTTGCCAATTATCTTAAATCTGTGTCCTCTGGTTATTCACCCTGCTGCCAGTGGAAACCGTTTTCCCTTGCTTACTCTGACAAAGCCCTTCATAACTTTGAACACCTCTATTAAATCTCCCGTTAACCTTCTCTGCTCTACGGAGAACAATCAAATTCTCCAGTCTCATTCAGTAACTGAATTCCCTCATCCCTGATACCATTCTAGTAAATCTTCTCCGCACCCTCCCCTCGACCTTCCTACAGTGCGGCGTAGGCCCAGAACTGGACACAATGGGCTCGATTTTTATCGAGGGGGCGGGTTGAGGGCGGACCCGCTGCTCGGATGCTGCCGGCCCGAAGTTCCGATTTTTGCTTGATTGGCCTCGTTACGGCCGACATGCGGGTCACTCCAGGCAATTGCTTGGAGCATGTCAGTTTCTCACGTCCGATTACGTGTTTTTGGAGTAAAAATTTAAAGTGGCCATGTCCCCTTTGCAAAAAATGTAACTGGAATGGCTTGGTTCTGTTTATCTAGTAAGGGGAGTTGACAGCAGCTGGTGTGAAGACAAATAATTGATTGAAATTGCTGGTCCTATTATTCCAGAAAGACATTTATGATTTTTTTATCTATCAATGTAGTATGTGACTAAGAAATGAAAAAATATGCCAGATGTGTTCCAATCATTGGCTTAGTAAAATTAATGCTTTTTCTCTTAAAGTTGCTGGCTGCTGCAGGAATGGCAGCCCCAAACACTAAGGCTGCAGCCAGGTTCAATGAGGGCTTCTTCCATGCTCTTGTGGAAGGAGTTAGAGGACATCAGGAGGTCCTCTTCCCTGGAAACGGAAGGAGGAGGCCTCCTCAGCAAACGAAGGCAGCTTGGCTGCAAATTGCTGAGGAGGTGAGCTCGAGGCCTGTGTGCAGACACACATGGGTTCAGTGTGGAAAAAGGTTCAATGATCTGCTGAGATCATCTAGTGTGGCCTCTGTGTTCTGGGAAATGGAAGCTCAAGAGTGAGGGCTCAGGGCGAACGCCATGTAGAATGTTGGTGGTGACACTGAGCGCTTTAGTAGACAGACGATGCCTGGGGTTTTAAGGATGTCGGACTTATATTCATCTCCATGTGCCAGCCACCTGTGGTTGAAGTGTAATCTTACGTAAATCTGGCATGGATGAGTGCATCCCTTGCCTGACGGCCAGCAATGTGGTCGCCTGCTGCTGGATTGGCCACATGTGGACCCACAAGGCGTCGCTCTCTGTCCTCCTCCTCTTCCTCATCCTCTTCCTCTTCCTCCGAGGAGGCTGTGTACTGAGCCACTTGTTCATGTGGCAGCACTAAGCCGCACTGCTGTGCGATGTTGTGCAGGGCACAGCAGACCACGATGATTCTGGACACCCTGGCTGGTGCATACCGCAAGGTTCCTCCAGATCTGTCTAGGCATCAGAAGCACATTTTGAGCAAGCCAATGGTTTGCTCGATGAGGCTTCTGGTTGATATGTGACTCACATTGTACCGCTCCTCAGCATCGTGTGATGGCCTCCTCATCGGTGTCATAAACCACTTTTTCAGGGGATAGCCCTTGTCGCCAAGAAGCCATCCGGAAAGTTGGTTTGGCGGATGGAAGAGCTGAGGCACAGTAGGCTGGTGCAGGATGAAGGAGTCATGGCAACTGCCAGGGAACTTGGCGCAAACATGCATGGTGATCTTCCTGTGGTTACACACCAGCTGGACATTCAAGGAGTGGAATCCCTTGCGGTTGACAAATACAGCTGGATTGTGATGGGGTGCCCTAATGGCTACATGTGTGCAGGCAATGACGCCCTGCACCATTGGCAAGTATGCCATATTGGCAAAGCCAACCGCACGCGTCGTCACACTTGGGCCATCCGTGGAGAAGTGGATATAATTGTGGGCCTTTGCAAAGAGGGCATCGGTGACCTGCGTGATGCAGGGGTGTACGGCCGACTGGGCAATGCCACTGATCCCTGGAAGGAAGCTGAAGTAAAGAAGTTGAGGGCGGTGGTGACTTTGACAGCCACTGGTAAGGAGTGTCCACCCGCTCCTCTGGGCTCCAGGTGTTGGTGCAGCATTGCGCAGATGTCAGCGACTACGTCTCTCGAAAGTCTCAGCCTCCTTTGGCACTGCTGCTCAGTCATGCTGAGGAAGCTGATCCTCTGCCTGTAAACCCTGTGTTGGGGGTATCTCCTGCGGCAAGGTGCAGCCCTGCGCTGAGGCCCTCTGCCCTGTGCATCATCAGGTGGGTGAGGAGGAAGTTGGCGCTCCTGGTGCTGGTGCTGCTGTTGTGGCTGGTTGTGGTGCTGCCGCGGCTGCTCTTCCTCCGAATCTGATGACCAGGATGAGAGGATATAAATGTTTCCCATCCCATATAGATTTCACTTCAGGCAAGTAGCTTGCAAGCGCACACTAGAAGTGGCCTGAAATTATTCCGATCAGGTCACACTGCAGATGGCTGTCAGCTTGAACAGTCAAGGTCAGTAGATTTGCAAAATCTTATCCCAACCCTTCAACAACAAGGTTGTTGCATTTGAATGTCAGCCATGTTACAGGAGCGCTTTTAAAGTGCTGCACCAATGACTACAAATCATGTCCTCCAGCAACTCGTCTCCTTGCAGCTGGCCTGTTTCTGACAAGACGGGAAACAGGAGCCAGAGACACAAAAATGGGAAACCACTATTAAAATAGGATTAGCAAAGCAGTTAACAGGCTCTTAACTGCCTTAACTACCTGTCCCACTGGTTGGAGTCGGGTCAGTTTGGGAGCGGCTGAACAGACACTCACAAAAATCGGATGGGGGCGGGATGGAGGCGGGTTGGGTGTCTGAAGCCAGTTTTTCCGATTTTTGCTACAGACCTGCCTCCAAAGGGCTATTAAATCGAGCCCAATACTTCAGCTGAGGCCTAACCAGATTTATAAAGGTTTAGCATAACTTTGCCGCTTTTGCACTCAATGCCTCAATTTATAAAGCCCAGGATCCCGTGTGCTTTTTTAACAGCCTTCTCAACTTGTCCTGCCACCTTCAAAGATTTGTGTATGTGAATCCCCAGGTCTCTCTGTTCCTGCACCCCCTTTAAAATTGTACCATTCAATTTATATTGCTTCGCCTCATCTTCCTTCCAAAATGCATCACTTCACACTTCTCTGTACTAAAGTGCGGTGCCCAGAATTGGACACAATACTCCAGCTGAGGCCTAACCAGTGTTTTATAAAGGTTTAGCATAACTTCCTTGCTTTTGTAATCAATGCCCCTATTAATAAAGCCAAGTGCCCTTTGAACAGCCTTCTCAACTTGTCCTGCCACCTTCAAATATGTGTGTACGTACACCCCCAGGTCTCGCTGTTCCAGCACCCCCTTTAAAATTGTACCATTTAGTTTATATTGCCTCTCCTCATTCTTCCTACCAAAATGTATCACTTCACACTTCTGTGTTAAATTTTATCTGTCATGTGTCTGCCCATTTCACCAGTCTGTCTATTTCACCAGTCTGTCTATTTCACCAGTCTATTTCACCAGTCTGTCTATTTCACCAGTCTGTCTATTTCACCAGTCTGCCCATTTCACCAGTCTGCCCATTTCACCAGTCTGTCTATTTCACCAGTCTGTCTATTTCACCAGTCTGTCTATTTCACCAGTCTGTCTATTTCACCAGTCTGCCCATTTCACCAGTCTATTTCACCAGTCTGTCTATTTCTCCAGTCTGTCTATTTCACCAGTCTGTCTATTTCACCAGTCTGTCTATTTCACCAGCCTATTTCACCAGTCTGTCTATTTCACCAGTCTGCCCATTTCACCAGTCTGTCTATTTCGCCAGTCTGTCTATTTCACCAGTCTGTCTATGTCCTCCTGAAGTCTGCTACTGTTCTGCTCACTGTTTACTACATTTCCAAGTTTTATGCCATCTTGCAAACTTTGAAATGATGCCCTGTATACCCAAGTCCAGGTCATTTATCTCAGAAAGAGCAGTGACCCCCTGGGCACCACTGTATACCACCCTCCAGTCTGAAAAACAACTGTACACCACTACTCTCTGCCCTTTCGGTCCCTTAACCAATTTTGTATCCATGCTGCCACTGTCCCTTTAATCCTATGGGCTTCAATTTTGCTAACAATTTAATATAGTAAATATACCAACAGCAATCAAGGCTGAGGGGAAATTGCTGAAGGGCTTCGGCAATGGTCCAAAATGGCCTTCTAGATTTGAGACGGGTTGGTGGTAGGTTGTTCAAGTCGGCCTGTCTTTGCTGGTGTAGCAGTTGTATTCTCTTGATGACTGATGGCGAAATGCTAGGAAAAACTGTGACATACGGAATGGATTCCTTATAGAGGACCCCACAGTACAACCTGAAGGATCAAACCTTCCTCGCAAACAGTGGAGAACCATCAACCGCCTCAGAACCGCTCATGGTAGATGCTGCCACCTTCTCCATAGATGGAAGATTAAAGCATCCCCCATTGTGCGACTGTGGAGCTCCTGATCAGACCCTGGAGCACATCATTGAGCACCACCCTCGGAGGAAGTTGCAGGTAGCCTACACCATATCCACGCTAAGCTTTGGCCTGGATATTTGACTTAGATATTGACATTTGATTTGCATTGCTACTTCCATATGAAAGAAGAGCAACAGGCCAATGGATGTACTTCTGCTGCAGTGTTACACAGATGTTGGCCTGGTGCGGAGGGGAGTGGGGGGACAGGTTGGGGGACCTCCTCATTGGACTGCTCCTGGGCCTGGCCAAAGTGGCCATTAACTGGTCCAGGCAGCGGGCGGTCGAGGGGGTCGTTCGGCCCGACTGCCTGCCTCTCTCCCGCGGCCGCGTTCGCTCCCCGGGCGGCCCTGGAGACGGAGCACGCGGTGTCCGCCGGCACGCTCGAGGCCTTCCGCGACCGGTGGGCTCCGCGGGGACTGGAGTGCATCATCACCCCGGCCAATGCAACTTTAATTTAATTTGTTAAGTTTTATTTAAAGTTTTATTAATTTACAGTCAATTTGTTTAAACAAAAGAGGAGGAACAAGGTCTGCTCACCACCACTGACTGGGGCGACAGTGACGGACAGGGGGCGTGGCCTAACCTGGCTCCAATCACCCTATTGGTACACGTCACATCACGGGGCGCGGTTGGGAGTGGCCCCGCCCAGCGAACAGTGATTGGCGGGTGACGGCGGGAGCGCACGTTGATTGGTGGGTGAATGCGCGCACGGTGATTGGCGGGTAACGGTGGGAGTGCGATGATTGGCGGGTGACGGCGGACGTGCACGTTGATTGGCGGTTGCAAGCGCGCGCGGCGATTGGGGGGGTGACGGCAGGAGCGCACGGTGATTGGTGGGTGACGGCGGGCGCGCGCGGTGATTGGCGGGTGAAAGCGCTGTCGGGCGGTTGGCGGGGCGGCTGTAAGATGGCGGCGGTCCGGGCCTGCTGCTGCTGGTTGTTGTTGCTCCTGGTGCTGTGCGCCGGCGCTGAGAATGGACCGAAGGCCGGCAAGAAGAGGAAGGACATCCGCGATTACAACGATGCCGACATGGCGCGGCTGCTGGAGGAGTGGGAGGTACGGACCGGGAACAAGCTTCGGGCCGAGTGTGAGGGGGAGGCCCGGGGCCGAGAGCCTGTGGCTCGGGCCCTTTCACTGGAGCTAAGGGAAGGGCCTCAGTAAGGCGGGTCTGTGGCCCTCCCCGTCTGCTGCAGCTCGGCCTTCAAGCCCCGGTGCTGGAGTTACAGGGAGCCGGAGCCAGGCCCAGACCAGGTGTTCCTGAGGGGATCAGGCCTGGGCCGCAGGCGCTGGCTGAGCCTCTGTGTAAGGATCACTAACTGGGTTTGAAATGTCGGTGCTTCTGATCCACCACCGTTAGAGAGAATTCTCCATCAGTTAAAGAGGCAGGAGAAGTGCTTTCTGCTTCAGTTCTGCATTTAGAATAAAACAATAGACGTTGATACTTCTGCAAAGATAAGCTACCTTTGTAGGTGCTGGTAAAAAGCAAGACATTTCTATAGCGCCTTTCTTGATCGCTGGATGCCCTAAAGCGCTTTATAATGAAGTATTTTTGAATGTAGCCGCTGTTAGAATCATAGAAAGTTACAGCATGGAAGGAGGCCATTTCGGCCCATCGTGTCCGCGTTGGCCAACAAAGAGCTATCCAGCCTAATCCCACTTCCCAGCTCTTGGTCCGTAGCCCTGCAGGTTACAGCATCTCAACTGCACATCCAAGTACTTTTTAAACGTGGTTAGGGTTCCTGCCTCTACCACACTTTCAGGCAGCGAGTTCCAGACACCCACAACCCTCTGGGTGAAGAAATTTCCCCTCAAATCTCCTCTAATCCTTTTCCCCAATTACTATAAATCTGTGCCCCCTGGCGTTTGACTTCTCTGCTAAGGGAAATAGGTCCTTTCTGTCCACCTTATCTAGGCCCCTCAATTTTATACACCTCAATAAGGTCTCCCCTCAGCCTCCTCTGTTCCAAGGAAAACAGACCTAACCTATCCAGTCTTTCCTCATAGCTAAGATTCTCTACTCCTGGCAACATCCTTGTAAATCTCCTCTGTACCCTCTAGTGCAATCACATCTTTCCTGTAATGTGGTGACCAGAACTTCACGCAGTACTCTAGCTGAGGCCTAACTAGTGTTTTATACAGTTGAAGCATAACCCCCCCTGCTCTTGTATTCAATGCCACGGCTAATAAAGGCAAGCATTCCATATGCCTTCTTAACCACCTTATCTACTTGGCCTGCTACCTTCAGGGATCTGTGGACATGCACTCCAATGCCCCTTTGTTCCTCTACACTACTCAGTGTCCTACCATTTAATGTGTATACCCTTTCCTTGTTAGCCCTCCCCAAATGCATTACCTCACACTTCTGCGGATTGAATTCCATTTGCCGCTGTTCTGCCCACCTGACCAATTTATTGGTATCTTCCTGCAGTCTACAGCTTCCTTCTTCAGTATCAACCACACAGCCGATTTTAGTATCACCTGCAAACTTCTTAATCATACCCCCTATATTCAAGTCTAGATCATTGATATATACCACAAAAAGCAAGGGACCTAGTACTGAGCCCTGCGGAACCCCACTGGAAACAGCCTTTCAGTCACAAAAACACCCATCAACCATTACCCTCTGCTTCCTGCCTCTGAGCCAGTTTTGAATCCAACTGGACACTTTGCACTGGATCCCATGGGCTTTTAACTTCGTGACCAGTCTGCCATGTGGAACCTTATCAAAAGCCTTGCTAAAGTCTGTATACACTACATCAAATGCACTACCCTCATCTACCCTCCTTGTTACCGCCTCAAAAAATTCAATCAAGATTGTCAGACACGACCTTCCCTTAACAAATCCGTGCTGACTATCCTTGATTAATCTGTCTTTTTAAATGAAGATTTATCCTGTCCTTCAGAATTCTTTCCAATAATTTTCCCACCACCGAGGTTCGGCTGACTGACCTGTAATTACTCGGTCTATCCTTTTCTCCCTTTTTAAACAAGGGTTCCACATTAGCAGTCCTCCAGTCCTCCGGCACCACACCTGAAGCCAGAGAGGATTGAAAATGATGGTCAGGGCCTCTGCTATTTCCTCTTTTGCTTCGCTTAACAGCCTGGGATACATTTCATCCGGGCCTGGGGCTTTATCCACTTTTAAAGATGCTAAACCCCTTAATACTTCCTCTCTCACTATGTTTATTTCATCTAATATTTCACACTCCTCCTCCCTGATAGCAATGTCTGCTTCACCCCTCTCCTTTGTGAAAACAGACGCAAAGTATTCATTAAGAACCTTACCGACGTCTCCCGCCTCCACACACACATTACCCTCATGATCTAAGAGGCCCTACCCTTTCTTTAATTATCCTCTTGCTCTTAATATATTTATAAAACATCTTTGGGTTTTCCTTGATTTTACTTGCCAAGAATTTTTTCATGCTCTCTTTGCTTTCCCAATATCCTTTTTAATTGCACCCCTGCACTTTCTGTACTCCTTTAAAGATTCTGGAGTATTTAGCCCTCGGTATCTGGCATAGGCCTCCCTTTTTTTCTTTATCCTACCCTGTATGTCCCTAGACATCCAGGGGGCTCTAGATTTGTTAGATCCACCTTTTTTCTTTAAGGGCACATGTTTGGTCTGAACCCTCCAGATCTCCTCCTTGAATGCCTCCCACTGCACTGACACTGATTTACCTTCAAGTAGCTGTTTCCAGTCCACTATGGCTCAATCCTCTGAGCTTAGCAAAATTTGCTTTTCCCCAATTTAGAATTTTTATTCCTGGTCTATCCTAGTCCTTTTCCATAACTACCTTAAATCTAACAGAATTATGGTCACTAGCACCAAAATGTTCCCCCACTGATGCGCCTTCTACCTGCCCAGCTTCATTCCCTAAAATTAAGTCCAGAACTGCCCTCTCCCTTGTTGGGCTTGCTACATACTGGCTAAAAATCCGCACCATCTACAGGAAAAGTTCTGATATCCGGCACCGACGGGACCGGCGTGTTACTGATCTATCGAAAGTGCCAGACATGCAAAGTCAACGTTGAAACATACGGAGATGAAAATCTCCGTATTTGACAACAAACACTGTTGCTCAGCAACAGCTCGTAAACACTCGGCCCGTACCTTGAAGCGTCTCTGAAGCTGTTGCGAAGCTCCAAAGACGCTTTCCAGAGCCTGCCTGTTAACAGAATGCTAGGAGAAGAAAAAAAAACTAACTAAAACGGCTGCTGATTTCTGCCGTTAGAGCAAAGTTTCCCGCCATACAACCTCCGGATAAACCAAAGTTTCCTGTATACCCTTCACACTAATTTTATCCCAGTTAATATTGGGGTAGTTGAAATCCCCTACTATTACTGCCCTATAGTTTTTGCGCTTGAAATTTGTCTACGTATTTGCTCTTCTATCTCCCTCTCACTGTTTGGGGGTCTATAATACACTCCCAGCAGTGTCTCCAATAGCTATAATATCATAGTCCTAAGTATCTACCTGTGCCTTCAGCTCATCTGCCTTGTTTGCTATACTCCTTGCCTTGAAGTATATACCATTTAGCACAGGCAAACCTCCTTGTTGACTATCTAGCCCTTGCTTCCTCTGTCCTTCCAATTTACTTCGTTTTTGTTTTCCAATTCCAGTTTTTCTTCTCTCCCTACTGACTCTCTTCTTAGGTTCCCATCCCCCTGCCAAGCTTGTTTAAACCTTCCCCCAACAGCACTAGCAAACCCTCCCGCGAGGATATTGGTCCCATTACCGTTGAGGTACAACCCGTCTGGCTTGTAGAGGTTCTAATTCCTCGGGAATCTAAAGCCCTCCTTCCTACACCATCTCTCCAGCCATTCATTCATCTGCTCTATCTTCCTATTTCTGTACTGTATAAGAACATAAGCAGGAGTAGGCCATTTGGCTGTTTGGGCCTGCTCCACCATTCAATGTCATGGCTGATCTTCTACCTCCTCTCTACTTTCCTGCACTATCCCCATATCCCTTGATTCCCTTAATATTCAAAAATCTATCGATCTCTATCTTGAATATATTCAACCACTGGGCCTCCACAGCCCTCTGGGGTAGAGAATTCCAAAGATTCACCACCCTCTGAGTGAAGAAATTTCTCCTCATCTCAGTCCTAAATGGCTGACCCCTTATTCTGAGACTGTGACCCCTGGTTCTAGACTCCCCAGCCAGGGGAAACATCCTCCCTGCATCTACCCTGTCAAGCCCTGTAAGAAATTTGTATATTTCAATGAGATCACCTCTCATTCTTCTAAACTCTGGAGAATATAGGCCTAGTCTAGTCAATCTCTCCTCATAGGACAACCCCCCCCCCCCCCCCAAAATCCCAGGAACCAGTCTGGTGAACCTTCGTTGCACTCCCTTTATGGCAAGTATGTCCTTCCTTAGGTAAGGAGACCAAATCTCTCTACAATACTCCAGGTGTGGTCTCACCAGGGCCCTATATAATTGCAGTAAGACGTCTTTACTCTTATACTCAAATCCTCTTGTAATAAAGGCCAACATACCATTTGCTTTCCTAATTGCTTGCTGTACCTGCATGTTAACTTTCAGTGATTCGTGTACAAGGACACCCAGGTCCCTCTGAACACCAACATTTCCCAATCTCTCTCCATTTAAAAAATATTCTGCTTTTCTATTTTTCCTACCAAAGTGGATAACTTCACATTTCTCCACATAATATTCCATTTGCCATGTTCTTGCCCACTCACTTAACCTGTCTATATCCCCTTGAAGCCTCCTCACAACTTATATTCCCACCCAGCTTTGTATCATCAGCAAACTTGGATGTATTATATTTGATCCCCTCATCCAAATCATTGATATAGATTGTGAATAGCTGGGGCCACTAGTTACAGCCTGCCAACCTGAAAATGACCCATTTATTTCTACTCTCTGTAATAACCTCTTGTGTGGCACCTTATCGAATGCCTTCTGAAAATCCAAATACACCACATCCACTTGCTCCCCCTTATCTATTCTGCTAGTTACAGCCTCAAAAAACTCTAGCAGATTTGTTAAATATGATTTCCCTTTCATAAATCCATGTTGACTCTGCCCAATCCTATTTTTATTTTCGAAGTGCCCTGTTACCACGTCCTTAATAATAGATTCTAGCATTTTCCCTACTACTGATGTCCGGCTAACTGGTCTGTAGTTCCCCATTTTCTCTCTCCCTCCTTTCTGAAATAGGTTACATTTGCTACCTTCCAATCTGCGGGAACTGTTCTAGAATCTATGAAATTTTGGAAAATGACAACCAACGCATCCACTATCTCTATAGCCAACTCTTTCAAAACCTTAGGGTGTAGGCCATTAGATCCAGGGGATTTATCGGCTTTTAGTCCCATTAATTTCTCCATTACTACTTTTTTACTAATACTAATTTCTTTCAATTCCTCATTTTCACTAGAGCCTTGCTTCTCCGCTATTTCCAGGAGGTTTTTTGCGTCATCTTCCGTGTAGACCGACACTAAGTATTTGTTTAATTTCTCTGCCATTTCCTTATTCCTCATTATAATTTCTCTTGTCTCAGCCTGTAAGGGACCCACATTTACTTTTGCTAATCTTTTCCTTTTTACATACCTATAAAAACTTTTACAGTCTGTTTTTATGTCTCTCGCTAGTTTACTCTCATTCTATTTTCTCTTTATTGGTCCTCCTTTGCTGAATTCTAAAATCCTCCCAATCCTCAGGCTTGCTACTCTTTTTGGCAACATTATAAGCCTCTTCCTTTGGTCTAATACTATCTTTAACTTCACTTGTTAGCCACGGTTGGACCACTTTTCCTGTGGGGCTTTTGTGCCTTAAAGAAATGTATATTTGCTGTAAATTATATATTCTTTAAATGCTAGCCATTGCTCGTCCACTGTCATACCTTTTAATGTAGTTTCCCAATCTACCTTAGCCAACTCGCCCCTCATACTTACGTAGTTTGCTTTGTTTAGATTGAAGATCCTAGTTTCAGATTTAACTAAGTCACTTTCAAACGCAATATAAAATTCTATCATATTATGGTCACTCTTCCCTAAAGGCCCCTTTGCTACAAGGTTATTAATTAACCCTTTCTCATTGCACAATACTAGATCTAAAATAACCTTTCTCTAGTTGGTTCCTCAACATACTGAGCTAGAAAACTATCTTGCATACATTCCATGAATTCATCCTCCACACTATTGCTGCAAATTTGGTTTGCCCAGTCTATATGTAGATTAAAGACCCCCATGATTACTGTATTACCCTTGTTACATGCTCCTCTAATTTCCTGATTTATACTCTGCCTTACAACAACTACTGTTTGGGGGCCTGTAAACAGCTCCCACCAATGTTTTCTGCCCCATGTTGTTTCTTGGCTCCACCCAAACTGATTTGACGACTTGATTTTCAGAGCCTAACCCGAAGATCCTTTCTCTCTACTTTCTGTGTCCCATCCTTTATTATCAGTGCTACCCAATCTCCTTTTTCATTTTGCCTATCCCTTCTAAAAGTTATGTATCGTGGAATATTTAGTTCCCAACATTGGCCAGTTTGCAACCACGTCTCCGTTATGGCTATTAGATCAAACCTGTTAATTCATCTATTTTGTTGCGAATGCTTCGCGCATTCAGATATAGTGCCTTTAGCTTTGATTTATTTCTATTTTCCCTGATGTCACCTTAGTCACTGATGCCTTATTACCTTTGTTACTCTCTCTGTCCCTTCCTGACCCACTCTGCTTATTTTTACCCAAAACTCTGCTCTAGAGCCTTGACATGTCTCTCGCTGCTTTTAAATTTACTCTTTCCTGAATCCTCTCGCCCACCCTTCATTAGTTTAAAGCCCTGTGTACTGCTCTAGTTATTTGGTTCGCCAGGACGCTGGTCCCAGCCTGGTTTAAGTGGTGCCCGTCCCAACGGAGAGCCCCCTCTTTCCCCAGTACTGGTGCCAGTGCCCATGAACCGAAACCCCTTCCTCCCACACCACTCTGTGAGCCATGCATTTAAACCTCGAATCTGTTTGTCCCTATGCCTATTTGCATGTGGCTCAGGTAACAATCCAGAAATTATTACCTTTTGAGGTTCTTTTTAATTTGGATCCTAGCTCCTCAAACTCCCCCAGGAGAACCTCATTCCTAGTTCTACCTATGTTGTTGGTTCCTACGTGGACCATGACGACCACTGGATCCTCCCCCTCCCACTCCCATGTTCTTCTCCAGCCGCGAGGGCATGTAGGCCATTTCATTTTGCGGCACAGCAGGAGGCCATTTTGCCCACCGTGCCTGTGCCGGCTCTTTGAAAGAGCTCTCCAATTATCCCCACTCCCCGTCTCTTTCCCCGTAGCCCTGCACATTTTTCCTTTTCTAGTATTTATCCAATTCCCGTTTGAAAGTTCCTATTGAATCTGCTCCCACCGCCCTTTCAGGCAGTGCGTTCCAGATCATCATTCCAGATGATGCTACTGAGGAGCTCTAGAATTTTGCAGCACAGAAGGAAGCCAATTGGCCCATTGTGCTCGTGCTGGCTTTCTGAACAAGCTAGCCATGTTCCCCAGCCCCTTTAAAATGTTTTTGCAAATGTATTCCCCTTTTAAAAGTTATTATTGATTCTGCTTCCAACACTTCCTAGTAGAGCATTAACCTATCATTGTTCTTTTGGTGATCTTAAAGCTATGCTCATTACTGATTCACTAACCACTATAGTTATGACTTCAAATTGGGCTGAGAGCCAAGTTGAAACCGCCGCAAACTAGACAACAGACTGGATCTAGATTCCCAGACGGCAGCATCGTTTCCTGGTATGTCCCACAACTCTGAATCAGCTCTTTAGCTTCAAATAGGGGCACTCCCTGTCATTGACAACATCTTGCATTTATGTACCAGCTTTTAATGTAGAAACCATCCCAAGGCGCTTTAGAGACAGGATAAAAATAAATGAAAGGAATGGGAACTGGGCTATGAGCTTCGGTATAGTGACCAAAAGCTTGATTGAAAAGATGAACTTTGAGATGGTTTTTAAAAGCGGAGAGAGAAGTTGAGGTGGAGGGCTTAGAATCATAGAAATTTACATCACAGAAGGAGGCCGTTTGGCCCATTGTGTCTGTGCCGGCTGAAAAAGAGCTATCCAAGCTAATCCCACTTTCCAGCGCTTGGTCCATCGCCTTGTAGGTTACGGCACTTCAAGTGCATATCCAAGTACAGGAAGCTCTTTTTTTATCCGGGACCGACGTGGTGCCGGTTGATCAAAAAGTCCGGATTACAGAGAGGTATACTTACCAAGGTACGAGAGACCCGTACACGGCCACAGGTGCAGGAGCCCCTGTTACACGGCCACTAATATTTAGTAAAACTTACCTGAACCTACTTCTGAATTTTGCCGGTTGAGAGGGTTCCGGTTATTTAGGTGCCGGTTAAAAGAGAGTTTCCTGTACTTTTTAAATCCGATGAGGGTTTCTGCCTTTACCGCCCTTTCAGGCAGTTCGTTCCAGATCCCTACCACCCTCTGGGTGAAAAGATTTCTCTTCCACTCCCTCTAATCCTTCTACCAATTACTTTAAATCTATGCCCCCTAGTTATTGACCTCTCTGCTAAGGTGTGCAGATGCCGGAGTTGGACTGGGGTGGACAAATGTAAGAAGTCACACGACACCAGGTTATAGTCCAACAGCTTTATTTGAATAATTCTGACTATATAAGCTGTGTCTATAGGCATCTCTCCACTTCACCTGACGAAGGAGCAGCGCTCCGAAAGCTTGTGATTTCAAATAAAACTGTTGGACTATAACCTGGTGTTGTGTGACTTCTTACATTTCTCTGCTAAGGGAAATAGGTACTTCCTATCCACTCTATCTACGCCCCTCATAATTTTATACACCTCAATTCAGTTTCATCTCTGCCTCCTCTGTTCCAAAGAAAACAACTCCAGCCTAACCAACCTTTCCTCATAGCTAAAATTCTCCAGACCTGGCAACATCCTTGTAAATCTCCTCTGTACCCCCTCTAGTGCAATCACACCTTTCCTGTAATATTGTGACCAGAACTGTACGCAGTACTCCAGCTGTGGCCCAACTAGTGTTTTATACAGTTCAAGCATAACCTCCCTGCTCTTGTATTCTATGCTTTGAAAGTATCCCGTATGCCATCTTAACCACAGAGAGAATACAGAGTGTGAATAAGGTGACTGACGGTTCTACCAACAACGGTGGGGTGAGTTGAGACGGATGCAAAAAAAGGGTGTGGGAAGGGATGTTGGACTGGAGGATGTTGTAGAGCTAGGGTAAGTTGTTGCTTTGGAAGGATTTGAAGTTGAGGATTTTAAAATAAATGCATTAAGGGACAAGGAGCCAGTGTGTTTCAGTGAGGGGGGCTGGAGTCGGTGTGTTTCAGTGAGGGAGGGGGCTGGAGTCGGTGTGTTTCAGTGAGGAAGGGGGCTGGAGTCGGTGTGTTTCAGTGAGGAAGGGGCTGGAGTCGGTGTGTTGCAGTGAGGGAGGGGGCTGGAGTCGGTGTGTTTCAGTGAGGGAGGGGGCTGGAGTCGGTGTGTTTCAGTGAGGGGGGCTGGAGTCGGTGTGTTTCAGTGAGGAAGGGGGCTGGAGTCGGTGTGTTTCAGTGAGGAAGGGGGCTGGAGTCGGTGTGTTTCAGTGAGGAGGGGGCTGGAGTCGGTGTGTTTCAGTGAGGGGGGCTGGAGTCGGTGTGTTTCAGTGAGGAGGGGGGCTGGAGTCGGTGTGTTTCAGTGAGGAAGGGGGCTGGAGTCGGTGTGTTTCAGTGAGGAGGGGGCTGGAGTCGGTGTGTTTCAGTGAGGAGGGGGCTGGAGTCGGTGTGTTTCAGTGAGGAAGGGGGCTGGAGTCGGTGTGTTTCAGTGAGGGAGGGGGCTGGAGTCGGTGTGTTTCAGTGAGGGAGGGGGGCTGGAGTCGGTGTGTTTCAGTGAGGAAGGGGGCCTGGAGTCGGTGTGTTTCAGTGAGGAGGGGGCTGGAGTCGGTGTGTTTCAGTGAGGAAGGGGGCTGGAGTCGGTGTGTTTCAGTGAGGAGGGGGCTGGAGTCGGTGTGTTTCAGTGAGGAGGGGGCTGGAGTCGGTGTGTTTCAGTGAGGGAGGGGGCTGGAGTCGGTGTGTTTCAGTGAGGAAGGGGGCTGGAGTCGGTGTGTTTCAGTGAGGAAGGGGGCTGGAGTCGGTGTGTTTCAGTGAGGAAGGGGGCTGGAGTCGGTGTGTTTCAGTGAGGAAGGGGGCTGGAGTCGGTGTGTTTCAGTGAGGGAGGGGGCTGGAGTCGGTGTGTTTCAGTGAGGGAGGGGGCTGGAGTCGGTGTGTTTCAGTGAGGGGGGCTGGAGTCGGTGTGTTTCAGTGAGGGGCTGGAGTCGGTGTGTTTCAGTGAGGAAGGGGGCTGGAGTCGGTGTTTCAGTGAGGGAGGGGGCTGGAGTCGGTGTGTTTCAGTGAGGGAGGGGGCTGGAGTCGGTGTGTTTCAGTGAGGAGGGGGCTGGAGTCGGTGTTTCAGTGAGGAGGGGGCTGGAGTCGGTGTGTTTCAGTGAGGAAGGGGGCTGGAGTCGGTGTGTTTCAGTGAGGAAGGGGGCTGGAGTCGGTGTGTTTCAGTGAGGGAGGGGGCTGGAGTCGGTGTGTTTCAGTGAGGAAGGGGGCTGGAGTCGGTGTGTTTCAGTGAGGAAGGGGGCTGGAGTCGGTGTGTTTCAGTGAGGAGGGGGCTGGAGTCGGTGTGTTTCAGTGAGGAAGGGGGCTGGAGTCGGTGTGTTTCAGTGAGGAGGGGGCTGGAGTCGGTGTGTTTCAGTGAGGAAGGGGGCTGGAGTCGGTGTGTTTCAGTGAGGAAGGGGGCCTGGAGTCGGTGTGTTTCAGTGAGGGAGGGGGCTGGAGTCGGTGTGTTTCAGTGAGGAAGGGGGCCTGGAGTCGGTGTGTTTCAGTGAGGGAGGGGGCTGGAGTCGGTGTGTTTCAGTGAGGGAGGGGGCTGGAGTCGGTGTGTTTCAGTGAGGGAGGGGGCTGGAGTCGGTGTGTTTCAGTGAGGAAGGGGGCCTGGAGTCGGTGTGTTTCAGTGAGGGAGGGGGCTGGAGTCGGTGTGTTTCAGTGAGGAAGGGGGCTGGAGTCGGTGTGTTTCAGTGAGGAAGGGGGCTGGAGTCGGTGTGTTTCAGTGAGGGAGGGGGCTGGAGTCGGTGTGTTTCAGTGAGGGGGCTGGAGTCGGTGTGTTTCAGTGAGGGAGGGGGCTGGAGTCGGTGTGTTTCAGTGAGGGGGCTGGAGTCGGTGTGTTTCAGTGAGGGGGCTGGAGTCGGTGTGTTTCAGTGAGGAGGGGGCTGGAGTCGGTGTGTTTCAGTGAGGAAGGGGGCTGGAGTCGGTGTGTTTCAGTGAGGAAGGGGGCTGGAGTCGGTGTGTTTCAGTGAGGAAGGGGGCTGGAGTCGGTGTGTTTCAGTGAGAAAGGGGGCTGGAGTCGGTGTGTTTCAGTGAGGAAGGGGGCTGGAGTCGGTGTGTTTCAGTGAGGAGGGGGCTGGAGTCGGTGTGTTTCAGTGAGGGAGGGGGCTGGAGTCGGTGTGTTTCAGTGAGGAGGGGGCTGGAGTCGGTGTGTTTCAGTGAGGGAGGGGGCTGGAGTCGGTGTGTTTCAGTGAGGGAGGGGGCTGGAGTCGGTGTGTTTCAGTGAGGGAGGGGGCTGGAGTCGGTGTGTTTCAGTGAGGAGGGGGCTGGAGTCGGTGTGTTTCAGTGAGGAAGGGGGCTGGAGTCGGTGTGTTTCAGTGAGGAGGGGGCTGGAGTCGGTGTGTTTCAGTGAGGAAGGGGGCTGATGGCGAGCAGGACGTAGGATGGGGCAGCAGTCGATCAGCTGAGTTTTGGACATGTTGGAGTTGAAGGATGGGAGATCATCCTGTGAGCAACCAAACAGTGAAGGAGACAGAAGCAGCAATAAATAACATTTTCCTGAGAAATGACTGCAGCCAGTTTCTATGCTTTGAATGATTTTCCTTCCCCAACCCATGCAAACACAGTAACCAGTTCACAAGTTGCTACGGTAAACATAAGCCAGGAATTTCCTCAAAGCTGTTCCTACTTTGCCGCCGGAATTGCGGCACAAACCTTGCTTACGCACAAACAGGATTTGCACCGCACCTCTGGTAAAGTTAAGCAGCTGCAGCTCCAAGGAAGTTACCGGACGTTTTGTTTTGATTAGCAAACAAGATGTTGCATTCTTGAGTATTTAACATTTTTATTGTCTGTTTTCATGAATTAACCCTGGGATATTATTGCAATTAAAAGTATTGTTACTGAAACAAAGTTTGTGTAATTGCACAAAAACATTAATTCCTGCTGTGGGATTATATTTTTAAAAATGTCATGTCTTAAAGTTATTTCTGAAAATGTTCAGTATTGAGCAGGACATGGTCTGTGTTAAAGGTGAAGTTTGTTTAAGAAGTCAGTGTATTGTGGCCCCCTTCCACTGTGAACTCCTTAAATTACTTAATTCAACATTCGCTTTATGAAAGAGCCCTGTTCAATTATAAAAGCCTGGAATGTTTGCAAATTGTAGAAAACTTTGAAAGCTGCACACTTGATTGGTGTCCTTTTGGACTTGTCCGAGGAGGGCGATGGTGTAGAGTAGGGGTTCTTAAACATTTTGCTTCCGAGGGCCCCCTCTCCAGTGTTATAAAAATTCCGTGAACCCCGTAACACAACAAATTCAATTACCACTAATGGTGTGGAGGACGAATTCTTGGAATGCACGCGAGATGGTTTCCTGGATCAGTATGGAGGAACCAACCAGGGAACAGGCTATTCTGGATCTGGTACTGTGTAATGAGAAAGGGCTAATCAATAATCTTGTGGTAAAGGGGCCTTTAGGGACAAGTGACCATAATATGATTGAATTTTACATTAAGTTTGAGAGTGATGTAGTCCAATCTGAAACTAAGGTCTTCAATCTAAACAGGAAACTACAAGGGTATGAGGGACAAGTTGGCCATGGTAGATTGGGAGACTACACTAAAAGGTATGGAGGTGGACATACAATGGCTAACATTCAAGGAAATAATGCATAACTTGCAACAAATATATATTCCTCTACGGCATAAAAACCCAAAAGGAAAAGTGATCCAACCATGGCTAACAAAAGAAATTAAAGCTAGTCAAAGGAGGAAGCTTATAAAGTTGCCAGAAAAAGCAGTCAGCCTGAGGATTGGGATCTTTTTAGAAATCAGCAAAGGGGGACCAAGAAATTGATAAAGGGGAAAATGGAATATGAGCACAAACTAGCGAAAAATAGAAAAACAGATTGTAAAAGCTTCTATAGGTAAGTGAAAAGGATAAGACTGGTGAAGGTAAATGTAGGTCCTTTACAGTCAGAGATGGGGAATGAGGAAATGGCAGAGAAATTAAATGAATACTTTGTTTCTGTCTTCACGGAGGAAGACACAAAAAACCTCCCAGAAATACGAGAAAGCCAAGGGTGTGGCGAGAATGAGGAACTTAAAGAAATTGAGTTTAAAAAAAAAAAGTACTAGCAAAATTAATGGGATTAAAAGTCGATAAATCCCAAGGACCGGATGACCTACATCCTAGGGTTTTGAAAGAGGTGGCCATTGGGATAGTGGACGCATTGGTTGTCATCTTCTAAAATTCTATAGATTCTGGAAGGGTTCCTGCAGATTGGAGGATAACAAATGTAACTCTGCTATTTAAGAAAGGAGGGAGAGAGAAAACGGGGAACTACAGACCTGTTAGCCTCACATCAGTAGTTGGGAAAGTCTTCACAAAGGAGGACACAAATAACCTCCCAGAGATTCCGGGGAACATAGGGTCTGATGAAAGGGTGGAACTGAAAGAAATCCGTATTTGTAGGGAAATGGTGTTAGGAAAATTGATGGGACTGAAGGCCGATAAATCCCCAGGGCCTGATAATCTACATCCCAGGATACTTAAGGAAGTGGCCCTAGAAATAGTAGATGCATTGCTGGTCATCTTCTAGAACTCGATTAGACTCTGGAACAGTACCCATGGATTGGAGGGTAGCTAATGTTATCCCACTATTCAAAAAAGGTGGTAGAGAAAAAGCGGGGAATTATAGACTGGTAAGCCTGACATCGGTAGTGGGGAAAATGCTAGAGTCCATTATAAAAGATGTAATAGCAGAGCACTTGGAAAGCAGTGACAGGATCGGACAAAGTCAACATGGATTTACAAAAGGTAAATCGTGCTTGGCTAATCTACTGGAATTTTTTGAGGATGTAACTGGTAAAATAGATAAGGGAGAACCAGTGGATGTGGTGTATTTGGACTTTCAGAAGGCTTTTGATAAGGTCCCACATAAGAGATTAGTGTGCAAAATTAAGGCACATGGGATTGGGGGCAAGGTATTGACTTGGATAGAGAACTGGCTGGCGGATAGAAAGCAAAGAGTTGGAATAAACGGGTCGTTTTCCGAGTGGCAGGCAGTGACTAGTGGGGTACCGCAAGGATCGGTCCCAGGACCCCAGCTGTTCACAATATATATTAATGATCTGGACGAGGGAATTGGATGTAATACCTCCAAATTTGCAGACGACACAAAGCTGGGTGGGAGGGTATGCTGTGAGGAGGATGTCGTGAAACTCCAGTACGATTTGGACAGGTTGGGTGATTGGGCAGAAACATGGCAGATGCACTATAATATGGATAAATGTGAGGTAATCCACTTTGGTGGCAAAAAACAGGAAGGCAGATTATTATTTGAATGGCAATAGATTGGGAGAAGGGGAAGTGCAAAGAGACCTGGGTGTTCTTGTGCACCAGTCGCTGAAGGTAAGCATGCAGGTGCAGCAAGCGGTTAAGAAGGCAAATGGTATGTTGGCCTTCGTAGCAAGAGGGTTCGAGTACAGGAACAAGGATGTCTTGCTGCAGTTGTACAGGGCCTTGGTGAGACCACACCTTGAGTATTGTGAGCAGTTTTGGTCGCCTTACCTGAGGAAGCACGTTCTTGCCATGGAAGGAGTGCAGCGAAGGTTCACCAGGCTGATACCTGGGATGGCAGGAACGACGTATGAGGAGAGATTGTGTCGATTGGGCTTATACTCACTGGAGTTTAGAAGATTGAGAGGGGATCTCATCGAAACCTATAAAATTCTGTCAGGCCTGGACAGACTAGATGCAGGAAGGATGTTTCCGATGGCAGGGGAGTCCAGAACCAGGGGTCATAGTCTAAGGATAAGGGGTAAGCCATTTAAGACTGAGATGAGGAGGAATTTCTTCACCCAGAGACTGGTGAGCCTGTGGCATTCTCTGCCACAGAGGGCGGTGGAGGCCAGTTCATTAAATATATTCAAGAAGGAGTTGGATATATTTCTTAAGGCTAAAGGGATCAAGGGATATGGGGAGAAGGCAGGGACAGGGTACTGAATTTGGATGATCAGCCAGGATCTCATTGAATGGCGGAGCAGGCTCGAGGGGCCGAATGGCCTACTCCTGCTCCTATCTTCTAGGTTTCTATGTTAATGCTGGAATCTATTATAAAGGATGCAATAACTGGGCACTTAGAAACTAATAGTAAGATTGGGCAGAGTCAACATGGATTTATGAAAGGGAAGTCCTGTTTGACAAACCTATTGGAGTTCTTTGCGGATGTAACTAGTGGAGTAGACAAAGGGGAACTGGTAGATATGGAGTATATGGATTTTCAGAAGGCTTTCAATAAGGTCCCACGCAAGAGGTTGGTGAACAAAATTAGGGCGCATGGAATTGGGGGTAATATACTAGTGTGGCGGAACCACCAGAGGATTACGGACAATTGTATATAATTCCTTTTACAGCAATGTAGTACAGCTGGGGCTGCACCTTTAATGTATCTGTTAACTGTACTAGGGCTTCTTTCCTGTACTCCGCGTGATGACGTCATGCCGCCCATCACGTGATCTCAATGGCGGGAAGAACGTGATGACGTCATGACATCAGAGCTCGGAACCTGCTAGCAGTTGAGCTCGGAACCTGCTAGCAGTTGAGCTCGGAACCTGCTAGCAGTTCCAGAGAGGCTTTCAAGCAGACCAGACCTATTTGCATTGTATCCTACTGTTTCCTGTACAACTTTGTTTGTTCATTAAATTTTATTGTTTTTGATTTTCTGGGTCGATCTCAATTCTTCGGCTAGGAAACCCAGTTCCTACACTAGCATAGATTGAGAACTGGTTAACCGACAGAAAACAGAGTAGGGATAAACGGGTCTTTTTCAGGATGGCAGGCTGTGACTCGTGGGGTACCGCAAGGATCAGTGCTTGGGCCCCAGCTATTCACAATCTAGATCAATGATTTGGATGAGGGGACTAAATGTAACATTTCCAAATTTGCTAATGGCACAAAGCTAGGCGGCGGTGTCAGTTGTGAAGAGGCTTCAAGGGGATCTCGACAGGCTCTGAGTGGGCGACAACATGACAGATGGATTATAATGTGGATACATGTGAAGTTATCCACTTTGGTAGAAAAAACAAAGGCAGAGTATTTCCTAAATGGTGAAAGATTGGAGAATGCAGATGCTCAAAGGGACCTGGGTGTCCTTGTGCATAGTCACTGAAAGTGAATGCACAGGTGCAGCAAGCCATTCGGAAGGTAAATGGTACGCTGGCCTTCATTACAAGAGGATTTGAGTACAGGAGTAAAGAAGTTTTACTCCAATTATATAGGGCCTTGGTGAGACCACACCTGGAGTACTGTGTACAGTTTTGGTCTCCTTACCTAAGGAAGGATATGCTTGCCATAGAGGGAGTGCAACAAAGGTTCATGAGATTGATTCCTGGGATGGCGGGACTGTCATATGAGGAGAGATTGAGCAGGCTAGGTCTGTATTTTCTTGAATTCAGAAGAATGAGAGGGTATTTCATTGAAGCATACAAAATTATTACAGGGCTTGATAGGGTGGATGCTGGGAGAATGTTTCCCTTGGCTGGGGAGTCTAGAACCAGGGGCCACAGCCTCAGGATAAAGGGTAGGCCATTCAGGACTGAGATGAGAAGAAATTTCTTCACACAGAGGGTGGTGAATCTTTGGAATTCTCTACCCCAGAGGGCTGTGGAGGCTCAGTCATTGGGTATATTCAAAACGGAAGTTGATAGATTTCTGACTAGTAAGGGCATCGAGGGATACGGCGATAGGGCCGGTGAATGGAGTTGAGGCAGAAGATCAGCCATGATCTCATTGAATGGCGGAGCAGGCTTGAAGGGCCGAATGGCCTGTTCCTATTTCTTATGTTCTTACAACACAAGTGTTTTTTCTGTATAAAAATTAGTTATTAATAGCTCTGTTACACTTGCGTAAAGAATTTATTAAGTCCTACATTTACATAAGCAAAATACTGCGGATGCAGGAAATCTGAAATAAAAACAGAAACATGCTGGAAATACTCAGCAGGTATCATCGACCTGAAACATTAACTCTGTTTCTCTCTCTACCGATGCTGCCTGACCTGCTGAGTGTTTCCAGCATTTTCTGTCTTTATCCTAAATTTACATTGTGCCCATTTGCTGTTCAAGGTCTACTCCACCCCATCAACCATTTGCTTAACAGGAAATGAATCAGGAGCAACAAGCGCAGCGCTCACTGCAGGCTCGATTTGTACACTCGGTTGGACTGGACTAAAATTCCAGGTCCACGTCCTCCATTTCAGAAACAGAATTTGCCTCTTACTTTGATATCAAACCCCAACATGGTGGTAAAAGCCAGCAACTTGAATTAACAGCACCAGTAATGGCAGAGGCGGATGGCACGAGAGAAATGGAGAAATAAACAGAACCCTGAGCGACTTTATCCAACCGTCTCGCCATAAATCCTTTGGTGACCAAGGCAGCCCCCCTCTTTCCTGCTCCCCAACCCTTTCCCAAATAGCCGGCGGTATCTCAAAGGACAGGAGCACCCAGACTAGGCCTATCCGTCCATCAGAGAAGCACGTGGCCGTGAATATAAAGCTCCAAGTTTGAGGTAGAAGGAAAATTGTGATAACACCGTCAGCTATTTTATTAACTCGGACTGAAGACATTGAAGGAGAGTCACACCGGATTTTGATTATTACAGCTTTGCTGCAGGGCCAGAGACTGGAAAGTCTCTTCCCTCCCTCCCTCCCCTGGCCAAGGCCACATTGTGCGCGCGCACTCTATTGGCGGTGCTCTTGTCAAACGTACGAGCGGCTTCCAACCGACAGTGCTCCGCACGTGGGGAAAGAAATGGTTGCAAGGAAGGCTCGTGCTACCTTGGCCCATGCAATGTTGGACTAACTCGCGGATTTCCCCACTCCCAACTCTGGTTTTAATTCCCTGGAAGAGAAGTTGTACCTCCCACTACTTTATTTAATAATTAAAAACGGTGAGTGGTTTATGAATGTGGAAGCGAATAGGACTGGATCAAAAAAACTTGCCGAGATAAATACTGCTGTAAAAATCAGTGACCTGCAAAGGGACTTGTCTAAGTGTACAAATGGTGTCCGACAGTAAGAACCTGAACTGACTGCGTATGCACAGTCTTTGTATTGCTGAGACTCTTCCACTCGTCTCAATATACAGGGGAGACTATTGATGTTTATGCATAAACATCAGTAGCCTCCCGTGTATATTGATGGGACAAACCAACTGGCGGACCCCCTGAAATCTTCTTGCGGACTCCCGGTTGGGAATCCCTGGTGCAGAGTTCAGATTTATCTGTAAATCTGCAACAACCAAAGAATATGGAAGACCATTTAACAAAATGATCATTCTCCAGCAGAAATTTGTATTTTTTTTATCTTTATACAGAAAGACGATGATATAGAAGAAGGGGATCTACCAGAGCACAAGAGAACTTCTCCACCAATAGACTTTTCCAAAGTTGATGCTAGCAATCCTGAAAGCCTTCTGAAGCTAACCAAGAAAGGCAAGACGTTAATGATATTTGTAACGGTGTCTGGGAATCCCACTGAGAAGGACACTGAGGAGATTACCAGTCTTTGGCAGGGCGGTCTGTACAATGCAAACTATGATGTACAGAGGTAAGTGTCTGAGCATTGTGGTTAAAAAGCTATAGATAACTTGTGGATGGACAAAGCTAATTCTGAAGCTTTGTTTTAGGATATTTTGGCAGTATTGCTGCATAATGTGTTTCATAGTCCAGTCGATCGGAAAGGATCTCCTGTCTGCTGAATTAGCTGATATCAGGGTGCACATGGGAGCTTTAAAACTGGTCTTTGAACTAACAAATGAAGCAGGGTCTGTTCAGTCTAATCACCTATTCAGTGATCCCAGCTGAAAAGTGAAGACAGATTAGGCTCCCGTGTGATCACCTTCCTGGTTGAATAACCAACGGACCTTGCTGTCTATGCTTGCACATGAACAATTGCTGCTTGGGTGAGGTAATGGGGGTCTGCTAGTATTTTTGGATCTGCACCCCAGTATGGGTCATTTCATTGAGGGGAGCAAATTGGGGGTGGGAGGAAAGCAGGAGAATTTTTTTTTAATGTTTAAAAAGCAACATATTGAAGTTATGACTGAGATGGACAATTTTTTTCATGGGTAAGGTTATCAAGGGATTATGGATTAAAGGCGGATCGGCCATGATCTAATGAAGTGGCTGAGCAGGCTCGAGGAGCTGAATGGCCTCCTCCTCTTCCTATAGCTAATAAATTGCTGCTGCAAAGCTTAATTGCAGAAACATTCCCTGTATTTGGAGTTGGCTGCTTTTGAAGCTCATCAAGCTTAAGCTCAGACATCATAAAATACACTGTGTAAATATGCACCAGAGGTCCAGCATTTTCTGTCATCATTTCAGGTTTCCAGCATCTGGAGTTTTTGCTTTTTGTTTGTGGTTATAGTCATAATGGCACAGGAGGAGGCCATTCGGCCCATCGAGTCGGTGCCGGCTCTCTATGGAGCAATCCAGTCAGTCCCATTCCCCCGCTCTATCCCTGTAGCCCTGCAAGTTTATTTCCCTCCAGTGCCTAGCCAGTCTCCCCTTGAAAACATTGAGTGTCTCCGCTTCCACCATTTCCGTCGGCAGTGAATTCCAGGTCATCACCACTCGCTGCGTAAAAAAGTTTTTCCTCACCTCCCCCTTGTATCTCTTGCCCAAAACCTTAAATCTGTGTCCCCTAGTCCTTGTACCATCAACTAGTGGGAACAGCCTTTCCCCGTCTAGCCTATCCAAACCCGCCATAATCTTGTACACCTCTATCAAATCACCCCTCAACCTCCTTTGCTCTAATGAAAACAAATCCAGCTTCTCCAACCTGTCCTTGTAGCTAAGATCCCCCATCCCCAGAACCATTCTGGTAAATCTCCTCTGCACCCTCTCAAGGGCCTTCACATCCTTCCTAAAGTGTGGTGTCCAGAACTGGACGCAATACTCTAGTTGTGGCCTAACCAGCGCTTTATAAAGGTTCAGCATAACTTCTCTACTTTTCTACTCAATATCTCTATTTATGATCCCATATGCTTTGCTAACCACTTCAATATGACCTGCCACCTTCAGGGACCTATGCACATTAACTCCCAGGTCCCTCTGTCCCTGCACACTCTTTAAAATTGTGCCATTTAAGTGTATATTGCCTCTCCCTGTTCCTTCTGCCAAAATGCATCACCTCACACTTCTCTGTATTAAATTCCATCTGCCACTTGTCTGCCCATTCTGCTAGCCTTTCTATGTCCTGTTGCAGTCGATTGGTATCATCCTCACTGTTCGCCACAATCCCTAGTTTGGTGTCATCGGCAAATTTAGAAATTCTATTCTGTATTCCAATATCCAGGTCATAGATATATCTATCCAAAAAAAGCAGTGGCCCCAGCACTGACCCTTGGGGAACACCACTGTCTACCATCCTCCAGTCTGGAAAGCAGCCATTTACCACAACTTGTTGTTTTCTGTCCTTAAGCCAATTCCTTATCCAAGCTGCCACTGACCCACCTATTCCACGAGCCTCAATTTTGTTAACCAGCTTTCTATGTGGTACTTTGTCAAACGCCTTCTGAAAATCCATGTAGACAACATCCATTGCATTCCCTTCATCAATCCTCCCTGTTACTTCATCAAAAAATTCAATTAGATTAGCCAAACATGATCTGCCTTTTACAAATCTGTGTTGGCTCTCCTTAATTAGCTTAAACCTCTCCAAGTGCCTGTTCATTTTTTCCTTAATTATTGTTTCTAAAACTTTACCCACCACTGATCTAAACTGACTGCCTTTAGTAACTAGGATTGTCCTCACACCCTATGTTGAACAATGGTGTCACATTTGCCACTTTCCACTCCTTGGGCACCTCCCCTGTATCTAGGGAAGATTGGAAAATTATGGCAAGCCCTTCTGCCAACTCCTCCCCCAATTTTCTTAGCAACCTGGAATGCAAGCCATCTGGACCAGGCAACTGGTCCACTCTAAACATATCCACCCTTTCTAGTACATTCTGTCTATCAATTTCACCCCTTCCATTACTTCTACCGATATTTTGTCAGCATCCCCCTCCTTAGTAAACACTGATACAAAGTACTCATTGAGTAGTCTAGCCTTGCCCTGCACCTCTAAGCATATACAAGAAACTCTTTTTTTTATCCGGGGCCGGCGTGGTGCCGGTTTATCAAAAAGTCTGGATTACAGAGGTATAGTAAAAGGTACGAGAGCCCCGTACACGGCAACAAATCCAGGCTTCCAACAGGTGCAGGAACCCCGGCCACAAGATCCAGGTGTCCCTGTTGCTTAGCAACAGGTGCAGGAACGGCCACTAATATGAAGTAAAACTTACCTGAACCTACTCCTGAATTTTGCCGGTTAACAGAGATTTCCGGTTATTTAGGTGCCGGTAAATCGAGAGTTTCCTGTATCACCACCTTTGTCCCTAAAAGGCCCCACCCCACCTCTTACTACCTGCTTACTGTTTACATGCCGGTAGAAGATTTTTGGATTCCCTTTTATATTAACTTTTATGTTATAAAGGTGAGATCTCTTAAAATGGAGCAAGTAACTGCACAACTTGGACTCGAGGGCGTCAAAGTAGACGGGGCCTAAAACTAGTGAGGCTTTAACTGACCTTGTAACTTTACTAAATTCAGGACAGCTTCCTGGGGATTGGAAAGTGTTGATATTAGTGTTTTTTTAAAAGAAAGCTTGAGACATGTACCTGGACACTAGAGCAACAAATGCAACATCAGCTGTACGGAAAGTCTTCAAAATTACTTTGAGATCGAGTAAGTGAACATGTAGAAAAGCATAACTTGCTGAAGGGCAGTCAACATAGAAAAGGGAAGTTTAACTAATCTGGAGATTTTTTTGAAAAATGTCTGAGCTGAGGTGGAACAAAGGCAAACTCTTTGTGGTCTGCATAAACCTGAGTGTGAGGCACATTACCCCCCAGCCCCCGATATGTTAGCTTTATTAATCCATAGCTAATTCTGAAGTAGTTTGCTTTTTGTTAATGTAAAGGGAAGCTGTGATTTGTGGTGAACGAGACAGAGCTATCAGATCAGCTGATTAAAATGTGATTGCTTTTATCATGGTGGATTGAAAATTCTTATCTTTACTTGAAAGTTGTGCTGGTTTGTTTAATACAATCTAGAATCATAGCAACCTACAGCAGAGGAGGAGGCCATTCGGCGCATCGTGCCTGTGCTGGCTCTTTGAAAGAGCAGTCATGCTGAGTCCCACATCCCTGCTTTTTGTCGGTAACCCTGTAGGTTTCTCATCCTCGAGTACCTGTTCAACTCCCTTTTTAAAGTTACAGGAAACTTTGTGTTATCCGGAGGCTAAGTGTCCGGCAAGCTCGAGCCACCGGCAAAAATCGGGAGCCGTTTTGTTAGGTTTTTTTTTCTTATGGCTTTTTTTTCAACAGTCGGCTCTGGAAAGTGTCTCTGAAACTGTTGCTAAGCTACAGAGACGCTTCCAAGGTACGGGCCGACTGTTTAGAAGCTGTTGCTAAGCAACAGTGTGTTGTCCGATACGGAGATGAAAAGCTCCGTATGCTTCAACATTAACGCTGGAGTGTCCGGCAGTTTTTGAGGGAACGGCAACAGCGCGGTCCCGTCGGTGCCGGATAGCACAAAGTTTCCTGTATTTATAAAATCAGCTTCCACCACCTTTTCAACTAGAGCGTTCCAGATCCTGACAACTGAGTTTAAAAAATTCTCCTCATCTTTTGACACTGATTTTGAATCTATGACCTCTAGTTAATAATATCCTTGTTTAATTATCTGCTTATGTGGCTTTGATCATAATTGCAGTTGTACAAATAAAATCATTTCCTCTTGATGGTCACTTTTTGCACTGAATAATTCCAATTTTTAAAGCAATATAATTAACAGAGTAAATTGGGAATCTAGTGTTTACTTCAGTTATCAGATAATTTGAATTACATCTCTTGATTTAAGGTGAGTTGCCTGCACTGGTCTTCACAGTGCCAGCAGGAATGAGATTGTCCCCAGGTGCTGGTCTAATGGCAGGTGAACATTCTGTTCAGAGGCCCAAACCATTTGTTGTATATTTAGCATAAGTGAGGTACAGCAAGCTTCATGGGCTTAAGCTGCAACATCGCCTTACTACAGATTGTATATCTGCTTCATTGCTGATGTAATTACTCTGCTGAAACTAATATGAATTGGTCTTGAACTGTGCAACAGTTTGTTCTGTAGCCATTGCCCTATGATGTAAACACAGTGATATTAGGCTTTCAGTCAAGTGTAATGAATGGTGACCATGTGAATTTTTTGTACTTGTATACACTTGAACTCTAGAAAAACAGTATACAGGAAACTTTGGTTTATCCGGAGGTTGTATGTCCGGAATACTCGATCTAACGGCAAAAATCAGGAGCCGTTTTCTCTAAGTTTTTTTTAGTTCTCGTTCTTTTTTTTCCCCCCAGTCAAGCACTGCAAGGTCTGTAGCTATAGCAACAGCTTCAGCTAGAGACGCTTGCAGCTGCAGCCGACTCTTTAGAAGATGTTGTTAAGCAACAGTGTTTGTTGTCCGATACGGAAATGAAAACCTCCGTATGCTTCAACATTAACTTTGTATGTCCGGCGGTTTTGATAGATCGGCAACACGTCGGTGCCGGATATCACAAAGTTTCCTGTAATTAGAATCCTGTTCTTCCCAGCTTGGGTTGTGATTGGAAGAAGCCTTTTGAGTTGCGTAACATTTGAGTGAAGTGTTAGAATGGCAGTAATTGGTGCAATTTGAAGTAATATCACACAAGTTTATTAAAACAAAGCTAAATAGTATTGGCTTAAGTTTGCAATTTTTACTATATCAGTCTGAATATACTGACAACACCTGGTGTTATAGAGAAGACTTTCCAGTTTTTAAAAGAAAATATTGCAGTTTATATTGTATTATAAGAACATAAGAAATAGGAGCAGGAGTAGGCCAATCGGCCCCTCGAGCCTGCTCCGCCATTTAATAAGATCATGGCTGATCTGATCCTAACCGCCAATCCACTATCTCACAACCATCTCCTGAATCTAACAGAATTAGACACACGAAATAGGAGCAGGATCAGGCTACACGGCCCCTGGGCCCGCTCCGCTACCCACAGGGCCATGACCGATCCGAACCTAGACTCATGTCTAAATTCCTGCCCGCTCCCCGTAACCCTTAATTCCCTTTACTTCTAGGAAACTGTCTATTTCTGTTTTAAATTTATGTAATGATGTATCTTCTACAGCTTTTTGGGGCAGCATATTCCATGGACCTACCACCCTCTGAGTGAAGTAGTTCCTCCTCATCTCAGTTTTGAAAGAGCAGCCCCTTATTCTAAGACTATGCCCCCTAGTTCTAGTTTCACCCATCATCGGGAACATCCTCCCCGCATCCACCCGATCCAACCCCTTCACAATCTTATATGTTTCAATAAGATCGCCTCTCATTCTTCTGAACTCCAATGAGCAGAGTCCCAATCTACTCAACCTCTCCTCATATGTCCATCCCCTCATCCCCGGGATTAACCGAGTGAACCTTCTTTGTACTGACTCGAGAGCAAGTATGTCTTTTAAGTATGGACACCAAAACTGTACGCAGTATTCCAGGTGCGGTCTCACCAATACCTTGTACAACTGAAGCAATACCTCCCTATTTTTATATTCTATCCCCCTAGCAATGAAAGCCAACATTCCATTGGCCTTCTTAATCACTTGCTGCACCTGCATACTAACCTTTTGAGTTTCGTGCACCAGGGCCCCCAGATCCCTTTGTACTTCAGTACTTTCCAGTTTCTTGCCATTAAGATAATAACTTGCTCTGATTTTTCCGGCCAAAGTGCATAACCTCACACTTTCCAGTATTGTATTCCATCTGCCAAATCTCTGCCCACTTACTTAGCCTGTCTATGTCCCTTTGCAGGTTTTTTATGTCCTCCTCACTCACTACTTTCCGTCCCATCTTTGTATCATCTGCAAACTTTGATATGTTACACTCGGTCCCCTCCTCCAAATCGTTAATATAGATTGTAAAGAGTTGGGGACCCAGCACTGACCCCTGCGGAACACCACTAGTTACTGGTTGCCAGTCTGAGAACGAACCATTTATCCCAACTCTCTGCTTTCTGTTAGAGAGCCAATCCTCCACCCACGCCAGAATATTACCCCCAATCCTGTGATTTTTTTTATCTTGAGCAATAATATTTTGTGTGGCACCTTGTCAAATGCCTTTTGGAAGCCTAAATACACTACGTCCACTGGTTCCCCTTTATCCACCCTGTATGTTACTTCCTCAAAGAACTCAAGCAAATTTGTCAAACATGACTTCCCCTTCATGAAACCATGCTGAGTTTGTCCTATTAAATTATGTTTATCCAAATGTCCCGTTACTGTCTCCTTAATAATGGACTCTAACATTTTACCTACCACAGATGTTAGGCTAACCGGTCTATAGTTTCCAGCCTTCTGTCTACTACCCTTTTTAAATAAGGGTGTTACATTAGCAGTTTTCCAATCTGCCGGGACCTTTGCTGAGTCCAGGGAGTTTTGGAAAATTATTACCAATGCATCCACAATCCCTGCCGCCACTTCCCTCAAGACCCGAGGATGCAAGCCATCAGGTCCAGGGGATTTATCCGCCTTGAGTCCCATTATTTTACCAAGTACCACTTCCTTAGTGATTTTAATCGTATGTAGCTGCTCCTCCCCCCCCCCCCCAGAGCCCCCTGTTTGTCCAGTGTTGGGATAT
This sequence comes from Somniosus microcephalus, assembly GCF_052327205.1. NCBI lineage: Eukaryota > Metazoa > Chordata > Chondrichthyes > Squaliformes > Somniosidae > Somniosus > Somniosus microcephalus. The sequence continues at coordinate 41,340,190 of NC_141013.1, forward strand.
TCTTAGTGTCCTCTACCGTAAAGACTGATACAAAATAATTGTTCAGCGTTTTTGCCATCTCCATGTTTCCCACCATTAATTTCCCGGTCTCATCCTCTAAGGGACCAACATTTACTTTAGCCACCCTTTTTCTTTTTATATAACTATAGAAACTTTTGTTGTCTGTTTTTGTATTTTTTGCTAATTTACTTTCATAATCTATCTTCCCTTTCTTAATCAATCTTTGTTATTTTTTGCTGTCTTTTAAAGACTTCCCAATCTTCTATCCTCCCACTAGATTTGGCTACCTTTTTATATGCCCTTGTTTTTAGTCGGATATTATCCTTAATTACTTTACTTAGCCACGGATGGCTATCTTTTCTTTTACACCCTTTCTTCCTCAGTGGGATATATTTTTTGGAAGTTGTAAAATAACTCCTTAAATGTACACCACTGATCATGTACCGTCTTACCCTTTAATCTATTTTCCCAGTCCACTCTAATCAATTCCGCTCTCATACCTTCATAGTCTCCTTTATTCAAGCTCAGCACACTTGTTTGAGATCCAACCTTCTCACCCTCTAATTGAATATGGAATTCAACCATGTTATGGTCACTCATTCCAAGGGGATCCTTTACTAGGACATTTTTAATTAATCCTGTCTCATTACACAGGACCAAATCTAAGGTTGCTTGCCCCCTGGTCGGTTCAGTTACATACTGCTCAAGAAACCCATCCCTGATACACTCAATGAACTCATCCTCAAGGCTGCTCTGCCCAATTTGATTTGTCCAGTTAATAAGATAATTAAAATCCCCCATAATTATAGCTGTTCTCTTATTACAAGCCTCAACTATTTCCTGATTAATACTCCGTCCAACAGAGTTGCAACTGTTCGGAGGCCTATAGACTACACCCACTAGTGTTTTTTTCCCCTTATTATTCCTTATCTCCACCCAAACTGTTTCACTATCCTGCTCCTTTGACCCAATATCATTTCTCTGTATTATAGTGATTCCTTCCTTTATTAACATAGCCACCCCACCTCCCCTCCCCTCCCTTCCTGCCTGTCCTTCCTGATTGTTAAATAACCTGGTATGTTTAATTCCCAGTCATGGTCACCCTGCAGCCATGTTTCTGTAATGGCCACAAGATCATACCCATATGTTGTTATTTGTGCCGTTAACTCATTCATTTTGTTACGAATGCTACGTGCATTCAGATAAAGAACTTTCAAATATGTTTTTTTAACACTTAGTTCCTGTTTTTTCCCCTTTTAGTACTTTACTTTTTACTCCATACCTTCTGTCCCTTCCTGACACATTCTGTTTTTTAATTCCCCCACTGCTACCTAAGTCTATGACCTTTTCCATTGTCATTTCTATTATTTGCTCTCTAGAAACCTCCCCCCCACTAATTAGTTTAAAGCCCTCTCTACAGCCCTAGTTATATGATTCGCCAGGATTCTAGTCCCAGCACTGGCCAAGTGGAGTCCGTCCCAACGGAACAGCTCCCTCCTGTCCCAGTACTGGTGCCAGTGTCCCAAGAAGCAAAACCCATTTGTCCCACACCAGTCTTTGAGCCACGCATTTATCTCTCTAATTTTATTTATCCTAGCCAAATTCGCTCGTGGCTCAGGTAATAACCCAGAGATTATTACCCTTGAGGTTCTGTTTTTTAATTTGACCCCTAGCTGCTCATACTCCTTTAACAGAACCGTCTTCCTTGTCCTATCTACGTCGTTTGTACCAACATGGACCACGACAACTGGATCCTCCCCCTCCCATTCCAAGTTTCTTTCCAGCCCAGAAGAGATGTCCTTAACCCTGGCACCGGGCAGGCAACACAGCCTTCGGGACTCCCGCTCTTGACTGCAGAGAACCCAATCTATCCCCCTAATGATACTATCCCCTACCACTACAACATTTCTTTTTACTCCCTCCACTTGAATGGCCCCCTGTACCACGGTGCTGTGGCCAGGTTGCTCATCCTCCCTGCAGTCCCCGCTCCCGCCCTCACAGGGAGTAAGAACCTCGATCCTGCTTGACAAGAGCAAGGGCTGCGTCTCCTTCAACGCTACATCCTGGATCCCTGTACCTTCCTCACTCGTAGTCACACCGTCCTGTCCCTGACCACGGACTACATCTGCAGTAATTAATTTCATAGGTGTGACCACCTCCTGAAACAGAGTCCAGGAACTTCGCCCCCTCCCATTTGTGTCGCAGTGTCTGAAGCTCAGTCTCAAGCTCTTTAACATGGAGGTTGAGTTCCTCTAGCAGCAAACACTTATCGCAAATGTAATCACAGTGAGCCTCAATGGGGTCCACCAGCTCCCACATTTCGCAACAGTGACACATCACCTGTTCACCCATATCTATGTAATTAATTAAATTTATTATTAGTTATGAAGACCCTCTGCCCTGATGTAGATGATACTATTACACCACTATTCAATAGGACTTACCAACTTAAAGGAATAAAAGAGAAGGAAGAAAACCAACCAACCAGCTGATCACCAACCTCCTCCTTGAATACTGTCTGTGGGGCCTGTTTGGTTGACTCGTCTCGCTGCTCCGCTTCCGCAGTGCTGTCTAAGCCTGGGAGTGGGGAACAAAACAGAAAAAACACACCCTCACCTCCCACTTGCCTGAACTCTCCCTCTTACCAAACTCTAGCAGCAATCAATGCACAGCACTCCATGCACAAGCACTAGTCCCGCCCCTTTTATACACGAATTCTACTTCCAGTTTAAACTCCCCAACAGTTTAATATACACTTAAAAATTAAACACACTTCAAATAATTAACTTTTTAACACACTAAAATTCACAAAATACACTTAAATGACTTTTCTCCCTCTTACCAAACTCTAGCAGCACTCAATGCACAGCACTATGACCCCTGGTTCTGGACTCTCCGACCATCGGGAACATTCTACCTGCATCTAGTTTGTCCAGACCTGTCAGAATTTTATAAGTTTCGATGAGATCCCCTCTCATTCTTCTAAACTCCAGCGAGTATAAGCCCAATCGACCCAATCTCTCCTCATATGTCATTCCTGCCATCCCAGGGATCAGCCTTGTGAATCTTCGCTGAACTCCTTCCATGGCAAGAACATCCTTCCTCAGATAAGGCGACCAAAACTGCACACAATACTCCAGATGTGGTCTCACCAAGGCCCTGTACAACTGCAGCAGGACATCCTTGCTCCTGTACTCAAACCCTTTCGCTATGAAGGCCAACATACCATTTGCTTTCTTCACTGCCTGCTGCACCTGCATGCTTACCTTCAGCGACTGGTGCACAAGGACACCCAGGTCTCGTTGCACTTCCCCTTCTCCCAATCTATTGCCATTCAGATAATAGTCTGCCTTTCTGTTTTTGACACCAAAGTGGATTTATCCACGTTATATTGCATCTGCCACGCTTCTGCCAATCACCCAACCTGTCCAAATCATCCTGGAGTTTCTCGGTATCCTCCTCGCAGCACACGCGCCCACCCAGCTTTGTGTCGTCTGCAAACTTGGAGATATTACATCTAGTTCCCTCATCTAGATCATTAATGTATATTGTGAATAGCTTGGGTCCAAGGACCGATCCCTGCGGTACCCCACTAGTCACTGCCTGACACTCGGAAAAAGACCCGTTAATTCCTACTCTCTGCTTTCTGTCCGCCAACCAGTTCTCTATCCGAGTCAATACCTTGCCCCCAATCCCATGTGCCTTAACTTTACACGCTAATCTCTTATGCGGGACCTTATCCAAAGCCTTTTGAAAGTCCAAATACACCACATCTACTGGCTCTCCCTTATCTATTTTACCAGTTACATCCTCAAAAAATTCCAGTAGATTAGTCAAGCACGATTTACCTTTTGTAAATCCATGTTGACTTTGTCCGATCCTGTCCCTGTTTTCCAAGTGCTCAGCTATTACATCCTTTATAATGGACTCTAGCATTTTTCCCACTACCGATGTCAGGCTTACTGGTCTGTAATTCCCTGCTTTCTCTCTACCACCCTTTTTGAATCGTGGGGTAACATTAGCTACCCTCCAATCCATGGGTACAGTTCCAGATTCCAGCGAATTTTGGAAGATGATCAGCAATGCATCTACTATTTCTAGGGCCACTTCCTTAAGTACCCTAGGATGTAGATTATCAGGCCCTGGGGATTTATCGGCCTTCAATCCCGTCAATTTCCCTAACACCATTTCCCTACAAATACAGATTTCTTTCAATTCCTCCCTCTCATCAGACCCTATGTTCTCCAACATCTCTGGGAGGTTATTTGTGTCCTCCTTTGTGATGACAGAACCAAAATATGCATTTAATTGGTCTGCCATTTCTTTGTTCCCCATTATAACTTCCCCTGCTTCTGACTGCAAGGGACCGACACTTGATTTCACCAATCTTTTTCTCTTCACATATCTATAAAAGCTCTTAGTCAGTTTTTATGTTCCCTGCAAGCTTACTTCCATATTCTATTTTCCCCTTCTTAATTAATCCTTGTCCTCCTTTGTTGAATCCTAAACTGCTCCCAATCCTCAGGGTTACTGCTTTTTCTGGCCAATTTATATGCCATCTCCGTGGATCTTATGCTATCCCTAATTTCCCTTGTTAGCCACGGTTGAGTCACCCTTTTTGTTTTATTCTTATCCCAAACTGGGATGAACAACTTCTGTAGTTCATCCATGCGGTCTTTGAATGTTTGCCATTGCCTATCCACTGTCAACCCTTTGAATGACATTCCCCAATCAAACCTACCCAATTCGTGCCTCATACCATCGTAGTTTCCTTTATTTAAATTCAGGACCTTAGTCTCCGAGTCAACTACTTCACTCTCCATCCTAATGAAGAATTCTATCATATTATGATCGCTCTGACCTAAGGGGCCTCGTACGACAAGATTGCTATTTAATCCTCTCTCATTACATAATACCCAGTCTAAGATGGCCTGATCTCTGGTTGGTTCCTCGACATATTGTTCCAGAAAACCATCCCGTAAACATCCTAGGAATTCCTCCTCCACAGTATTTTTACTAATTTGGTTAGCCCAATCTATATGTAAATTAAAGTCACCCATGATGACTGCTGTGCCCTTACTGCATGCTTCTCTAATTTCCCTTTTAATGCCATCCTCAACCTCTGTATTACTGTTTGGAGGTCTATATACCACTCCCACTAACGTTTTCTGCCCCTTAATATTTCTCAGTTCTACCCATACAGATTCCGCATCAGAGTTAATATCCTTCCTTTCAATTGTGTTAATCCCCTCTTTAACCAGCAATGCTACCCCACCTCCCTTTCTTTTTTGCCTATCCTTCCTAAATATTGAATACCCCTGGATGTTGAGTTCCCAGCCTTGGCCACCCTGAACCCATGTTTCTGTAATCCCAATCAAATCATATTCGTTTACCTCTATTTGCACAGCTAATTCATCCACCTTGTTCCGAATGCTCTTTGCATTAAGACACTGTGGTAAACCACTGTTTGTATTCCACTGTGGACATGCCTCGGCTGACTCCTCCCACAAGTCCAAGTATAAAGGTGACTGCTCCCCAGCCCCTTGGTATTCTGGACCGGCCGACCACTCGAGGCAGACCTTCATTCTTTTGTTAATAAAAGCCTTTAGTTACACTCTTAACTCTCAGTCTTTTATGAGTAATTGATAGCGCATCAGACACAAAGCCTTCAGGCTTGTTTTTTTAACGCGCTCAGACCTATATGAATTATTATTTACTGTGACCATGTTTGATTTAAACCGTTGAGTTCTTTGCCTTCTAATTTTGTTTTTCTCCTTCCTGTCTTTTGCTTTTTTCCTTGTTTCCCTTTCCTCTGTCTCCCTGCTCAGGTTCCCAACCCCCTGCCACTTTAGTTTAAACCCTCCCCAACAGCACTAGCAAACACTCCCCCCTAGGACATCGGTCCCGGCCCTGCCCAGGTGCAAACCGTCCCGTTTGTACTGGTCCTACCTCTCCCAGAACCGGTTCCAATGTCCAAGGAATTTGAATCCCTCCCCCTTGCACCATTCCTCTAGCCACGTATTCATTTGAAATATCCTCCTATTGCTACTCTGACTAGCACGTGGCACTGGTAGCAATCCTGAGATTACTACCTTTTGAGGTCCTATTTTTTAATTTACCTCTGAACTCCCTATATTCTGCTTTTAGGACCTCATCCTGTTTTTTTACCTATATCGTTGGTGCCTATGTGCACCACGACAACTGGCTGTTCGCCCTCCCCCTCCAAAATGTTCTGCAGCCACTCCAAGACGTCCTTGACCCTTGCGCCAGGGAGGCAACACACCATCCTGGAGTCTCAATTGCGGCCGCAAAAACGCCTATCTATTCCCCTTACAATTGAGTCCCCTATCACTATAGCTCTTCCACTCTTTTTTCCTCCCAGCCTGTGCAGCAGAGCCACCCATGGTGCCAGGAAGTTGGCTGCTGCTGCCTTCCCCTGATGAGTCATCTCCCCCCCCCCTGATGAGTCATCTCCCCCCCCCCCCCGATGAGTCATCTCCCCCCCCCCCCCCCCCGATGAGTCATCTCCCCCCCCCCCCACCAACAGTATTCAAAGTGGTATATCTGTTTGAGAGGGGGATGGCCACAGGGGATTCCTGCACTACCTGCCCTCGCCTCTTACTCTGCCTGCTGGTCACCCATTCCCTTCCTGCCTGTACACCCTTTACCTGCGGTGTGACCAACTCGCTAAATGTGATATTCACGACATCCTCAGCATCGAGAATGCTCAAAAATGAATCCATCCGCAGCTCCAGTGCCGCAATGCGGTCTGTCAGTAGCTGCAGCTGGACACACTACCCGCACACATGGTCGTTAGGGACGCAGGAAGCGTCCCTGATTTCCCACATAGAGCAGGAGGAACATACTACGGGGCTGGGCTGTCCTGCCATGACTTACCCTTTAATTAATTAATTAAAGTTAAATGAATCCCACCAATTTCACTTCAATTAAATGATATACTCAAGGGCCCTTGCTTAATACAGGTAGACTACCCTTTATCCGGACTTCCGAAAACCGAAACCCTCTAAAAACCAAAGGTTTTTTCGTTCAGCGTAAGTCGTGCGTACGACTTACGCTGAACGAAAAAACCTTTGGTTTTTAGAGGGTTCCGGTTGCGGAAGTTCGGATAAAGGGTAAGTCGTGCGCACGACCCCCCCGCCAGCCCCGACAACCGCCGACCCCGACAACCGCCGACCCCGCCAGCCCCGACAACCGCCCCCCCGCCGGCCCCGACTGACTTACGCTGAGCGTCAGCGTAAGTCGTGCGCACGAGCCCCCGCCGACCCACCATCCGAAATTCGAAATTCTCCTTTATCCGAAACTCGGCTGGTCCCGAGGTTTTCGGATAAAGGATAGTCTACCTGTAGTAGTCCCCGCTACACAACAGAGACCTTAGAAACCACAAAATTTAAGTTTAGAAAAATTTAGAAAGGAAATACTCACCAACCAATCACTTCCCTGCTTCTTGGTGACGTCACACTTCGATTACTTTTTGCTTCCCTCTCCTGGAACCTGGATTGGTAAGCCGCCTCTGGTGCTCCCTCGCAGGTCCACCGCCTCTCCGCTCTCTCGGGGCTCTGGGCCGCGCTGCTCGCTGCCTCGGGGCTGCTCCTTTTATCCTCCTCCGCTCTCGGCCCTGGGATCATAGTAAATTTTCTTCTGCACTCTCCACATTCTCTCCATGGCCTTGATAGCTTTCCTACATTGCAACAGTGACTAGGCTTCAAAAAGTACTTCATTGCACTTTGGGACATCCTGAGGCCGTAAAAGATGCTATATAAATGCAAGTCTTTCTTTTTCTTTCCTAAACAAAAGCGTCCAAAACTGGACATAATATTCTAACTGTGGCCTACCCAATGATTTACAAAGGTTTAGCATTTCCCAAAGAATGCAACAAGATATGGCCAAGCTCACTTTTTCCACAGGCAGTACAGTTCACCCAGTCATTAACTGTGTCAGATTCATTTAATCTGAAGGGAAATTCTGCATAAAAATTCCGTTTCCCAAAGTGAATGATTTAACATTAATCCCTTTGGGTACCCTCACGCTATTAAATTTGTCATCTTCAGTGAAATGGCTGTTTATGCTTTTTTTAAAAAAAAAGTCTAATCACAAAGCCAGTTAGATAGTACAGCTCTGGATTCAGGTATGTCTTTACCGGTATCATGGTAAATCTTTCATCCTTCTCGGGTGTATAAAATCAGGGTGCGGAGAAGCAGGAGATTGTGCAAATGGTTAACTGATCCTCACTGGAGCAGTAAACAATGTTCCCTCTAAGGTGCGCGGAGGCAGTGTATCTCAGGTCAAGCACAGGCCGCTCACTGGCTTTTGTATTGTATAAATCGCGCATGTGCAAAATTTGAATGGGCTGCGCAGCAATTTAAAGGGACTGCGCACGCAAAAAAAAATTAGAGGGAACAATGGTAGTAAAGCAGTATTCTGTGCACTGTCGTGTGTCTGTCTTCAGACGCTGCATGTTGGTCAGGAGCAGAGAACAGTGCAGCAGACAATTCACTCGAGTGTTGGTTCTGATGTGTCATGCATTGATTGATTTAATATGTGGGAAAAGTATCCTGGTAACATATTTCTGCATAAAATCCCCATTGTTAAGTGATTAAGTGAAGTGATAAATGTTGTGGTGAGGCTGACTCTAGTCTGATTCAGCACTAATGGCTAATTTAGATGGTAATTCTGTATTCCCGTGGCCAGTGACTAGCACCCTAGACTCTGCACACTGCCAAACAAGGCATGTTATCTGGGCACTAAGGTGACTCAGCCACACTTTAAACTTAGAAGCTTTACTTTGTTATATTTAATAAAAGGCAAGACTTATGGGATAACAAAATAACTTGATTATACGAAGTTAACTCGTCCTCACTAATACTAAAGCTTGTTCTCGCCAGCTTCAGCTGCAGTGTACATGAAGGATTAGACAGTGACAAATGTGAATGTTTACTTGTCTGGCATTCAGAATCTATTTTACTCTTGGTCTCTTTTGGTGATATCAGCTGATCTTGTGTGGCATTGTTTCTGGGTGACCTGGGGTCAGACTATCCATAAACAATGCCACAAAATACATTTAGCTATTACGGTGAAGTGTTTAATCTGACCTGTCCCTATAAAGCCATAAAATGTACTCCCTGTGGGGCGCTGCTCTAAAATCCAGAGGTCATTTAGATAGTACAGGAAACTTTTTTTTATCCGGCACGGACGGGACCGACGTGGTGCCGGTTCATCAAAAATTCCGGATAACCGAACGCTATAGTAAAAGATAGGGAGAGCTGACAGCTCCGTATAAAGCAACAAACCCTGTTGCTTAGCAACAAGTGTAGAACAATGGCCACAAGTTTCAAGCGTCTGTAGCTTAGCAACAGCTGTACACACCCTTGCACAGCAACAGATGGAGGAAGGCAAGTATAATGGCCCAGTAATTCCGTTCCAAACGCGTGAGTATGGTCGGGGTACTCGCGCGTCTGGCCGGAGGAAATGCCGGTTTTCAGCATGCACAGCGCATGCGGGGAAAACCAGCATTTCCTGTCCTCTGAACAAAGGGGTTCAGAGGCAGAACGCGCGCGACTGCACAGGCAGCGCGTGCGCAGTAAAATTCCTTTTTCTTTCCAGAGTTGCGCGCGTGTAAAGGCCTCCGGTCTTTACACGTGGAAAAACAAGACGTAAGTATTTAGTTTTTCAGGTAAGTGGGCTTTTAGTACAATGTAGAAATTTTTTTTCCACAGGTTTGTTATTTTTAAAGAATTTACAGGATGGTAAGTTTAGTTTTAGACCCTATTTTTTAAAAATTTATTTTTTCCAAAAAATTGATTGTTTAAAACATTTTTAAAAACTTATTTATAGTTATATTATAATCAGTGGGATGTTTTTTAAAATTTTATTTAAAGTTAAATTAGTGTTTTGGCAGCCCATACTTTTCATGAGTTTGACAGCTCTTACTGTCAAACTCATGAATGAGCTTCCCCTCCCCTGATTGGCTGCACAGTGCTCACCTGATCCCAGCCGGCACATCGCACTAACTACGCCGCTGGATCAGGTAAGCACACCGTGCCGACAGCTGAACCGGGCCAGTGACAGGAAATGCGAGCAGGCCCGGGCTTCAGATGTCAGCGCGCAGGGTGAGTGCAGATCGGGGGCTTGCAGGCGCGGCAAGCCCCCGATCCTAATTTCGGGGCCAATATGAAGTAAAACCTACTGAATTTTGCCGGTTAACCGAGATTTCCGGTTATTTAGGTGCCGGTAAATCGAACGTTTCCTGTAATTGCTTTTAGTGAGGGGGATTCCTTTAAATTAGCAGCAGGTTGGGCCCTCTGATCAAGGTCTGGGAAAATGTGTAAGATCCCATGGCATTCGAAGAGTGCACCTCGACCAACATCACTAAAGCAGATTATCTGGTCAATATCACATTGCTGTTTGTGGGAGCTTGCTGTGTGCAAATTGGCTGCCGTGTTTCCTACATTACGACAGTGACTGCACTTCAAAAAAAAAAAAGTACTCAATTGGCTGTAAAGAAATTTGGGACATCCAGTGGTCGTGAAAGGCGCTATATAAATGCAAGTCTTTCTTTTCCTGGCGTCTGCCTCAACCAATAACACCAAAACACATTGTCCAGTCAGTTATCTGGATCTGAGGTGCTTATAAACTTCACACACAGGGTACTTGAAATCTTGAAAACACTCTCCTGCAAAAAGCTGATGAGGCTGGGGGTCAATTTGAAAATTTCAAAATTGCGATTGATAGATTTTTGTTCGGCAAGGTTATTATGGGTTATGGAACCAAGGCGGGTAAATGGCGTTAAGATACAGATCAGCCATGATCTAGTTGAATGGCGGAACAGGCTCGAGGGGCTGAATGGCCGTCTCCTGCTCCTATATCTTGCTTTGTGTGAATTGGCTGCTGTTTGTCTACGTAAGTGATTCCATTTCAGAAGTTGTAATGTCGACGTGCTGTACAAGTGTTAAGTTTGTTCCTCCTTTTAAACAAAGGTTCAAGTTATTCAATTCATTTTAAATTGGAATGTGCTTGTCTGTTTCAGACTGGAGGTTAAAAATACAAGTCCGAAGCATGCAATATTTTTAAGATTGTGTTGTATCTGTAATGGAGTGCAACACCTGGTGCTAGTGTATAGTTTTTAATACATTACTAGCAGATGTGTGATGTTTATGGTGTGTCAAATTAAGGGGATGCTCGAGTGTGGAAGCAGAGGATCTGTGCCAGAATTTTAGAGGACTTCTGCCCAGAGACAGCAAGTGTGATTTGATTGGTTCCTGGGAAAGTGTTTAGCGTACCTTACCTGCTGCAGCTGCAGGAATAAATCTTTTATGTGAGCATTGTTTTCAAGATGGATCTCTCTTTCTCGCCCTTTTTTCTGTTTTTTCCCTTCCTCTCACTCTTTTTTCTCTTGTAAACAGACAATAAATGATGCTGTGTAAAAGGAGATATTAGGATAGGGTGACCAAATAGGTAGGAGATAAGAAATAAGGGTAAAAAGTCACTGATGGGAGTGGTTTACAGGCCCCCCGAACAGTAGCCACACTGTAGGACAAAGAATAAATCAAGAAATAATAGAGGCTTGTAAGCAAGGTACAGCTGTAATCATGGGAGATTTTAATCTTCATATTGATTGGACAAAGCAAATTGGCAAAGGTAGACTTGAGGAAAAGTTCTTAGAGTGTATACGGGATGGTTTCTTGGAACAATACGTTGTGGAACCAACCAGGGAGCAGACTATTTTAGATCTGGTAATGTGTAACGAGGCTGGATTAATTAATGGTCTCGAAGTGAAGGATCCTCTTGGGAAGAGTGATCATAGCATGGTAGAATTTCAAATTCAGTTTGAGGGTGAGAAAGCTAGGTCTCAAAGTAGTGTCCTGAACTTAAAACAAAGGTAATTACAAAGGTATGAAGGCAGACTTGGTTAAAGTGGACTGGGAAAATATATTACAGGGCAAGACTGTAGAAAAGCAGTGGCAAACATTTAAGGAGATATTTCATAACTCTCAGCAAAGATATATTCCAGTGAAAAAGAAAGGCTCTAAGAGAAGGATGAACCATCCGTGGCTAACTAAGGAAGTAAAGGATGGTATCAAATTGAAAACAAAAGCATACAATGTTGCGAAGAATAGTGAAAGGCCAGAGGATTGGGAAATTTTTAAAAAGCAGCAAAGGACGACAAAAAAAATGATGAAGATCGCTTAAGAGTAAGCTAGCAAGAAATATAAAAACAGATAGTAAGAGCGTCTACAGGTATATAAAAAGGAAGAGAGTAGCTAAAGTAAATGTTGGTCCCCTAGAAGATGAGTCTGCGGAATTAATAATGGGAAACAGGGAAATGGCAGAGACTTTGAACAAATATTTTGTATCGGTCTTCACGGTAGAAGACACTAAAAGCATCCCAATAATGGATAATCAAGGGGCTATTGGGGTGGGGGGGGGAGCTTAAAACAATCACTATTGCTAGAGAGAAAGTACTAGGCAAACTAATGGGACTAAAGGTGGACAAGTCCCCTGGACCCGATGGCCTGTATGCTGGAGTCTTAAAAGAGGTGGCTGCAGAGATGGTGGATGCATTGGATGTAATCTACCAAAATTCCCTGGATTCTGGAGAGGACCCAACGGACTGGAAAACCGCAAATGAGGGAGACAGAAAGCTGGCAACTATCGACCAGTTAGCCTAACATCTGTCATTGGGAAAATGCTGGAGTCCATCATTAAGGAAGTGATAGGACATTTTGAAAATCATAATCTAGTCAAGCAGAGTCAGCATGGTTTTATGAAAGGGAAATCATGTTTGACAAATTTGCTGGAGTTCTTTGAGGATGTAACGAGCAGGGTGGATAAAGGGGAACCAGTAGATGTCGTGTATTTGGATTTCCAGAAGGCATTCGATAAGGTGCCACATAAAAGGTTACTGCACAAGATAAGAGCTCACGGGATTGGGGGTAATATATTAGCATGGATAGAGGATTGGCTAACTAACAGAAGGCAGAGTGTCGGGATAAATGGGTCATTTTGGGGTGCCGCAGGGATCAGTGCTGGGGCCTCAACTATTTACATTCTATATTAATGACTTGGATGAAGGGACCGAGTGTAATGTAGCCAAATTTGCCGCTGATACAAAGATAGGTGGGAAGGCAAATTGTGTGGAGGACACGAATCTCCAAAGGGATCTAGATAGGCTAAGTGAGTGGGCAGAAATCTGGCAGATGGAGTTCAATGTGGGAAAATGCGAGGTTATCCACTTTGGTAGGAAAAATAAAAAGGCAAATTATTATTTAAATGGAGAAAGATTACAAAATGCAGAGGGACCTGGGGGTCCTTGTACATGAATCACAAAACGGTTAGCATGCAGGTACAGCAAGTAATTAGGAAAGCAAATGGAATGTTGGCCTTTATTGTAAAGGGAATGGAGTATAAAAATAGGGAAGTCCTGTTATAACTGTACAGGGCGTTGGTGAGACCACACCGGGAGTACTGTGTATAGTTTTGGTCTCCTTAGAGTCATAGAGTTATACAGCACAGAGAGGCCCATCGCGTCTGTGCCGGCCATCAAGCCCTGTCTAATCTAATCCCATTTTCCAGCATTTGGTCTGTAGCCTTGTATGCTATGGCATTTTAAGTGCTCACCCAAATGCTTCTTGAATGTTGTGAGGGTTCCTGCCTCCACAACCCTTTCAGGCAGTGAGTTCCAGATTCCAACCACCCTCTGGGTGAAAAAGTTTTTCCTCAAATCCCCTCTAAACCTTATGCCCCCTTGTTATTGACCCCTCTACTAAGGGGAAAAGTTCCTTACTATCTACCCTATCTATGCCCCTCATAATTTTGTACACCTCAATCAGGTCCCCCCTCAGCCTTCTCTGCTCCAAGGAAAACAACCCCAGCCTGTCCAGTCTTTCTTCATAGCTGAAGCGCTCCAGCCCAGGTAACATCCTGGTAAATCTCCTCTGCACCCTCTCCAAAGCAATCACATCCTTCCTATAGTGTGGCGACCAGAACTGCACAGTACTCCAGCTGTGGCCTTACCAGCGTTTTGTACAGCTCCATCATAACCTCCCTGCTCTTCTATGCCGTGGCTAATGAAGGCAAGTATCCCATATGCCTTTTTAACCACCTTATCCACCTGTTCTGCTGCCTTCAGGGATCTATGTACATGCACACCAAGGTCCCTCTGATCCTCTGTCTTTCCTAGGGTCTTACCATTCATTGTGTATTCCCTTGCCTTGTTAGTCCATCCAAAATGCATCACCTCTCACTTTTCAGGGTTAAATTCCATTTGCCACTGCTCCGCCCATCTGACCAACCCATCTATATCGTCCTGTAGCCTGAGGCTTCCCTCCTCACTATTTACCACCCCACCAATTTTTGTGTCATCTGCGAACTTACTGATCATACCCTTTACATTCACATCCAAATCATTAATGTAGACCACAAACGGCAAGGGACCCAGCACCGATCCCTGCAGTACCCCACTGGACACAGGCTTCCAGTCACAAAAACAACCTTCCACCATCACCCTCTGCCTTCTGCCTCTAAGCCAGTTTTGGATCCAATGGGCTCTTACCTTCCTAACCAGTCTCCTATGCGGGACTTTATCAAAAGCCTTACTGAAATCCATGTAAACCACATCCACTGCACTACCCTCATCCACACACCTAGTCACCACCTCTCAAAATTCAATCAAATTGGTGAGACATGATCTTCCCTTGACAAAGCCATGCTGGCTATCCCTAATTAATCCTTGCCTCTCCAAGTGGAGACTAATTCTGATTCCAGAGATGAAGGGGTTGTCTTATGAAGAAAGGTTGAGCAGGTTGGGCCTATACTCATTGGAGTTTAGAAGAACGAGGGGATCTTATTGAAACATAAGATTCTGAAGGGGCTTGACAGGGTAGATGCAGAGAGGATGTTTCCCCTCGTGGGGGAATCTAGAACTAGGGGGCATAATTTCAGAATAAGGAGGCACCCATTTAAATCGGAAATGAGGAGGATTTCCTTCTGAGGGTCGTGAATCGTTGGAATTCTCTTCCCCAGAGAGCTGTGGAGGCTGGGTCATTGAATATATTTAAGGAGGAGATAGACAGATTTTTGAATGATAAGGGAGTCGCGGGTTATGGGGAGCGGGTGGGGAAGTGGAGTTGAGGCCAAGATCAGATCAGCCATGATCTTACTGAGCGGCGGAGCAGGCTCGAGGGGCCGAATGACCTACTCCTACGTCTTATGTTCTTATGAGAGGGGGGAACAAATGGAGGCACAAGCTTTGGAGAGACAGCTTGAGTAAAAATGCTAATTAGGAATTTCGACCCACAAGGCAATTCCACAACCAAGTTTAAATTATTCTCTTGTGAAATATAACTTTTTATGTGAGTTGCCGAGGCCTGGATGTTTGAAAGAGAAAAATGTCGAACAAAAAGGTTTTGAAATGTGATATCATTGGCTTTCTGCTTTTTAAAAAAAAAAAAATGTTTTTGTCGCTGTTCATGCGGCTCTGATTTGTCACTCGAGTTTAAATTTGTAAATTAGCTGCAAGAATCTTGCTTCTGAGAGTGTGACAACCAAAGTGTGACTGAACAGGATGCCGTCACATACATATCTCTATTTTTACTTGTGCACTAGTAAAATAAAAGACTCGCAATTTAATAACGCCTTTCGCGACCTATGGACGTCCCATTGGTGCAGCCAATAAAGTACTTTAGAATTGTGGTTACTGTGGGGAAACGTGGCAGCCAGTTTTGCGCACAGCACGGTCCCACAAACAGCACTGAGTTAATGACCAGATAATCTGGTGGAATGGGCGGACACATGGCAGATGAAATTCAACACAGCAAAGTGTAAGGTGATACATTTTGGTAGGAAGAATGAGAGATAATACAAGCTAAATGGTACCATTTTAATTGGGATGCAAGGAGAGAGAGACCTGGGGGTGTTTGTGCACAAATCTCTGAAGGTGGCAGGAGAGGTTAACAAAGCAGTTAATAAAGCACATGGGATCCTGGGCTTTATAAATAGAGACGTAGAATACAAAAGCCAGGAAGTTATGCTAAACCGATATAAAACGCTAGTTTGTGGCCAATTCTGGGCACCGCACTTTAGGAAGGACATGCAGGCTTTGGAGAGGGTGCAGAAGAGATTTAACAGAATGCTACCAGGGATGAGAGATTACAGTTACGTGGATAGACTGGAGAAGCTGGGGTTGTTCTCCTTGGAGCAGAGAAGGCTAAGAGGAGATCTGGCAGAGTTATTTAAAATCATGAAGGGTTTAGATCGAGTAAACAGAGAGAGATTGTTTCCAATGGTTGAAGGGTCGATAACCAGAGGGCACAGATTTAAGGTGATTGTCATAAGAACCAGAGGCGACGTGAGGAAAACAAATTTACACAAGGAGTGGTTAGGATTTGGAACGCGCTGCCTGATAGGGCGGTGGATACAGATTCAATAGCAGCCTTCAAAAGGAAGTTGGATAAATACTTGAAGGATAAAAAATTGCAGGGATATGGGGAAAGAGTGGGGGAGTGGGACTAACTGGATTGCTCTTCGAAAGAGCCGGCGTTCGAAAGAGCTCCCTCAGTGCTGACCCTCCGACCGTGCGGCGCCTCCTCAGTGCTGACCCCCCCGACCGTGCGGCGCCCCCTCAGTGCTGACCCCCCCGACCGTGCGGCGCCCCCTCAGGGCTGACCCTCCGACCGTGCGGCGCCCCCTCAGTGCTGACCCCCCCGACCGTGCGGCGCCCCCTCAGTGCTGACCCCCCCGACCGTGCGGCGCCCCCTCAGGGCTGACCCTCCGACCGTGCGGCGCCCCCTCAGTGCTGACCCCCCCGACCGTGCGGCGCCCCCTCAGGGCTGACCCCCCCGACCGTGCGGCGCCCCCTCAGGGCTGACCCCCCCGACCGTGCGGCGCCCCCTCAGTGCTGACCCCCCGACCGTGCGGCGCCCCCTCAGGGCTGACCCCCCGACCGTGCGGCGCCCCCTCAGGGCTGACCCCCCCGACCGTGCGGCGCCCCCTCAGGGCTGACCCCCCGACCGTGCGCCTAGATTTTGTGCTCTAAACTCTAGAGAGGGACTTGAATTCACTCAGTGCTACCCACTGAGCCACAGCTGGTACATCTCCAGGAGTTGGAAATCTGCTTTCTCTCTCTCTGTCACCACTGTTTTCGTGCTTCTCCTTTTTCCTGCCCCAGCCCTTTTCTGTCCTTTGGGCTCAGGAGCCAGCCACTGAGTGCTGAAGGTCATAGAAGGGTGCTAGGTGCAGGTTGGGTGAAGGATTCCAGCCAAGGCGACAGGTTTCGGGGATGCTGCAGAGGGCAGAGACTATGGAAGCCCTGTTGTATTTCAGTGGGTTCCTGCACCACACTAATGAACCGAGATCCTGCTGTGAGCAGGAATATCTTTAAGCACTTTACTCCCTTCGCTGCTTTCCTCTCCGCCCCGCCCCCGCAACCAGTATGTCCCCATCTTTGGTTGGGTAGGTGGGAAAGAGGTTGGGAAGTGGTGAGGGCCCCAGTAGTGTTGAGGTGATGTGGGGGGTGCGGGGTGGCATTATAAATAAGCTGTTGATGCTTTCTCTTTATAAAACTCACCTGAAAGCTCCGAGTGTAGAGGGCCTGAAGCTGGCTGCCACGATGCTGAGATGGCCATGGGTCTCAAAGATAATGCAACAGCGCCATCCACCGCAAAGACCCAGTAATGCAGGAGAACCAAGATCAAAAGAAAAATGTGACAATGACATGCCCGACTTAGCACAACACAAGTGTGATTGTGACGGGAATGGTTATGCAGTAGGATGTGTATGCAATTTAAAAATATAATCCGGTGAGCTATGGTTATGATGTTGGGGCGGAGGTGCAGTTACTGTCTGAGTTGAGCTGCCATTAATTCATTTGTGTTTCCTGAATTGGGCATTTGGTAATTTGAGGTCTACATTTGAGCCAATCAATTTTGCCCCCTGCGCACATGAAACTTTGCAGCATGATGCAATGGATTCTCACGAGACGCTAGAAGTTAAATTCTGTAGATAGTGATGGATCTATAATGGTGTTTAAGTACTGAATTCCAAGATCTATCAATAGTACCCTCTAATGTGTAACAATAGTTACTTTAAAAACAAAATGCATTAATTCAGAGTGACTGCTATCCACTGCTATCTCATTTGACAATTCTGCGCTCATCACAAACAATCCTGCAAGGATATCGGACTGCAAGATCAGAATCTCCAAGTAATGGCTCGTGTCTGAGCTGGAAGTGTGTATAACAACTTTTTTGTGAGCTGCACTGAACCGTGTTTTTTCCTTTTTATGTCTTGTATTCCAGAGCTCCCGCACATTCCTGCCTGTATTTTAACCCCTCCTGTTTTCTCCCTGACTTGTTAATGCTTCTAGCTTTTGGAGGTCTGGCTAAGGCCCTATATTACTCAACAGTGACTTATTCTGAACATTTCAAATCTGAAACTCCGTTGGTATCTATCTCCCCTCCACTGATTCATTTCTTTGAAGGGCGTGAGAGAAGAGCCATGTTCACAAGTCCGTCCTCTCATTGAAATGGCCGAAGTTGGGACATCATCCGAATGGCTCACTATTTTTGAACCTTTGCTCCAAGCGAGGTTTCCTTTTCAGACACCCAACTACAACAACTTGTATTTAGCGCCTTTAATGTAATAACACTCCTGTGAAGTGCCTTAGACGTTTTATTATCAAAAATGTTTTTGACACCGTGCAGAGATCTGAGGAATTATAGGGCTGGAGGAGATTAGAGATAAGGAGGGGCAAGGCCATGGAAGGATTTGAAAACAATGAGAATTTTAAAATTGAGGCGTTGCTTAATTGGGAGCTAGTGTAGGTCAGCGAGCACAGGGGGGATGGGTGAGCGGGACTTGGTGCGAGTTAGGACACGGGCGGCAGAGTTTTGGATGACCAAGTTTATGGAGGGTAGAACTATGGAGGCCAGCCAGAAGGTGACAGTGCGGGACCGGGAAGGGAAACCATTGCAGGTGATTCTATGGTTACATTTGGAAAGATCGGAATGGAACCAGGCGAGTGTGGTCCCATCCAGCTGGATGATGGTGGAGAGGTGTTGGAGCAGAACTTTGTGGTCAACGGCTGCAGACAGGTCCAGAAGGACGAGAAGAGATAGTTTATCTTTGTCACAGTCAATTAGGATGTCATTTGTGATCTTGGTAAGAGCAGTTTCGGTGCAGTAGCAGGGGCAGAAGCCTGATTGGAGGGATTCTGGGAGAGATGGGCACGGATTTGGAAGGCGACAGCACATTCAAGAACTTTGGCGAGGAAAGGGAGGTTGGAAATGGAGGGATAGTTTGCAAGGGCGGAAGGGTCAAGGATTGTTTTTTTGAGGGGTGATGGCAGATTTGAAGAAAAGGGGGACAATACCTGAGGAGAGAGAACCGTTAACATTATCTGCTAGGAGGAAAGTTGGGTGGTCAGCAATTTAGTAGGAATAGGGTCGAGAGAGCAGGTCGTCAGTTTTGTTGACATGAACTTTGAAAGGGCAAGAGGGAAGATAGGAGAGAAATATGCAAATTTAGGGTTAGGGCAGGGGGGAAAACTGAGGAAGGAAGTAAGATCCAGTGGGCTTGGGGAAATTGGCAATTGAAAGTAGAAGCAGTTGAACGGATGCTGTCAATCTTTTTAACAAAGAAGCCCACGAGCTCCTCACATTTATTGTTGGAGGGGCGGGAGGAGGAGGAGGCGGGGGAGGGGGCGGGGGGTGGAGGGGGGTTTGAGAAGCCGGTTAGTGGTGACGAGAAGCCTGGTGTTTTTGCCATCCTGGATGATCTTAGAATAGTGGGCGGTTTTAGTGATGGAGGGCAGGACCCGGTAGTGCTTTATATGATCTAGTCAAATCTGGTGATGGATGATTAGACCAGTTGTCCACCAAAGACGTTCAAGTCTGCATCCCTTGGACTTAGGGAGCAGAGATGAGGGGGAATGACTAGGGTGAGAGTGTAATGATTTTAGTGGGGACAAGGGCATCAAAAGTGGTGGGGAGGGTGCGATTTAGTAAGTCAGTAGCTGCAGAGATGTCATAAATTGTAGTCCAAAGGCTAGGTAGTTGGGAAATTAGAAAGTGTGGTGGTAAGAGACTTGAGGGAGAGTTTGTTCCGGGGCGGATAAGGAAAGAAGTGGGTTCATGAGGGGGAAGGGAATATGGGTAGAGTGTGATATAAGGAAATGGTCGGAGATTGTCTTGTCGGTGATTGTTCTGGAGGGGATAGCGAGGCCACATGAGATGGTAAGATCAAGGGTGTGGCCATGTTTTTGGGTGGGGGAGTTGACGTGAAGGGACAGATTTAGGGAGGAAAGGAGGGCAATGAACTCGCGAGCGAGCAAGAGCTTCGATTCTACCCTGATGGACAATGTTCCTGTTCAAGCTACAATAGCAAAATACTGCAGATGCTGGAAATCCGAAATAACAGCAGAAAATGCTGGAAAAACTCAGCAGGCCCGGCAACATCCGTGGAGAGAAATTAGAGTCAACGTTTTGGGTCAAAACCCTTTATCAAGACTAAAGAGGCACAGGAAATGAAATAGATTAAGAGGCCAGGCTGGGAGAGAACAAAAGAGAAGAGACATTAAGAGGTATTCAAAACGAGACGAGATGGTGATAGGACTAGTGGAGACAAAAGACGGCTCTAGATTAGGTGTGAAATGTGCTGGCAGAATGGGAGACAGCTGCCATGTGGGAGAGAGAGGAAAAAAAGGAAAGTGGCCGGGGGGGGAGGGGGGGAAAGGCCAAAACACAGGTGTGGATAAAATATATAAATAAAAATGTAATAGGGGCCGAGGTTATGATCTGAAATTGTTGAACTCGATATTGAGTCCAGAAGGCTGTAAAGTGCCTAATCGGAAGATGAGGTGCTGTTCCTCGAGTTTACGCTGAGCTTCCGTGGAACAATGCAAGAGGCCGAGGACGGTGAGGTCAGAGTGGGAGTGGAGCGGTGAATTAAAGTGACAGGCGACCGGAAGCTCGGTCACCCTTACGGACTGAACGGAGGTGTTCTGCAAAGCGGTCACCCAATCTGCGTTTGATCTCCCCAATGTATCGTGAGCAGCGAATACAGTATACTAGATTGCAAGAAGTACAAGTAAATCGCTGTTTCACCTGGAAGGGGTGTTTGGGGCCCTGGACAGTGGGAAGGGGGGAGGTATAAGGGCAGGTGTTACATCTCCTGCGCTTGCACGGGAAGGTGCCAGGGGAAGGGGTGCCGGGGGTGATAGAGGAGTGGACTAGGGTGTCTCTGAGGGAGTGGTCCCTACGGAATGCTGGGAGGGGAAGATGCGTTTGGTGGTGGGATCACTTTGGAGGTGGCGGAAATGGCGGAGGATGATCCGTTGAATGTGGCGGCTGGTGGGGTGAAAGGTGAGGACAAGTTGAACCCTATCGTGGTTCCGGGAGGGAGGGGCAGGGGTGAGGGCAGAAGTGCGGGAGATAGAACGGACACGGTCGAGAGCCGTGTCAACCACGGTAGAGGGGAATCCTCGGTTGAGGAAAAAGGAAGACATGTCTGAAGCACTGGTGTGGAAGGTGGCATCGTCGGAGCAGATGCGGCGAAGATGGAGAAACTGGGAGAATGGAATAGAGTCCTTACAGGAGGCGGGGTGGGAGGAAGTGTAGTCCAGGTAGCTGTGGGAGTCAGTGGGCTTGTAGTGAATGTTGGTCAATAACCTATCCCCAGAGATGGAGACGGAGAAGTCGAGGAAGGGAAGAGACAGAGATGGACCATGTGAGGGAAGGGTGGAAACTGGAGGCAAAGTGAATGAAATTGTCTAGTTCAGGGTGAGAGCAGGAAACGGCACCGATACAGTCATCAATGTATCGGAAAAAGAGGTGAGGGAGAGGACCCGAGTAGGACTGGAACAAAGAGTGTTCCACATATCCCACGAAAAGGCAGGCATAGCTGGGACCCATGCGGGTATCCATAGCAACACCTTTGATTTGGAGGAAATGAGTGGAGTCAAAGGAGAAGTTGTTCAATGTGAGAACAAGTTCAGCCAGGCGGAGGAGGGTCGTGGTGGATGGGGACTGGTCGGGCCTCTGTTCAAGGAAGAAGCGGAGCGCCCTCAGGCCATCCTGGTGGGGGATGGAGGTGTAGAGGGATTGTACGACCATGGTGAAAAGGAGGCGGTTGGGGCCAGGAAACTGGAAACTGTTAAAGTGGCGGAGGGCGTCTGAAGAATCGCGGATGTAGGTGGGAAGAGACTGGACAAGGGGAGAAAAGATAGAGTCGAGATAGGAAGAGATAAGTTCCGTGGGGCAAGAACAGGCTGAAACGATGGGTCTACCAGGGCAGTCCTGTTTGTGGATCTTGGGAAGGAGGTAGAAGCAGGCTGTGCGGGGTTGGGGAACTATGAGGTTGGTGGCCGCGGGGGGAAGATCTCCAGAGGAGATGAGGTCAGTGACATTCTTGGAAACGGTGGTTTGATGTTCTGTAGTGGGGTCATGGTCCAGGTGGAGGTAGGAGGTGGTGTCGGAGAGTTGGCGTTCAGCTTCCGCTAGGTAGAGGTCAGTTCGCCAAACAACAACAGCACCACCCTTGTCAGCAGGTTTAATGACAATGTCAGGGTTGGATCTAAGAGAATGGAGTGCTGCAAGTTCAGAGGGAGGTAGGTTGGAGTGAGTGAGGGGAGCAGAGAAATGGAGATGGCCGATTTCACAGCGGTAGTTAGCGATGAAAAGATCTAGAGCGGGTAAGAGGCCAGGGGAGGGTTCCAGGTAGAACAGGAATTCTGAAAGTGGGAGAAAGGGTCAGTCGTGTGGGGGGGGAAGACTCCTGGCCAGAGAAGTGGGCACGGAGACGAAGGCGGCGGAAAAAGCTCAACATCGTGCCGAGCTCAAAATTCATTGAGGTGGGGGCGTAAGGGGATGAAGCTCAGGCCTTTGCTGAGGACTGATCGTTCGGGGTCAGAGAGGGGAAGGTCAGAGGGGATAGTGAAAACGTGGCAGGGGGTGAGATTGGGAGAAGGGGGGGGTCAGAGGAAAGTGAAGGGGAAGAAGGTTCCGGAGGGGCGTTGGTGTCCAAGAGTTGATGAAGCTTGCGATCCTTGACGTCGGAAAGGAAGAAAAAAAAATTTTTGTTGAAGCGTCGGATCTGTTGAGGGATGAAATGGAACTGTGGACCCGGACAGCTTTGAGATAGAGTGCGTCGGTGCTGCTGAAGAGAGGTCGAGTGTTCATGTGGCGCCGCATGGCGTTGAGCGTGGGTCTCAAGATGCGGCGAGAGCAGTGGTTCGAGGAACGATGAATATCTTGGAGATATTTGTAATCCTGTTCAAGCTGCTGGCTTGAACCTCACTCGCTTGCCCTGCATGTCAGGAAATTGTGAATGCGCTACCCTCTTTCCCCTTTCATTCATTGATCAGTGGGTGTAAAAACCATGGGCTAGATTCTTGAGCTTTCTGGACCTGCACAGCAGGCAGGTGAGGCTCTCCACGGGCAGCAGGACGAAAGACAAGTGACTTCACTGCAAACATCTAGGAAAGCCAGGCTTGGTGGACCAGCTGCTCTTTTCCTGTCTGTTTTTGTGTTAGCCTTGGTGTAGCTAAGCCTGTAATCCTAGGTGAGAATGTAGACTTCACATGTCTGTGTCTCATGCTCCTGAAAACTGCTGCCAGGCTGAGCAGAAGGAATGGAAAGGCCTGGCTGTAAAAGTACAGCAGAAGCCAGTAACTTGGCCAGAGGGGGGGTGGTTTGGAGGGGTTTGGATCCATCTCCCCTCACCTCGGCTCTGTTCATTGGTTATTCATTTTGATTGGGTTATCTGAACACGGCCAGTTGGGTACTTTCTGCTCTTAAATTCGAGGATAATCCAACTTTTTTTTGTTTCCTTCCCTAGATTTGTTGTTGGTTCTGATCGTGCCATATTCATGCTGCGTGATGGAAGCTACGCTTGGGAGATTAAAGACTTCCTGATCAATCAGGACCGCTGTGCAGACGTTACTGTTGAAGGGCAGACATATCCTGGAAAAGGAGCAGAGAAAAAGAAAAACAAAATCAAGCCCGATAAGAAAGCTGCAGTGGCTTCGCAGAAAGACAACCGGGCAAACAAAAACGAACTATGACGCAGTTGAGTTAGGTAGTGAAACAAACGGATACTTGAAGTGAAATTTTGTTTTTGTATCGGATGGCTTGTCTTTTGATGTTCAGATGGCGCTATTACAGAATCTGTGATGCTGGATTATAGAGCTCATTGTAAGAGTTTCTGGAGGGAAAACAGCAATGTGAACTCCTCCTAACCTTCATTCCTAATGTGAAGGCTCTACATTTCTAGTGACTTTCAGCCTTTCAAAAAGGTGAAAGTAGAAGCCACTGAAGGTAGTCAGAAGACTTTATAAACCACATTTGTTGCCTGTACCTTGCACCTCAACACTGAATGGGAATTCTCTTCATTTTGTTCTATTTTACACTTCAATATAAATGCAAGTTCCTTTTTGTGATTTAAGTACTTGTTACACACAGACCATTCTTTTCTATTGGTGCCTTGTAGGAGCAGTGACTAACACAACATATGTTTTTATCTTCAAAGTGGAAATTATTGAAAATGCAGTTACTGTATTGTCCATTCAGCAGTGTTAAGTATTAAATTGATTGCAAGATGTTTCAGATAGTGCTCAGGCACTTTCTGCACTGCGTTCATGTATATGTTATTGTAATGGTCTTCACTTTTCATCAGCCTTCGTATTGACATGCAGCCGAATCGGCTCTCTCTGATCTGCACTGCAGCCACGATCCATGGGACATTGTCAGTCTTGCAGATGTATATTTTTCATGTGGGAGAAAAATTGCAATTCAGTTGTCAGTAACATCAGATTTTTTAAAGAAAATTGCTCAAATTTATACACCACTTTCCTGAGCTTTTAAACTATGTACTTAGTAAGCTACGGTTTTTATAGAATAAAGCAACCATGGGACCTCATGTATAATACAGAACAAGCTGACGTCATGCAGTTGCCTAGAACTTCAAATATGTTGTCTGACATCCTGCTCTTGCTGGAGCAACTACTATGATGCTTTTAAAATGGCTGGAAGTATTGCTGTACTGAAATTTACTGATAAAACCTCACTCGCTCAAACAAGGCAGTGTTTCTGCAGTTGTTTTATTCTGCTGTAACGACGCGATGCACCGCTGCAAGTTGTATCCTGAAATGTTTTCAGATTTCTGTGATGTAAGCACGTAATGCAGATGACAACTGATGCTGCAGTGTTCTATCTTCACAAGTGGGACAGTGTCCTGAGCTATCCAGCGACCAGAGGGCAAGAAATTAAAAGGTTTCAATCTGAACTCTTAACAAATTCCTCTTGCCAGTAAGTAGCTGCATCTGCTCCAGCACTTAACCCGTTTAAGTTGTAAACTGAAACCTGAGAGGGTGGAAACCTCTTTTAGTAGGGTAAATGTATGAATGTAATTTTTTTTTGCATCCTTCACTAAAGGTCCCACCTTGGTGCAGTTCTGTGGAAGGAGGTGAAGGGGTATAGAGAAAGTAGCATCATCTGGCACAACATTTTTTGATATTATGGCCCCTTTGTGTCCTATAGGCTTCAGTTTAGTATCACCAACCTCGGGAAAAGTTGTCACTTTCATTTTGTATGTTTTTATTTTTAAAAATTAAATGCCGCAAGTTGTTGTTGATGTATAGTGGATTTAAACACTACTGAAGGTAGAAAAGCATGCTATTGATTGTGGTTGCGATAGCGGAGGACTAAAAGACGAACGGCCTATTAAAATGCAGAAGCAGTGACCTTGGGCATGTAGCAACACTATATGGTTGCCCCCTGGGGATCCCAGGTATTTAAGTGGGCCAAAGTTCCACTTACACAAGGGGTTTACTCATTACAAGTTAGAATAATCTGACCGCTTTCTAGGCATGAAGCAAGATTAGCATCATTGTTGATTTTTACCCTTTTTTAAGAAAAAAAAGTTGGCACTGTGTATTGATATTCATTCACTAACTTGCATATTAAAATTAGTGCCATATGTGACTTGCTAAATATGACCATTAATTTGATGTGATGGACAAGACACAAGTAACTGGCAGTAAGCATGTATTAACTGCTGTTTAAAATTAATTGGATAATTTGGGCTGTTTTGAGGTTATAACCCTCGGGAAAGACCGAACAGGCTGCGGCTCTTTAGAAAACAGAAGGCTGAGAGGTGACCTGATTGAGATCTTTAAAGTTATGAAGGGGTTCAATAGGGTAGACGTAGAGAACATGTTTCCACTTGTGGGGGAGGTCCAAAACTAGGGGCTATAAATATAAGACGGTCACGAATAAGTCCAATAAGGAATTCAGGTGAAACTTATTTACTCGAGTGGTTAGAATGTGAACTTGCTACCACATAGAGTAATTGAGGTGAATATCACAGATGCATTTAAGGGGATGCTGGATCAGTACATGAGAGAGAAAGGAATAGGAGGTTATGCTGATAGGATTTATGAAGAGGGGTGGGAGGTGACTCGTGTGGAGCATAAACACTGCGATAGACCAGTTGGGCCGAATGGCCTGTTTCTGTGCTGTAATTCACAGACATCACAGAAACCCCACAGTGCAGATAGAGGCCATTTCGGCCCATCGAGCCTGCACCGACACATATCCCACCCGATCCCCGTAACCCCCTACACCAACACATATCCCACCCTATCCCCGTAACCCCACGTATTTAATCCCCCTAACACTAAGGGTCAATTTATCATAGCCAATCAACCTAACCCGCACATCTTTGGACTGTGGGAGGAAACCGGAGCACCCGGAGAAAACCCACGCAAACACGGGGAGAATGTGCAAACTCCACACAGACAGTCACCCGAGGCTGGATTCGAACCCGGGTCCCTGGCGCTGTGAGGCAACAGTGCTAACCACTATGCCACCGTGCTGTTTGTTTTCCTTTTGTAAATAGAAACAGAGTATTTGTATATTTTATTTCTATTGATTATAGCTGGGAAGATGTAGTAAAAATCCCCTGCAAGTATTGACACCTACCTGGAGACCTTACCATAATTTCTGAACATTTAGTTATTCAAAGGTAGTGCCGTTACAAAATGAATATATACAGAGCAACAGGAATGATTTACGGACGAAGGGTTTCGACCTGAAACGTTGACTCTCTTTCCCTCTCCACGGATGCTGCCTGGCCTGCTGAGTTTTTCCAGCGTTTTCTGTTATTAACAGGAATGATTTGCTTGTCAAACACTGACTGCTTAGCTGGGAACCCAGTTTAGAAGCCAGTGTTGGTGTGAGTGACATCAGTAGTAGGCAAAATGCTAGAATCTATTAGAGACGTGGTAACAGGGCCCTTAGAAAATCATGATATGATTAGGCAGTGTCAACCTGGTTTTATGGAAAGGAAATCGTGCTTGACAATACTGTTAGATGTTTAAGAGGGAACCAGTGGTTTATGTATTTGGATTTTCAAAAGCATTGAAAAGGTGCCACACAAAATGTTATTACACAAAATTAGGACTCCTGGGATTGGGTGTAATATATTAGCATGGATTGAGGATTGGTTAATGGACAGAAAATAGAGTAGAAATAAATGGGAATTTTTCAGGTTGGCAGGCTGTAACTAGCGGGGTGCCGCAAGGATCAGTGCTTGGGCCTCAGCTATTTACAATCTATATTAATGACTTTGGTGAAGGGACTGAGTGTAACGTATCCAAGTTTACTGATGATACAAAGTTAGGTGGGAAAGCAAGCTGTGAGGAGGACACAAAGAGGCTGCAGAGAGATGTAGACAGGTTGACTGGGCAAGAACATGGCAAATGGAATACATTATGGGGAAGTGTGAAGCTTTCTGCTGTAGTAGGAAAAACAAAAGAGCAGAATATTTTTTGAATGGTGGGAGACTGGGAAATGTTTGTATTCAGAGGGACCTGGGTGGTGGTGTACATGAATCACAGAAAGTTAACCACAAGCAATTAGGAAAGCAAATGGTATGTTTGCTTTTGTTACAAAGGGATTAGAGTATAAGAGTAAAGAAGTCTTACTACAATTATGCAGGGCATTGGTGAGGCAGCACCTGGAGTACTGTGTACAGTTCTGGTCTCCTTATCTAAGGAAAAACATACTTGCCTCGGAGTGCAAAGAAGGTTTGCTAGACTGGTTCCTGGGATGAGGGGATTGCCTTATGAGGAGAGACTGAGTAGACTAGGCCTATATTCCCTAGAGTTTAGATGAATGGGAGGTGATCTAATTAAAACATAAAATTCTTAAGGGGCTTGACAAGGTAAATGGTGCGGAATCTAGAACATGGGGTCACAGTCTCCAAATAAGGGGTCGGCCATTTAGGACTGAGATGAGAAAGTTCTTCACCCAGAGGGTTGTGAATCTTTGGAATTCTCTACCCCAGAGAGCTGTGGATGCTAAGTGGTTGAGTATATTCAAGACAGAGATCGATAGATTTGGGGGAATTAAGGGATATGGGGATATTGCGGGAAGCTGGAGTTGAGGTCGAAGATCAGCCATGATTGTGTTGAATGGTGGAGCAGGCTCGAAGAGCCAAATGGCCGACTCCAGCTCCTATTTCTCATGTTCTTATGTAAGTACCTCCCTTTCTGTATTCTGATCCAAGTTCATTACTTGTGCCTGCAGTCAAATAGGTTGTCCAGAAATCTAATATTGCGTCTGAGGAAGTTTTATCTGTAGCCCTACACCGCCCAAAAGAATAAACTTATTTGAATGCAATGCTAATTCCATTCTTGGGAATTTTGATCTTTATTGGTACATTTTTTTTATTGGAAATGAAAATCAAGTGATTTCTATAACTGGCATCACCCGGTTTTACACCTGGGCATTAATTTCAAAATCTCCCCCTTTCTACTTAATGAGGGTCGGTCACATTAAACCTTTCTTATTCAAAGCTTTCATTCACTAATCAAGTAACAAAAAATCAAAATTACTCAGTGCTGGTGGTGGCTGTCATTTTCTTCACAGCTACAAATAGCATTTATAAAATAATACACAATTTTGAAAAAAGGTTATAAGTTAATAAAATTAGTTATTTATTGTTAGAAATGCCTGCAAGAAGTAAGGCTCTGTCTGCTCTCGCAGGTGGATGTGAAAGATCCCATGGCACTATTGGAGCAGGGGAGATCGCCCCGTGTCCTGGCCAATATTTATCCCTCCGCCAACATCATTTAAACATTATCTGTTCATTTATCTTGTTTGTGGGACCTTGCTGTGTGAAAATTTGGCTTTGGTGTTTCCTACATTGTAACAGCGACTACACTTCAAAAGTACTTAATTGGCTGCAGAGCACTTTGAGACGTCCTGAGGTGGTGAAAGGTGCATTTCTTTCCTATGCTGATTGACTAATGGTGGTGTAAATCGGGTAGGCACAGAAGTGGGCAGGGATTTGGCATTACAAATCTGCCTCAGTGCCCTCTGCTACCAGCCCAATTAGCGGCACAAAATTGGGCGGTGCGCCATGGAAACTATGCTTGAATTATTTAGATGTATGTGCTTACATTACTATCCATTACTTGTGCACTGCCATCTGTTCCCATCTCTCACCCGGCTAAAACTGAAATGTGCCTTGCTGTAGTAGGAGTCAATGTGTAGTGAAAGAGAATTGTGTTTATTTTACATCCCGAAATGTTAGGGATTTCCATTATTAAGGGAGTTCAGTTATTTTTGTCTTTTGGTTGTAATAGATTTTTTCCTCCATACTTCAATTTTTTTCATGAGTCAGTGCAAATTTTGTTCATTAAACTTTATTCCTGTGTAATTCTCATACTAGATGACGGCATCTTTGCATTATGCATTACATTTAGAACCAAGGTAATTATTAGCAGATCGTTTGTAAAATGTCACTGGAAGGTTTAATAAATGTGCTGTGTGTTGATTGTTGGAATACCAAGATTTGTACAGCAAACATTTACCAGGTCCTATTGGGCAAATAATGCTTCACACTCTCATGGAGTGTACGTTAGGTACTAATGTGACTCATTCTAAAAAGATCAATTGATTTTACCTAACCAGTGGTGGTTGTGACTGTTAAAAACAGCTCAAGACAGTGTCTGAAATGTGCCATTGAAATATCCGTGTATGCTGCCTATACTGCAGACTCTTACTAAATGGTACTCACTGTATAAAAACAATTACCCCCTTATATTGTACAAAAGCAACACCTTCATAAAATAATTATGTTCTCCCATTTTCACTATCAATTGTACTATTGCATTCCAAGAGGGAAGTTTTTCATTTGCAATAGTCCTGCACCCAGTTTTGTAGGCCCAAGATTAATCTCTCTAATATGTACCAACCATCCGTGTTTTGACCTCCGTTCCGCGTGTCTGTGTTCACAACTCTGCACTGGTCGCAGTTCCACCCAACATGTCCACTCCGGTCTCCTTTTCTCTGTACCACTCAGCTCCACCACTCATTGCTGCTCCTGGCTCCATCCCTTAGTTCAGAACTATCGACGTTTACAGCACAGCGAAAGAAACTAAAACTAATCCCCCCTGCCCTGCTCACTCCTCATAGACCTGTATCTTCTACTGGTTCAAACGTTTATCCAATTTTTCCCTTTAATAGATGCAGCAGTCTTTGTCTCAACCACTCCCTGTGGCAAAGTATTTCATGCCCCCAACAACCCTCTGAGTAAAGAAATTTATCTCAACCTCTCCCTTGTCACCAACTCCAATCAGAGGAAGAAGTTTTTCTCTCTTCAATCTATGAAAACCCTTTGTAATTTAAAAATCTCTATTAAATCTTGTAGCTATTCCTCATCACTATAGTTTCTCATCCCTGGTGAATCTATGCTGTACACTATGGCTTTAATGACCTTTCTATAATGGGATACCCAAAACTGTACATAGTACTTAACCAATGTTTGTATAATTCATCATTACTTCTTTAGTCTTGGTGTATTTGAACCCCTGGATCTCTCTGACCATACTTCAGTATCTTTCTGTCCCACTCCGGGGACTTCACAATAATCTAGGCTCACATTCCAGTCCAGTACTGAGAGTGCTGCACTGTCGGAGGTGCCGGCTTTCAGATGAGACTCTAAAGCGAGGCCCCATCTGCCCTCCGGTGCACGTAAAAAATCCCATGGTACCATTTTGAAGAAGGGCAGGGTAGTTATCCGTAGTAACAGGAAAAAGCTGGAAAAACTCAGCTGGCCAGGCAACGTCCGTGGAGAGAGAAATAGTCAACGTTTCAGGTCGAAACCCTTTGTCAAGACTTACCCACATTCGATTACTTCTGCCCATTCCATTAACTTGTTTCATGCACTCCTTCCAGCATCCGCAGTATTTTGCTATCGTACTAGTTATCCATGGTATTCTAGTCCATGTTTATCCCTCAACATCACTTAAAAAAAACATCTGGTCATTATCACATTGCTGTTTGTGGGAGCTTGCTGTGTAGGCTGCTGCTTTTCCTGCAGTACAACAGTGACTACACTTCAAAAGTACCTCATTGGCTGTAAAGCACTTTGGGACATCGTGAAAGGTGCTATATAAATGCAAATCTTTCTTTGTTTCTTAAGTGTAAACTTTTTTTCTCCCAAATTGTATTACCTCACACTTATCCACATTCGATTGCGCTGCCCATTCCATTAACTTGTTTCATGCACTCGCCTGGTTCCATTCTTATCTAAATCGTAGCCAGAAAATCACCTGCAACGGCTTCTCTTCCCGCTCTCTCATCGTTACCTCTGGTGTCCCCCAAGGCTCTATCCTTGGCCCCTCCTATTTCTCATCTATATGCCGCCCCTTGGCGACATCATCTGATAACATGGCGTCAGTTTCCACATGTATGCAGATGACACCCAGCTCTACCTCACCACCACTTCGCTCGACCCCCTCCACGGTCTGCTTGTCCGACATCCAGTACTGGATGATCAGAAATTTTCTCCAATTAAATATTGTGAAGGCCGAAGCCATTATCTTCAGTCCCCGCCACAAACTCTGTTCCCTAGTCACCCTCTCCCTAGCATCTGTCTGAGGCTGAACCAGACTGCTCGCAACCTTGGTGTCAGACACTGAAATGAGCTTCCGACCACATATCCGTGGCATAATTAAGACCGCCTATTTCCACCTCCTTAACATTGCCTGTCTCTGCCCCTGCCTCCGCCCATCCGCTGCTGAAACCCTCATCCATGCCTTTGTTACCTCTAGACTTGACTATTCCAAAGCACTCCTGGCTAGTCTCCCACATTCTACCCTACGCAAATTTGAGGTCATCCAAAACTCAGCTGCCCATGTCCTAACTTGCACCAAGTCCCGTTCACACATCACCCCTGTGCTCGCTGACCTACATTGGCTCCTGGTTAAGCAACACCTCGATTTCAAAATTTTCATCCGTTTTCAAATCCCTCCATGGCCTCGCCCCTCCCTATCTCTGTAATCTCCTTCAGCCCCACAACCCCTCTAGATATCTGCGCTCCTCCAATTTTGCCCTCTTGAGCATCCCTGATTATAATCGCCCAACCATTGGTGGCCGTGCCTTCTGTTGCCTGGGCCCTAAACTCTGGAATTCCCTCCCTAAACCCCTCTACCTCTCTTTCCTCCTTTAAGATGCTCCTTAAAACCTACCTCTTTGACTAAGGTTTTGGTCATCTGCCCTAATATCTCCTTATGTGGCTTGGTGTCAAACTTTTGTCTTATAATACTCCTGTAAAGTGCCTTGGGAAGTTTTACTATGTTAAACGCGCTATATAAGTTGTTTGTCTTCCTGACAATTTTTACAGTCCTTCTCATTATCCTGCTTTTGTTGTTAGCAAATTTTGTGACTGTTTCCTATATCCAAGTACAAATCATGTATACATACTGAGACCAAAAGTGGGACCAGCACTGACCCCTTGGGTACAGCACTTCCAACCCTTCTCCAATCCAACCAAAACTCATTTATGCTAAGTCTTTGTTTCCTGTCAGTCAACCAATTTCTATCCTACATTTACTCAAGCGCCTTGAGTCACCTTATTAAATTCCTTGGGAACTCCATATATGCTACAACTACTGCATTCCCTTTATCCAATTGGTCTCTTCAATTGTTCCGCAGCATCCACAGCCTTTTGGGAGTGAGAATTCCAGATTTCCACTACCCTTTGTGTTGAAAAGTGCTTCCTGATTTCACTCCCGAATGGCCTGGCTCTAATTTATGATGTCCCCTTGTTCTTGATTCCCCCACCAGAAGAAATGGTTTCTTCGTATCTACTCGATCAAATCCTTTTAATATTTTAAAAACCTCTCAGATTACCCCTCAATCTCCTGTACTCAAGGCAACACAAGTCAGTATCAGGAGAGGAAGAGCAGCCTGACAGTTTCAATGGTGATAAATATGTATTGGATGCAGAGAGGAGTGACAAAGTTTACATAGTGATGACGAAAGGCAAGAGTTCCTAGTGGGGTGCATGGCCAGCATCAGGTAGAAACTGTGAGGGGGAGTAGAGGAAGGTGCTATTTATCCTGGATAGCTTTCGGGTTCAGGACCTCCGACCACTCACATAGGTGAGCTATCTATGTCGCAGAGAGAGCTTTCACTTACCCCGCTCTCGAGGTAAATGCCCAGGGTTGAACCAGATCCTTCACTTTATTTTGGAGGACCAGTTTTATCACCTGCCCCTCATGTAGTCTTTGACCCTGGAAAGAAGCAGAATAACATTATACTAGGTTTTAATTGTCAAATAAATTTATTAAACTGTAAAAGAATAAGGTAACTATCAATGAAACAAAATAGATTTTACATAAGTTATTAAACCTAGCTCTTTGAGTAATTAGAAAATAACAGATAGTCATGGCTGCAGTTCTAAACCATGTATTCTTACATGGCAGTTTGTTCCTTTTCTCTAAATCCAGTGACGCTTTCTGTCTTTTACTCTTTCAGACAGATTCTCTAATTTGTGTTTAAGAACTTTCCAGAACAAACAAATTTAAATAATGGTCTGTTGCATTAAAAAATGGGCAATCAAAAACATATTTGTATGTACAAGACGTTTGTATTTGAATTGGATGGGTTGGCCCTTCCCTTTAGTGTGTTGGGATGTTTTTAAAATATTTAAAGGCACTATATAAATACAAGTTGTTGTTGTTGTACACCTAGCTGAGACAAATTGGGAGTTTCTCAGTCTTGGTTCTGCTGACCTTGCCTAAGCTCTCTGCACTTAGGTTAGTGTAGTGTGCTCCTATTGGGGAGAGACTATGGCCTCTTGTGCATCCCCGATTTCAATCACTCCACCATTGACAGCCGTGCCCTCAGCTGCCTGGGCCCTAAGCTCTGGAATTCCCTCCCTAAACCTCTCCGCTTCTTTACCTCTCCCTTCTCCTTTGAGACACTCCTTAAAACCTACCTCTGTGACCAAGCTGTCCTAATATCTCCTTGTGTGGCTCGGTGTCAAATTTTATTTGATAACGCTCCTGTGAAGCGCCTTGGGATGTTTTACTATGTTAAATCCGCTATAGAGTCATACAGCACAGAAAGAGGCTCTTTGGCCCATTGTGTCTGCACCGGCCATCAAGCCCTGTCTATTCTAATCCCATTTTCCAGCACTTGGTCCGTAGCCTTGTATGCTATGGCATTTCAAGTGCTAATCTAAATGCTTCTTGAATGTTGTGAGGATTCCTGCCTCTACCACCCTTTCAGGCAGTGAGTTCCAGATTCCAACCACCCTCTGGGTGAAAAAGATTTCCCTCAAAATCCCCTCTTAAACCTCCTGCCCTTTATCTTGAAACTATGCCCCCTGGTTATTGACCCCTCTATTAAGGGGAAAAGTTCCTTTCTATCTGCCCTATCTATGCCCCTCATAATTTTGTACACCTCAATCAGGTCCCCCCTCCGCCTTCTCTGCTTTAAGGAAAACAACCCTAGCCTGTCCAGTCTCTCCTCATAGCTGAAGTGCTCCAGCCCAGGTAACATCCTGGTGAATCTCCTCTGCACCCTCTCCAATGCAATCACATCCTTCCTATAGTGTGGTGACCAGAACTGCACACAGTATTCCAGCTGTGGCCTAACTAGTGTTTTGTACAGCTCCATCATAACCTCCCTGCTCTTATATTCTATGCCGCGGCTAGTGAAGGCAAGTATCCCATATGCCTTTTTAACCACCTTATCTACCTGTCCTGCTGCCTTCAGGGATCTATGTACATGCACACCCAGGGCCCTCTGATCCTCTGTCCTTCCTAGGATCCTACCATTCATTGTGTATTCCCTTGCTTTGTTAGTCCTCCCAAAATGCATCACCTCACACTTTTCAGGGTTAAATTCCATTTGCCATTGTTCTGCCCATCTAACCAACCTGCCTATATTGTCCTGTAGCCTGAGGCTTCCCTCCTCACTATTTACCACTCCACCAATTTTCGTGTCATCTGCAAACTTACTGATCATACCTCCTACATTCATATCCAAATCATTAATATACACTACAAACCGCAAGGGACCCAGCACCGATCCCTGCGGTACCTCACTGGACACAGGCTTCCAGTCACAAAAACAACCTTCGACCATCACCCTCTGCCTCTTGCCACTAAGCCAATTTTGGATCCAATATGCCAAATTGCCCTGGATCCCATGGGCTCTTACCTTCTTGACCAGTCTCCCATGTGGGACTTTGTCAAAAGCCTTACTGGAGCCTTATAAATGCAAGTTGTTGTTGCGTATGCAGCCTGTATCCGACAAATAGAAATGCTGCAGTTACAGATTTCTCCGTAGTTTGGCTGGGTGGTTTTGAAGAGGTAGAGCTTGATGTGGTCCAGCCAGATCTGGTGATGGATGGCTAAGACAGTTATGCATCGGCTATGCTAAAGTCTGCATCCCTTGGATTTGAGGGAGTGAAGATGGGAGCTATACCAGTGGGAGTGACCAGGATGAGAGGCAGTGAAGGTTTCATTGGAGACTAAGATGGGGGTGAGGGAGTGGTTGAGTTGCTGCGGTATTGTGGCAAATGGAGGGTCAAAGGCTGGGCTGCTGGGAGTTTGAAAGTGAAGATTGAAGCATTTGGGGGGAGAGTTTTCAGGGCTCCACTGGACTGTCAGCCTAGATTATGTGCTTAAAGTCCTGAGATATAGACAAAACGCAGCGAATTGGGACTAAACAGAACTACCATCGCTAAATAAATAGCGGATCAGGCTCAATAAGCCGAATAGCCTAATGCTGTTCCTATGTTCATTGGTGGTTATTTGAGCTAATCACAATATTGACCTTCATACGGTCCACGTTTAGGAGGTTTGTCCCGAGGTACGAGGTCCTGATGTGACAATCCTCATAAAGCCTCTGAGGCCATACTTAGGGGTCACACCTTTGAACGGTGCATTACGACAAACATGTACGGGGGGGAGTTGGTTGTATGGATGAAACAATGCTTGATTACCTGCTCCAAGGAAAAAGAGGCTGGGGCAATAATGACGAAAGCAAATACTTTATTAGCCAAGCAGTCAGATGCAATGGAGTAATTTTAACATAACTCGCCCAGTGTGAATGGAGCAGTTTCAGGTCAGATGCCCATTTAACATCCTCCATTAACTTCAATACAGTGAAAGTGGGTGAGGTGTAAGACAAGCCTTCGACCCAAACTCCTTTCAAATAAAATGATTTATAAATTGAAGACACAGAAGGGCAGGAACTGGACCTCGTGCCGTTTTTCAGGATAGGCCAAAAAGGTCCAATTCCGGGGGTTGTGTCCTGTGCCCCAAGGGCACCTGAAAGACATCCAACGCCATGTTGACTGGGTGATAATCAGCTGTTCCCTGTTGGCCCTGAAACAGGCGTTTAAGCCCCTTGTATATGCAAATGAGGTCTCACAAGCGAGTCCAATCCTACCCTCACCCGACTTACCTGTGTAAATGCCATTCCAGCAAAAGTCACTGGGTAGTGATCAGGAGCAGGATCCCCGGGCAATTTTGCCCCTTTCCATTCCAGTTGCAGCACCTCCTACCTGTCGCTATGGCTACTCCACACACAGACCATTGAAAAAAATCGCAACATTTCTCACCCGCAACATGGAAGAACTTGTAACACAATAAACTAATAAAACTGCTTATACTGCATTGTACATCATGGGCAGGCCTTGACACAATTCGAAACTTTATAACAGGCTTTGCCAGCTGAGTTCCAGCTTGTTGCAGTCTCCACAGCCTTTCCTGTTTAATCTGTTAGAAATTATCAATTTTTTTAGCCCCGGAGATAAGCTGATACTCCAGCGGTTTCATTTTCATTCGGAGAGGTTTGGAGTCTGTTTGACCACACACTGTCCTACTGTGCACCAAGGTTATAGCTTATTGCTAAAATTTGCATTCTACTAATTTCCTTGAAAGAAAATAAAAACATATATTTAATCTAGTTTAAATGAGAGGCTGACTTGTTGAATACTATTTTTTTATTGTGGTAATTCCTGGTCCAGATGGGTGAGATCATGAATGAAATGTGATTGTGTTTGAGTATTTCATTTGCTTGTCTGAATCTCATTACTTCAAAATCTTACTTGATTTTTACTATTTTAAAATAAAAATAAAACTTTGTACAACTGATGATGAGATACTCTGGAGTATATGAATATAATGCAGTCCTTCACCTCACTGTAATTAATAATGTGCTGCACATTGCTATCAGAAACAGCTGGTAATATCCGTGGGTCACATTTGCACTGTAGCATAGTGTTAGTCACAGAGGAGTGACTGTGATTTGTATCCATGCACTCTTCGTTTCTCTCCATTTGCACTCGGTGCCACTGCCAAACAGAATAGAGACTGAAAGATAAGGGCAGAGAATGAGGACGGAGAGTGCACAACACAGAGGCAAAGAGTGGCTGGGAATGAGCAGAGTCCAACAAAATCATAGAGAATAAGAAAGAAGGAACAGCATTCAGGAGGAATGGTGGGAGGGGACATCTCAAGACACAGAATAGACTGTGAGAAATAAGGAGGCAGTGAGGTGTGGATGCAGGCAGTGAGCAGAGAGAGATGTATTGTAACCACCAGCACATTAGCTCACTGTGTAGTTACTGTAAGGATGGAGTGGCAGGAATAAACTTTGGGTGACCTATGCCATTCCACGTTTCTACTTTATAGTCGAGCATCTGTGATATGTGGAACAGATTTTCCTGTTGTGGCTCTTGGTGTAAAAAATCATCTGGGTGGAACTCAGCAAAGTTAATCATGATGATACAAAGCTGGGTGGGAATGTAAGTTGTGAGGAAGATGCAAAGAGGCTTCAAGGGGATATAGACAGGCTAAGTGAGTGGGCAAGAACATGGCAAATGGAATATAATGTGGATAAATGTGAAGTTAAATAGACAGAAACTCCGGCAATCTTTTACACCAACCTCAATAACAGGGAATCCTGCTCTAGTGTGAATCTTTCCATGCCCTCAAAGTGTCACACATGAAAAGCGATGTGCCTCCTCTTTTTCTCCCGGGTTGCTTGCAGCAGTGTCCAGGAGATTAATCTTTAATTCCTGGAGATTCCAGGACAATCCTGGTGGGCTGCTGCCCCTACTTGGCAGCCATGTATTCCTCTGGAGATCTTTCCTCCATGGCCTCCAACCTCATAGTCGCCCAACCCCACACAGCCCGCTTCTACTTCCTTCCCAAGATCCACAAGCAGGACTGCCCTGGTAGACCCATCGCTTCAGCCTGTTCTTGCCCCACGAAACTGATTTCTTCCTATCTCGACTATTTTTCCTCCCCTTGTCCAGTCTCTTCCCCAACTTTCCGACGCCCTCCACCACTTTAACAGTTTCCAGTTTCCTGGCCCTAACCATCTCCTTTTCAATATGGACGTCCAATCCCTCTACACCTCCATCCCCCACCAGGACTACCTGAGGGCACTCCACTTCTTCCTTGAACAGAGGCCCAACCAGTCCCCATCCACCACCACCCTCCTCCGCCTGGCTGAACTTGTGCTCACATTGAACAACTTCTCCTTTGACTCCACTCACTTCCTCCAAATAAAAGGTTATCTCTGCATGCCTTTTCGTGGGATGTGTGGAACATTCTTTGTTCCAGTCCTACTCAGGTCCCTTCCCTCATCTCTTTTGATGACTGTATCAGTGCCGTTTCCTGCTCTCACCCCGAATTGCTTCCAATTTCTACCCTTCACATGGTCCATCTCCAATTCTTCCCTTCCCTTCCTCGACTTCTATATCTCTATTTCTGGGGATGGGCTATCGACCAATAGCCACTATAAGCCCACTGGCTCCCACAGATACCTTGATTACACTTCCTCCCACCCCATTTCCTGTAAGGACTCTATTCCATTCTCCCAGTTTCTCCGTCTCCACCACATCTGCCCTGACGATGCCACCTTCCACCAATGCTTCGGACATGTCTTCCTTTTTCCTCAACCAAGGATTCCCCTCTACCATGGTTGACATGGACCTCGACCGTGTCCGTTCTATTTCCCGCACTTCTGCCCTCACCCCTGCCCCTCCCTCCCAGAACCACGATAGGGTTCCCCTTGTCCTCACCTTTCACCCCACCAGCCTCCACATTCAACAGAACATTCTCCGCCGTCTCCGCCACCTCCAGCGTGATCCCACCACCAAACACATCTTTTCTTCTCCCCTTTCAGCATTCCGCAGGGACCTCTGCGACACCCTGGTCCACTCCTCAATCATTCCCAACACCCCCTCCCCTTCCCTTCCCACAGCACCTTCCCGTGCAACTGCAGGAGATGCAACACCTGCCCTTTTACCTCCTCTGCGGAAAACAGTTCACAGATTCAATCTCTGTGGTGTAGTCGGTTCACGTTACTCATTCAATAGTCCTTTCATGGATTTAACAGCTTGAACTTCCGAACTGATTTGGCTCCGTTCGGAGGGACCACGTGTGTGATCTGGTAGAGGTGATAATGGTTCAGATGGGTCATCTTCTGTTTTTACTTTTCCTTTTCTGCTTCTTGGAGACTCTCTGGGCTCCATTGTCAGCTGCCACAGCTGCCAGCTGCATGCGCAGTTCCTCCTTCTCTTCCTCCTTTTTTCGTAGTAGAGCCACCTTCTCCCGATGTTCCGTAGACTTTCGGTGCTCCTCCATGATTTCTGTATGGTGGGAGTCGAAGTTACAAGTTGGGCAGGACAGGACATAGTAATATTCGGAGTCGTCCGACAGGTCAGCGAGAGGGTCGTCTATTTCCTCCATACCCAGCTGGACGTTAGCCAGCTCTTGTTCCAAATCCAGATATCTTTCCTGAAGAGACTTCTTCATGTGTACCTCTGCATCCAGCTTTTTCTGGGCTTTCAGCAAGTCGTTTACTAGTGACCTCATTTGTGATTTTAATACTTCAACTTCCTTTGGAGATTGATTGATCGGACTATGCAATCCCTCTACCGGAGCAGCTGTTTCAGCGGTCTGTTGTTCTACATTGACGTGAGTCAGCGTACTTTTGGCATCCAATGGCTGCTCTGTTGCAGTCGTTTCAGTCTGTGTCGTCACATCAGCCATCTCAATGACTTTTGAGAGCTCCGAACCCTTTTCCTTTGAAGATCGCAGCTCGTGTTCAAGTTTTTCCCATTTCAGAGTCTTGTCCCTCAGCATATGAAGGAGTTGGCTGACCGTTAACTCTTCTGACACCAGATTATGGCACGCACCTTCAGAACCTGAATCAGCTTTGATTCATTCGGCCTCCTCGCGCAGATGGTTGGTGTGCTCCTGCTCCATTTTCTCCATCAGTTGCTTCTGTTGCCTTTCCAGATTCTCCCACTCTGTAACAAAGAACTTTTTTATTTCATTCATCTCTTGCTCAAAACGGCGAATCATTTGTTCTAATTGCTGTTGTAGTTTGAAATGGAGTTGAGTTCGAACCCAGTGTCCCTCAAAAATGTGCATATCAGTAGACTTGACAGACTCAGAATTCTCTGTTAAACTATGTTGTTGTTGCTCAGTGGAATTCTGTGCTGAAACTTTGTCTTTTGCACATGGGTTGGTCTTACCATCATCAGTTCTAGAGTCTGGGCTGATTATCTGCACCGAGTTCTCACTCTTTATGGCTTTTAGCGAATGCCAGTCCATATTTATGTTTCTAAACCACTCCCAGCCTAGTAGTGGTGGACCTCCCTCCGGTAGCACATATAAGTCCATTATTTGACTTCCTTCGCCCTTGTTGGCCACTGCAACCTTTATTGTCCCGATGGGGTACACTCTCTGCCCCGTGTAGGTTGTCAATATAATCTCCGTATCCTGTAGGGGAATATGTTGGAATAACCTTCTGTAATCTTTCTTATTCATGACCGACAATGCCGATCCAGTGTCCAATTCCATTTTTACTTGGACTCCTTCTATCTGAAGAGTAACCCAAATTGTCTGGAGGTCTGCACCCTTACCAACGTTGAGTACCCTTAAGCTAGCCAGTTCAATACTGCTTAAGCCAGCCAGTTCATTACTGCTAGCGCCTGAATCAGACTCCTGTTCGGCCACCTTGTGTACTTTTGTGTATTTTCCTTGCGGTGACTTCTTGTTGCTGGTCTTCTTCCCTGACCTGCATACTCTAGCTATATGTCCAACCCTACCACAAGTTCTACATTCTTGGTTTTTAAACCAACACTGGTTCTGATCATGCGTTGTCTTTCCACAACGATAACATTTGCCAGAACTCACACCCAATTTGTGTGCACTGAGCTCCGGTGACCGTAGCTGCATTACTGCCGTGCCTCTCGCTGCGGCTTCGTGTGCTGCTGCCATAGTGACCGCCTTCTCAAGCGTCAGCTCATTCTCCTCGAGCAGTCGCTTTTGTGTATCCTGTTTAAATAAACCACACACAAATTTGTCTCGTAGTGCATCTGTCAGTCCCGTTCCAAACTGGCAATATTTCGCTAATTTACGCAATTCCAGCAAATATTCAGCATTGCTTTCATGCTGTAGCTGCCTTCTGTCATAAAATTTAAATCGTTCCGCTAGCATCAGCGGCGTGGGGTTTAGATGATCTTTCAGGACAGTAACAATCTCATCGAACGTCTTATCCGCCGGTTCATCTGGTGATAACAGGTGTTTCAATTGCCCGTATGTCTTCGCACCCATTAAATTTAATAATGTTAGTGCTTTATCAGCCTCACGAATTTTATTGGCCTTACAATAATTTTTAACTCGTTCAACATATATGGCCCAATCTTCGATGTCACTATCAAAGTTGCTAATATTCCCGTGTTTAGGCATTGTAGTACTTTATCAGATTTGCAATTTCTCAGATTTTTTTTTTTTTACTGCTATCCAAGATGGCGGCTTCCTGCTCTTGCCGTCGTCCTCCGCCCACAAAATGGCGGTTTTCCCGCGCTTGGCGGTCTTCACCCGTCCCCCGACGCCGTCTCCCTTCAGCCCCAAGTGCAGCCCTTATCTCCGCCGCGATTGATGGCCCGCGCTTTTCACCGCGGCTCTCGCGCCTTCAGTGTCTGCCGACGCTGCGCCTTTCAGCCCGAGTGCGGCCCTTATCAGGGATTGCGATCGATGGCCCTTCTACCTCCGACTTCCCCCAGCCCTGTCTTTGCAGCCAACGCTGCTCGGCTTACCCACCACCGAGGTTGAAAAAGAAGCTGCAGGATGTCTTCTGTCCTCCAGTTTTCAGTCGCTGATGGAGGCTTCAGGGTCCTAATGCCTGTCGCTTCCAGTGGGGTGGTGAGATTTGAAACCTCTCTTCAACGTCCTGTCTGTGGACGAAGCCGCCGTGGAATAACTGCCGCAGGGTAAGAACCTGACTCGTCGCCAGTGTTAAGTCTGTGAGTTGTTCAAGTAATTAATACTCAGACTTAATCAGTAACAATAAAACAGGTCTTTACTGGTTGGAGGTAGGGACTACACTGAATACAAGATTACTGCACAGTGCTTATATACCGGTGTGTTCACCCCCGGTATTATGTCTACAGCAGCCTGAGAAAGTAGTACATCTCTTAAGGTGGAACAGGCTTAAGCTCTCTTAAGGTGGAACAGGTTACATACACAACAGTCCCCAAACGCTCCTTCCAGGTGAAACAGTGATTTACTTCTATTTCTTTTAATTTAGTAATCTGTTTTTGCTGCTCACGATGCGGCCTCCTCTACATTGGGGAGACCAAACGCAGATTGGGTGACTGCTTTGCGGAACACCTCCGTTCAGTCCGTAAGCGTGACCCCGAGCTTCCGGTGGCCTGTCACTTTAATTCTCCGCTCCACTCCCACTCTGACCTCTCTGTCCTCGGCGGCCGACATTGTTCCAGTGAAGCTCAGTGTAAGCTCGAGGAACAACACCTCTACTTACAATTAGGCCCTTTACAGCCTTCCAGACTCAACACTGAGTGCAACAATTTCTGATCACAACCTCGGCCCCATTTTCTTGGACAGCAGCTGTTGGTAATAAATCTGCTGTTCCCATTTACACCGATCTTTTGTTTCTTTACTTGTCCCATTACCATCTCCTGTTGCCTCGCACCATCATCCCTTTTGTCTCTTAATCTCTGCTGCCTTCCACCCTATCACAGACCTTCCCTTTTGTTCTTTCCTCCCCTCCCCTCTTTCACTGCACTTGCTTAAAAACCTGTTACATCTCTAACTTTTTCCAGTTCTGACGAAGGGTCCTCGACCTGAAACGTTAACTCGGTTTCTCTCTCCGCGGACGCTGCCTGGCCTGCTGAGTGTTTCCAGCATTTTCTCTTTTTATGTCAGATTTCCAGCATTTTGTATTTTGTTATTTTATTCTGATTTCATAGGTTCAGAGTATTTTACACACAGGCTGCTTTGATACATTTAAGGCATTATGCTGAGTCTCAAGGTTTGAAAGAAGGATGTTCTGTTTATGTGTCAAAAATGTTCAGTCAGCAAAGAAATGAGAGGCTGAAATAATGTGTCATAAATAATGATTCCTTCCTGATAAAGGCATCATTGTTTGCTCACAATGGCTCTTTGTCCTTACTGAGGGCTGGTTAACATATATCTGTTGTTACTGTCAGGTTCAGCGATGATTTGTGGTACTGCTGATAGTGTTGTAACAGTTATAGGGCCAGGAGCAGCACTGTAGGCTATGGAATATCGCAGCAAGTCCGTGTTCGCCCTTCTGTGTACGGAGTGAACCTGCCACCAGACCCGTTAGAAATAACAGACAAGACTTCAAAGTGCACAGGACTCATGAGGCGTGTTCCCAGAACCTATTAGATTTTGAGCCCAGAACCAATGAGAGTGTGTGCATGGAACCAATGAGAGTGTGTGCACGGAACCAATGAGAGTGTGTGCACGGAACCAATGAGAGTGTGTGCACGGAACCAATGAGAGTGTGTGCACGGAACCAATGAGAGTGTGTGCACGGAACTAATGAGAGTGTGTGCACGGAACCAATGAGAGTGTGTGCACGGAACTAATGAGAGTGTGTGCACAGAACCAATGAGAGTGTGCACAGAACCAATGAGAGTGTGTGCACAGAACTAATGAGAGCGTGTGCACGGAACCAATGAGAGTGTGTGCACGGAACCAATGAGAGTGTGTGCACAGAACCAATGAGAGTGTGCACGGAACCAATGAGAGCGTGTGCACAGAACTAATGAGAGCGTGTGCACGGAACCAATGAGAGTGTGTGCACGGAACCAATGAGAGTGTGTGCACGGAACCAATGAGAGTGTGCGCACGGAACCAATGAGAGTGTGTGCACGGAACCAATGAGAGTGTGTGCACGGAACCAATGAGAGTGTGTGCACGGAACCAATGAGAGTGTGAGCACGGAACCAATGAGAGTGTGTGCACGGAACCAATGAGAGTGTGCGCACGGAACCAATGAGA
The DNA here is from genome assembly GCF_052327205.1 of Somniosus microcephalus. NCBI lineage: Eukaryota > Metazoa > Chordata > Chondrichthyes > Squaliformes > Somniosidae > Somniosus > Somniosus microcephalus. The sequence goes on from NC_141013.1 coordinate 41,384,864, forward strand.
GTGTGTGCACGGAACCAATGAGAGTGTGCGCACGGAACCAATGAGAGTGTGCGCACAGAACTAATGAGAGTGTGTGCACGGAACCAATGAGAGTGTGCGCACGGAACCAATGAGAGTGTGTGCACAGAACCAATGAGAGTGTGTGCACGGAACCAATGAGAGTGTGTGCACGGAACCAATGAGAGTGTGTGCACGGAACCAATGAGAGTGTGCGCACAGAACCAATGAGAGTGTGTGCACGGAACTAATGAGAGTGTGTGCACGGAACCAATGAGAGTGTATGCACGGAACCAATGAGAGTGTATGCACGGAACCAATGAGAGTGTGCACGGAACTAATGAGAGTGTGTGCACGGAACCAATGAGCGTGTATGCACGGAACCAATGAGAGTGTGTGCACAGAACCAATGAGAGTGTGCGCACGGAACCAATGAGAGTGTATGCACGGAACCAATGAGAGTGTGTGCACAGAACCAATGAGAGTGTGTGCACGGAACCAATGAGAGTGTGTGCACAGAACTAATGAGAGTGTGCGCACAGAACCAATGAGAGTGTGTGCGCAGAACCAATGAGAGTGTGTGCACAGAACCAATGAGAGTGTGTGCACAGAACCAATGAGAGTGTGTGCACGGAACCAATGAGAGTGTGTGCACAGAACCAATGAGAGTGTGTGCACAGAACCAATGAGAGTGTATGCACGGAACCAATGAGAGTGTGTGCACAGAACCAATGAGAGTGTGTGCACAGAACCAATGAGAGTGTGTGCACAGAACCAATGAGAGTGTGCGCACGGAACCAATGAGAGTGTGTGCACGGAACCAATGAGAGTGTGCGCACGGAACCAATGAGAGTGTGCACAGAACCAATGAGAGTGTGTGCACAGAACCAATGAGAGTGTGTGCACAGAACCAATGAGAGTGTGTGCACGGAACCAATGAGAGTGTGTGGAGAACCAATGAGAGTGTGTGCACAGAACCAATGAGAGTGTGTGCACAGAACCAATGAGAGTGTGTGCACAGAACCAATGAGAGTGTGTGCACGGAACCAATGAGAGTGTGCGCACGGAACCAATGAGAGTGTGTGCACAGAACCAATGAGAGTGTGTGGAGAACCAATGAGAGTGTGTGCACAGAACCAATGAGAGTGTGTGCACAGAACCAATGAGAGTGTGTGCACGGAACCAATGAGAGTGTGCGCACGGAACCAATGAGAGTGTGTGCACGGAACCAATGAGAGTGTGCGCACGGAACCAATGAGAGTGTGTGCACGGAACCAATGAGAGTGTGCACGGAACCAATGAGAGTGTGTGGAGAACCAATGAGAGTGTGTGCACGGAACCAATGAGAGTGTGTGGAGAACCAATGAGAGTGTGTGCACGGAACCAATGAGAGTGTGTGCACGGAACCAATGAGAGTGTGTGGAGAACCAATGAGAGTGTGTGCACGGAACCAATGAGAGTGTGCGCACGGAACCAATGAGAGTGTGTGCACGGAACCAATGAGAGTGTGCGCACGGAACCAATGAGAGTGTGTGCACGGAACCAATGAGAGTGTGCGCACAGAACCAATGAGAGTGTGTGCACGGAACCAATGAGAGTGTGCGCACGGAACCAATGAGAGTGTGTGCACGGAACCAATGAGAGTGTGCGCACGGAACCAATGAGAGTGTGTGCACAGAACCAATGAGAGTGTGCGCACGGAACCAATGAGAGTGTGTGCACAGAACCAATGAGAGTGTGTGCACGGAACCAATGAGAGTGTGTGCACGGAACCAATGAGAGTGTGAGCACGGAACCAATGAGAGTGTGCGCACAGAACCAATGAGAGTGTGTGCACGGAACCAATGAGAGTGTGTGCACGGAACCAATGAGAGTGTGTGCACAGAACCAATGAGAGTGTGTGCACGGAACCAATGAGAGTGTGCGCACGGAACCAATGAGAGTGTGTGCACAGAACCAATGAGAGTGTGCGCACGGAACCAATGAGAGTGTGTGCACAGAACCAATGAGAGTGTGTGCACGGAACCAATGAGAGTGTGCACGGAACCAATGAGAGTGTGTGGAGAACCAATGAGAGTGTGTGCACGGAACCAATGAGAGTGTGTGCACGGAACCAATGAGAGTGTGTGGAGAACCAATGAGAGTGTGTGCACGGAACCAATGAGAGTGTGCGCACGGAACCAATGAGAGTGTGTGCACGGAACCAATGAGAGTGTGCGCACGGAACCAATGAGAGTGTGTGCACGGAACCAATGAGAGTGTGCGCACAGAACCAATGAGAGTGTGTGCACGGAACCAATGAGAGTGTGTGCACAGAACCAATGAGAGTGTGCGCACGGAACCAATGAGAGTGTGTGCACAGAACCAATGAGAGTGTGTGCACGGAACCAATGAGAGTGTGCACGGAACCAATGAGAGTGTGTGGAGAACCAATGAGAGTGTGTGCACGGAACCAATGAGAGTGTGTGGAGAACCAATGAGAGTGTGTGCACGGAACCAATGAGAGTGTGTGCATGGAACCAATGAGAGTGTGTGGAGAACCAATGAGAGTGTGCGCACGGAACCAATGAGAGTGTGCGCACAGAACCAATGAGAGTGTGTGCACAGAACCAATGAGAGTGTGTACACGGAACCAATGAGAGTGTGTGCACGGAACCAATGAGAGTGTGTGCACGGAACCAATGAGAGTGTGTGCATGGAACCAATGAGAGTGTGTGGAGAACCAATGAGAGTGTGCGCACGGAACCAATGAGAGTGTGCGCACAGAACCAATGAGAGTGTGTGGAGAACCAATGAGAGTGTGCGCACGGAACCAATGAGAGTGTGCGCACAGAACCAATGAGAGTGTGTGGAGAACCAATGAGAGTGTGTGCACGGAAGCAATGAGTGTGTGTGCGCGGAAGCAAGGCTATGAGGAAGGAGCAGTGGAGTGGATTCAATAATTGGATAGCTCTACCAAAGAGCCGGCACAGGCACGATGGGCCGAATGGCCTCCTTCTGTGCTGTATGATTCTATGATTCTATGACACTCCAGTGCAGTACTGAGGGAGTGCTGCACTGTCGCAGGTGCTGTCTTTCGGATGAGGCATTAAACTGATGCCCCATCTGCTCGTTCAGGTGGATGTAAAAGATCCCACGGGACTTTTCGAAGAAGAGTCGGGGAGTTCACCCCGGTGTCCTGGGGCCAATATTTATCCCGCAACCACATCACTAACAACAGATTATCTGGCCATTATCACATTGCTGTTTGTGGGAGCTTGCTGTGTGCAAATTGGCGGCCTCATTTCCTACATTACAACAGTGACCACACTTCAAAAGCGCTTCAATGGCTGTAAAGCACTTTGGGACGTCCTGAGGCCATGAAAGGCGCTATAGAAATGCAAGTCTTTCTTTCTGTTTGATATGGACTATCTTGCTGCAGTGATCTGTTAGATCCGTGATTCTGAGAGTATGATGTTTTTCAATAACCACACGGATGCTGTAACTTAACAATAAACAGGTATTTACTGGAGGAGGGTAGTCTCAAGACTGGGAGTACAGAGGCATGCGCAAGGCTTATATACAGGTATGGTCTGATGCACTATCAATTGCTACAAAAGACTGGAGATTGAGTAAGTAATAAACAGGCTTTTATTACCAAAGAACAGAGCATGCCTCTTGGGGTTGCCTGGTATCCAAAAGGGCCGGAGGCTTCTGAGCAGCGACCTTTATACCCAGCCATGAGGGTGGAGCCAGGGGCGGAGTCAGCTGAGGCATGCACAGACAAGTACAACAATACTAACAACAGTGGTTTACCACATTCACCCCTTGTTTAGAATTGAGTCCGGCGGGGTGAAGTGCACTAAAAATTCGTGTACTGAAGTCTATCAGGAGGCCTTGTAAGCCGTCCTGAGCGTCGCAGCAGCGGCGGTGATGGTGCAGCATCCAACGGTGAACCCAGTGTCTCGTTCAGAGGAGGTGTAGCAGGTGGCGGACCCTGGGGCTGCTGCATGCCGTCTACAGGGGTCAGAGCATGGGTAATGGGAGGTAGCGATGGTGGTCTCTCAGAGGCACCCGAAGGTGCGAGGTCTCGTGCGGGGACTGTGTCCTGGGGGTAGGCAGGAGTAGCGGTGGGTGGCGAAGAGGGTGTTTCAGGAGCACCTGCAGGTGCGAGGTCTCGAATGGAGACTGTGTCCTCCCGCCCGTCCGGGTACACCACGTAAGCATACTGCGGGTTAGCGTGGAGGAGGCTCACCCTCTCGACCAGGGGGTCCGCCTTATGGGTCCTCACGTGCTTCCGCAGTAGGACGGGACCTGGAGAAGTCAGCCATGTTGGTAGCGAAATCCCCGACGTGGACTTCCTGGGGAAGGAGAACATTCTCTCGTGAGGAGTGGCATTGGTGGGTGTACAGAGCAGCGACCGAATGGAATGGAGCGCCGCAGGGAGGACCTCCTGCCAGCGGGAGGTCGGAAGGCCCTTAGATTTTAAGTTTAAAAGGACTGCCTTCCAGACTGTCGCATTCTCCCTTTCCACCTGGCCGTTACCCCGGGGGTTGTAGCTGGTGGTCCTGCTTGTAGCAATGCCTCTCGCGAGCAGGTACTGCCGAAGTTCGTCGCTCATAAAAGATGAGCCCCTGTCGCTATGGATATAGCTAGGGAAACCGAACAAGGCGAAGAGGTCATTCAGACATTTAATGACCGTGGTACTGGTCATGTCCGAGCAAGGGATGGCAAACGGGAAACGGGAGTACTCATCAATTATATTGAGGAAGTACACATTGCGGTCAGAGGAGGGGAGGGGCCCTTTAAAATCGATGCTCAGCCGCTCGAAGGGGCGCGTGGCTTTGATCAGGCTCGCTCTGTCTGGCCTATAAAAATGCGGCTTGCACTCGGCACAGATCTGGCAGTTCCTGGTCATGGTCCTGACCTCCTCGATGGAGTAGGGCAGGTTACGGGATTTGATAAAATGGAAGAACCTGGTGACCCCCGGGTGGCAGAGGTCATTGTGGAGGGTCTGTAGCCTATCAACCTGCGCGTTGGCGCACGTACCACGTGATAGGGCATCTGGGGGCTCATTGAGTTTCCCGGGCCGGTACAAGATATCGTAATTGTAGGTGGAGAGTTCGATTCTCCACCTTAAGATCTTGTCATTCTTGATTTTGCCCCGCTGCTTATTATGAAACATAAAAGCCACTGAACGCTGGTCAGTGAGCAGGGTAAATCGTTTTCCGGCCAGGTAATGCCGCCAATGTCGCACGGCTTCCACAATGGCCTGGGCCTCCTTTTCGACAGAGGAGTGTCGAATCTCGGGGCCCTGGAGGGTCCTTGAGAAAAAGGCCACGGGTCTCCCCGCCTGGTTAAGGGTTGCAGCTAGGGCAAAGTCGGATGCGTCGCTCTCCACTTGAAAAGGAAGGGACTCATCCACAGCGTGCATTGTGGCCTTCGCAATGTCTCCTTTTATGAGAGTGAAGGCTGCACAGGCCTCTGCTGTCAGGGGGAAGGAGGCGGACTTGATGAGGGGTCGGGCTTTATCCGCATAGTTGGGCACCCACTGCGCATAGTAAGAGAAAAACCCCAGGCATCTCTTCAGTGCTTTCTGGCAGTGGGGGAGGGGGAGCTCCATAAGGGGGCGCATTCTATCGGGGTCTGGGCCGATGACTCCGTTCTCCAGTACGCAGCCAAGAATAGCAAGGCGCGTAGTACGAAACATACATTTGTCTTTGTTGTATGTGAGATTCAGCCGCTGGGCCGTCCGGAGGAATTTCTCTAGATTAACGTCGTGGTCCTGCTGGTCGTGGCCGCAGATGGTGACGTTGTCTAGATATGGGAAAGTGGCCTGGAGCGCGTTCTGGTCAACCATCCGGTCCATCTCCCGTTGGAAGACAGAAACTCCGTTGGTGACGCCGAAGGGAACTCTGAGAAAGTGATAGAGCCGACCGTCAGCTTCAAAAGCTGTGTACTGGCGGTCCTCAGCCCTGATGGGGAGCTGGTGGTATGCCGACTTCAGATCAATCGTCGAGAACACCCGGTATTGTGCTATCTGATTGACCATGTCAGATATGCGGGGGAGTGGATATGCATCCAGCTGGGTGTAGCGGTTGATCGTCTGGCTGTAGTCAATAACTAGGCGCTGTTTGCCGCCAGCCTTCACCACCACCACTTGTGCTCGCCATGGGCTATTGCTGCTCTCGATAATCCCTTCCTTCAGGAGTCTCGCTACCTCGGATTTAATGAAACCCCTATCCCCGGCACTGTAACGCCTACTTTTGGTAGCGATGGGCTTACAGTCGCGGGTGAGGTTAGCGAACAAGGAGGGGGGGGAGACTTTAAGGGTGGAGAGGCTGCAAATGGCGCGCGGCGGGCAATTTAAAAACTGCTGGCTGCAGACTGTGAGAGGGGGGAGGGGTCCACCATACGCTAAAGTGACACTCTTAAGGTGGCACTGAAAATCCAACCCCAGTAGGACGGCAGCGCAGAGATGGGGCAGGACCAGAAGTTTAAAATTTTTGTATTCAGTACCCCGCACTGAAAGAGTCACCATACAGTAGCCACCGACGTCCGCTGACTGGGCTTTGGAAGCCATAGAGATGCGATGACGCGTCGGCAGGACCGGGAGAGAGTAACTGCGCACCGTGTCGGGGTGTATAAAACTCTCCGTGCTCCCGCTGTCAAAAAGGCAGGTAGTGGCGCAGCCGTTTACCGTAATGTCCATCATGGACCTGGACAGTTGATGCGGGAGAGATTGATCCAGCGTCACGGAAGCCAGCGTATGTTCAAGCGTGTCGATGCGGTCGTCCGATGAGGCGGTGGTGGAGTCCGGGTCCCCCGTAACCAAAGTCGGAGGCGTCCAAGATGGCGGACAAAATGGCGGCGCCCACGGTCCCCACGCGGCTGGGGGAGCCCAAGATGGCGGACAAGATGGCTGCGCCCACGGTTCGCACGCAGCGCTGCTGGCGTTAGCGGTCTTCCCTTTGCAGGCGCTAACGTAGTGACCTTTCTTCCCGCAGCCGGAGCAGGTAGCATTCTTCGCGGGGCAGCGTGCTCTAGGGTGTTTAGCTTGGCCACAAAAATAGCATTTTTGTGCCTTGGACATCGCTGCAGCAGTTGGAGGTGGCGGTCCCATGGCCCAAGATTGCGGCGTCCACGGCGCGGGGCGATGAGGGGAGAAAGCGTCCATATTTCTGTGGGCCGCGTCGAGCGAGAGCGCGAGGGACACTGCCTTTGTCAGGTCTATTTCACCCTTCTCCAGCAGCCTCTGCCGGGAGTAGTCGGACCTTAGACCCGCAACGAAAGCGTCTCATATCAGACCCTCCGCATGTGCCGCGGCCGATACTTCCTTGCAGTCGCAGCCGCGTCCGAGTACCCGCAGTGCCCGTAGGAAGGCTTCCACCGATTCCCCGGGCTGCTGTCTGCGAGATCTTAAAAGGTGCCTGGCATAGACCGTGTTAACCGGGCGTGCATACTGCCCTTTCAGTAGGTCGATAGCCGCCGCGTAGGTCGTCGCATCTTGGATTAAAGTATAGACTTGGTGGCTCACCTTCGAGGCCAGGATTTTCAGTTTATTTTCATCAAGAGTCACGGTCGAGGCTTCCAGATACGCCTCAAAGCAACGCAGCCATTGTGCGAATTTAGTCGACGAACCCGCTTCTTGGGGGTCTAGGTCCAGGCATGTTGGTCTGAGGGCTCGCAGCAGCGCCTGCTGCTCAGCGTTTTGCGCCATCGGTTGATCAGCATCCGCAGCCAACATTTAACTTTGGTAATAAAATTGATGCACTATCAATTGCTACAAAAGACTGGAGATTGAGTAAGTAATAAACAGGCTTTTATTACCAAAGAACAGAGCATGCCTCTTGGGGTTGCCTGGTATCCAAAAGGGCCGGAGGCTTCTGAGCAGCGACCTTTATACCCAGCCATGAGGGTGGAGCCAGGGGCGGAGTCAGCTGAGGCATGCACAGACAAGTACAACAATACTAACAACAGTGGTTTACCACATGGTCACTGCCGGTACTACAGTATACAGGAGCTGTAAAAGTAGTTCTGTCTTAAGGGTACATACACTACAATTCCTCCCCTTTTAGATTAGTAGTACCCCTAATATTCAAATAACAATTAACACTTTAACATGTACATTAAACAACAATAGTCCATTTATAGATTCAGTCTTTGGGGCGGCTTCCTGACCCTTTCGGGATAGTGCCTTTCCTGAGGTTCTTGTTCTTGGTGCAGAGGCGATTCTGACCCCGTTTCATCGGATAGTTCAGTGGGTTCCACTGCTACTGGTTCTGAGGTAGTATGTCAGGTTCATCCCCAGGTACTCGAGTCATGGGGTTGACTCGTTCCTGTGATGCTAAGATCTGATCGACGTGGCATCTCACAATGTTCTCCCCGACATCCACTGTGTACATTAATGGCCCCTGCCTTGTGCATATCGTTCTGGGTTGCCATTTCTCTGTTCGATAGTCATGGGCCAAGACTGGTTGTCCTACATTGAAGCTCCTTGTCGGCTTCTCATTGATGTGCTGGAATTGTTTGTCCTCAACATTTCTTCGCACATTTGGTCTGAGCAAGTCCAGACGAGATCTCAACCTTCGGTTAAAGAACATCATGGCCGGGGTCTGGTTGGTAACTGCATGTGTCGCGTTTCGGTAGGCTAATAAGAAATTGTCCACCTTATGCTGTAGTGGAATTTCATCATCGCACATGGCCTTTATCGCCTTCTTAAAGGTTTGTACGAACCTCTCAGCCAATCCATTTGTGGCTGGGTGATACGGGGCGGATGTGTAATGCCTTACCCCCATTCCTTCTCATAAATTTTTGAAACTCTTCGGACACAAACTGTGGTCCATTATCAGAGCAAATCTGCTCTGGCAAACCGTTTCTGGCAAATATGGTCCGTAGGACTGCAATCGTTTTCTCTGTAGTGGTTGAGGACATTTTTATCACCTCAGGCCACTTTGAATGAGCATCCACTGCTATTAAGAACATTGAGTCCATGAATGGACCAGCAAAATCAATATGCACAGCTGTTCCCTTCTGGATGAGAATGCTGGCAACAGTGAGTCGCCATGTGTTGGCCATCCCTTCACCGTCAATTCATATACCCGTGACAGCGTCGGATCATTGCGGGTCTCCTTCTCTATATCCGCAGTCAGCAAGGTGAACTTCTGCCCATGCAGATAGTGGTTGAATTTTTTTACTCCCCTGATGCGCTATCAATTACTCATAAAAGACTGAGAGTTAGAAGAGTAACTAAAGGCTTTTATTAACAACAGAATGGAGGTCTGCCTCGAGTGGTCGACCGGTCCAGGATACAAGGGCTGGGGAGCAGTCACCTTTATACTAGGACCTGTGGGAGGAGTCAGCCGAGGCATGTCCAGGCATGTACACAGTGGAATACAAACAGGACAAACAGGAATACAAACAGTGGTTTACCACATTCACCCCTTGTTTAAAATTGAGTCCGGCGGGGTGAAGTGTATTAAAAGTTAGTGTATTGGAGTCTCTCCGGAGGTCTTGTCTGCCGCTGTGATCGGCGTGGCGACGGCAGGGGTAGTGAAGCTTCCGGCGTCGAGTCCAGCGTAGGCTGTGGCACAGGCGTGTCGTCCTCGTAGATGTCGAGCGGGTCGCGGGGCCCAGGCCTGCCGTCTGCTGGGGCTGGATATCGGATCGTGGGGGGGGGTGGTAGTGGGTTACTGTGGTCCCCGAGGGTGCAAGGTCTCTTATGGAGACTGTGTCCTCCCGCCCGTCCGGGTATGCGATGTAAGCATACTGGGGGTTGGCGTGGAGGAGGTCGACCCTCTCGACCAGGGGGTCCGTTTTATGCGTCCTCACGTGTCTTCTCAGTAGGACCGGCCCTGGGGACGTCAGCCATGGCGGTAGCGAAGTCCCTGATGTGGACTTCCTTGGGAAGACAAACATTTTCTCATGAGGGGTGGCGTTAGTGGCAGTGCAGAGCAGTGACCGAATAGAGTGGAGCGCATCGGGGAGCACATCCTGCCAGCGGGAGGTTGGAAGGCCCCTAGACTTTAAGGCTAGCAGGACGGCCTTCCAAACTGTCGCATTTTCTCTTTCCACCTGTCCGTTCCCCCGGGGGTTGTAACTGGTGGTCCTGCTTGTGGCAATACCCCTAGTTAGCAGGTACTGACGGAGTTCGTCGCTCATAAACGATGAGCCCCGGTCGCTATGGATATAGCTGGGGAAGCCGAACAGGGTGAAGAGGTTGTTCAGACATTTAATGACCGTGGCACTGGTCATGTCCGGGCAGGGGAAGGCGAACGGGAAACGGGAGTACTCATCAATAATATTGAGGAAGTACACATTGCGGTCGGAGGAGGGGAGAGGCCCTTTAAAATCAACGCTCAGGCGCTCGAAGGGGCGAGTGGCTTTTATCAGGTGGGCCCTGTCTGGTCTATAAAAGTGTGGTTTGCACTCAGCGCAGACTTGGCAGTTCCTGGTCATGGTCCTGACCTCCTCAATAGAGTAAGGCAGGTTGCGGGCCTTGATGAGGTGGAAGAACCTGGTGACCCCCGGGTGGCAGAGGTCATTGTGGAGGACCCGTAGTCTATCGATCTGCGCGCTGGCGCAGGTGCCACGCGATAGCGCATCCGGGGGTTCATTTAGCTTCCCTGGCCGGTACAAGATCTCGTAGTTGTAGGTGGAAAGTTCGATTCTCCACCTCAAGATCTTGTCATTTTTGATTTTGCCCCTCTGCTTGTTGTTAAACATAAAAGCAACTGAACGCTGGTCAGTGAGCAGGGTAAATCGTTTTCCGGCCAGGTAGTGCCTCCAATGACGCACAGCCTCCACAATCGCCTGGGCCTCCTTCTCAACAGCGGAGTGTCTGGTCTCCGGGCCTTGGAGGGTTCGTGAAAAGAAGGCCACGGGTCTCCTCGCCTGATTGAGGGTAGCGGCCAGGGCAAAGTCGGACGCGTCGCTTTCCACCTGGAAGGGGATGGATTCGTCCACTGCGTGCATGGTGGCTTTGGCAATGTCCTCCTTGATACGGTGGAAGGCTAAGCGGGCCTCTGCCGTCAAGGGAAAAGAGGTGGACTTGATCAGCGGACGGGCCTTGTCCGCATAGTAGGGGACCCACTGGGCGTAATAGGAGAAAAACCCTAGGCACCTCTTCAGGGCCTTGAGGCAGTGGGGCAGTGGAAGTTCCATAAGGGGACGCATCCGGTCGGGGTCGGGGCCGATGACTCCGTGTTCCACAACACAGCCAAGGATGGCGAGGCGGTTTGTGCGGAATATGCACTTCTCCTTGTTATATGTCAGGTTTAGGAGTTGGGCGGTGCGGAGGAATTTTTCGAGGTTTGCGTCATGGTCCTGCAAGTCACGGCCGCAGATGGTCACATTGTCCAGATATGGGAAAGTGGCCTGCAACGCATTTTGATCTACCATCCGGTCCATCTCCCTTTGGAAGATGGAGACCCCGTTGGTGACGCCAAAGGGAACCCTAAGGAAGTGATAGAGGCGGCCGTTTGCCTCAAAGGCAGTGTACTGGCGGTCCTCAGGGCGGATGGGGAGCTGGTGGTACGCTGATTTCAGGTCAATGGTCGAGAAGACGCGGTACTGCGCGATCTGGTTGACCATATCAGCTATACGGGGGAGTGGGTAGGCGTCCAGCAGGGTGTAGCGATTTACTGTCTGGCTGTAGTCGATGACCAGGCGCTGCTTCTCGCTGGTCTTAACGACCACAACCTGGGCTCGCCAGGGGCTGGTGCTGCCCTCAATAATCCCTTCTTTCAGGAGCCGCTCCACTTCGGTTTTAATGAAAACCCTGTCCCCGGCACTGTATCGCCTGCTCTTTGTGGCGATGGGCTTACAGTCGGGGGTGAGGTTAGCAAACAGTGGTGGGGGGGGTGACTCTGAGTGTGGAGAGGTTGCACCTGGTGCGCGGCGGGCAATTTGGAAGCTGCTGGCTGCGGACTGTGAGTGGGGGTAGGGGTCCACCGTACGCCATCGTAACACTTTTAAGGTGGCACTGAAAATCTAACCCCAGCAGGACGGCAGCGCAGAGGTCAGGCAGGACCAGAAGTTTAAAATGATTGTACACGGTCCCGTCTACTACGAGTGTCACCACGCAGTAGCCGCCGATGTCCGCCGACTGGGACTCGGAGGCCATAGAAATCCGCTGTTGCGCAGGCAGGACTGGGAGAGAGCAACGCCGCACCGTGTCAGGGTGGATGAAGCTCTCCGTGCTCCCAGAGTCAAAAAGGCAGATTGTATCGTGACCATTTACCTTAATGTCCATTGTGGAACTGGCCAGTTGGTGCGGTCTCGCTTGGTCCAGTGTAACGGATGCCAGCGTAGGGGTTGGTGTGTCGCTGCGGGTATCAGATGAGGCGGTGTCGGGGGCCTGCTGCGTCCCGGCTGTCGTCCAAGATGGCGGCGTCCATGATCCCCATGTGGCTGGAGGCGTCCAAAATGGCTGCTGTACCGGTGATTCGCACACGGCCGGGGAGGTCCAAAATGGCGGCCCGCATGGCCCACACGCGGCGCTGCTGGGGTTCGGGGTGGCTTTGGCCCTGCAGACGCTAGCGTAGTGTCCCTTCTTCCCGCAGCCCGAGCAGATCGCGTTTTTCGCCGGGCAGCGCGCTCTGGGGTGTTTTGCCTGGCCACAGAAGTAGCATTTCTGGCCTTGGGGCACTGCTGTCTGGCCTTGGGACACTGCTGCGGTAGTTGGGCCGTTGTTGGGGTGTGGCTGGGGTGGCACGGCGCTATGAGGCGGTCCTACCGTGTCCCAGGCTGTCATTCCCCGCGGCGTCCACGGTGCAGAGGAGTAGGCATCCATGCCCTGGTAGGCTGCATCCAACGATAGTGCGAGTTCAGAGGCCTTGTTGAGGTCGAGGTTACTCTGCTCCAACAGTCGCTGTCGTGTGTAATTGGATCTGTGGCCCGCTACAAAAGCGTCCCGGATAAGTTCCTCTGTGTACACGGCGGCCTTTACATCCTTACAACCACAGGCCCGGCCAAGCACAGACAGTGCCTGAAGGTATTCCACGGTCGATTCCCCAGGTTGTTGTTTACGACTCCCCAGGAGGTGCCTGGCGTACACTTCGTTCACTGGGCGCGTGTACTGGTCCTTGAGGAGCTTGATAGCATCCGCGTACGAGGTCGCGTCTTGGATGACCGAGTACACTCGGTGGTTCACTTTGGAGGTCAGGACATCCAGTTTGTCCTCGTCCGATTTGATTGCTTCGGAGGCGGTCAGGAATTTTTCGAAACACTTATGCCAGTGAGTAAACTTGGTGGATGAGTCCGCCTCCCGATGATCTAAGTCCAGGCATGCTGGTGTGAGGATCTTCTCCATTATAAAAATGTTGTTAATAAAATTGATGCGCTATCAATTACTCATAAAAGACTGAGAGTTAGAAGAGTAACTAAAGGCTTTTATTAACAACAGAATGGAGGTCTGCCTCGAGTGGTCGACCGGTCCAGGATACAAGGGCTGGGGAGCAGTCACCTTTATACTAGGACCTGTGGGAGGAGTCAGCCGAGGCATGTCCAGGCATGTACACAGTGGAATACAAACAGGACAAACAGGAATACAAACAGTGGTTTACCACATCCCCATACTAGGCTGAGGGCCTCCCTGTCAATCTGGGCATAGTTGCACTCGGCTGAGTTTAGTGACCGAGACGCAAAGGCTACTGGCCTCTCCAACCCGTCTGGGAATTTGTGCGACAGCACCACTCCAATACCATAGGGTGATGCATCACATGCCAACCGAATTGGTAGTGCTGGGTTGAAATGGGCCAACACCTCTTTTGATGTGATCAATTATTTACACTTCTGGAAAGCTCGTCTACGTTCGTCATTCCACTTCCATGGTACCCCTGTTTGCAGTAGGGTGTTCAGCGGGTGTAATACCGTGGACAAATTTGGTAAGAACTTGTGGTAGTAGTTTACCAGCCCGAGGAACGACCTCAGTTGTGACACATTTTGCGGTGCTGGAGCCTTGACTACTGCCTCAATCTTTTCAGGGGACTTATGTAAACCCTCTTCATCGATGACATGGCCACAATACGAGATCTGTTTCTGGAAAAACTCGCACTTGTGGCGATTAGCTCGTAGCCCATACTCCTTTAATCTGGTGAGCACCTTCTCCAAGTTGGCGAGGTGATCACTGTCATTTTCGCCCGTGACCAGGATGTCGTCCAAATAACACTGGGTCCCTGGAATCCCTTGCAGGACTTGATCTATTGCCCTTTGCCAGATAGCCGGAGCCGAGGCTACCCCGAACACCAGCCGGTTGTATTGATAGAGACCTTTTTGAGTGTTAATCGTAAGGTATTGTTTCGAAGCTTCTTCTACCTCCATTTGCAAGTACGCCTGGGCTCGATCAATTTTGGTGAAGCGTTTACCTCCAGATAGCGAGGCGAAAATATCCTCAATTCATGGAAGCGGATATTGTACCGTGTGAAGGACTGGGTTCACTGTCACCTTAAAATCCCCACAGATGCGGACCTTCTTTGGTTCCCCAGGCGTATTACTCAACGACCTCTTCATTACAGGAACGATGGGTGTAGCCCACTCGCTCCAGTCCACTTTGGACAGTACTCCTGAACATTCCAACCCTTCCAGCTCTGCTTCGACAGCTGGTCTGATCGCATAAGGCACTGGTCTGGCCTTAAGAAACTTTCGGCTTGCATTTTCCTCTATTTTAATCGTTGCTGTTATGCCTTTTAGTGTTCCGAGTCCCTCCTGGAACACTTCTTTTGCGTCAGTTAGCATTTTTGACAGTCGTCCAGGTGTGACGTCGTCATCCTTTTTGGCCTCAAACTTCAGTGCCTGTATGGAATGCCAATCTAATTGTATCTTCTGGATCCATTCACATCCTAGCAGTGGTGGTCCTTGTTGTATCCGTGTGTTAATGGAGACACGGAATGCAGGAGTTGGTTTACAGGTGTTTATTGAACAAAGTCTGGCGGTGAACTAAAAGATACAAGACACTATACAGGCTTACATAGCCTGAGTGGCCACTACCGGCATTACAGTACACAGGGGCTCTTAAAGGTACATACACCACAATTCCTCCCCTTTTAGACCACCAGTACATAACATTTTAAGTAATCATTAATTAACATGTTTACAAGAACAATAATCTACACATTTGCTGCAGTTAATCAATTATAAGTCAGTCTCTCTGGAGGCTTCCTGACTCGGTCCGGATAACGCCTCGGTGGTGTAGTAGTTTTCGGTGGTGTAGTAGGTTCTTTTGGCAAGGTCAATTCGGCTTGAATGCCAGTGTCGGGTTCATCTGGTTCCAGTATCACCGGATCGGAGGTAGATACTATGGGTATCTCTGCTTCATCATTAGGCGTATAGAGTGGTGGTGTAGGTTGTCCCTTTTCGGATGACTCTATGATCTGGTCAACATGGCGCCTTATTATGCTTTCTCCAATGTCCACGGTATACATCAGCGGTCCTAGTCGTGTGCAAATAGTTCCAGGCTGCCATTTCTCGGTACGGTAGTCCCGGGCCAAAACTTGTTGACCTATCTGGAAGGTTCTAGTTGGCCTTTCATTCATGCCTTGAAATTGCCAGTTCTCTACGTCCCTTCTGATGTTTGGCTTGATCAAATCCAGCCGGCATCTTAGTCTTCTATTGAAAAACATCATGGCGGGAGTTTGGTTTGTAACCACATGTGTTGCATTCCTGTATGCAAACAAGAAGTTATCTACCTTATGTTGTAGATTTATGTTTTCATTACCCATGGCCTTTATGGCCTTCTTGAAGGTCTGGACAAATCTTTCAGCTAATCCATTGGTGGCAGGATGGTATGGGGCGGACGTGTAGTGCTTAACCCCATTGTTTTTTAAGAACTTCCTGAATTCTTTGGACACAAATTGCGGTCCATTATCAGAACAGATCTGTTCAGGCAGCCCATTCCTGGCAAATATGGTCCTTAATACTGTGATAGTTTTTTCCGTGGTGGTGGAGGACATCTTTATTACCTCCGGCCACTTGGAGTGTGCATCAACCGCGATTAAGAACATTGAGTCCATAAATGGACCAGCAAAGTCGATGTGTACCCTTTGCCATGGAGATGAGGGCCACTCCCATGGATGTAGAGGGGCTTGTGGTGGGGCGTTTTGGACCTTCTGGCATCCTAGACAGCTCTTGGTCATTTCTTCGATGTCTCCATCGATACCTGGCCACCACACAAATGCTCTGGCTAGGTTCTTCATTTTCACTCCACCCAGATGTCCCTCGTGAAGCTCCTTTAGCACTTTATCCTGGAGTTTGGGTGGAATCACCACTCTGGATCCACACATCAAGGTTCCTCGGCACACTGACAGCTGTTCTCTTCTTTGCGAGAATGCTGGCAACAGTGGTTCACCATGTGCTGGCCATCCCTTCACCGTTAAATCGTAGACTCGTGAGAGAGTCGGGTCATTTCTCGTTTCCTTTTCAATGGTAGAATTTGTTACTGGTAGACATTCCACTATGGTTGAGTGGAACATCTCCACTGGGTCCACTGTAGGTGCCTCTTCTGCCGTTGGCAACGGTAGGCGCGATAAACCGTCAGCATTCCCATGCTGTTTTGATCTTTTGTATTCTATGTCATATTGGTGTGCCCCTAGGAAAAGGGACCACCTCTGTAGTCTTTGCGCTGTCATAATGGGAACGCCCTTTTTAGGGTTGAATATGGAGACGAGGGGTTGATGGTCAGTCAACAAGGTAAATTTTTGTCCGTGTAGGTAATGGTTGAATTTCTTCACTCCCCATACCAGGCTGAGTGCTTCCCTGTCGATCTGGGCATAGTTACGCTCAGCTGAGTTTAATGAGCGTGACGCAAAAGCTATCGGCCGCTCCGAGCCATCAGGGAATCTATGCGATAATATCGCTCCTATGCTGTAAGGGGATGCATCGCATGCCAGTCTGATTGGCAGTGATGGGTTGTAATGAGCCAACACTTCCTTGGACGTGATCAAGCCTTTGCATTTATGGAAGGCACGTTTACAGTCTTCGCTCCATTTCCAATTTACTCCCGTTTGTAGCAGTGCGTTAAGAGGGTGCAGAACAGTTGACAAGTTCGGTAAAAATTTATGATAGTAATTTATCAATCCCAGGAATGACCTTAATTGTGAGACACTTTCAGGTGCTGGAGCTTTTATGACCACTTCAATTTTTTCAGGTGACTTATGCAACCCTTCTTCGTTAATTATATGGCCACAATATGATATTTGTTTCTGGAAAAATTCGCACTTGGGGCGATTTGCTCGTAGGCCCCATTCCCTCAGCCTAGTGAGCACCTGCTCCAAATTGGCAAGGTGCTCGTTGTCATTTTCTCCTGTTACAAGGATGTCGTCTAGGTAGCATTGAGTCCCCGGAATCCCTTGCAGGACTTGCTCCATAGCTCTTTGCCAGATAGCTGGAGCTGATGCTACTCCGAAAACCAGTCGATTGTACTGGTACAGGCCTTTGTGTGTGTTTATCGTGAGATACTTTTTAGAGGCCTCCTCAACCTCCATCTGTAGATATGCCTGTGCCAAGTCAATTTTGGTGAAATGTTTCCCTCCGGATAGTGAGGCAAAAATATCTTCTATCCTCGGAAGAGGATACTGTACCGTGTGAAGGACCGGGTTTACAGTCACCTTGAAGTCCCCACAGATGCGAATTTTTCTCTGTTCTTCAGGTTTATCATTATTCAACGTTTTCTTCATGACCGGGACGATGGGTGTTGCCCACTCGCTCCAATCTATCTTGGATAACACGCCTGCCTTTTCCAAATTCTCCAGCTCTGCTTCGACTGCTAGACGAATTGCGTATGGCACCGGCCTTGCCTTAAAAAACTTGGGAATTGCCGCATCTTCCACTTTTATTGAGGCGGTGATGTCTTTCAAGGTTCCTAGTTCCTGTTGAAACACTTCTTTGGCGTTGGCCAAGATGTCTTTTAATCGTTCAGGTTTGACGTCATCATCATTTTTTTTCTTACTGGTCACCGTCAGTGCCTGAATGGAGTGCCAGTCTAAACGTATCTTCCTGATCCATTCACGTCTCAACAGCGGTGGACCACCATCTTGCAGAACGTATAAATACAACTTCTGTATTTCCTTGCCGTTGTATACAACAGGCACCCGTATTTTCCCTCTGGGGTATACTTTCTGCCCCATATATGTCTTCAAGATAATGGATGTGTCTTTCAAAGGTATATGCGGAAATAGCCGCTCGTAATCCCGTTGACTTATGACGGTCAGAGCTGATCCTGTATCTAGCTCCATTTTAACTGGGGACCCCGCTATCGTGAGGGTAACCCAAATGGTCTGGTAATCTTCTTTGGCAATTACATTATGTAATTTGAGACAGCTTAGTCTCTTGTTTCCGGAGTCGCTATCACTCTTCTGGTCTTCGGAGCTACTGTCCGTCATCATTTGTACCTTTCTGTACTTTTCCTTATTGATTTTTTTTCTGTCAGTGGATTTTTTGTTTCCAGATCGGCATACCCGTGCAATGTGTCCCATCTTTCCGCATTGCCTGCATGCTTTGTCCTTGAACCAGCAGTCCCTCTGGTCATGGGTGGATCTGCCGCAGCGATAACATCTCTCGAAACCCCGTGTCATTTCATGGGTGCCGAAGTCCTGTGGCTTTTGCTGTATCTCTGCAGCTCCTCTTGCTGCCGCTTCGTATGATACAGACACACTGAAAGCCTTGTCCAGTGTCAAATCTTTCTCAGAAAGTAGCCTTTTTTGTGTTCCTTCACTTAGGAGACCGCAGATGAATTTGTCTCGTAGAGAATCTGCCAGTCCTGCCCCGAATTGGCAGTGCTTTGACAGCTTTCTTAATTCGGTGAGGTAATCAGCGTTACTTTCATTCTTGTGCTGATTCCTCCTGAAGAATTTGAATCGTTCCGCTATCAGCAGCGGTGTTGGGTTTAAGTGCTCCTGTAGGGTATCAACAATCTCCTTAAAATTCTTGTCCATCGGTTTGGCTGGAGTGATTAAGTTTCGTAACAGCCCGTATGTCCTTGCGCCCATCAGATTTAGAAGTACCGATGCCTTTTTATCATCCTCTACTTCATTCGCTGTGCAATATACCTCCACTCTTTCCACATATGTGGTCCAATCCTCTATATTACTATCAAAAGCAGTAATATTGCCAGTCTTAGGCATCCTGAAAATCAAAATGGCGCCTCCTGCGCTTTCCTTTCTTCCCTGCCGAGAAAAAAAATGGCGCCTCCCGCGCTTTCCCGCCGCTGCCGCTGCTGACAACGCTGTTCTCCGCGGTTTTTATTCACACAGATATTTTTAATAGTTGGAGACTCGTTCCCGCCGGACTCTCTGCTTGGTCCGAACGCCGACCTGCTTTGCAGCGCCGGCCGTCTCCCGAGTGCTCCACCCTCCGTCTCTGTTTGCCTCCGCCTTCCGACTTGCTGCTTGGCCCCGCTGCAGAGCCACCCGATCAAGCCCCAGCCCGCCGCCCAGCAAGGATTAGTGAAGTACCTGCTAGCTGGTGAAACCACATTTTTTTGTTTGTTTGTTTGTTTTTTTCTTCGACCTTCGTCTGAGGAATCGATCTCCTTGAGGTGCTGCCGAATTGCAGGTAAGTCCGTTTCCAATTCGTCGCCACTGTTGTATCCGTGTGTTAATGGAGACACGGAATGCAGGAGTTGGTTTACAGGTGTTTATTGAACAAAGTCTGGAGGTGAACTAAAAGATACAAGACACTATACAGGCTTATATAGCCCGAGTGGCCACTACCGGCATTACAGTACACAGGGGCTCTTAAAGGTACATACACCACAGTCCTCCATCTGACAATACATATATATCCATTTTAGGTATTTCCTGGCCTTTATATATCACTTTCACCCTTATTTTTCCTTTGGGGTAGACTTTTTGCCCCGTGTACGCCTTCAAGACAATCTCTGTAGCTTTCAAGGGTATATGTGAAAATAGCCGCTTGTAGTCCCTTTGGTTTATGACTGTTAGGGTTGATCCTGTGTCCAATTCCATTTTCACTTGGACTCCGTCTATCTTGAGTGTAACCCAGATAGTCTGGTGATCCTCCATTTTGGTTACCTTATGTAGTTTCAGACAACCCAGCTCCTTGCTTCCGGAGTCTGTGTCACTTTTCTATTCGTCTGAACCACTGTCCATCACCTGGTGTACCTTTTTGTACTTCTCCTGTGGAGATTTCTTACTGTTGGTTTTCTTCCCAGACCTGCAGACTCTTGCTATGTGTCCTGCTTTTCCACACTGTCTGCACACTTGGTTCTTGAACCAACAATCCTTCTGGTCATGTATTGTTCTGCCACAGCGATAGCACTTCCCTGTTCCATAGGACATTTCATTGGTGCCATATTCTTGCGGTCTCCGTTGTATCTCTGCAGCGCCCCTTGCGGCTGCTTCGTGTGATACTGCCATACTGAAAGCCTTGTCCAGCGTAAGATCCTTTTCTGATAGAAGCCGTTTCTAGGTTCCTTCACTTTGTAGCCCACACACAAACTTGTTCCTTAACGTATCTGCTAGTCCCGCTCCAAACTGGCAGTGTTTCGATAGCTTGCGCAGTTCCGTTAGGTACTCAGCATTGCTTTCGTCTCTGTGTTGGTTCCTTTTATGGAACTTAAATCGTTCTGCTATCAGCAGTGGTGTGGGGTTTAAGTGGTCCTGTAGGATTTCTTCTATGCTTTCGAAATTCTTGTTCACCGGCTTCTCTGGGGTTATTAGATTTCGCAGTAACCCATACGTTTTTGCACCCATGGAATTTAACAAAACCAGTGCTTTCCTAGCATCTGGCACTTCATTCGCCCTGCAGTACACCTCAATATGTTCCACATATGTCGCCCAATCTTCGACTTCATTGTCAAACGTAGAGATACTGCCACTCTTCGGCATCCCTGGGTGTGATTTAACTGTCAAAAATGGCGTCTCCCGTGCTTCCCCTTCTTCTCCGCTGGCACAAAATGGCGTCTCCCGCGCTTTCCTTCCTTCCCGCACTCGCCCTTCTTCTCCGCTGCGGCTTCTAAAAATGGCGTCTCCCGCGCTCTTCCTTCTTCTCCGCGGCTCAATGGCGTCTCCCGCGCTCTCCCTTCTTCTCCCCGCGGACACTGTTCAGCCCTTGAGCCCTGGCTGTGCTCTGCGCGTTCTTATTTTTTTTTTTTTTGACGGCGCTCGGTCCTGAACCCGTCTGTTGCTTTACTCTCTCTCTCTCCGGTTTGTTTGTTTTTTCTCTCGACGCCGCTCGGTTTTCAACCCCCGGCTGCGCCCTGTGCGCTTCACCCTCTGTCTTACCCCGTTGACGCTGCTCGGCTTTCTCTCCGCCGTCGGTCGGCTCCAGCCGCCACTGTCCGGGAGGAAGGGTCTGCGCTAGACCTGTCGTCAGTCTCTTGCTGATCGTCGTGGCTGGGGAACCAAGCCCGGCTCTCCACAGCCTCCCCTGCAATGTTCACTCTCTGCTGGACGACTGGGCGGTTGCTCGTGGTCGACGCCCGTGTTCCTGGCCTCGACTTTCTTACACCGCCCTCCCGGAGCGAATCCTCGAAGGGAAATACAGAGTTGCAGGTAGATTCAAATCGACACTCGTCGCCACTGTTAGATCTGTGATTCTGAGAGTATGATGTTTTTCAATAACCACACGGATGCTGTAACTTAACAATAAACAGGTATTTACTGGAGGAGGGTAGTCTCAAGACTGGGGGTACAGAGGCATGCGCAAGGCTTATATACAGGTGTGGTCACTGCCGGTACTACAGTATACAGGAGCTGTAAAAGTAGTTCTGTCTTAAGGGTACATACACTACATGATCCACATCTCAGCCCAGAATAAGTCCTACTGTTCTTTCTTCATTTGCTAAATTAAAGTTCAGAGGATTGGGCCACGATGATGGGGTTCAATAATGAAGCAAAATCGCAAAACAGTTAAAAACTCTCAGCACTCCATGTGAACAAAATAGCAGGAATGAAGTAGCAGAATATGTATATAAATGGATTCTGTGGTAGTGCAGCAATAAACGCTACTAGACATTCTATTCAACTATTTGGAAAAGTGGAGATTACAGCATAACAGGAACCAGCTGACTGTTATAAAGGTAAACAGCGATAGGCTGTGAAGTGTGCAGCCACGCCCGAGCTATAGGACACTAGGACCATGGGTGGCAGCTAGCTCGAAACCCAATAAATCATGGCAGGCGTCCCTGATTAAGTAAATATGTTAAGGGGGTTAGAATCCCAATGCTGCAGATCAGGGGCAGATGTGTAGGGAGGAGTGATACAGATTTACGGTAAATGTGACAATAAACCTGTGGGAAGCTGAACTGCCTTTAGTTGAGACGGTTGAATTAGGAACATAGGAACAGGAGTGGGCCATTCAGCCCCTCGAGCCTGTTCCGCCATTGAATGAGATCATGGCTGATCTGTGATCTAACTCCATAGACCCGTCTTACACCCATATCCCTTAATATCTTTGGTTAACAAAAATCTATCAATCTCAGATTTAAAATTTACAACTGATCTAGCATCAATTGCCATTTGCAGAAGAGAGTTCCAAACTTTTATGGAAATAATTTCTCTCTACCTATTCCATCAGTTCCCCTTAATATCTTAAACTTTGATCAAATCACCTCTTAGCCTTCTAAATTCTAGGGACTACAACCCTAATTTGTGTAATCGCTCCTCGTAATTTAACCCTTGGAATCCAGGTATCATTCTGGTAAACCTACGCTGCACTCCCTCCAAGGTCAATATATCCTTCCTAAGGTGTGGTGCCCAGAACTGCTCACAGTGCTCCAGGTGTGGTCTAACCAGGGTTTTGTACAGCTGCAGCATAACTTCTACCCCCTTACATTCTAGTCCTCCAGATATAAAGGC